>NC_090926.1:243158794-243820183 GCF_040938575.1 Ambystoma mexicanum | reverse complement strand
CATTTTTAAGTCAAGTGGGAATTGTAGGGTCCGTGCTGGGATGGTGACCTCCTCTCCAATTTGAACTTCAACCGCATATGGGCAGCAATTGGGCTGACCGAAATGCCTTTTCAGAATCATCAAAGACCATAGGGTTGCCCTCCAGTCGGGACCAGGCCTTGTAATTTATAAGGTCCAAATTAATTGCAAACCACTGCCTAAATAGAATGCAGCAGGGACATCTTGCATGACCCAACAATTATGCTCTATGCTTTTATCACCTATGGACATTTTTAGCATACAACTGCTAGGCAGGAGATGTTTTCAATTGGGAGTTTCCAGGTCCATTTCCCACTTATCAATCAGTTTAAATGTGGGAATGGTTGGATCTTTTGTGAATTTCTTGAACAGTGCTTCGCTGATTAAGCTTTTTCCATTATTCAGGCACACTCTGGTGAGAACAGACTCCCTGCCTTCATTTAACTGAATAGGGAGCTGTTCTCTCATTTTCTGAAGGTCAGCCATGCCTTGCGCTTGTTCTTCATCACTTTTCACTACAGGATTTGGATTTTCAGATTGGGGATTGGTATACAAGTTCAAGGTATTTCCTTCCAGTGTGGAATGCCACTTGAAACAGGAAGGAAGGTTGACTTTCAAGAATGGAGAGGAGTTCCCATCATCAGTTTGTTGTCCTACAGCAATTACTGTAATGTCAGGTAGTTGATTATTTTGGAAATGAAACTCAATTTGATCAGATTTTAGTTCAACCATGTGGCATGTGCCATTTAAACTGACATAGTTGACGCTTTGTTTTAATTTTATTGGCCGGTTAGTCTGTGTCCAGAGGACCGTGTTCACACAGTCTATTAGAGGAGACAACCTCCAAAGGAGGTCATTTCCTTCTGAAGTCACAACTATAACCGGGTGTTTAACATTATGTCGGCCAATTTAAATTTCCAGAACTGCAGTCCCCTCAACGGGAATTTCATTCCTGTCGAAGTGCTGGAGTTGTCCAGGAAGAGGGGTGAGAGGGATCTGGTGTCTCTCCTCCCTTCCTGAATGTAGCTGCTCAAAGGCCCTTATGGACAGAAGAGTAGCTTGGGATCCAGTGTCCACCAGTGCTAAAAATGCACATTGCCCTTGCACATGGACCCAAGGCACAACCTGCTCACATTGTAACTAAGTCTTCCTGCAAGTAACAGTGCCACAATGCCCCTGGGCTGCCTGCGCGCTATATAAATTTAATAAATAAATAAATAAATGGACGGGTGTATAGAACCTCCCTTCTTTCTCCTCCAATGGGCAAAGGAAATGGGGATTTTGGGCAAGCTGGGTGGTTAATTTCTTTGTTTTGAACTCTGATACGGTGGGGTTTTGGACAGTTTTCTGTGTCGGAGTCTTGAAATCTGTGTAGAAAATCCTGAAAGATGTGGGATTTCGGAATCCCCTTTTTCCCTTAGCTATGTGCTGTCCCCCTTTACCTGGTGGCAGTCACCAGAACTAGTTTGTGGGGAGGATCCCTCCATTGCAGTTACATTCACAGGATGACATTTCTGGGGTTCAGGGATGGGCGATTCTGAATCATTCCCCACACCTACCCAGTCTAGGTTCTGGTCTCTTGGGACCCATTTTTCTTTGGGAGTAATTCCCCTGTCCCTGAAGTAGAAGCCTTTCTTCCCAGAATCCTCCAAGGAAGCTTCCCCTTCAAACTGGAGGACCCTGACTTCCTCCACAAACAGGCCTTTTTGGTCTCTTTGTTTCTCCTGCCCAGACTCTGTTCCCTGGGTTGCAGATTTTCGGGGGCTGGAGATTTTAGTTCCGGTTTCAGGGTTTCAAGCAGCTATTCATGGGTGAGGAAGGAAGCTTCCTCTAGGACTTTAGAAAGACACTGCACGCAAGGATGTTAATTTGCAATTTTAACCAATTCGCGCCGCATTCCTCTTTATAGGGGAATTCATTACTTTATCTCAAAAAATGGTACTATGGAATTACACAGATAGCTGAAATGGTTTGAAAATAATTACACTAACACATGGAGACTAACACAGATTCGTCTTAGGACAAGATACACAGAGGATGCTGACAATTTGGAATTACTAGGATTCCTATAGGATTTTTATAGGATTTGGACAGAATGCATGGTAACAGAGTGGGGTATGCAGTTTTTGGTCCCGGGGAGGGTGATACTTACAAAATGCACTTGAGTTGGGTAATTGGGACAGCTTAGCTGGGTCTCTGGACAACGAGGCAAGGATCTGGTCACTTGGGCAGCGGCTGGGCTCTCCTTTATGGGAACAGTGGGGCAACCGGGGTCTGATCACTTGTGGACACCGGGATGCATCAGCTGGGCAGAGGGTCTTGTTGTTGGATTCTCCCAAAGGGATCAGCAGCCTTGCCTCCTTTCTCCCTGGATTAGTGGGTCTGCCAGGATCTAGATGTACGGTTCTGCCTGTATCTGGATCAGGATAGGTGGCTCTGGAGTCTTGGAATCTTGCAGGGTTGATTTTTGAATGTCCTGAATATCCCTATGCCTCCCTCTTATATAGGCAGAATGACACCAAAGAATTTTTACAATGTGGTCGGAAGTAATCTAAACATACCCCTTTGATGGGATGGGTCAGGCTGTGGGTATCCCCTCGTCCCTGTGGGCGGATTTGTTCCAGGGAAGTGACATCACTTTAAGTGTGTGCATTTTATGACTTGCTTTGTTTCACCACAGTTACTTTTACCAAACTAAGTTATGGAATGAAAACCTTATATTTACACTTGTCACCCTCATAGAAATCAGATAGGCAGATCCCATATTTTACAAGGAATATGCCGGTTCAAACGCCAAGTATGTGTTATGCTGCTTCAGCCTTTTGGCACCATTTCGCAGTTTTATCTAAACTTCTACAAATGGTTCCATATATGCATAATAGTGTCTGGCATATTTTCTCCAAATTTAATATCTGTGCCATTTACACGTTCCCCCCGAAAAGCCTTTTTACTGCCATTCACATCCACATGCCAGGAAGACACACAGTCTTATTTTGCTTATTCAAAAATTACATTAAAAGTGTCATAATCTCACATTACTGCTTATTCAGATTATTGAAATAAATGCCTTAATGTAAAAAGTATTTAAATCGCATGGGCTGGATTTGTCCCCAAATTTGGGTGGTCTTTCCAAACCCCCAGCCAAAATGTCTTCCCTTGGTCGGCTTGCAAAGGGGTTGCCATGACTCCCCCTTTGAAGTCCTCCAGTTTGAATGCAGAGGACTCACACTTCTGAGGCCAACATAGTGCTTGACTCTTCCTTTGTCATTGGGAGCATTTCTGCCAGGCGGTCAGAGGCAACCTGTAATTATCACACTTGTCAGGTCCATAGAACAGGGCCCATGCCTTGGCAGTATCAGTTCACGGAGAGGTGCGATATTGCCCTTTAAACCAAACTGGTGTGACAGGAATGCTTGAGCCCTAGCCAGGCTGTTGAAGTTCTTTTTGGGGGGGACACAGAGCACAATATACATATGTCCTTGCAGCCCCTCTTCCCAAATGTACAGTTGTGTTCCAGTGTGAGCTACAGTATTATTTCCCGTTTAGTTTTCAAAATGTAATTTAACTGCTTTGCAAAAGTAGGTTCACACTGGTTCCTTTTTTTTCCTCATGTTCATTTCGCAAAATTCGGTTTTCTTTGCATTTGCTTTCGGAAGGCTTTTAAGAGCTCTGGTCATTTTCTGTACACAGGGATATGTTTGGAAAATGAGTTCTTGTTAATTGACATATAGCAAGAGAGAGAGAGAGTTTCTTTTGAAGTACTTTGCATGGGTTAATTTGTTTCCAAAAGTAAATTCAAGCCATGTTTCAGTAGAAATACAAATTATTTGCCTTTCAAGTGATTTCCCAGTACAACAGCTGCTCTGGGAATGTTTTTGCCTCACTTCTTGCTATTCAGCGGAATTAAAACATGCCAGGAGGAGTTTCTATGAAGGGCACAACTTTGTGAAAAATGAAATGAAGAGTAATTTGCAAAGCCGTCTTGGGTGTCATGTGTGCAGCTTTAGTATTCAGCATGACAGAACAGAAAAAGGTCATGGCATTCTGAGCATAGGTCATTTTCTTCTTGATTTAGATGAAAGAAGCAAATGCAGCTATTCTTTGTAGTGGCATTGTTTAAAGATTTTAAAGATTGCCACCCCTGCACCAGGGAAAGACAGCACAGCCACTTTTGGATGAAATGTGGAAATGTGTTTTTTGTTGTAGAGAGGTTTCTGTTGGGGCTGGCAAATGTACCCCAAAGAGCACATGGCATAAGAGTTTATGGCATACAAGCAAAAGGCTTTAATGTGTGGGGCATAAGAGCCCATGGCGTAAGAGCATTTGCTGTAAGAGCAGGTTCTGTACGTGCCTGCGGTATAAGAACACATGGTATAGGAGTATGTGGCATAGAGCTAGTGGGGCAAGAGCATCTGGTGTAAATCCACATGTCATAAGAGCATGTGGTGTAAGAGCTTGTGGCATAAGAGTGTGTGTGTCATAGCAGTGTTTGTTTTAAGAGTGTGTGTCATAAGAGTGTGTGTGTCGAAACAGTGTGTGGCATAAGAGTGTGTACTGTAGGAGTATGTGGTAAAAGACCATGTGTCCTAGGATTGCGTGCCTTATGTCATAAGTGCCTGTGTTGTAAGTGTGTATGGTGTATGAGTGGTTGGTGTGCTAGTGTCTGGCATGTGAGTGTATGGTATAGATGGAGCATATGAGTGTTTGGTGTAAAGACATAAGAAATGTACATCCCCTATGTACCTCCTATATGTATGAAAACTCACATTAATGTGAGGTTTGACTTTGGTGTGACATTGTATACATATAGGAGATTATTACGACTTTTAGAAGGTGCAAATGTACATGGTTTTACATCTCCAATACAACTTATATACGTATGAAAACTGACATCAAAGTTAGTGTTGGAACATATATGAAATGTAATTCCCCTACACGTGTGTGTACAGTTCATGTAGAAGAGGTCTAACTTTGATATGAGCATTTCTATGAATGAGCTCTATAAAGTATCATCCTGACATTGAGGTGCTGCACACAAACCTTTACGGTACATGCATGTTTGTTTATTATAAGAGACCCCACATTTGGATGAAAGAGATTTTCCCAAAAACTCAAAAATATTTTGGTTGTGTGGCATGCAGGATTAGAACTAGTCTCCAGGTTCCAACGCGTACAATGTAGCCATCACGCTGCGCCCCATCATCTGATATGATTTAAAGCGCACTGCAGGCCAAACAGGGATAAGATGTATGGCATTTCAGTCCATTATTTTTCACCATTTCTGACACTTATATTTCCACACACAACATTTAGCCCATTTGGGAATTATGTGGCAGCATTACATATTGTACAATCGCAGTTATAGGCGAGAAATAGCAACGAAGATGGTGGATGCTCGGCAAGACAAGCAGTGGTTAGGACCAGATATGAAATAATGGCTTAGGCACTGGTCTATAAAGTTGGGGCCCAGGATTATTTTCTTTCAGGTCACCTTGTGCAATGAGACAAAACACACATTTATTAGCTCATCCTATACACTGAACTTGTCATAGAAATTTGAAACATCGGTGGACAGGCTTTGGCATTATATGAGATCCATTGTCTTGGAGAATATCCTTTGGCTGCACTTCTCCACTCTGTCCATGTTGTGGTGCTAGGCAGAAACCACATGGCACATGTGTACGGGAGGGAGAGTGACCCCTGACCGGCCCATATAGTCAGAGCTTGCCCTCGAGTACCTTTAAGACAAGATAGCTGCACCTTGAGGTGGAAGGGGTGCAGGATTTCTTACTCCGCACCAATCAATAAGGACAACTCAATGGTTTGGCAAAGGGGAATCTGTTTAATGACAAGTACAAAAAACAGGGAAACATTGGAAATCACCAGTGGTGCGATCGCCCGTCTTGCTTCAACTCCCAACAATCTTAATTCAAACAGTAACAGTTATACCCTAAATTAGTCATCATTGACGTGTAACACTCATACATTTGTCATGCAATTCTGTTGGTTGGAAAAGGTAATTTATGTATAAGTGCTATATCTGTATATGGTAATGGACTGTGAGAATTGGTTAACTCTTATCTGCAGGGTGTCTACGCCCTTCCCTCTAACATTACTCATGTAGATGTCACTAAAACTACGACGTCCCATTGGTTCTACTATCTATAGGACCCTAGATCATGTGGTCCATTGTGATTGGGTCGGCTACACCCCCAACCATAAATCTCCACTTTAATTAGCAGCATGCAGAATGGTCAACCAGGTGCAGGATGCCCCAAGATTCTCCCAGCCTCCTTTTCATCAATCAGTTCTCGAATGGCTATATGTCAATTAGTTGACTGTGGTCGGCCTTGGAAATGTATCTTCTCGACAGGAAAGTTATGGTATCTCCTGTTTTGGGTGACATCAGACATTGGTGGCTCTTCGCGCTTGGCTGGTCACGTGTTAGCACACCGTGAATCTGCTTCTTTTTCCTTCTATTTGTGAATTTAATTCTCATTTTGGTCTGCCACCTTCCTGGGCCTCCTTATCTCGACCTTCACGGGCAGGCTGCTCTGCTCCTAAGTTTCGATTCTCCGGAGCTGCTATCCGCCTCCCTTTCTTGGTTTGACCTCGACTTCCCAGGCACAAGCTGCTCTTGTTGAGTTTCGATTTCGTTGTCTCTTCTTGTTTAACTGGCATATGAATCCATCATGTTTGACCCTTTGTAACCTAGGTTAATTCTGCTTTTTGTAGAAAGTGGACTCGCACTTATATAGTGTGCTTTGTTGAGGTAGATATATATATATATATGGCGCTTGTGGCTCTATTCTTCTTACTAAGCATAGTAAGCCTTGCTGTTTTCTTAGCTTCTTGCATTACAAGCATATGTACGGGCGTTAGCTGGTTGAATATCTTCATCCTGCTTACGGTTTAAGTTTCTTTATATTTCAACATCGTCTCTCCTTCTAAGTTCATGATGTCTTATTCATGATGTTTCGTCTCTGTGTGCCATTCATTGATTGTCGTTTCTTTCATTTATGAGTCTGTCCGAGCCTTTGTGACGTCACCCTACGTCTTCAATTAAGGCCTTTTTAGTATCCTCTGGAACAGTATTTAAACAATCTTCATTTTGTGTCATTTGTTGGTATGGTTGTGTCAGAACACCAATTCCTACTACACGTTCCCGCGTACCCGACAGACTTACGAGAGTCAAAATAGCTAGGAACAGCAACAAGCGCTTCTATTCCTCTAAAGGCTTGTTTCGAAGGCATTGGGGGTTGCCATGGCGACGATGGCCACTACTACGTCTGCAGTCACGTGTTGCTCCGGTTTCCCGGTCACGTGACTCCCGCGTTGTGGTCACGCAATTTTAAGTCCGCCCAGTTTGCTGTTTCGGTGCTTCTGATTGTTTTCCTTGGATTACTACAGTGGCGCTTGCTATTTTGGATCTTGTCTCTTCTTGACCTCTGGCCTGTCTATTGGATTTTGCTCTTGTCTTGCCCTCGGTACTTCTGCTTCGAACTTCAGCTACGAACTCCTGCTACGACCCGGACTTCCTTTTGACTTCGATTCTTGTCTCATGCTTTGTTTTGTCTGATTACCTGATTCTGACCCGGAACTCTTGGATCCTTCATCCCAGGCGTACGCGTGCCGGCGGGAATAGGATACGAGTGCTGGACTAGAGACTGCCTGCAGTACTTCTGGGATTCTTCACTCTAGGCGTACGCGTGCCGGCGGGAATAGGATACAAGTGCTGGACTAGAGACTGCCTGTAGCACTTCTGGGATTCTTCACTTTAGGCGTACGCGTGCCGGCGGGAATAGGACTTGCACCGGACTGAGGATTTCTTCAACACCGTGAGTCTGGGCTCATTTCGGACTCTTCTTTGGATCCGGGGAGATCAAATTCATCCTACTTTCCTCGTTGCTTCCCCCCTCACGGATATACAAGTAAGAGTCCTTATTTCCTGCTCATTTTCCAGTTATTGGTTCTTTTGCCTTTCCTTGTCTTATATAGTTCTTGTATCTTTACAGAGGCTGTCTACTTCCAATTCTGTTGTCGCTTTCTTTTCGGGATGTACCGTACCTTACCCTACTGACAATCAGTCAGTTTTCAGTCTATCTTATGAAATTACCATTCATCGGGAAGGAATGTGCAGTCATCAGGAGTTCCAGAGGGTCCTGTTCATTCTTCAAACATCTTTCAACCAATTGACCGCTCAGACTGTTTTTATACACAACTGAGTGTTACATTGGTGGGAAGAATATACCACTGCACTACGGGTTCAACAGCTTCTCTTCGGTCACCAGGCGCTTTACCCTGTTAAGGTTCAGTGCTCTGACAGATTGTCTCAATGGATACCTTACTGACCATGGTTGTCTGGTTATTGGCATTTCAATGGGTGTTGCTCTTCTGATGGGCACTGGACAGAGTCCTCCCACGGATCTCTGCTGGTTCATTTGTTCGTCATACATCATTTATCTTGGTGTGAGCATTCCTGGTATTTCAAAATGGGTAGCTGGAGTGCAGGCCATATTTGGAACCTCCTCTACACCCCCCCTCTGGTCGGTTTATCGACCACTTCCGCTTCCTCCTTTGGATTTGTCTTGCTTGGTTCTTCTGTGTCCATTTCTTCTTTGTCTTCCAGGTTTGTACATGATGGCGTGAATGAGTGTCTTTGTGGAGTCCATATTTTTATCACTCCTTTTAGGCTTCCTGCTGTCTTTACATGCTCATCCTTGTTCCATGTCATTAGCTGGCATTTTCCATTTGGGCTATAATAGATCCATTTTCCTTCATAATTTCAGCGTTTCCTGGGGTACAAGAACTTCATACCTTCTGGCACATGCTCGCTTGCCTTCACAAAGTTTCTTATTTCATCATCAGTTAGATTTCTGGGCTTCCATCCTGGTTTGACATCAATCATGATCTTCATCCCTATGGCTTTCTTCACAGTTTTCTGGCATTGTGAAATTATTATCTTGATGACACAAAATACTAGTAATATCATTCCTAGCAGGGCTCCTAGGAACTTGAATGCATTTGCCATCCATTGTGGAACCCATGAAAACAGTGATCCAAACCAGCTGTCATCATCAACTTCGTCTGTTTAAATGATCATCTGGTTCTGTAGGGTTGTCAGCATACCTATGGCTTCTGTTAAAGTTCCATTTTCTTCATCGTGAGACGGTTTAAATGTGCAACATGATTCTCCGATTTTTGCACAAACACCTCCATTCATATCTGTGATCATGACAAGTAGAAATCTGTTCTGGAGGGTCATCAGTCGGATTGCTCTTTACTCTTCCTTGATTGCGTTGAATCCTTTTATTGTTGACTTGATGGTTTGCAGTAACTCCCATCTGGTTATCTGCAACCATTTAGTATTTGCTCCAACTTGGAATCTTGGCATGAGGATTGTCGCGAACACTGATGAGGTGAGGCTGAACAGCCTGTGTTCATATGGGATTGCATGAAATGCTTCTTCTGACTTGGCAGAGAAATAGTTTTCTCTCTTTACTCTAGTTTTCGGTTCCACAGATCTCTTCTTCCTCAGGTGAGCATTTGCATTCAGGAAACTGTCAATATTCAGGTCACCTCTCAGGATCACTAGTGCTGGAACGTACACATTCACTATCGTGCATATGCCTCCCCAGTTTTTCGGCAGTCTGATGTATGCCTTTGATCCACATGCCCAATAATGATCCATAATTACTGCAGATCCATGAGTCATTCCTGGAGCTACAAAAATTCATCCACAGTTCTGATTCTCTCCCATCCTCCTTGTGCCATTGTTCCTGAAACACAATTTCGGGCTTCCCAGTGGCACTATCTGCAGGGGTCCTCCTCTGTCTTTGACCCATGTCAGTAATCTTGTGAGTTTCGGCCATAAAGGTTTGCACAGTCTCTGTGAGTTCTCTATTGCTTCCTTACAGGCTCCAAGGACCATCCATGCTCAGCAGATCACCACTCCTTCTTCCCATCCGTTTGGTGAAAGCACTGTTCTCCAAATCTGCATTTGGCCTCTGTTCTTCCAACTTTGAGCCTCTTCTGGAGTTTTTCCTTGGACATTTAGCTTTGGGTTCACTTCCCATCTGATTGTTGCTCCTTTAACTCCAGGCTTCTCATACCTGATCACGTGATTCCTAGTATGGACTCTGCTTCTCGTCTTAATGTCCTGTACATAATCATCTTCATCGGGGTAATCTGTCTCGGTTGCCCATATTAATGAGGCATTCTTCCCCATGAACTGGCCTCTGGTGTTGCACATTGCTACATGTGACAGACAATGTGCTGTCTGGACATCAATTTCTACAGCCACGAAGATCTTGGATTTCCCCATGCTGTACGGTAGAAGTGCACAAACAAAGCATTCTCCTTCTGAATTTCGTCTTCCAACTTCCTTCATGTGCTGGTACCAAATGTTATTCCCTAGATGTGCTGTGCTGTACAGGTAGTCATTGAGTTCATTATTATCTTTATGCATGCTTCTCTTGATTCTTAATGTTTTCCTGCAGTTTGCTATAACTACATCCCTGAAAGCATCTGGAGGGCTTTTCTTTGCGGGAAGGTTCCCAGACGTTTTGGTCCATGATGCAGGCTTCTTCATCGGCGCCATTTGAGTGGACAAGAGGCTGGCAGCTCTTTCCTGGTCCGTGCATGTTTTTCTCTGCTGCGTGCAAGTGCCCATGCCAACCAGTCTAGCACTGGTCCGGTATATGATTGTATTGTCGGCTTGGTACTTGTCCTTTGTGTCGGACTATGCGTGCTGGGTAATACAGCCTCTGTCATTCTGTTCTTCAGTTCCTCTTGTCATTTTCTAGCTCTGGTCAGGTGTGGGAATAGACGGTCTGCTAACATGTGTGACCTTGCAGAGAGTCCTTCTGCGGCCACTTGTGTTTTCTTTAGGGCTTCTGACAGGACTGCTTCTGTTGGCTCTCCTCTTAATTCTTTGTGTTTCTTCTCACTACCTCTTGTGAGCATTCCTTTGGTATGCAGTCTCGTCTTTTCTGTTGCTTTCGTTTGAGGTTCTGTGGTTCTTGCCATCTGGCCTGGTTCGTGTGCACTCAGTGTGTGTGTGTCAGTGTTTTTTCTTCATTCATTTCATGCCGACCCTGTCTTCGGCTTTCCTGCTCATTCTATATCACAAGTGTGTTTGTATCACTGTTAATCACATTAATTTCAAGTTCATTTACTTTACCATCAGATCTCCTAGGGACTGGAATGACTATATAAGGTCTGGGTGCCCTTGTGGGTTTCATGAGTACATCATCAGGTGGGTGTATTGAAATAGGAACGCTTTGTGCACCAATGAAAAATGCAGTTCTGATCGTTAATGACAGTGAAATAATGATAAAACCAATGCATAAGTACATTATAGTTCGATATGTAAGGCGACAGCATTTTCTTCCTGAGAAGCGGGGGTGCCTCTCTGTTTGTGGGAGGACCAGATTACTGTTCTGAGCCCCCATCTTGATCATTTACCAAATGTCAAATGTCATTGTTCCCCGACCCAGTATCGTTCTTCGAACAGTTTTGTATCAAAACTGTCAAGTGCTTCACAAGGGTCCCCCCTCTTGCGGGAGGTAATTGTCTTCTAATACAGGATACAGTTCCTTTGCTAAACTATGGGAAAAATATATTACAATAACACATCGATGAGACACCTTCACTGTGTATGTTTAAAATGATCGGATTCCCAATTCACTCCTTTAATCTACTTCAGTCCTGGGGATACGTTGGACGCTGGTCAGTGTGAAGAAATATGGGATAAAAATAACAACAATATAACAAATAAAGTTCTTGACTCTGCTCCCTCGATCTGTCCCTCGGTGGAAGGTTTCTTCAGGATCTCCTCGGATAATTTCTCTTAAAGTTGGAAAGCTCCACTTGGAGAATGATTCCGTGCAGGAGCATTCCCATCTGTGCGACATTTGCTGGATCTCTGATGAAGGTGAGGACGTCAACATTGATAGGTCTTCCCACCAGTTCTGGAAAGTCAGTTACTAAGTGAAAAAGGACATTATGCGCTAATCTGCTGTCTTCTGGTGATAGAGACATTCGTCCTGTCTTTGTTGGGATTCAGGATTATATGTTCTTTCCTTGACGTGAACAATTTTTGCACTGTCCGGTTGCGTGGAGTGCAACCAAGATACACATTTTATTGAACAGATGACTCAAATGTTCAGTGTTTGCTGGATCTCGGAGAAAGGTCAACGTATCCGTGGTTCTTCCGACAATAGATGCGCACTCTTCGATTATGCGAAAGAAAAGTGTATTGATGAGTTGATCTAGTATCACCTGTGGTGGAAGCATTTGTGTCCTTCTCACTGTACTCCGGAAGTACCATGAGTGCTTCTGCAATGACAGTAAGCAGTTGTCTGATCACTTTTTCGTTGTAAGGATCTTGAAGAAAGTCTGTGACACTGGTGAGCCTCCCTACCAATGACGGGTAGGAGATTAGCACTAAGTGGAAATACGTGACCACGTCCTTTGTGATATCTCTACTGTGGGACACCATAAGTGCTTCAAAACAAAGTCTTGGTGCTGGATGAATCGGGATGCTCTGTTTGTTTCCAATGTAAATGTCTTAGATCAAAGTTTGCTTATAGTTTTTTTTTTTCATCAAGGCTTAGGTGAGACTCGGTTCAAAATTTCGTGTCAATCGAACGTGTTGTGGCTTATGTGTGTAATTATCTTCTTCACCCTGCAACTAGGATGCACAGAGTGTCCGTTTTTTATGTCCTTATCCCCTTTTTTGCTTAGAGGAAGTGTCCAAATTAAGCCACAACTTGCAAAAGGGTTCCTTGTATTTGCTTTGCTGGTCATGTGTCCTTCTTCCTCGTCATGGATCTAGTCTGCATGTGCTGTGGTTCTTCCCCGTTGTCTGTAGTTTCTTCGTGGTGGGGTGCAGGCAGGGGGATTCCTCCGATATATGGCTTGATATCACCCAGGAAGATCCACGCTCTTCTCCCTTGTAACTTGACTGCGGATGGAGGAACGTCTTCAATGGTGAACTGTCCATTGAATCTTGGCTCATCCCACCTTCTCCTTGTGAAGTTCCTTATTAGAACATTATCTCCAGGGAAGACAAGTGGAACACGTAGACTCTGAGCAGTGACTGCTGTGTTGTCTTTTTCTGTGTCCTGCGCTGCCTCGCACCCTGTTCGTCGTCGCTGCAGCTGGTCTGAAATTACAGAACGGCAATAAGTCATACAGTTCAGATAGTTTTTCATCTCAGTTCCCAGAAACTCCCTGGTCTACTGGGCATCACACCTAGCTCTATCTTGGGGTGTCAGAGGAGTGCGCATTCGTCTTCCTGTGACTATCTCGTGTGGCGTAAGATGATGGTCGAGCCGGGTTGGTTCCGAAGAGCATACAATGCCAGAGGAAGGCAGTACAACCATCCCCTCTTTAGAGTGAGCTTCAACTTGGCTATCCTTTCCTTTTAACAAGCTGTTGAGCCTCTCACAGATCCCATTACCTTCTGGATGATACGCCAATGAGAACTTGTGCTTTATACCAAGCAGCAAGCTGATCTGCTCAAAGACTGCATTCACAAAATGAGCCCCATTATCTGATCTCATTACTTCACACACCCCCCACCTAGGGAACACTTCTCTCACAAGATATTTGGCCGCACAGGTAGAGTTTGGGTGTGTAGATGGACCTGCTTCTATCCATCTAGAGAATAGACACACCCCGACAATTAAGTACCTGTACCCGTTGCATACTTGAATCATATCGACGTAATCGACATGCAAGTGCTGAAAAGGCCCATTTGGCCTGGGGATGACTCCTCTCATTACCTTTAATGTGTGCCCAGCAGTGAATTGCTGGCAGATTATGCAGCTCACCATGAAGAATGCAACATGCTCAGCTAAATTCGGTATAAACCAGTCTTCCGCGAGCGTTGCTGCCAGATTCTCTTTTGACATGTGTGTCGGGTAATGCAATTGCTCTAGCACTATTTTTAGTAGAGCTACAGGCATTGCTGGTTTACCAGTGTTGTCTTGTCACCACAAGCTGTCAGAGGGGTTTAAAGAATACCCGCGACGTCTCCACAGGTTTTTCTCTTCCTGTGGTGCTTCCTCGTAGAGTTCCATCAGTTGCGTTTGCCCAAGATTACTATAGGCTTCTGATGTGGTTCGTGCTATCATCATCCTTTCATGGGTGCACGCCACTTCCAATTCCATGATCATCTCACTTTTGTTGGCCATACGTTTAGCTTCCGTGTCTGCTGCATGGTTTTCGCGTGACACAAAATCTGTCCCTTTGGTGTGGGCGGTGCATTTCATGACTGCTATGCCCACTGGGAGCTGTATTGCTTTAATCAGCCTGTCCAATAAGGCTGCATGCTGCACTGGCGTGCCATCAGCTCGGAGGTAGCCCCTCCTTTTCCAGCACGCTAATCCTGCGTGCACTGTTGACGTCACATAGGCGGAGTCACTGTACACTGTTACTTCCTGGTCTGCGTGATTCTCAATGGCGAGTATCAACGCCAATAATTCTGTGTCCTGTGCTGAGTAATGAGATAGTATCCATGCGCTAAGAAGTACTCAAAACTCTCCATCTGCTGTGTGTTTTATCACAGCAACGCCTGTGTATCTTTGCCCATCACTTTGTTCGATTCTCGAGGACACGTCAATAAAGACGATCTCTCCTCCCGCCTGGGCATTTTCCTTCACCCTGGGGATTTCATCATAGAATTCTTCATAATTTGTGCAGTCATGTATCAGCTCTCCTTCAGTGACTGGTTCTGCTATAAACATAGCTGGGTTCACTATCTTACCTCAGACTATTTTAATCAATGGATTTGATATGATCACTTCATAAGCAGAAGCTCTCTGAGATGTCAATGGGCCTCATTACGAGTCCGGCGGTAAAACCGGCTGGTTACCGCCGGACTCGTATTATGATTCAGCCTCTGTGATTCCTGGAATTACCGGGGCATTACAACCCCGGTTTTCTGGGAATCACGGAGGCGGAATGGTGTTAATCCCCATTCCCATTGAGTCCTATGGGACTCAATGGGAATGGGGATCATGGAAACACCGCAGCATCTCGTAATGCTGCCGGTGTTTCCTCGTCCGCCTGCAGGCGGGCGGTGTTAAACCCGCCAGGTCAAACCTGGTGGGAACATCACCTCCCGCCTGCAGGAGTCAGGATCAGGCGGTCCGGAAACAACGGTGGCGGCGGGTTTACCGCCACCGTTATTTCCAGACCACCTGATTTGTAATGAGTACCAATGTGCCCTTTGGTTTCTCTAAGATGGCAAATAATGAGTGCTTGACATTTTGGGGATAATTCATTGAATTCAGCGCACAAGTGGCGCATGCAGCTGGTGCACAGTGTGCGCGTGCAGCAGTCTGCGCCAGTTGCGTACACCAAAATCCATTTCCGCGCAGAGCGTATTCATGGATTTCAACATCCAGAACCAGCCGTGGCGCAGAGTCGTGCAGCGACTCTGCTGCAGCGCCAGTTACGCCCTCAACCCATCCCCGTGCGCCATGAACAGCGCACAAATCCCGTACAATGGCGCACAGCCCAGTGGACCAGTATACAGCCCCCCAACCACGAAAACGTCCATAAAAATCCTCCAAATACACATACCCCATTGCATGGGAAGTGCTACACGCAATTGGGCCTGTGTGAGCGGGGTACGTGTATTTCAGGGGTGCGTGGGAAGTTTAATACACGATTGGGCCTGTGCGAGCGGGGTACGTGTATTTTGGGGGTGCGCGGGAAGTTTTACACGCGATTGGGCCTGTGCGAGCGGGGTATGTGTACTGCAGGGGTGCGCGGGAAGTTTTACATGCGATTGGCCCTGTGCGAGCGGGGTACGTGTATTTCAGGGGTGCGAGGGAAGTTTTACACGCGATTGGCCCTGTGCGAGCGTGGTACGTGTATTTCGGGGGTGTGCAGGAAGTTTTACACGCGATTGACGCGTGCGAGTGGGGTACGTGTATTTTGGGGGTGCGCGGGAAGTTTTACACGCGATTGGCCCTGTGCGCGTGGGGTATGTGTATTTCGGGGGTGCGTGGGAAGTTTTACACGCAATTGACCCTGTGCGAGCGGGGTACATGTATTTCTGGGGTGCGCAGGAAGTTTTACACGCGATTGGCCCAGTGCGAGTGGGGTACGCATATTTTGGGGGTGCGTGGGAAGTTTTACACGCGATTGGCCCTGTGCGAGCGGGGTACGTGTATTTCGGGGGTGCGCGGGAAGTTTTACACGTGATTGGCCCTGTGCGAGCGGGGTATGTGTATTTTGGGGGTGCGCGGGAAGTTTTACACACGATTGGGCCTGTGCAAACGGGGTACGTGTATTTCGGGGGTGCATGGGAAGTTTTACATGCGATTGGGCCTGTGCGAGCGGGGTACATGTATTTCGGGGATGCGCGGGAAGTTTTACACGCGATTGGGCCTGTGCGAGCGGGGTACGTGTATTTCGGGGGTGCCTCAACGAATTGCCAGGCAGACCCCAACACAGGGGTACACACTGCACCCATGGCCATTCCCCACAGGCAGCCCATCCACCCTGGCAAAGCCCTCCAGCCAGCCCACATGTCACCATGCACAAGTGAGCACTGACTCATGTCCCCCAGCACCCCCATCCACCCAGCATTGAGGGTCACCTGCCAGCAGGCCCTGACTCATGTCCCCCTGCACCCCCATCCACCCAGCATTGAGGGTCACCTGCCAGCAGGCCCCAACTCATGTCCCCTTGCACCCCCATCCACCCAGCATTGAGGGTCACCTGCCAGCAGGCCCCGACTCATGTCCCCTTGCAACACGAAAGGAAGCTGCACAATCATGGGCCTCATGTGCACCAAAATACCACTGCACGCCACCCCAGTCTTGACATGCAATGATTTCACCAATCCACCCCACACCGACATGCCTATGTCAGGACACAAATCAAAAGTCAACCATGTACATCAACACATGTCCGTCACACACACACACTGTTTGCCATAGATTGTGTAAAACCACAATTTTACATGCATGAACCCAATGAGCGAATCCCACACATGGAATTAAAATATCAAAATGTATTATAAACAAAATAAATGTAATGAAATGAAAGGCAAAAAAATAATACAAACATGAAATGAAATGCATGGCCAAAAATATGAAAAATGAAATGTAAAAAGAATCCAAATAAATCCCGAAGAAAAATGGTCCAAATTTTCTGTCCACCAAAACAAATCCAAAGGAAACGTAAAAATCAAAATCCATTGCCCCATGGTGAAATCCAAAGAAAATGTGCACATAAATCCAAAGTCCAACTATGTACAAGGAATTTCGAAAGGGTCCATGAGCCCAACAAAAAAACTGAAACCTATCTAAGAAACTAATTAAGAAATAACTATATACAAAAGAGTGGGGCATAGTCCAATCACCGCAAAAGAAATGAAAATGAAAATGAAACCTAACACTAAAAACTATTTACAATGGCAGCAGGCTAGTCCGACAGCTCACTTTCCGATGTCCCTTGCCAGGGCATCATAGAACTCCTGCTCAATGTCCTGGAGGTGGTCCTCTTCCATGGCCCCCAGGGTTTGCAGGGACGATGCCATGTTGGACTCCAACTCCCGGCGAATAGCCTCGAGCCACTCGGCCCGCCTCAGTGCCCTCCGCATGGAGTTCTCCGTCCTGACCATTGTGAACCGTGCCTCTTCCGCCCGCCGCCGCTCCGCATCTACATGCTGGCCCAACCGCAGCCACACGGAAGACACACCCATTCTGCCCTCTGGCCGATGCCTGCCCCTCTGATGTCGATGGCTCCGAGCCATCATTGCTCCCACCTAGAGCCTGCTGTTGCTGCTGCTGTCCATGTGCCATGTCCGATGATGCCTGCACATCCTCCATCTGCTGGTCTCCAGTTGTTGGGGTGTCCACCCCTGCTGGACCGCCGACTCCTGACTGTGGCAGGGATGGGATCTGCACCAAGCTGGCTGTGTTGGTCGGGCCAGGTCCACAGGGGGCCCTGGTGGAATCTGGGTCGGAAGACGGCAGGGAGAGCGAGTGGCGCATAGTCTCCACACTGGAGGAGAGGTCCGCCAGAGTGCGCGACACATGTAGGAACCCACTGACCAGGGCCCCTCCCAACAGTGCCATGTCGTGACGCTGCTCTTCGTGATGGCGTGCGTGCCCCCCCCAGAAAGCACGCACGTCATCACAAATGACACGTGTGCGCGAGGCGACACCAATCAGGACGGAGCCCATACGGTCATGGGACTCCTCGTCTGCAGATAGTGGGGAGGCAGATGACGTGGGCCTCCCTCCTACCTACGGACGGGCCTGGGACAGGGCATCCCTGCTGGTGCATGGTGGTGCAGTCACAGGGTCCGCGGTGACCTGTGCTGCCTCCTGACCCTGGCCCTGGAATGCACCACTTGCACCAGTGATACTACCATTACCAGGCCCCATGTGCGGTTCAGTAGCGGGCTCCTCCTCCTCTGTGGAGACCACCAACCTAGATGTCTCTGCACCGTCTTCCACCATTGCAGCCCCTGTGGGGGCTCACCCGGCCCTTCCGCTACAGCCGTCGTGGCAGACGTGGCACCATAGAGGGAGACATAGAACACAAGCATCAGGGTACTGTACAATAGTCCCCTAGACAGGAAGCAATAATACATGAGTGGCACTGTCAAACGTCACTTTCATCCTGTCCCTTCACAACACATGGGTCAGTGCACACAACACACATGCAGAAACAGGCACGGCGCATGCAATCAACATCAGCATCCATGTACAAGGGCCTCTGTTAACCAAAATGTTGCCTTCTAACTCACATGCATCATGGCTCATACTGACCCCATGCACACACATCACCGGAGGGTCATGCATCCATGGCGTTTCAAAGTCACACTCACGCTTCTCAGACACACAGACATGCACACCATACATGTACATGAGAGCAGCACCCATGTCCAAGAACAGGGACTGGCATGCATTCATGGGTGCATTCCGCATGCAGCTCCCATTGTCTCATTGGAACACATGCACCATCCATGTGGTTCACGCATTACTGGTCTCACATGCACTACCATAATGTCCTGGCTCACACACACATCCATACATGGCCTATGTTACACAAACAGGCAAGTAGCTGACTACCGGCACACTGCAACATGGCCTGTTTCACACAGCAATGCAATGCCACTTACCGCTCGACTCCAGACGTGCCTGCATCCTGAGGATCTGGCGGTGAAGCACTGGGCGAAAGCACTTCAAGACCCTCATCTGCTGTTTGGTAAGCTGGCCCCGGCGCCCCGCTGCATCCTCTGCTTCTAAGAGGCAGCGGGCCTTCCTGAGGGTCCTGGACTTGTAATCCTCCCAGAGCTTCTGGACGTGTATCAGGTCTCGGGGTGCCACCCCCTCCGCGTTGATGGCACCCACGATGTCCATCCAGATCCTCCTCCGTCCTTCCTTTTCGGCGCGCGATGGTGTGAAGAGGGCATCATAATGCCCCAGGACATGCTCCACCAGGACACCAACTTCCTTCTCACTGAAGCTGGTGGCCCTCTGCCTCTCTGGCTGGGGCTCGCCAGTGGTCTCGGATGGTGTTTGCCCCGACATGGCGACCCCCGAGACAGGCGTGGGTGGGCAACTGGGTCCTGGGGCTGGGCTGTGGAGCGATGGTATCCCAGTCGGGAATATTCTATTACAGCAGGGGTGGACACAGCAACTGGACCCCTGCAGATGGCTGACGTGCAGGCACCAAATAGCAGGGCACGTGGGCAGCAGGCAGGCAGCAGCAGATGGCTGGTGGGAGCGTGCTCGGGGCTCTCAGGGGCAGGAAAATGGCCTTTTGGGCAGGAGCGTGGTCTTCCATGTGTTTTCGCGTGGCCAGCTTGATACGGAGTGATTTGGCATGTGAAAAAAGTGCATGTCAGCGTGAAATCCGCAGAAAGGCCCTCGAAAGGGAGTTTCCCTCGTGACATGTGCATAGTGGTTCAGCGCGTGAAAAAACTGCACGTCCGCATGTGAATGCGTGTAATCTGGGGAAAGGGCCTATGCGCATAAGTGATGCGACGCGAGCGGGCGTTTCCCTCAGCACGGGTTAAAGGTGAGCAGGGCCAGCAGTTCGCTGTACGTGCCTTTCGTGGAGACCGACATGTGTGTTGCTACTTCGTGTTGTTTTGCGCGCCATCACAACTTCACAGCAGATCAAGGACTTATCTCTTCTTTTGGTGGGGGTATTGGCTACGTGTGTTTTTCATCATCGCGCTAGTCTGACGGTGAGTCGCGCACGCTATTTTTCCCACTGTGGATGCCCCTGTGTATCACACGTGTTTTTGAGGTCATATTAGCCTGCGTGTCCCACGCGTACGCATTTTTCGTGTTACTGGGTGCCACCGCGTACTGTGGGAGGTTCATTCCACGCACGTAGGCTGCAGGGGTTGTGTGCACGGTTTTACTGCAGTTTTGGGGTGCCTGAGCATTGCCTGACCCATCACTGCATCACCGGGGTCACATACAGCCTTGCAAGTGCAGGGGTGCTGTTAACATCTTGCCACCCCCTTCACCCCAATTGCCCAGGACAATTGTGGTGTACACCTCCCATTGGCACTGCTCCATCTATGCCGGCACTACTCCATCTGTGCCATGGTTGGGAGGCCACCAAAGGTGAGGGTCGCCTCCGCTGGGTGTACTCCTCGTGGTGGGCGTGGTCTGGGACGTGGCCGGGGTAACCAGGGAGTAGGGGGACTCCAGGGTGTCCAGGGTGGCCGCAGAGGGGGAAGAGGCAGGGGTGCCCCACTTGTGCACGATGTTGTGCCATGTGTCAGTGCAGTCATGCCACCACCCCCTGTGGTTCAGGGAGATGCAGCTTCTGCATCTGGCACTGGCACCCGTGTGACCCGGCAGTCCGTTTCATTGACTGCCACGGGCCCAAGGGTAGTGGTAGCTGCAGGTGCAGCTGTGGACACCACCACCCAGGCTCAGGGTCTGCTAGCGCAGGCTGCGTTGGCACTTGAAGAGTCCTTGGAAGATTTCCAACACGGCAGGAGGCAAACCGAAGGTGCACGCAGGGCTGCCCTGACCGAGACACGTGTCCCTGGGGCAGTAATGTCATCTGCTGCCCCGACCAGCCGGGTGTTGGCAAGTGCAGGGGCAGATGCAGCCAACAACACCCCGGTTGTGAGTCGGCCAACCAGGACAGTTGCGGTCAATGACCCTGCCACAGCGGATGTTGCTGCGCAGGGTCCATTAGAGTGCACCCAGCTGCCACTGACGCAAGTCAGGCCTTTGTTTGCCCCTCCACCTGCCACTCCCTTGGCTCAATCCACCTGTGTCACTGGCCATACTGATCAGGGTGGCATTTGCCAGCCAGGGTCTGCATCACAATCCAAGCGGAGGAAGGTTGCACCTGCAGCACAGGCTGGGACCCCACACACAGCCACGACCTCCTGCATGTCAAGGAAGAAGCCTTTCTGCAACCAGGAACTGGACTTCCTCGTGGACTACGTGCAGGACCACAGCCGTGACATGCTAGTGGGGCCTAATTGTCAGACTACGGTTGCCCACCGTGATACCCACTGGAAGCAAGTTGCAGAACATGTGAGTGCATTCGGCCATGAGGTGCACATGGCACAAGAGTGCAAAAAGCGTTGGAATGACCTCAAACGCAGCGCTAAGGCTAAGCCTGCCTCAAATTACAACTTGACTCTGGTGGACCTGTACCTGAGGAGGAAGACCTCACTCTGCACGAGTCACTCATTGCAGAGTTCATACCACCTGAATCGGTCGAAGGAGTGGGAGAGATGCCGGACTTTGATGCCCAGTCCAGTGAGTGTTGCTGCGTGTTTGTTGAGGACATGTGTGTTTTACTTGTGATGTGTTGTGCAGGACTGCCACTACATGTCATGTGTACATGGTTCTGATGTGCAAGTAATGCAATGCTTCACTGATGCATGGCTGCTCTGCAGGATGGTGGACATGTGGAGTGGACAGGGACTGTCCGCATCACCACCATTGCACCCTACTCACATGCTGGTCACCAGGATGCCCCTCCGGTCCATGTTCCAGCTCACTGGCCCTTCTGCATGTAGCCTGGGGTGACCTTCCTCTCAGCCCTCGGACTATGCCATAGCATGACTGCATGTGTCATCTGCCTGCATGCGGGTACTCCATGTAGGCATGCTCCCTTGCCCCTCCACCCTCCTCTGCACCCCAATTCCACCTGTGCACTGGTCTGCTCCAATTCTGCCATTGAGTACTTGCCTGTTCATGCGTCCTGTGTACATGCTAACTTCCACCAGCCAATCTGCCAGACATATGCTCTGGGGTATATCCTTTGTACTTGATGAAGGGTGTCTCACTTGGACTGTGCAGAGGTCAGATGCCCCGCAGGGACATGAGTGCCCATTCATGCGCCATGTGGATTCCGTGCATTCCCCTATGTGTCCCTGATTGGATTATCATTGTAGTATGTGTCCAGGGTGAAGTACATTGGATGGCATTTCATCAGCCTTCGAATGGCCACTGTGGCTCAGTCCTGCGTCACACACATGTTTAGGGTGTGACAGTCTGTGTGTGTCACAGGCCTCAGCCTGTTTCATGGCCAATGACTCTGTCCAACTGGTGTAGTGTCTTCTTCACATGTGGGTGTACTTCGGAGGTTTCATCATGTGTCCTGCTTACTGTCCCATCATCAACTGCTGTGTTGTCACTTGACTCACATGATGCAATTGATGCTAGTCAACACTGTCTGTCAATACACAGGTCTATGGTCATCCTTTTGATACCATGCAAGGCATCCCTGCATTTGCACTTGGGGGGAGGGGTGGTTTGCTTGTAGCCATGCTACCCATTGAATGCACATTGCACGTGATGCCTGAAGTTGACCTTGCACTACCTTCACATTTTCAGATACACATCATGAAGTACTTGTACATGTAGATAGTGAGAAACATACAAATTTGCTGCACTGCATCGACCCACTTCTGAGCGATATAACACCATTCTACATGCCTAATCACAGAAGCAATGTCAAGTTGACCCAGCATGCATGGCAGGTTATCTTTTGTGCGTGACATGTCTGCCTGATGTGTTTGGTGTCTGTGTGATGTCTATGTGTGTGTGTGTTGTGTGCTTCTAACATGTGTAGTGACCTTTTTTCTCTCTACTTTTCAGATGATGGCGCAATGGAGCCAGAGGAAGGTGTTGTCATGCCAGGCACAGGGTTGTTATCACTACAGCAACCTGGCACAAGTGGGGGTCGTGGGGTGGTAGGCCACGAAAACCCACATGTGCTACAGTCCATCTTGTCTCTGGCTGGCAATGAGTCCAGCCCTGATGACCACTCTGATGTCCATGTCCAGTTGGATGTGCATCAGGTCCATATGTCACCGGTGAGTGATTCTGATGTGGGCACTCCTCTGTCCGCGACACCTGCAATGAGGGGTCAGACAGTATTGGAAACTCCGACTGTGGTGGATCAGGACGCAGGGTCACCCTCCACACCAGTCACTGATGTGCCTGGGCCATCACATCGATGGGGGCATGTAGTCGTGCGGGCGCGGGCGGTGCCAACACAACGAGGACACCTGGTCCTTGGGTCCCGCAGGTGTCAAGCCCAGCAAC
The DNA here is from genome assembly GCF_040938575.1 of Ambystoma mexicanum. NCBI lineage: Eukaryota > Metazoa > Chordata > Amphibia > Caudata > Ambystomatidae > Ambystoma > Ambystoma mexicanum. The sequence continues at coordinate 243,796,589 of NC_090926.1, read as the reverse complement.
GCGGTCACCGTGCACAACCGCAGTATACTGAGTGGGAGCAAGACATGACTGCCAAACCTGAACTCCAGGGAGCAGCAATGGAGAACATTGCTGTGAGCATGGAGCGTGTGGCCCAATCCGTGCTCCCCCCTGCTAGGGAGGTGCTCCTCCAGCAGCAGGCGGCACGGTCCATGGCCCGCTCGCTCAGGCTGGGCATGGCGGCCTCAGACAGGGTATGCCAGGCTGAAATATTGTCTCTGTGTAAAGCAATTGCTGCTCATGCACAGGCACAGCTTGCCCCTCATTGGCAGCAAGTCTGCCGGACGGGTGAGCCTGGTTCTGTACGGCGGTGACACGTAGGTATGCATGCACAAAACCTCCCGTGATACACGTGCTTCCTCTTGCAAGGTAGCACGTGTAACATGGAGTTCCTCCTGCAAGGCCTGGCTGGACAACTGATGCACCTCCCGGCAAGCATGTAGCTCAGCCGAGATGGTACGCTCAAGCTGCGCAAACCTCTCCACTGACAGCTCCCTCTGGGACATCAGAAGGACACCCAGAGAGGATCTGAGGGAAGCATACTCCTGCCTCAGAGCCTCCTAGGTGTGGTCAGGCTTCTGTGCCACATCCTCCTTTCCAGGAAGAGCCAGACTCGGACGACGAGGTATCTCCCACATAGGTCGGGCTGTGCAGGCGTTGAGCCCATGGAGGTTTTTTCTTTCCTCAATATCATTGCATGTGGTTGTTGAGCAGCACCCTGTGCCTCCCCCCTCCTGAGCACCTGCCCCCCCTGGGTCGTATGTGGCCTTTTTGATTTTTCTTTTAGTTTATTTAGTTAAGTTTCAATTTTATAGTTAGTTTAATTAGGTAATGTAGGTTTTTCATAGTTAGTGTAATTAGTTAATATAGTTTAAAATTGCTTGTCTGTTGTGCTTTCATGTGACGGTGTGGTGCTTTGTGGCTTTTGAAAGCATCCACTGTCTGTTCCAGCTGGTCCCTTCAAGCTTGTCTCGTGTATGTTTTTGCAGCTTGGGGTCCTGACTCACATATGCCACTCCTGCTTCCCTTATCCATGGGCTCGCAAGGATGGTTTGGTGTTACAGCCTAGTACACAAGGGCTTTGGACTGTCATATCTGTGGCATGTCTGATGCTGTACTACTTGTGTTGACACCCCTAGTGGGTGATTTTTACCACAGTTCTTCCTTTGCTAGATGGGTGGTTTCATTTTTCATGTGTGCATTAATTGCTATACAGTGTGTAGTGTGTTTCTTATCTTTGCTGTACATGTGCTTGATACAATTCATGCTGTAGACAGTGGATGACACACTTTGGCTGGGAAAGTCGCACTGATGGAGTGATTTCTGAGGTACGTCTCTGACATGGCCCACTCATGACATGCCTGAGGAGACACACACAGGGAGATTCCATGCGTTAATCATGTGTTTTCTTCCCTTTCTGCAGGGGGATGAGCCTCCAGACCACCTTTCCCAGCAGACATGGCCCATTGGATGTCTGGAAGCTGGCCACGTTCGGTGGGGCAGACATGCACATGTGTGCGCAGGCAGAGCCACAGGGATTGCGCTCATACAGCATACAGAAGCTGATGTGTTTCAAGGAACTCCAGGCAAGGTGACCAACACATGGGGGCCACACCGCAGCCAACCGTCCACCAGGACAGTTGTACATGCATGCTAAGTAGCACCACTGACGGCGAGCTTGGACAGATATTGGTGTTGAAGCGCACAGTACAGCTAAAATGCGTTGGTGGAGTAATAGGTAGTTGATGGGAAAGTTGTCAGGGGCACATGCAGTGGCACATATCCTCCGGTCCAACATGGTCCATTGAGGCAGTTGCATTAGCCATGTAGCATTCCAAGACAGGGAAAGAAGCAACTCACAGGGACAGACAGCGAGGGACAGACTTGTGTGCAGTGCATTTCATTTACAGGTTTAAATTGCCACATGCACTGCCTACTTTATTTAGGTTATGCTGGAACACGACTTGTACTGAAGTCGTACCTTGCTTGCTAAATGCGTCTGGATGCTTACCCAGGGAACATTGATGTTGTGTGAATCTTGACACATTGGTCTTCCATTTGCCACGCACCCACCGGCGCATTACTTACTGCATTGACTGTGTATGAACCATCACGGGGGGAATCTTACGTATGGGTACGAAGCCCCACACCATATAGTTTGTAGAGTATCTTGTTACTTTGGGGCATGCATGGTGGTGTGTGTTTGTGTGTTATGGGCACGCACAGATTAGTGACTCTGGCTCTCTTTGCAGCATTGAACTGCTCATGTTACTGGACCTGAGAGTGCGCAGGCAGGAGGCCAGCACTCACCCCAGAGATAAGTTTCTCTTTGAATTCAATTTGAGTAATTTGGTACTATGTGCATGATGTACACGTTTGGTCTGATTGTGATGTGTTAATGTGATTATTATGTTTTTGTACATTCCCTACTTTCCCTTGTCAATCCTACTTCCCTCTCCTGCCCCTCATTCCAGTTATCCAGTATACCAATGCCTGTCCCGACTGCATATCCCTGACTCTCCTTCCCCACCAGGGTCTCAGAGGCCTGTGTGAGTTTGACCTTGCAGGCACCCAGACCACGGTGGGGGTGGTTGGTTCGTGCCACTCCTGCGCCTGTACACGGGAGCTGTGACAGTACACATCAGTTTGTGGTGCATCATTCTATGTTATGTACCACACATGGTACACATCCTGTTGTGACATTGTTTTACTGTGCTACCTTGGTTGTTCCATCATTGTGCTAGTATTTGGGCTTTGTGACGTACTGCTGCTTCAAGTCATCTACTGGCGGTTCTTCTGGTTTGTTTTGCTGCCTGCAGGCCTTTTGCTTGGCTTCTGTGTTGGCCTGCTTTGAGTTCTCTTTGATTTGGTGTTTTTGCAAGTCAAGGTGGCCTCTGAGGGTGCTGGACACTTTTTACACACAAGGTGGAAGATGGTGACAAAGGGGAAGGGTGATCCTGTGGCCAGGTGAACTTCAAGGATGAAGGCTACATACCCCATGCGCAGTTGTTCAGTGGGTCATGGTGATATGTGAGGGAGGGGGGGGGGTATTATGTTGTTGGACAGTTGCCTTGCCCCACAGTGTGATGGGCACCCTGACATTGTAATTGTGGTATCCTATGTACATGATGTATTCTGCTGCTCAATGGCTGTTCTTGTTGTGTGTTTACCTTTCAGGTGTGAGGGTATAGTTGTGGTTTGACATGCTGGGGTGTACACATGGGCAATGTTCACATGTGATGAGGACACTGATGGTCACTTGATTGCACATTCATGTTTTGAGTGCATGCCCCTACTGACACACACACTGGCACTATGATCCACAACATGTACAACCACCCTTCCATGTCCACATGTGCATGCAGTTAGCCTTCTGGGGCCCACTGTGTCCCTGCAGCACATGATCTATGACCATTTGTGGATCCTGTACATGTGTAATTTGCTTTCTGATTTAGTTTGTCGTTTTGATGTGATGCTCAGGATGTGCGTCACACACAATGGCTGGTCACTATGCTGTGTGCTGGGCAGTGTGTTGCAGGAGATGAACACAGCACACAGATTCTGCAGTGTTGATTTTGCAATGCACAATGTGCATGTAAACAGGCAGTCATTGTTATGTTCCAACTACAACTGTTGGGATGTATTTGGGTATGACTTATTTTGGCTGGGAGGTTGTTGGTCAGTCATTTCATCTGATTCCATGTCAGGCATCATTGTCTTATGCCACTTTACATTTTTCACATGTCAATGTGTACATTATTGGTACTGTGTTGGTGTTTTGCTATTGCTTGCCATGTGTTGTGGTTTGGGAGGGTTTGGGTGACATACCAGTGATAGTCATGGCCTGTTTTGCAGGTCTGTGTGATTCACACCTTGCATGTATACCTTTTGGTCACACAGGATTGGTTGGTTTGAGTAGCTAGGGATGCACACAATGTGGCACTTCCATGGCAACATTCTCAGGGTGGTAAGGTTGTGACAGTTGACTGTCTCTTTGTCATCATCGATTGTCACCTGGTATGTGCCAGGCCTGAGTGCACTCCGCAGGGGTGGGAGTTTAGGTGAAAAATGTGGCCACAAGCTGGGTCCGGGCTGTCTCGCCACGTACCCTATCCCCTCCCATGGGCAGCGCCTGTGCCTGTGTTTAGGGATGTGGGGGCACCACCATGTCCACCGGTACGCCCTGCCATGTTGCAACATTGTGCAGGACACATGCTGCCACAATGATCCTGCACACTACTGGGAGTGCATAGAGTAGCTGCCCGCCAGAGCGGTCAAGGGAGCGGAAGCGTGACTTGAGCACTCCGAATGTGCGCTCCACTATGTCCCTGGTTGCAATATGGGCCGCGTTGTATCTTACCTGGGGTGGTGTGGTGGGGTTCCGGATTGGCGTCATCATGTGGTTGCTCAGAGGGTAGGCACTGTCCCCTGGAGAGGTGATAATGGTTGTGATTATTGGGGTTTGTGTATTTGTCTGTGTGTGACATGCATGCATGTGCACGGGAATTTGTACTCACCTAGGAGCCATGTGTCACCATGCTGCCCAGCTTCCAGGGCCTGGCTCTGGGCGGACATTCTGTACATGAAACTGTCATGGGTGGAGCCAGGGTAGTTTGCATAGACAGAGGTGATGATTCCCTTGGCATCGCATACCACCTGTACATTGATGGAATGCCAGTGCTTGCGGTTTCGGTAGATGTACTCAGTGGCCCTAGGTGGATGTAGGGCCACATGGGTGCAATCTATGGCACCAAGCATTTTGGGGAAGTGTGCCACCCTGTAAAAGTCCTGGACAATGGCCTGCCTTTCTACAGGTGTTCTGGGCATGTATATGTGCCCGGGGACTGAGGGGCACGCAGTCATGATTGCCAAGACCTGGTGTAGGCAGCATGACTGCGTGGCCTGTGAGACCCCCCCCCCACTATGGCAGTAGTCTGCTGAAATGACCCAGTGGCCAAAAAATGCAGGACATTGAGCACCTTCTCCAAGGGGCTCAATGCTTGGGAGCAGAGAGTGGGGGATGTAAGGTCATCTTCGCATTCCCTGACCAGGTCTAGGATGATACGAGGTGGAAACCTATACCTGCCGTAGACCTGGTCATCAGGTATCCCAAAAAGGCTTGTCCGGGGGGAAAAAATGCGGACCCTGGCTATTCTCCTCCTGCGGTGTCCCACGATCAGTGCTGCGACAAATGGGGCAATCATCGTAGCGGTATGTACGTGTTTGTTGTTTGTGCGCACTTTTATACTGTGCGTGGGGACGCTTCTGCCTGCCTTTGTGTGGTGGACGCGTTGACGCCTATGCGCGTCTTTTGCCGTGCGCGGGTTTCCCGTATTCAAATCCATGAATACGAGTTGTTCGCGTGCGTGTGGGCGTCCCGTGTATTTCCCTGCAGTACTTCCCCAGTTACGCCTTTTTTTTCACGTGTTGTTCCCCATTCCGCGTGTTATGCCCCGTGTCCTGCCCCCTTTTTGGTGTGTACGTGGACATTGTGCGCTTTCCCTGTGCGCATCGTTCGGGATGTTGCAATGACGTGTACGCCCGTGTGCGCTTCCTTTTTCACGCTTGCGCCTGCTTGCGCCACCTTTTTCGGCGCACATTTGTTCCATGAATCGGCCCCTTAATGTCATGGAACATCCCATTACAATGGTTGTTGCTTTCTCTAAGGCAAACGTTGCGGCAGCTAAACTCTGTTTGCATGGGAAGTGACCTTTCATTACTGGGTCCAGGTTCCCGCTGTAACATGCTAAGGGCTTGTACCCCAGCGACGTTCTTTGCACGAGCACTGCCGTCATAACGCTGCCATCTGTATGTGAAAACAAGTAAAATTCCTCTGCATAATTGGGAATTCCGAGAGCTGGAGCCGTACAAATCGCTCTTTTGAGTTCAGCAAACCCTTTCTCCATCGCCTCAGACCATTCAATCTTTTTTCTTTTTCACCTGGGCCTTCTTTAGGGCCTGAAATAAAGGCTTAGTATACGAGCTGTAATCGAAAACTCATGCCCTAACGTAGTTGCACAGGCCTAGAAAGCTCTTCATTTGCTTTATCGTGTGTGGCTTAGCTGTGTTCAATATGGCTTTAGCCCTTTCTGGGGTTACGTTCTTCCCTTATGAGAGATTAACTGGCCTATATACAGCACTTCCTGTTGACAATATTGTAGTTTCTCCTTGTCAACCTTATAACCTTTTTCAGCCAGTATAGTCAGTAGCTGGGCAGAATCATGCCTGCATTGTTCTTCTTTGGTACTACAGATTAAGATGTCATCCACGTACTGCAAGACAACACATTCTAATACAATATTGCTTAGGTCCATCTGCAGGACTCTGTTGAAAATGGACGGGGATGCAAAGTATCCCTGTGGCAGCCTTGTGCTTTTCAGACGCATTTGTCTGAATGTGAATGACATCAGATCTTGTGAGTCCCGGTTCAACGGGATTGAGAAAAAGGCATTTTTCAAGTCAATCACTGTGAAATATTTTGCCTTGACGGGTATATTACATAGAATTGTATATGGATTAGGGACTAAAGGGAACTCGGCTTCAACAATATCATTTATTGGCCTTAAATATTGGATTAAATGGCAACACCCCCCTTTGATTTCTTGACAGGATAAACCGCCATATTACATGGCGTCTCTGATGTCACTAAGATGCCCTGGTCCATCATCGCAGAGATTGTCTTACAAATCCCTTTGTCTGCCTCTCTGGACATGGGATATTGTCGGACTCTTGGCAGAATTACTCCTGGCTTCAGTTTAATTTTCACTTCTCCCACCCCCTTCAAGAGGCCTACGTCATAGGGTCCTGTAGTCCACACTGAGACAGGTACTTTAGCTATATCCTCATCAAAATATTCTGGGCATTTCAGTGCCAACATCATTCTCTGAGGCACTTCTCTTTTGATCATTTTTACCCAAAATACGAGACTCACTTCCACCCTTGTCTCTTCTGTGTCTGATTGTTCTTCAAACAGATCGTCATCGGTGACGTCAGTCATTCGATACCCCTCTTCGATGGCGATGATCGAGCACCATTGTCTGCCTTCATCATCGTATCCGTAAACCAATGCTACTTTCCCTCGCACTGCAGCTTTGTGTATCATCAAGGGAAACACTTATCCCTCCTCCTCATGCATAGGTATTCTTGGTCTGAATAAAAACTCATCAGAGGTTCTCATGGTTCTATCTGCAAGGCCTGGCAATCCTGTCATATGCATGCGCATGCCATATGCGAACATTTCTGGCTCCAATGGTATAGCCCTCATGGCTATATGTCCTGAGTATGCTCTAATCATTTTGCATACATTTGAGTAGTGCATTTCTGGAGTGGAGCATACTATGCCTTCCTCCGTGAATGAAATCGTCATGTTCAATTTTGTCATTAAGTCTTGACCCAAAATGTTTACTGGGGTCTGACGTGAATACAATGAAGGTACATTCATTTCGCACTCTCCTATGGAGACTGGGAGAGCGTCTGTAAAGGGAACTCGACTGTGAGCTCCTGTAAAACTCTGAGTATCTATGGCCTCACCGGACAAGGAAAATTTGCCTTCACGTATGCACGAGAGTGTTGCACGCGTGTCCACTAGGAAGGAATATTCTTTGCCCCCTATAACAACATCCACCCTAGGCTCCCTATGAGGGTCTGGTGTCACTGATAGTATGGAGCACATCAGGGTTCCCAGTGAGAGGTCCTAGTTTATATATAAGTTTGGCCCACTGTGCACTAGCAGATTTTCCCCATTTCCAGTGTTGCTTACCCTTCCAAAATTCTGGACCAGCTCTGTGCTCATCGTGTGTGACACGTGCAATGGTATCTGTTAGGATTGTCCTTGTGAAAAATTCTCCATGTTCTGTGGTTGCACCCCTTGTTGGGCACCTTGCTGCGCTCCTGGCGCTTGCTGTTGCACCGTGTGATTCTGTGCAACGCCCTGTTGTGAGGTTGCAGGTGAATTTGCTGTGCCTGCCCCCATTCCTTGGCCATTCTGCAACATGCTTATAATTCTGCATGTGCGTGCCAAATGCCCTGTCATTCCACACAACCAACATACTGGTGGTGGTCGGATTATCTGTCCATTTGACATATCTGGACTACCATTCTGCACATTTTGAAAACCTCCTTGATTATTTTGGAAACCTCTCGGATTGCTCTGCCATCCTCTTCCTCTAAAACCTCTTCCCCTCGGGTAAAATCCTACATTACACTGGTTATTCTTTTGCGGGTTAATCACCTGCGGTATGTTCTGTTCAGCTGTGTTAGTTAACATGGCTCCTTCAAGAGCATACTTTGATAATTTCTTGTGCACCAGCTTCGCTTTCTAACCCTTTCGAGTCGCATCTTTTTTCCAATTCTTTTCTTGCAACAGTCTACAGTAATGTGTGATGGTCAACTGTATTTCAGGCCAAGGTTTAGCCTCAACTCCTACCAATTTCTTGAACTGTTTCTGCACTGGTTCTGGCAGCCCTTGGGACAATATGTGGTAAAACATAGGTATTAATTTCGTCCAAGATTCATGCGTTTCGAGCACCCATGTGTCTTGGAAATTCTGGATATAAATTAACGGATTTTCCGATTCCTTCATTTTTCGAGTCATTATAGCTCCCATATCGGAAGTATCTGGGTAAAGCACTCGTAGCGCTTTCCATACTGCCGCTCTGCAGTTATTAAATGGCACTCTGTCATGCACAGTATTAATTGTGGTCACTCCAGGGTAGCCTGCCCGTGTCCACACATCATCTGCTCTCCCACCAAGTATGGCGATCAGGAGACCCTTAATGTCCCGTATTGCTAACGCGTTTCCTCCTGTCATTTTTTCTAATTCATGTATCCATTTTCCCGCCCCCGATGTCAGCATTGGAAGCTTGTTCTTTAGGTTTTCTCAATCCATGTGTGGCCATGGAATATATTGTGGTCTTGCTCCCCCTTTCTCTAGTAGCGGAAATTGGAATGCACAGTCCTCTTTTTCTTCCCTCATGGTTCTCCTGTCTATCGCAGGGGCAATATTCCTGCATCGCTGTCTACCTGGCAATATCCTCAATCTGTCTACATAGGCTGGTGACAACACCCCTCTCTGACCATGGGGTGTTAATTCATGCCGGTCAGATTCTGATGTCCTCGGTGTGGTCTCGCGAGCTTCTGACCATCTAATCCCTCTTTCCCTTGGGTGTCGGTTTTCACACCGTCTCCCTTCTGCATCTGCCTCGCGCTCCTGCTCTTCGGAGTCAGACATTGGTTGTTCCAAATTCACGCAACTCCTTGTGTTCTCATTGTTTCTACTGATTTCTAACCTATCCAGGGACAGTTTCCTACTCCCACTACTTCGGGTGACATCCTCCATGTCATACAGCTGACTGCTCTCTAGGCGCTCGACCTCCCCCTCTCCTTGGGGTAATCGTTCTAGCCCCATTTCATCATATATTTTATCGATCATTTCCCCGATGCTTCTGGTGTCGAAGTCATCTTCAATATTTGCCCTAGACGTGCCTGGTACTGAATCGTACACAGGAAAGATTTCTTCAACGTCTTCCCAGTCTACAACTGGATCTGGTTTTTAAACTTCCCTTTCAAAATATACGAGATTGCGTGCCCTCTGTCTCCGCTTACATTCAATATCATCATTAACTTCTTTGCACTTCCACGCCTCTTCTCTGACCTTATATTCTTTCTTTCTCTTTTCATTTCGACATTCATCTGCCCTTCAAATTTCCTCATCTCTTCGTCTCCTTATCCTTTTTTCACGTACCCTTTGCTTTTCTTCCAACCTTTGCTGTTTCTGTCTGTCTTGATCATAGGTTGCTCTTGTTTTTCGATCAGGCTGTTTTTCTTGCTCTTCGCGATATAGCTGTTCTCACCTTAGCCTATCTTTCTTTCTTGTCCTTTCGTCCCTCAACTCCTTCTCTGTGCCTCATCTAACCTCTCTCTAGGTCTCACATCATCACTTCCTTTCCCATCAAGTTTCAAAAAGATTTGTCCTTCCGTCCATTCATCCTTTGCTAATGCTATCTCATCAGTTCTGTCTTCACTTTCCTTCTGCTTCATACCCTCTCCCTTTTTGTCGAGAGATGTACTTGTCTGTGCCTGATCCTTTCTTTCATCATCGCATCTCCCCTTGTCCCTTGGAACTGCAGAGGTAAGATTCTTGTCCTTATCCTTCCCTTGATTTTCGTCACTACTATATGTAGGTGTCTCATATGCGGGGTTGCTGTACCCTGTGGCTGCTTTAAGCTCTCTTAATGGGAAGAGTCCCTCAGTCTTACTCTCTTCGGTTTCTATCTCGGGTGGGGCAGGTGGCGCTGTAGGTGTCTCACCCCCCTCTGTGCATACATTAAGTATCCAATCTGCTGGCGGCTCTTCCTCCTTTGCTTGTTCAACCATCTTCCACATTTCTAGAACAGCAAGACGTTTCTCTAGCTTTTTGCCTATACATGTGGCGTGCAAGTATGTTGTTATGGTAAAACGACTTTGGATAAAGACCCATTTCGTGGCCATGGCATAAATATCTTGTGGGCAATTCCTTTAACCCATTCAGTGCTATACTTCTTTAGCTTGGGTGCATGTTTCGGCAACTGTTTGCATAAGTGTGCTAATGGAGTTTCGTCTTCCATGTTAATACTTGTTTTCATTCCTTATACAACACTTGTCAACACCTCGTACAATATGAGCGAGCACCAGACACCGCAAGCTCTAAACCAAATTTTCCGCCAAGCAAAATCTCATATATCACCACTTTGCTCAAAAACAATTAGTTCAGGTACAATTTAATCTTAGTTATTGCATTGCTCAATACTTTTCAAACAGGTTTTTCGTAATGACAATTTCACAAATGATAAGAAGTGAGGAGATGAGGCGGGCACCACTGTTGGTTCTATTTAATTAAATACGTTGATATGCAATATATTACTTTATGTGTTTGTTGCTTCTATGTGGAGCTACCAGGTTGAGAATAGCCCAATGACACTCGGGCTGTTCAAAATACTGACAAAGAGAAAAACAGAGTGAGGTCCACCATGTAAACCCAGTGCTCCTCCTTGCTCCTTACTGGGAGCTAATTTCATTCCTCTGTAAATTCCAAACAATAAAGCTGGTATTTAAAGTTCAATTATTTGCGATACACCAAGTTGTAGAATTTCAAATTTCACAAATGCAATGAAGTTTCAAACTCTTTCTAAAAGTAAATAGTTTGTGTTTTAATCACACATTATTTCAGGCGAATAAGCAATTCCCAGGCTTCAAGTATAAGCTGTTTGCCAATGCATTTTGGTGCCTAGCACCATCTTCAGGGCTTAGCTTAATCCTAGCTTCAAAGTTGGTATCGCCTTGCAGTCAATCAATCAAGTGCATCAGGAAACGGTCATCCCTCTGCAGAGCTACGGTCCATCTGCCTCGAGGATCCGGTTGTGAGTCCGTCTGCCTTAGTGTCTGATTAAAACACAAACTATTTACTTTTAGAAAGAGTTTGAAACTTCATTGCATTCGTGAAATTTGAAATTCACAACGTCTTTAATCGTGGTGGTAGCCTAGTTGTTCCCCATTATGTGGGACTCTGGGTTCACGTTTCTTCTGACCTCTATATTAAAGCACAGGAATAAGTTGTATCCTCTCACTTCTCAGGTGTCCGCCTTGGTATCCTCTCTCTTCTCGGGTGTCCGCCCCGGTATCCTCTCTCTTTTCTCGGGTGTCTGCCCCGGTATCCTCTATTTTCTCGGGTGTCCACCCTGGTATTCTCTATTTTCTCAATTATTTTGGGTCATTATATATAGGGGATAATGACCCAAAAATAATTGAGAAAATAGAGAATACCAGGGTGGACACCCGAGAAAATAGAGGATACCGGGGCAGACACCCGAGAAAAGAGAGAGGATACCGGGGCGGACACCCGAGAAGAGAGAGGATACCAAGGCGGACACCTGAGAAGTGAGAGGATACAACTGTGCAGAGTTCTTCATAGCAACCGAGTCCTGTCCCATTAAGTGAATTAATCACATTGTAATGTACTAGGCAAGTTGTACGGGAGTTGCCATGACCGTAACACAAAATTCACATGAAAGCTATGGTATACTTTTGGTGCTCCCTGGATTGTACCAGCCCTGTAGTAATTACAGTAAATACTATACCAAGCCGTGAGAAAATAATGGGCTGGGAACCTGTCCGCCACATGTCAGGGGCACCTCCCGAAGACCAGTTTGACTTGGGTGACTTGAAGAGTCATTGCACAAGTATAACAAGCACCAAGGGCTACTCAAAACAAAAAATAAGGCAGTATGAAATCTATAATACTTTAGTAATTGAAAAGTGCAACTGTTTGTGGAAAGGAAACTAAAAAGAAGAATTGGATATCCATGGGCTCCGAACCTAAGCAGATTGATGACTAGAAATAGTGCCTACACTTTCCAGTGTCGCTGGGCAGACTTTAGCATATATCCCTGGCCTCCAAGCCATGAGGCAAAGTCATGCTTGAAGTGTACAAAAGCTTCAAACTCATTGTGTACAATATTTATGTTTCAGTATCTTTTGTCAAAAGATGCACACAAGTAATTAAATTAAATAAAACATACAAAGCCAATTCAAAAAGGCGCTGGAGGAGGATGCATTCAAACCCATTTCTCTTAACAGCTACTCATTCAGATGTCTATGTCCTTACCACTTCACTTCAAACGCAAGATACATGAAGCCCATAGACTCGTAAATGAGATCGAACACCTCCTCATATGTCACCAGGCACTCCGCTCGGCCAAAGCATTGCCCATGTGTAGAGGAGGTCCCAAATATGGCCTGCACTCCAGCCACCCATTTTGAAATACCAGGAAAGCTCACACCAAGATATGTGACGTATGATGAACAAATGAACCAGCAGAGAGCCGGGTAGGACGCTGTCCAGTGCCCATCAGAAGAGCAACACCCATAGAAATGCCAATAAACAGACAACCATGGACAGTAAGGTATCCATTCAGACAACCATACCAACAAATGACACAAAATGAAGATCGCTTAAATAATGTTCCAGAGGAAACTCAAAAGGCCTTACTTGAAGACATAGGGTGACGTCATGAAGGCCCGGACAGACTCACAAATGAAAGAAACAACAATCAATGAATGGCACACAGAGACGAAACGTCATGAATAAGGACATCACAAACTTAGAAGGAGAGACGCTGTTGAAATATAAAGAAACTTAAACCGTAAGCAGGATGACGATATTCAACCAGCTAACGCATGTACATATGCTTGTAACGTAAGAAGCTAAGAAAACAGCGAGGCTTGCTATGCTTAGTAAGAAGAATAGAGCGGCAAGCGCCATATATATATATATATCTACCTCAACAAAGCACACTATATATGTGAGCGTCCACTCTATACAAAAAGCAGAATGAACCCAGGCTACAAAGGGTCAAACAGGACGGAATTCATATGCCAGTTAAACAAGAAGAGACAGCGAAATCGAAACTCAACAAGAGCAGCTTGCGCCTGGGAAGTCGAGGTCAAACCAAGAAAGGGAGGCGGATAGCAGCTCCGGAGAATCGAAACTTAGGAGCAGAGCAGCCTGCCCATGAAAGTCGAGATAAGGAGGCCCAGGCAGGTGGCAGACCAAAATGAGAATTAAATGCACAAATAGAAGGAAAAAGAAGCAGATTCACAGTGTGCTAACACGTGACCAGCTAAACGCGAAGAGGCACCAACGTCTGATGTCACCCAAAACAGGAGATACCATAACCTTCCTGTCGAGAAGATACATTTTCAAGGTCGACCACAGCCAACTAATTCACACATAGCCATTCGAGTACTGATTGATGGAAGGGAGGCTGGGTGAACCTTGGGGCATCCTGCACCTGGTTGACCATTCTGCATGCTGCCAATTAAAGTGGAGATTTATGCTTGGGGGTGTAGCCGACCCAATCACAATGGACCAAATAATCTAGGGTCCTATAGATAGTAGAACTAATGGGACGTCGTACTTTTAGTGACGTCTACATGAGTAATGTTAGAGGGAAGGGCGTAGACGCCCTCCTGATAAGAGTTAACTAATCCTCACACTCCATTACCATATACAGAAATAGCACCTATACATAAATTACCTTTTCCAACCAATAGAATTGTATGACAAATGTATGAGTGTTACACGTCAATGATGACTATGATGACTAATTTAGGGTATAACTGTTACTGTTTGAATTAAGATTGTTGGGAGTTGAAGCGAGATGGGCGATCGCACCACTGGTGATTTCCAATGTTTCCCCGTTTTTTGTACTTGTCATTAAACGGATTCCCCTTTGCCAAACAGTTGAGTTGTCCTTATGGATTGGTGTCGGAGTAAGAAATCCTGCACCCCTTCCACCTCAAGGTGCAGCTATCTTGTCTTAAAGGTACTCGAGGGCAAGCTCTGACTCTATGGGCTGGTCAGGGGTCACTCTCCCTCCCGTACACTTGGTAGCAGAGGATGGTTGGAAACCATCAATTATCAATTAATTATTGATTAAGATAAGACACCTATTGACCACCGACACGAAGTAACTCTGGGTCTTCGGCAATATCATGAGTCCTTCGTCATTCAGCTGAGTAGACTGTGAGGCTCCCCGTATACAATGGTAGTATAACTAACCCAATACTGCAGTTGGGCCTGAAGGGACCTGTTTTTAAAAACACGTGATATGATATGATATGATATGATAAGGATATATGATATGGCATTTGTAACGCGCCTATACACAAGCGTTTCCCATACGGGCAGCTAATCGGATGAAAAACCTGAAGGAGGCGGTAACAGAGGCAGTGATCCCGAGAGTCTAGAGACAAACGGTGCGAACGGTGAGTGAAACAAAAAATGGAGTGCTTTGGCAAACGACGTGGGCCTTAGAATAAGTGAAGGGAAAAGGTAATGGAGGGAGGAGGAAAAACAAAATAGTCAGAAGTAGAGAAGACTGTATATATATATATATATATATATACAGTCTTCTCTACTGTATATATATATACAGTCTTCTCTACATTATATATATATATATATATATATATATATATATATATATATATATATATATATATATATATATATATACAGTCTTCTCTACTTCTGACTATTTTGTAACTTTTCAATTACTAAAGTATTATAGATTTCATACTGCCTTATTTTTTGTTTTGAGTAGCCCTTGGTGCTTGTTATACTTGTGCAATGACTCTTCAAGTCACCCAAGTCAAACTGGTCTTCGGGAGGTGCCCCTGACATGTGGCGGACAGGTTCCCAGCCCATTATTTTCTCACGGCTTGGTATAGTATTTACTGTAATTACTACAGGGCTGGTACAATCCAGGGAGCACCAAAAGTATACCATAGCTTTCATGTGAATTTTGCGTTACGGTCATGGCAACTCCCGTACAACTTGCTTAGTACATTACAATGTGATTAATTCACTTAATGGGACAGGACTCGGTTGCTATGAGGAACTCTGCACAGTCACTTTATTGAAATTTCTTTCATTACATTTTGAGTTGGGTTTAGCTGAATTGAGACTTTGTGGCCAGACCAATGTCTCTCCACAAACAGTTGTCCCCTCAACCGCTGGCAGCAACCCTGCCTTTTTGAACTGGCTTTCGCATTATTTTATGTTGTCCACACCTCCCTTTTTCACAGCCGCCAGAGCCCCAGGGGACCACTCCGTTGGTGATAGTGCGCGGTACAAATATCCTTTAACATTAACATTGTTTCTGCTTAGCAATTTGAAATTGGAACAAATCCATGAATTCGCTCGTGGATTGGTGGCTAATCGTAGGACGAGCGTGCCAGCGTCAGTTTCTCCAGCAAACAAAACTCTGTGGGTTTCCACCCTTTACATTTAACATCGCATTTTAGTTACCTCTCTGCAAACAGTCACACTTTTTAATCTCCACTTGGTTTTTCATAGCCTTTGTTGCTTTTCTTTTTTCCGAAACAGCAAAAAACATGCAAGGAATTAAACGGTCTATATTTAGTTAAAAAGAAAACCCAAGGGCCTGACCAATCCCTCACCTCAAACAATGTGGGCAACCTTTTTTTATTTATTTCATTACAACTTGCTTAGCACATTACAATATTATGTAATCACGTGATGTTGCAATGCTTGCTTTATATCAAGGCATCTGCATACAGATTCACTTTAAGGACATTTCTTTAATGTTTTATGTTAGAATTAGCTGAATTTAACCCAGGTGTCCAGCTCCTCCTACCTGCCCACTGATAAGCACCATTCCGTGTGTGATTGGTCATTGTGTATGTTGTTTAGTAATACAGACTTGGGGCACCCGGTTGACAGTGTATGGAGTCTTGTGTTATTTTCCTGAAAAAACTTAGCCTTTTTTCTCATTGTGTCTTGCAAGGGTGAGACTTGGCAACTTTTCAGTGGGTCATTCTGGTATATCCTGCTTGAAAGCCTCATTGGTGACACCTAGAGTTGTGTAGTTGCGGAAATGGCTGTGTGTTCACAGCTGTTTCTGGTTTATTAGAACTCACATTTATTTTGTTGACCAGCTCCCTATCGCAGCTTGATAACTGTGTTCGTATTGTCCTGCCACCTCAGTCATTCAGCAAACCTGTACACAGCAGTGTAAGACTTGTTTGTTTTGTCCTGGCTGCAGTGCATTGAAAATTATCACCATTCACAGACTAAATTGAAGAGTTCGTTTTTTGTGTGCTCTATTTGCAAATATTGATATATTGAATATATTGCAGACATTCATAAATTTATACAATAAATAAAGATTGCTGACCAGGGCCATTATATGTCCCTCTGGGGGCTGCCCCCACCCCCTCAATCACTTACAGCCTCCTCCCAAACCCCGGAACTTGCCTTTGGGCGCCCACTGGCCTGTGCTGTCTCACCGGCTTGCACTTATTGATTGGCAGTGGACCACTCTTACCAAGTGATATCTGCCAGGCACTTAACAGCTGCTTGCAACTCACACCCTAGCACTTCCCTCCGTGGAACTTCTAGCACTTACCCCCTCCCTCATTCCTTCTCTCTCTCTGCACTTGCACGTTCTGAATGCTCACAAGGCCTAGAAGGGCAGACCTCTCTCTTTAGTTATTATATGTGCCTTTCATCCCCATGTTCCCTCCGCGTTGCCCTGTGGGGGGCGCTTTGGAACACAATTCCTTGATGTATAAGCGTCAAATAAATGCACAATTTCTAAAATAAATAAAGATATGCAGAAAGCAGGGGCATTCCATGTGGGGGGTGTTTGTGGTCTGTCTGGGAGAGTCGGTGTGCATCGTGTGTTAACCCGATGTGACTGTAAGGTACACTTGCCTGACTAAAATGGAGAGGGGAAGAACCAGGTGAGTAGGAAGCAAATGCTGCCAGAGCTGAAGCCGGAGCATCTGTAAGACTTCTTTTATTCCATCTTTTATGTTCCTGCTGTGATCCCTATGAAATAGGTGTGCACATATACCCCCTCTCGTTCTCTTCGCTCTGCTGATCTTTTCCTACTCTCTCCTCCTCCACCACCCTGTGCCCCCTCCTGCTTCCGCTCTTTCCAACTCCTCGCACCTTTCCACTGGAACCACCTCGCCATCCCCATCCGCTCTTCTCCCTCCTAGCCTTCCTTCCGCTCCTCTCTAAAATCTTATCTTTTCCATTCCCCTCCCTAACACCTTTCGCTTCCGCTCCTATTTCTCCCACCGCCTCATCCCTCACCTCTTACTCCCTCTCTTACTTCTGTACTTCTTCACCCTCTCCTTCCTCTCTACTCCCTTCTACCCTACTTCCCGCTCTTATCTAGTCTCATTCTTTCCACTCTTCTCCCTCATGCCTTCTCGCCTCCCTCTTACTTCTGCTTCTACCTCCACTCATACCTCCCTTTCCCTCTCACACCTCTGTCCCTCTCCACTCTCACCTTACCTCAGCAATAATGTAAATTGTTTGTTGTACTGTTTTCGAGTTCTGATTCAATTGCCATTTTATGCTTGTTGTATATTTTTTTGTTCCCCGTGTAAAGCACTTTGGATTAAAGTGCTTTATAAATTCAATTAAATACAAATAAAAAATACATGCTGGTCCTTGGAATAAAACACAGGCATGCCTCGTTTTCCGAGCCTCACTGAAGATTTTCTGAAACAATTCCTGATACTGCTCAAATGACACCAGATGTTTGGACAATATGGGTGCCATTTCACCAGGGTATTGCTGTTAATTACTAACTGTGGCCTTCTCTTTTTCCTTGAAACCATGAGGCAGGGTTGCCGAGTCTATGCTACCAGGGAGAGCTAATGTGGCAAGGGACTGCAAGCAGGAATGCGTGTTGCTAGGAAGTTGATACCTAGTAAGCTGGTTTGCATTGCTGAGGAGGAAGCTGCCACATGGGGTGTTTTCATTAGGATAGGCGTTGTGAGACTTGCAATGAATGGAGTCACGAGAGGGGCAACAGGCCGTTTCGGTGAGCCGGATGCATGTTAGACAATGGGACAAAGTGGTGATTGGTAAAGGAGTGAATGGGATGGCAGCCTCAATACAGCTATTGGTGTGAGTCGAAGGCTCTGGGGTTCTGGGACACAGGTTGTGGAAAGCTGGAGTTATACTTGTGGGCTTTTCAAGCTGAGGCTGGTGCTGTTCAGCAACAATATATTCCAAGTCTGCTGTTGTCACATGCTATTTCTGAACCTTCCCTATCAGGCACAACATTGTTACTTCAGTGGTGCAAATGCTACCTATGGGAGCTCCGACCCAAGAAAATGGTCTGCATCTAGGGGAGTGGGATGTGTGGTCAACCCTGCAGGTTCCAGGCTTTCCTCTGGGACCCTAAAGTCCACCAGCCTCATCAACATTATCCACTGTTTGCACCTCCAACCAGATGTCAGGATTGTCAGCGGGTTCTGGCCCCTGATTCTTTCCTCATTCCTTTGGGTTGTCATAGGATGGTAGTTTGGTCCCCAGACCTTCCTCCCACTCAATAGTTTCCTACAGTGGTGATGTTCAGCATTGGCAGAAGTGTTGGCAGTAAAGAAAAAAGAATATACAGGTTATTAATGTCTTCGGCCAACACATCGTATCAAACCCTTCCATTGCCGATAGAGAATGAAACAGACAGACAGGTCTGCATCCCTATATACCATGAATCCATGCCAAAAGAGAGTGAATGAGACATTTGTAATGGGAAGGGCTGCAACTGGACACATACAGTTTCAAACTTTTCAAATGGTAATAACAACGGAAAGATAAATGCTACGATTGTAAAGTGCAACAAAGTGCCTTTCGCCCTACCTCCCCCTTTGCTCCCACTCTGACTACAGTACCACGCTCTTGTACTCCACCTCGGAAAACCTTCAAAGGCAGAGATCGTCTCCACCTGGCGACTATTAATGCCCGCTCAGCCAACAAACACTCTGCTGACACCTGCCTCCGTCTTGAAGACACTGACCTTGACATTCTCGCTCTTACTGAGACATAGTTCAGTGCCAGCTCAGTCACAGCGTTTGACTCCCTCCTACCAGGCGGCTTTAAGATCCTTTGCAGGCCTCGACCTCACTGTGCTGGTGGTGGGGTTGCCTTAATCTTCCCTGAGTGGGTTCCTTCTTCCATCTTACCCACTCAGCTCTACTCTCCCTTTGAGAGCCTGGTATGCAAATTGGTTATCTCTCCCTTCTCCAGCCTGACCATTGTTTACCATTTAGCGGCTTCCAGGCACTACCTCCCTGTTACTCTCTGAATGGGCTGATTTCTGTTCCTCCTTACAATCAACCTCCTCCAACCTGCTGCTCCTGGGTGACTTTAACATCCAATTGGACTCCCCTGACACAGCATCCACTCTTTTAATTGCCCTCTGCACCTCTCTATCCCTCTCCATTCTCCCTTCTGGTCCAACCCGCTCTGATGGACACATGCAGGACGCCATCATCCACTTTGACCTTCCTTTCTCATCTCCCCTGGTCACAACTCTCTCTTGGTCTGGGCACTCTCTTCTCTCCTCCCAACTGGGTCCCTTGGCCTTGTGACCACTCCTCCAAAAGCCCTGCCAACCTCGTTCACGAACATTCACCCAATGAAACGAGTGTCAGCTGCTGCCTTCACATCCAACTTTATCCCCCTTACCCTCCCGACTCAGATTCTACCACTGACACTGCTCTCAAAAACTTCCACCTGTCCATCACCAACGCCCCTGACATTCTTGCCCCAGTCATGAGGATCCGCTTCAAACCAGCCTCTAAGCGCAACACTTGATACGACTCCAAACGTGCATACCTGAAATGAAAGAACTAAAATGGCAGAACGGAAGTGGCAAACCTCAGGCTCATCCTCTGACAAATGGAGTGGAGGATACTGCAGAAGGGTTGGCTAGTTCCCTGCAGATTCTGAACAGTTCAGCCGTGTTTTTGGAAGTGCCAGATGTCTGCTGCCTGCTTCAAAGGCAATACAGACTCTCTATCCATGTCAAGAAAAGGGCCCATATTCAGGCACGGGCATCTGGTGCTTCCAAAAACACAGCTGAACTGTTCAATATCTGCAGGGAACTAGCCAACCCTTCTGCAGTATCCTCCACTCCTACTCCTTCTCAGGCCCTCTGCAATGCACTCAACACTCACTTCACCACCAAATCTCAGGACATTCTGAACAGCCTTGTCACTCAATCTCCCAAGTCATCCTTCAACCCCTGTCTCCCTTGGCCGCTCATCCTCCTCCTTCTGCCTTCTCCTCCTTCACCCATGTCTGACTAGAAGAAGTCAACAGAGTCGTCCGCTCCATGAAGGTCTCTTGCAAACAGGTTTCCCCTTGCTCTTCCAGAACCAGACAACATTTGCTCCCCTGCCCCTGCTGATCTCTGTACGCACTCCTTTGTTACTGGTTCTTTCCCCTCCTTCCTCTATTGCTCCCTTGTATGCCCCCACCTTCAAGAAATGTCAGCAGACCCTACCTGTCCAGCCAAATACACCCCCTTCCTGGGAATACTGCTGGAGAAATTGGCCCTGTCCCAAATCAACTCTCACACTGAACTTGTTGGTGGTCTCCTTGATGATCAATCTGGATTCCAAGCATCCAGAGGCACAGAAACTGCTCTTCTGAACACCCGTGAAGAACTGCTCACATCCCTGGATTCCAACTCCCCTGCTGTCCTCATCCTTCTTGATCTCTCCTCTGCATTTGACACGGTCAACCACTCCACCCTCATACAAAGGCTCCACGACACCCTTGGTATCTCGGAGTATAACCTCCTTCCTAACTGACCACTTCTCCCAAGTCATCCTGGGCACCTTTTCCTCTCTGACTTCCTCCTCCACATAGGGTGACCGCAAGGGCTCTATCCTCTTGCATTGGCTCTTTGACATCTACCTTACTCCGGCACTCATCATCTCCTCCTTCTCCCCCAACTTCTCTGTGTTACACAACTCTTCTTCAAATTTCCTGCTGACCCTCTTGCACCTTCCATCATCCCTGACTGCCTTTTTGCCATCCAGGCGTGGTGCACTTCCAATGATCTGTACCTCAATGCCAGCAAAACAGAGATCCTTCCCATTGGGACCCCTGCTCCCGACTTCTTCCCCTCACCCTAGCCTTCTTCCGTAGGCTCTCCCCGGCTCCCTCTTCTGAAGCCAGAAAACTCAGAGTCATCTTCGACTCCTCTTTCTCCTTCCTCCCTCAAACTCAGGACATTGCCAAGAAGTCCCACTTTCAGCTCTTCCTTCTCAAAGGAATCCTACCTTTTCTCACCATCCCCAAAAATCTCAATGTTAGCCGAGCCCTGGTTCTTTCTTGGCTGGACTATTGCAATAGCCTCCTCCTGCATCTACCTTCTTCCACTCTGCCACCCTCCAGCTAATCCAGAATAGGGCAGCAAGACCTATCCTTGGCCTCAAGCCCAGGGATGGAATCTCCCCTGCTCTAAAAAGTCTTCACTGGCTCCAGGTTGCTGCACAGATTAAATTAAAATCCCTCAGTATCATCTACAAGGCTGTCTGGGACTGGGGACCACACCATCTGCAAATCTATCTTACTAAATATTCCTCCTCTA
Source organism: Ambystoma mexicanum (assembly GCF_040938575.1). Classification (NCBI taxonomy): domain Eukaryota; kingdom Metazoa; phylum Chordata; class Amphibia; order Caudata; family Ambystomatidae; genus Ambystoma; species Ambystoma mexicanum. Next base: position 243,774,603 of record NC_090926.1, on the reverse strand, counting down.
CACCTCTGCGCTCCTCTGGCACCAACTCTTTGTGTGCAAAGCGTTTCACGAAACAGAGGGCAGGAGGTTGATCGCTTTCCTCAGCTGGCTCCCTTCTTTGGAACTGCCTCCTCCTCCCTCTTCATCTTGAGCAGGACTTTCTTAAATTTCAGAAGCTCCTAAAGACTTTCCTCTTTACCTCCTCCTTCCCTCCCTTACTCTGCTAATCTCACAGTTGCTTGTTTGGAGTTCAGGGCCCTTATGTGTCCTCGGGCCCTGAACTCCCACACTGATTTGCGCCCAGCTTTTGTCTTTCCTCAGCACTTGCCTCGGCTCACCCTCCACCCTGGAGGCTTGCACTTACCTTACATTGCACTTCGCCTGTTGCTCTCCCATGAGCACCCCACCACCTATCCCTTTGCCCCTCCCTTCTGCACTTGCAAGTTATGAACACTCAAAAGGCAAAGTATTTTAATTGTCTCTCATCCCCTTGTCCCCTCCTTGTTGCACTGTGAGCGCTCTGAAACAGTATTTACTTCCTGTATGAGCACCTAACAAGCTAACAATAAATAAAATGCGGGCTGCTGAATAGGACATTGTTTTTCACTTGAGGCACTAGGAATTTCGTGGACTTTTGAGACACAATCTCCTTGGCCTTCTGAGGTCTCTTCCATTTCTTGGCGTCATTTGGTCATCCCAACACTGGTTTATCTACAAAGGTGAGCTTCTCTTGATCTCCATTTAGAGCCCAGTGCAGTCATACTGGGTCTTGCTCCAAAGGTGTTTTGGCCAATCTCCCCTCAGGTTGAAATAGTCCCTGGTGGCCCAATAATTGTACTTTAGCACTGTAGGGCTTGACACTCTGCCAGGAGTAAATGGAGGGTCGAGGGCAGTTGAGTGAGGGAAGGGCAGCTTCTGCTGAACATCACTTTTGAACAAGCTGGGAATGAAGGAATCCACCGAAAATTGATCAAGCAAGCTCATGATGTGTGTGTTGTGTGTAATAGTCTGTAACTCATAAAAACAATAAATAACGGGCACACTAAAAGGTGTCAAATGCACTATTTACTGAATTCCTTCAAAAGAACAACAGCGTTGTTAATCGATACCTTGGATCCAGTTGCTTTGATGCGATGTCAAGCACTGCAGGCTTGATGGGCCTCGTCGCACTGTCAGGTATGAACGGCGGGGGGAGTACAAGTGCGAGGGCAGGGCAGCTGGAACTGAACAGAACCTTGGAACTGGGGTAGGAGGTTTCATCTAAACGTGGAGTGAGCAAAATCCGGATCTGTGTGTTTTATAGTACAAACCAATATACCCCATATATTCTACAATGGTATCCTTCCATCCTAAAACAACATCTGAGAGAGTGTGTATGTCCTAAAAACAACCAATATGAAATACACTAACAACAATACTGAATACTGAAAAAAGAGCAGGTTCTAAATATTTCCCTCCAAAAAATAATGTATACTAAATGCTGGGGATAAAATAAAACAATACAAAAATAATAGGAGTAAAATCTGCTATTTAATAAAAGCATTCAAAATATCAATAGTGGAGTGGATGGAAAACTGTGTTTCACTTGAGTTAGAAGTCACCAATGTGATGAGGCATTTGCCCAATTCATGAGATGTGCAACAGGTTCAAACCCTGGTCCCCAGTCTATCACAGGTACACCACTAACGTACAAACATTAGGATCTGGGTTATTTATTCGTGAACGAATTGTTCCCGGGTAAACTGCCCGCAATTTAATTGCTCGGGTCCCTGTTTTGAACGCTCATTGTAAACGGGGGCCCAAGCAATTTTTGTCCCCCGCTGCCAATTTTAAGGATGCAAGGGACACCCCCACACCCTCGAAACACTAAAATACCGAACATGGGGAGCAGGGGACACCCTCGCAGCCCCCGCTCCTCATGTTCGGTATTTTCGGCAGGGCACAAAACTGTAACACTCAATGCGACCCAGACATCCATAAGGACAGCTTGATGTCATCAGATTGGGTGTTACCGAACATTAGGGGCCTGAGTGCTTGTGCACTTCAAAGGACACATATGTCACACTCTCCTCCTCAGAGTGCATTTGTGGCGAGACCCACTTTGTGAATGTGTGGATGCTTCAGACCACGTACAAGGTAAATGATAATCACTGTCTCACAGTGTTGTGTCTGGTGAATAGCAAAGATACATTGAGTTGAAAGTAGTGCCAAGATTTGCTATTGAGAAAAAGTGATAAGTACACATGCCACTCTCAAGTACTGCAAATGTATAGACAAAAATCTATAATATTGACCAGAAAGAAAACAACACCTTCAATGTTTTAGGAGAATTCCTTTATCCTAAAAGTGCTTATTGTGGAAAAGGAACAGGTTGGCTTACAGTAGCTGATCACTAAGGTTCCTGGACTGGCCTGATTAATAAAGGTGTCTTCAATTACACTCAGTAAAAGTCAAGCCTTTCAGTAGATCCCAACAAACAGCCAGGAGCTGTGGAAAGGCACACTCCAGCAGAGATTTCCAAGGAAGGCAGCCTAGCTAAACAAAGTGTTCATGCTGTAAGGAAGTAGACTTAGGCACCAAAGGTTTTTTTATGTAGCATCTCACAAGCAGTATGCCACTAAGCAGTGTTCTTACTTCAAGCATGTTCAGCGTTCCACAACATCCATCTGCACATGTACATACTAATACCGACAGTGCTTTAAGTGGGATATGAAATTGCGGGGGGCTCTGGAAAGAGGGTGTGGCCAAAATGTAATAGCTGTGGTCGTAAAGCCGGGACAGGTGAAATGCAAGGTACGCCTGCCCCAAACTAACAATATCGAAGCAGGACATTCAGCCACCACCGTTTTGGCGCTGGCCGTTTGGTGCAGCATCTTGGGCGCAGGTCCTTATTAGGTGCTCCCAGTTGGCCGCGGCTATCGAGGCCCAGGGACCTATTTGCATCTGAATACGTGCTTTACTTAAATACATTGCCACCCAAAGCACTAATAAACACAGTTTATTTAAGGAAAACACTTCACTATCAGTCCATGGAGCTGTAAGTGTACAAATTGGTTGCTTTGTCTCTCTCCATGTGCTGATCAGGGTCAGGGTCCACCATGTGAAAAGTGTTGTCACAAGTCTCAAACCCTCACAACTTTTTAAACCTTGCTGTGCCCGATCTCTGTGCTCAGCTGACCACAAAGAGGTGACTACACTGGCACTGACACCCCTGGCACCTGCGGGTGCCTAATACTGAACTATAATAATCATAACACCCTTGTTGATGCTGGAGACCAACTGCCCGCGGCTGCCACCAGGGCTGCACCTCCATTACACCAAAATGGTCTGGAACCTCCCACAGCCTCACATGCGCCATCTCCTATGACCTCCAGCTGCTCCTTAACTCCAAATAGGCATTTTCAGTTTAGCCCAATACAGAAGAACCCTCGGGCACGTTCTGCATCATAGCTTGAGCTTCCAAATCCTAACTAGATATGTGTTTCTGAAAGATTTTGGTGCAAATAGCTGAAATTCTATGACTGAAATATAAAACCTATCCACAATATTGGAACCTAGTTGGGGGATCTGAAACTCAAATCTTCCCTATCATCATATCACAATTTGATTTGAGTCAATTCTATTCAGGTATTGCTTTTTCTTATGGGGGTTTACTCCACACTGTTGGATTCCTGTTTTTGCTTTATCCTTCAAGGTTTTGCACATAATATGTTGTTTCCCAAATAAAACATATCATTTTTATTTCGTTTCTTTGGAATGCAACCTTTATTAAAAAATTAGAGGTGTTGACAGCCACGACAGCCTAGATGCCGCTCCGTGCTTCGACATCGGACTTGGTTAGAATCTCGAGGGGTACTCCTCATCAACCCGGAGGTGAACAAGGAATGTGTGATCATCTCGGATTCAGGAATCTGTAAATAATTTACCTACTCGAATCCAGGACCCTGACACTTGGGAGTTGCCTCATCTATAATGGGGCAATCTCCTATTCTGAATTGAGAGATTCACCACTACCAGCAGAAGCAATCAGACCACACACTAAGGGGTGTTGGTCCTTAGCCCTGAAGAAAGTGGTCCCAATAACTTTAATACCACTGAAACCGGTCGGCTTCCATGTGACCTGATTGGAATAATTACGGATCAGAGATATCCCCAAATCAAGCCACACTTCTGATCCCAAAACGAAAAGGGATCGTGCAAATTCTATAAAAACTTTAGGTTCGGAGTTCGCATCAAGAAATACATCTCCGAATCAAAAGAAATAGGAATTGTCATTGACTATTCCTGGTCCATACACGCCAAATGATGTTTTTTTAATAAATATGACCTATGAAACAGTTTCATGAGTTCTACCTCTGGACTTATATAATCCCTTCTGCAGCTGAGAGACATTAGATCAACACCTCTAATTTTTTAATAAAGGTTGCATTCCAAAGAAACGAAATAAAAATGATATGTTTTATTTGGGAAACAACATATTATGTGCAAAACCTTGAAGGATAAAGCAAAAACAGGAATCCAACAGTGTGGAGTAAACCCCCATAAGAAAAAGCAATACCTGAAATATAAAACCTACATCTTTGACTTTGACAAAAAAAAAAAAACATCTGCTCCTTTGTCTCAAAGCTTGGGCAGGTGATTCTCACAGGAACACTGTGATAACCTGATTGGTAGGGATGAGGCCTATGCTGTAAGTAAATCAGCCTCAAGACCATCTCCTGTTCAGACTAGCAGCCACTGCCTTTCTACAATCCCTCACGCTGAGGGGGCCCTGCATTGTGGCTGAGTAGAGAGTGGTTCAGCATGCCCCAGACTGCGTATGAGCATCTGAGCCCTGGTATGCCTACAACCACTTGCTGACACGAGCCCTAATAGTTATTTATTTATTTTATTGTTTTTTTATACCTAATAGCATACCTGAGTTCAGTTCAGTGGATCGGGGATGCGCACCTCTTTTGCTCTGCGTGGTCTTGCTTACAAGACCAGCACGTTGCCCCTGTACTATCCTCCATGCACTGACTTTCTGATGCTACTAATGTAACCATGTCAGTATTTTGAAAAGGTATAACGTTTTTAATGATACACTGTGTGGGGTCCCATTATATAAAAGGTCATAATCCTGTTACCCAGTATCTTGTCCAACCCAATAGGCCTGTTAGGAAGCAGGACATGCATCTACACAAAAGTCTGTGGGAAGAGCCTAACAGCAACATTCAAGTGACATCCACTGGATTGAGAGGGAATTTCGACAAACATTTGTGGTCCTATTAACGGCCTGTAGGTGAGTATTATACACATCTGTTTGCTCGTTTTTAAAATAGCAGCAAGAAAACAGCATGTTACAGAAAAAACTACTGCTCCTATCATCCCATAGTCCATGCTCCTCCCCTTCCCTCTTCCCTCCAATCTCTGTTCAGTCTGTTACATAAGGATTTCCAGCAGCCCTCAAATCATCCCCTCTTCTGCCGGCAAAATCTCTACCTCAGCATAAAACCACGCGCCGCTGATGGGAGAAGATGATTGCACGACTGGACCAACCAGCACCACCATCTCAGAGCTGCAGAAAAGCTCTGCTCATCCGGTGCTCCAGAATCTAAGAGAACAAACCAAAAAATGTTTACAAAAGTGAAGAACGAGTATTATTTATTTAGTTATTTGATTTTTGGACAGTGCTTTTACCCAAAGAAGATGATTCAAATTACCTGTTTTATGGGGTCTAACCTACCCAGGAAGGTCTAGTACCATGTTTTAGCTTGTTGTATCCTTCACAGAGGAGAAATATCTATTTGTATATCAATCTGGTCGCACCCACAAAGGCAGTCCAGCAACGAAATGCTAGACAAATGTCAGAACATGGGTGTGGTAGGGAGGGATAATACTCACCTCTGTGCCACTAATAGAATCACGACAATCTTTTATTTTACTAGGAATATGCCCTTGACAGTCACTGGAAGCAGAACAGGAACAAGGTTCTATGGAAAACTCACAGACACTCACCCACACCACTATGCCAGCTCTTGCCTCTTAATTCAGCCTATTTATTAATTAATTGTTATTTTATTTTATTTATTGTGCAGTTGTAAGGTGCTTACACAGCAAGACATTGTGTTTCAATGCGCCAACAGGGCAAAAGGGGGAGGGAACATGGGAAAGCGAGAGAGAGAAGGGACAGGGAAGGGGGGTAAGTGCTAGGAGGTCCACAGAGTGAAGTGCCAAGGAGTCAGCTTTTGTGCTACTTTAAGTGCCTGGCAGAGATCAGCAGGTACAGAGTGATCTCCATCAGTAGTAAGTGCAGGTTTCTGAGTACTAGCCATTGGGTGCCCGCAGGCAATGCTGGGAAGGATAGGAGGCTGAAAGCGATTGGGCGGGAGGCTGCAACCCAGGAGGACATATAAGATCCCAGGCCACCAATCTTAGTGACTGTGGGGTATTAGCAAGGGAGTGAGAGGGGGAAGAGGAGGCAAAGAGGAAAGTCTTGAGGAGCTTCTGGAATTTGAGAAGATCCGGCTCAAGGCGAAGAGGGAGGGGGAGGCTGTTCCAGAGGAGAGAGCCAGCTGAGGCGAGAGATCTGTCACCAGCTCGTTGCTTAGAAAACTGCCTGCCAAGCAGAGGGTTGGAGCCGGAGGAGCGTAGAGATCTGGAAGGAAAGTATTTGGTGAGAGCAAGTTTTAAACAGATTGGACCTCGGCCACAGACAGCCTTATGGATGATGCAGAGGGATTTGAATTCGACTCTTGCAGCAACCAGGAGCCAATGGAGGGTTTTTAGTGCTGGACAGATATGGTGCCTGTGCTTGAGGCCAAGGATAAGTCTTGCAGCCCTATTCTGAACTAGTTGGCGGGGGCGGCGAGAGGAGGAGGGTGGATTAAGGAAGAGACTGTTGCAGTAGTTCAGCCTAGAGTACCAGAGCTCTATAGACATTGAGCTTCTGGGGAAAAGTGAGGAAAGGAAGGATACCTCTGAGGAGATGAAGGTGAAAATGGGCCTTCTTGGCGAGGCACAAGATGTGAGGATGGAACGAGAGAGAGGAGACAAAAAATAACTCCTAGCTGCACACATACTTACACACCTCCACGTTTTCCTCAACAGTCTTTAGAATGCAGCTACACTCCTCGAAATTCAGCTAGCTGCATGCATAACGCCGTTCTCAAGCAACCCGTGCTGCCAGAATGCAGATACCTTAGTCCATTGGTCTTGTTGCACACATATTACTGATCTTACACAACCACTGCACCACAACTAGCTCTCGTGTGCAGCTACACACCACCGATTGCACTCTGCTGCACACATACCGAGTGCACCCTGGCACCTTGTACTACACTATCACCTCTACTGACCTGGGCTGCGGCTCCCAAAGGCATTGAGCCAATATCGCTTTGAAATCATAACAATGGTAAAATGCGCTAAACAAATGCAAAATAACACAACTAATCCGAATTCTAGGGCAGAGTATGATGGCAAAATCACATCAGATGATGCATACTCAATAGGCTTGCAATAGAAAGTGTAAATAGTGCACGCATTAGCCCTATCGGCTACCCTGAGATTATCATTTAGATGGGCACTGCATCAAAAGGCTTTGCAGGACATGGCAACCCTGACAGAATGAGCCCCGAATATTTATGTGTCTTCTCCGGCCTCCCTTTGAGACACCCTTGTGCCACCTAGTCAGATTAGGGGATGCAACTGGGGAAAAGGGCTTTTGTAAAGACAAGAACAAAGCCCCAGAGGATCTTCTCAAGTAAACCTTGACACTTTCATAGTGTCTCAACAATTGGACCACACAAACCTGTTATTTAAAAAAGCAGGTATAGCAATAACCTTAGAAGCAGTTTTGATATAGTGTAACAGGAAACACCAATAGACGTGAATACTTGACCTTTAATATCCAAAGTATAGACAACTGAAACATGCCGTAATGTGACCAAACACATCACCATAACTAAGTTTGCTGAAAGTTGTTTCAGAGACAGATAGCCATTGAATGGCCACTTTTCGATAAAGCTAAGTACCAAATTGACACCCCAGAGATGGAATACCGCAGTGTAGGAAGTGTCATGATTCAAACATTTTTCAATAATCAACAAACCGATGGATTTTCTCCCACAGGAAAACCATCTACCCGATTGCGATGCGTAGAAATAGCAGAGGGATATAAATGTACCCTCCACTAGGAGGCAAACTCTACTGTGCTAGAAAATATACCAGTTTCACCACAAAGGTGTGATGGGGACCCAAACATCTTCTTTAACCATGTCCATGCTTCCCATGGCGAGTTTTATGTTTGAAGGGTGTTAGGTGCATATGAACACTTGATGAATGCTGAGCTGAGCCAGAAATGCTTTGTGTGGGCCAACGGTCCTGGATATTACACAAGCCATAAACAGAAGCGAGCCCTCTGGAATTAGAGGATGGGCTTCCCCCTTTGGGCCCTGGAGAATGTCAGGAAATGCCAGTAGCAATCATGGAATATCTATCAATAGTTAAAGAACCAATAGGTACCATGCCAGAGATGGCTACATAGAGGAGATCAGTACCATTGTGCCTGCTCCTGGAGCAAAACCACTGGGATCAGAGCAAAAGGAGGACATTTGTACCCGATGACTCTGCTCCAATCCAGTGCAAAGGTGTCCATTACCAAGGCTTCCTGATCTGGCCTACAGTTGAAAAACCGAGGGTGCTATTAATTGAGACGGGATGCAAAAAGACCTACCTGTAGGTGATCCAGGAGATCATACACAATACAAAAACACTTGGGACACATACACCATTTCGCTGGATCCTGCCAGTGCCGTGAACACCAATCTGCAATTATACTGGGCACCCATGGAATGAAAACGGCCTGCACCTTTAGCTGGCGAGGAAGGAAAAAGTCCTAAAACCTTTTTGCCAGGTCTGAGAAATCCCTGGACCTTGTGGCCCCCAACTTGTTGAAATAATGTACCGCTGACTGATTGTCTATCTGGAGCGTGATGGAAAAATGCCATCAGCCTTTTGCAAAACTCTGGACGCCAAAGGACCCAGCAAGAATCGCAAATCAGTTGGTGTGTTTGATAGACTTCAGGTGGCACCACCGCCCTACAGTGGTAATCCCGCCTCAGCGAGCCCCATACCCCCTGAAGCTGGCATCAAACTCTAAAACAAGACTGAGGCTGGTACCGAAAATCCCACTGCCATTTCAGGTGTCTATGTGTTGAAGCCACCAAACAAATGTGTTGCACACTTTGGGAGAATGCTGAACACAAGAGGAATATCCTGTGCTTTCGCAAAGCTTTGAATTTGTAATGTCTGTAGGGTCCTGTAGCCATACTGGAAACATTGCCTGAATTGATGCTGACCAAACACCCTCAATCATGGACACATTGCAGATAGGAAGAAAATGGACCTGCTTGGACAGGACAATCTCCTGCTTGATGTTACGCATTTTCACATTGGGAAGTCGCAGAGTCAATGGAAGAACAATCTATCACAAACCCTAGATACTGAAGTCTTTGTGAGTGTTGAATCATTGACTTTTCCCAGTTAATAAGGAAACCGAGCGCCATCAGTAAGTTGACCATGATCTGGAGTGAACCATGATGAGAATATTGTCTACGTAAATAAAGAGCTTCAAGCCTTCAAGCATCAAGAAACCAAACATCAGCTAAGATACTTGGAAAATCATCAGAGGGCTGAGGATAAACAGAGGGGAAAGGAAAAGCTGATGATTCCAATGGTAGCACAGAAACTGTCTGTTGTCTGTGGCCATCGGGATGGTCAGCTAGGCGTCCTTGATAACCAGCCAAACCAACCAGATTCCTGGCCTCAACATGTCTCTCAGCAATGCAATTGTCTTTATCTTAAAATGATGATACAGGACATAATGATTAAGGGATTGCAGATTAAATACAGGCTAGAATGGTAAGTCCTTCTTTCGGACCAGGAATATATTGCTGAGAAAATTTAGGGGAGTTGGCCTCCAAACGTCTATTTCACTTTTTAGTAGTAACTGAAGTATCTCATGTTGGACTGCCCTGTCCTGCTTTTGGCTGCTGTTGAAACCCTTTGGGACCGTGAATGGCTTGTGCTTGGCTGGTGGACTGACACCTAGATCATCCGGCCCGGGTTGAAACCAGGGGCTGATACAGCTTTTTCAAGATGTCTGAGCTCTATCCAAAGTGGCGAATGTCGATTAAAAACTGGAAGTCTCTTTGACCGAGCGATCTCCGAACAATACCTCCTCTCAGACTCCCTAATGCCCACCATTTTTGGGTGATCTTCATAAGAATGCCTTTCCTGCGTTCCCGAACTTTGGGTGTATTAGCGTCCCGTACCCCACAGCGCATAAAGCTCTCTGGGCCTGACTAGAATTATCTCTGGATCATATGTCTCTTCTGTTGCTCTGTCCTCTTTTGCCATATCCCAGATTTTTAGGGTAGGACCCAGAGAAAAGCCAATCTTGGCAAATAGTCCAAGCTCTTCTGCTCTCTTAGAAAAATCTTTCCTGTAGCAGGAGAAAAAGATTGGCAGTTTGGGATGCACATTGGGCACCAAATGTTGCTTGCCAGACCTAACCGTCTCAGGTATTTAGCCTTTATTTTCCTCCTGGAATTACAATCCATCTTCCTCCGATGTAACAATTGGGCAAAACCTTCCATGTGCGGGAGGACATGCCACTCCAACAAATTTGGATTTGTAGGCCCAAAATTTCCCTGTGTGACCCACCGCCCCTGAGGCTGATGGGTCCTCTCCTGTCAGGTCTTCCCAGATCCAGACAGGAGAGTTGGGAAAATCCATTAAGAGGGGAGAATTGGCAACCCCCTATGAATCGGTTCCATCAAACCCTATCAGATCACGAGCTTACACCAGTCAATTTATCTCTGTCGGGCAGAAATTGGTTGAACCCCCCCTACCACCCCCCCGGCAGGGGCCCCAGATGGTGTATTTATACTGGCAGATTTTGCTCTGGCCTTAAGGTAAGACTTGTACTGGGCCTCCGACCCATTTTTCATGGCAATTTTGTATTTTATTGTGCATTTTTGTAGCCATTTTGCTCTTTTGCTCTAACGTGCGCACTCTGCCCCAGCCCTCCTTTTCCTGCGTCAACTCACCTGTTCCCTCTTCCCGGCCGCCCCTCTCCCGTGATTGGGCCTTGCAGCCCATTAACATCCACAGCAAGGATCTTTTCCTCTAGCCACCTTGCAACTAAGGCTGATTTTGCTCTGGCCTCAAGGTAAGACTTGTGCTGGGCCTCCGACCCATTTTTCACAGCAATTTAGTAGTTTATTGTGCATTTTTGTAAGCCTTTTGCACTAGTGTGCACACTCTAACCCAGCCCTCCTTTGCCTGCCTCGACTCCCCTGTTCCCGCCACCGCCCGCCCTCTCCCCTCCCAGCTATCTATGTCTGCTACTGCGTGAAGAATCCTCAGTATCGTACAACTGAGTGCTTTCTAGGCACTCATCCTTTCCCTTTCCTTGGGGTACCTTTTCTAGTCCCATCTCATCATATATTTTATTGATTGTCTCTCCGACACTTCTGGTATCGAAGTCATTTTATAGATTTACTCTAGACGTGCCTGGTACTGAATCGTACTTGGGAAATAATTCTTCTATCTCTTCCCATTCGACTACTGTATCAGGTTTTCTAACCTCCCTTTCCAGATACTCGAGATCACGTGTTCTCTGTCTTCGCTTGCGTTCTATGTCATCATCAAATTGTCTACGTTTCCTCACTTCCTCTCTAATCCTATCTTCCTCTTTTTTCCTCTTTTTTCCTACTATCTCTTCATTCATTCGCACTTTGTATTTCCTCATCTTTCTGCCTTTTTATTCTCTTCTCTCATATCTTTTGCTCTTCTTCTTCTATTCTCCTTTCTGATCATCAGCTGTTCTCTGCTTATTATTGTGTTTTCTTTGTTCTTCCGCCTTCTCCTGTTTTCTGGCCTGTTCATCATGATATAACTGCTCTCATTTCTGCCTATCCTTTTTTCTTGCCCCTTCATCTCGCAATCGTCCTTTCTCCTTATCGCATCACTCTTGTTCGTCTCGTTCGCCCCTTTGTCTTATGTCCTCAATGCCTTTACCATCAAGTTTCAATAAAATCTGACCTCCCATCCATTGGTTCTGTGTGAGTGCCATCTCATCAGTTTTATCCTCATCTCCTTTCCATCTCTTTACCTCTCTTCCTGTACCTAGAGATGTACTTGCTTGTGCTTGATTTCCTTTTTCCTTTTTGCGTCTCCCCTTGTTCCTCAGGACTTTGGAGGTGCTAGTGCTTTCCCTGTCCTTCTCTGGGCTTTCGTCACTACTTTGCGTAGGAGACTAATATGACGGGTTGATATATCTCGTTGCTGCTTTAAGTTCTCTCGGTCGGTACAATCCTTCGTCTTTACTAGCTTTGTTTTTTATTTCACACGGGGTGGTTTGGGCAGAAGGCTCTTCACCCCCCTCTTTGTATATATTCAGTATCCAATCTAACAGCGGCTCCTCCTCCCTTTCTTCTTGGTACATCTTCCAAAGTTCTAAACTAGCCAGGCGCTTGTCTAACTTTTTTGCCAGTGTACGTGGCATGTAAATATGTCGGCATGTGCTGCAGGACAATTTTAGATAGCGATCCGCCTTGTGGCCATGGCATAAACATTTTGGCCGCGGTCCCTTTATCCCATTGCACACTGTACTGTTTAAGCTTAGGTGCGTGTTTTGGCAACTGTTTGCACATGTGTATTAACGGAGTGATGTCTTCCATGCTTGACTTGTTTACCCCTTATTCATATAATACTTGCTTATTTTTTCACTTCACAATTTATAAAAATTGTGTCTCAAAATCAACAATACGAGCGAGCACCAATCGTCGCAAGCTCCAATCCAAACAATATTATTTTTACTTTATTCTTGCTAAAAAACAACCATCAATGCATGCAATTTTCATACCTTTTTTCACATAAAAACTGTTTTCAACTATGACATCACAATTTTACTCAAACACATAAAACAAACAGACAAACACTGGCCGGCCACATAAATCTAATGCTGTCTGCTCTCTAAAATGCATCTTACCCCTAATGTCTGTTCCGACATGGAATTTTCGGATTGTCTTTAATCAATCCGGTCTCCTACGTCATCCTATTTACAGGATTTTAGATAAAGGCTTCTACTAACATCCTTTAAAATCTAGGAACTGGGCGTATTCTTTTATCGCGGCCACACTCACAATAACTCTTTATATTGCTTGGCCACACTCGAGTCAATATCTTTTCCCCTTTTATATACATTGCTCTCTTATTCTAATGTTATATTTTATCCCCCCTCCCTCAGTTACCTTCCCTTACTTGTTTTTTAAGCATGCATGCATTGCCAAAACCTTCAGTCTTTTTTACTCACCATTTACATGTCTTTCATCTACGGATGCTCGGGATCACCTCCTTTGTTACCGCCTCTCTGTGCCGCTCGTCTGATCCGCTACTCGTAGATGTGAGAGGGGATTTTGAGAGATAGCAAGGGACCTGTCACACTTAACCTGTATGGTTTTTCAATTAATCTATCCACTATCTACGGGAAGCTTCTCGTTCTATCAGCCGGATGGCAAAGGACGTGCGATATTGCAAAGGACCCGAAGTTACTTATGTCGACGGTTGATGGGTATCTTTATCTAATCTAACCATCTAACTCTGCTACCAAGTGAACTGGATGATCTCCAAACAGCCCTTTAAGATGAGTAGCAGTACCCTCGATATAGAAGGGGATGCAGATTCATACTCATGCATCAAATAATTAAGACAACTCAATAGTTTGGCAAAATGAGTCCATTTTAATGACAAGTTCACAACGAACATCAGCAATCGCTCAATCTTCTTGCTACCTTTACTTTTAGAAAAAACACAATATTTATAACAAAAACTCGTCACTGCTGACATAGAACCTGTGCACATACTAACACCATTCTATGTGGCAATCTTAAAAACCTAGCATTCAACGTGATTAGTTATAGGAAGGTAACTTAATATAGGTACTACATCTGTATATGGTAACGGGGCGAGGGGATTGGATAATTAATTTCAAGTGGGGCAACTAAGCCCTCCCTTCAAAAATGGCCACTATGAATATCACTAAAAGTACGACGTCCCATTGGCTCTACTCATGATAGGACCATAGATTATATGGTCCACGATGATTGGGTTGACATCAACCCCACTCATACTTTTCCATATACGTCTAGCTGCACGCAGAAAGAACTTCCAGGTGCAGAGAAGCTGCTTCCCACCAATTATGCTACAATCAATCATCACCACAATAGTCATGTGTCAATTACTGCTTTGTAGTTTGGCCTTGAGTCTGCTCTGTGTTCTGATAACTTATAAGGTGTATGGCCATGACAGGGATCCATGCGTAGGTGTGAAAGTTTCACTCTTCCAGCCTGCCTTTGTCACGTGACTGGACACCGTGAAATTGTCTTTTCTCTGTGTCTTTTCGTATATTTGATTTAATTCTACTAATTCTCTGATGTCTGTGACTTATCATGACCTTTATGAACAGGATCCTCTTTTCTCTTCTCTCCTTAATTGTTTCCAAATTTGGATTATTCCAGCCAAATAAAACCTTGGTTTCTTGGCATGGTCATCGTAGGCTGAGTTTTGCTCTGTCTTGATTCTCGATTTTCTTGCTGCGACACACTCCATTTGAGGCCTTTTATAACCTTTGTTCAGTTCTGCTCATATGCGTAGTGGACTTGCATTCATACATAAAGTGCTTCTTGAGGTATATACTTGTAAACGTTGGCCCCCTGCCTCAGTCTATTGACTATTTAGCATAAGCAAGCTTCACAATTTCTTTGCCTCTTGCAGTTACTTGCATTTGTACATGTTTAAACTAACTAAATATCTTCATCATGTATGTGGCATAAGTTTCTTCATCTTGCCATCAACTTCTTTCACCTTGGGCTCAAGATGTCACTCATCCACGATATCTCATTGGCATTTCGTCTCTTGTCAGTATTCACAGGTTATTATATCTTCTATATGTGTGTGAGTCCGATTCTTATGATGTCACCATTCATCTTCCTTCATTATCTTCTTTGCTTCTTTGGGTATTTTATTCAGACAACCATCATATTGTTTAGAATGTAGGTATGGTTTTTTAATGGATACCTTACTGTCCAGATCTTCTTAGGAGTCGGTATATTAATAGGTGATGTTATGTTGATAGGTACTAGGCAGAGCCCATGTGGTGCTCTCTGCTGGTTTAACTGCTCTTCATGCGTCACATACTTTGGTGTGAACTCAATAGGTAATGGGAGGGGGGCAACTGGAGTGGGGGCGATACTCGACACTTCCTCTTCACTCGATTCTAGGTGCTTTGCATTTGCTGTTGTGTTTGAAATGTAGGCATTTTTCCCCCTTTCCAGGAATCTCAAATCTGGGTGTTGGGCATTTGTTGTTTTGTTTGAAATGTAGGCGTGTTTCCCTCTTTCCAGGAATCTAGACAACCTCCCCTCCAGCCAGCACCGTATTCCCAACTCTGGGTGCTCCACCGCCTCTGCTGGGTCCAGCTCGAGGCTCTCACTAGCATTACAGCTGTGCTCTGAGTGAAACAACTGCAGAACTAAGTCCCTTCATAGTAAGGGACCACAATCTTAGGTGCTCCATCACCCCCACAATACTCAGAATATAACGGTTGCTAGCGATAGCTAGCAGGGAGGACAAAAGCAGACACAAACTGCCAGCGGTCTAATAAACCGCGGAACATAGACTTTACATAGACAGACCAAAGGATAAGGTCACCTAAGGTGCGCACCCAGAAAGCAGCACCCACCTCTTCCTTTAAAATCCCCACCAAACCCAATCTGCTAGCTATCAGACTGTAAGACCCCCCCCCCCCGACAGTGTCCCCACATCCATGATCACAGACCGCTAAAACCACAAAAACGCCGAAGGACAACTACAACCCCAACAAAAATCAGGAAACTGTGCCTGTGGGCAGGAGACCCTGCGACCCAAACACAACACAATAACGCAAACTCATTAAACAAAGACTTCAAAGGACCACAATATGCCATGACACCAAACGAGACGATGCAAGTAAAACTAGGAGAAAGAATACATAAAATGGTACCACACCATGGCACCGTGCCAACAAACACAGACACAGCAACGGAACACCCACTCATAAGCATGACAGAAAATAGAACAAACTCTAAGAGAAGGCACAAATCTTTTTATACCTAACACCATAGCTTGTGACTGACCACCCACCAGAACAATTTACAACCACCAACGATGCTAGACACTCCAGCAAGATACGAGGACCTGACAGGAAAATACCAGAAACATCCGGAAGGAAGAAGAGGGAAAACAACACTTTAACTCCATTTATATCCAAACCTCTGGGGCACCATCAGCAACGGCAACGAGATACAGAAGAGGAACCAGACGTAGTTAGGATTCCAATACGAAACCTAGCCAATCTACTCAACAATGAAACATACCCTATTGATCACACTTCACATCGTGACAGTAATGCAGAAACTTGCCAACAGGAACATCATAAAACGAAACCAAGAAAAAAACAAAGCACTGTTAAAACAATACACTGCAATCTAGTCAATGCAAGATCAATGCCCAAACATGCTACAGAGATCTACGATCTACTCTATGATGGTGGAATAGACATCCTATTCATCCCAGAAAGCTGGTTAGAGGACAACTACAAAGTCACACTGCACTACCCGACAACTTCAAATGCACACAGGTAAACAGAAAAAGAAAAAGAGGAGAGGGACTTGCAATAGCCAACAAAGAACACCTGAAAATAAAAACAGCTGACCTGCTGAACATCAGAAACTGTGAATCCCTCGTCCTTCACCTGACAGCGAACTCAAAAACAAGACTCACATTCATACTCGACCTATGATGCAACCTCCGTAGACATCTTCATAGAAGCCATCACAAACCTGGCCATCAATCACGATCACCTGAAAATCCTCAGGGACTTCAACATATGGTTTGAAGAAGAGAATGCAAACTCATACAAAATCACTTATCATGCAGCTTGAGACAATGAAACTATGCAAGGTGGTTAAAGGAGTGACACACAGAGCAGGACACACCCTCGACGCAATCTTTGCCAACAGAAAACTGATTTCAACTGCATAACCAATACAAATACTATAGAGCAACCATCTCATTATACCAGTTACCAGCTGAAGCACCCAAACAGCCCCAAAAGTTCCTCCGATTTGGAAAATAATCTAGAATACCATCAAAAACAGTAACTTAAAAAGAATAATAGGAATCCTCAAAAACCATCAACCGCAACCCTGGATGGAAATGACTTAGATGAAAAAGCAGACCTAATCCAGAAATGGATCACCAAAACATTAGACAGCATCTCACCAGAAAAACCCTTCATCCCATCACAAATGAAAGCAGTGGCAAGATGGTGTACACCCCACCTCAATACAATGAAAAACACAAACCGGACACTTGAACTAGAATGGAGGAAAAACTACAACCAGGCAAAAAATAAAACGACCATAAACAGATCCGAGCATACAAAAAGAAATAACATGGCAACCAAATCACAAAAGCCACCAACACCCAGAAAGAACTAATCAACATCGTAAATAAGATGAAAAATCCACCTGGATGCAATAACACACTGGTTCCTTGACAAAAATATGCAATGATCTTTCAGTCCAGTTTAAATATAAAATCACTGACATAAATCGGATCATACTAAGCATACCAATCAATCAAACCATGCATCATGCCCCACCTACCCTGGAACCACAGAACAAGCTGCAAAGCTTCATCCAAACATCAGGAGAGAAATTCCTCAAGCTGGTAAAACAAAGCAACAAAGGAGGCTCCACAGTGGACCCCTGCCCAACAGACATCTATAAATCAATTCTTACACAGGACACACCATTGGAATGCCCCAGAAACTGCTTCCACCAAACACTCTCAATGGGGAGAGTACCGCTGCCATTTAAATCTGCGTACATCAAACCACTCCTCAAGGATACAATGGGTGATATGGAATACCTATCTAACTGCTGACCGATATCAAAAATTCCCTATCTGGCAAAACTACTAGAGACCTATGTCTAAAAACAAACACTGGAACACGTAGAAAACCACCAACTATTTGACCAGGCACAAGTCATCTTCAGACCAATGAGAGGGACAGAGATGACACTTCTCTCTATTCGGGATGATCTAAAGACCAACACAGAATCCAGCACAAACTCAACACTGATACTACTCAACCTCTACCCAGCGTTCGACACAGTCAGCTACAACATACTCATCAAGAGACTGGAAGAAATAGGGATCATCGACACAGCACTGCTCTGGATTAAATCTTTCCTATCTGAAAGAACAGAAACACTATGGATACAACCATTCATATTTGTGCCTCAGGTTCCACCTGTAGAGTACAACAAGGATCTTGCGTATCCCCACTCCTCTTCAACATCTACATGACTTCACTAATCAACCTCATCAACAGATACTGCTTCACCTGCTACAACTGCGCAGATGACACCTAAATCATCTACAAAATCGAAGAAGTGCAAGAGGAGAACACAACAGTAAAAGACTGTCTCAAAGAACTCTATGAATGGATAAACACGAACAGCCAGGGGTGGACTGGTAATCAAAAGAGGCCCTGGAAATTATTTTCAAAGTGGCCCCATATTACACATTTTCATCAAGCCCAACCCTTTTCCTATGGGAACATTTGGAAATACCACACAAAAGAGGCACAGGGTGAAGAGGCCTACCAGAAAATCTACAGAGTTACCTATAGGCTAGTCTAGCCCCGGGCACAAGGAACAGATTCAGCCTAAAAAAGCCCAAACTGTTGGCTCTGCCAATGCGCGTTGTTCTTGTTTACTACCTAGCATGCGTGTTTACAGTTGTGTGTATTTTATGTGCACTCATTATGTGCATATGTTAAACGCATGTTGCACTTGCAATGCATATGTGTTATATGGGCAACCACGTACCCGCATTTCCCGCATGTCTGTGCTAAGGTTGCTCGCGTGTGTGGCGCCGGCGTACACTGAACTTGCTCCGTATTCTGCAAGCAGCGCAATCTGTGGATGTGAAAAATACGCCAGTTTCACTGACGTGCCTGCATACGCCAGTGGTGCAGAGCCACACCTTGCTCCGGCCACGTGGGCCACAGATACTTGCAATGCAGTACATGGTGTACATGTGAACATTAGGCCACGCTTCCATGCGATGCGCTCTGCATAGCAATGTCATTATGTCACTATGTCAAAACTCCAGGATTCCAGAATCTATTGCGCTTGAGTTCCCGGTCAAGACCAGGCCCACTTCCTCCTAGCCCCCCAACACTTAGATTTGCTGGTGGTTTGCTCAGGTTTATTGTGCGGGGCCCTCCACCCTATTCCTGAACCCCAATTAAATGTCAAGCTGAAATGAAAGTCTCCCAGATATATAATGGCACCCAGAGGAGTACACACTGTCTGCAAAAATTAATACTACTTTAAATAAAAATGACATTAACTTTTATTTGAAACACATGTGTAAAATATAAGGTTCATGCCGTGCAAGAAACACAGTAACACATGGATTCCTACCAATATTTAGAAATAAGGGAAGGAAGTAAAAAGAGACAAAAGAGAGACAGAGAGAAACAAGAAAGAAAGGAAGGAAGGGAGAAAGAAATCAATTAAGAAAGAAAAAACAAGCAAACAAAGTACTATAGAAGGAATAAAAGGAGGGGAGAAATACACTTCAGGAATGAGAGAAGGAAAGGAGGGAGGGAGGGAGGAAGGAAGGAAGGAAGGAAGGAAGGAAGGAAGGAAGGAAGGAAGGAAGGAAGGAAGGAAGGAAGGAAGGAAGGAAGGAAGGGAGGGAGGGAGGGAGGGAGGGAGGAAGGAAGGAAGGAAGGAAGGAAGGAAGGAAGGAAGGAAGGAAGGAAGGAAGGAAGGAAGGAAGGAAGGAAGGAAGGAAGGAAGGAAGGAAGGAAGGAAGGAAGGAAGGAAGGAAGGAAGGAAGGAAGGAAGGAAGGAAGGAAGGAAGGAAGGAAGGAAGGAAGGAAGGAAGGAAGGAAGGAAGGAAGGAAGGAAGGAAGGAAGGAAGGAAGGAAGGAAGGAAGGAAGGAAGGGAGGGAGGGAGGAAGGGAGGGATGAGGGAAAGGAGGACACATGGAAGCAAGGAACGAAGGAAGCAAGGAAGGAAGCAAGGAAGGAGGAAGCAAGGAAAGGAGGGCGCAAGGAAGCAGGAAGGAAGGAAGCAAGGAAAGGAGGGTGCAAGGAAGCAGGGAAGGAAGGGAGCAAGGAAGCACGGAAGGGAGCAAGGAAGCATGGAAGCAAGGAAGGGAGCAAGGAAGCATGGAAGCAAGGAAGGGGAAAGGAAGGAAGGAAGCAAGGAAGTGAGGAAAGGAGGACACAAGGAAGCAAGGAAGGAGGAAGCGAGGAAAGGAGGACGCATGGAAGCAAGGAAGGGAGCAAGAAAGCAAGGGAGGAAGGAAGCAAGGAAGCGAGCAAGGAAGCAATGAAGGGAGGGAGGAAGGAAGGAAGGAAGGAAGGAAGGAAGGAAGGAAGGAAGGAAGGAAGGAAGGAAGGAAGGAAGGAAGGAAGGAAGGAAGGAAGGAAGGAAGGAAGGAAGGAAGGAAGGAAGGAAGGAAGGAAGGAAGGAAGGAAGGAAGGAAGGGAGGGAGGGAGGAAGGAAGGGAGGGATGAGGGAAAGGAGGACACATGGAAGCAAGGAACGAAGGAAGCAAGGAAGGAAGCAAGGAAGGAGGAAGCAAGGAAAGGAGGGCGCAAGGAAGCAGGAAGGAAGGAAGCAAGGAAAGGAGGGTGCAAGGAAGCAGGGAAGGAAGGGAGCAAGGAAGCACGGAAGGGAGCAAGGAAGCATGGAAGCAAGGAAGGGAGCAAGGAAGCATGGAAGCAAGGAAGGGGAAAGGAAGGAAGGAAGCAAGGAAGTGAGGAAAGGAGGACACAAGGAAGCAAGGAAGGAGGAAGCGAGGAAAGGAGGACGCATGGAAGCAAGGAAGGGAGCAAGAAAGCAAGGGAGGAAGGAAGCAAGGAAGCGAGCAAGGAAGCAATGAAGGGAGGGAGGAAGCAGGGAAGGAAGGAGGGAAGGAAGGAGGGAAGGGGGAAGCAAGGAAGCAGGAAAGGAAGGAGGAAAGAAGGAAGGGGGAAGCAAGGAAGCAGGGAAGGAAGGAAGCAAGGGAGCAAGGAAGGAAGGAAGCAAGGAAGCAAGGAAGCAAGGAAGGAAGGAAGGAAGCAAGGAAGGAAGGTGGAAGCAAGGAAGTGAGGAAGGGAGGAAGGAAGGAAGCAGGGACGGAAGGAAGCAAGGAAGGAAGGAACTTCACCCCCAGATACTCGGGTGTTCTAAATGCTCCCAACAATAGACTCAGCAACCTGCAATGTGCCGGCCAATCCTGGTCCAGCAACTCCCGCACACCCAAGACAACAGCAAGTTCTCTCCCATTAATATTTTCGGGGTGGTGCTCACCAGGGAGGTGGTGAGAGGGCGATGTTATTAGCACCAGGGAGAGAGGAGAGAAAAGGGTGAATTCAGTGCCCCTTGCTGGCAACGCCCTGCTCAGAGCAGCCACTGACCTCCCTGCGCATTCGCCATGTTCGCAGCCACCAGCATACCTCCCTTGCAGTTCAGCAATCCTCCCCAGCGTGGCCTGCCTCGCTTGCTCGTCGGAGCAGGGCAGCCAGCCAGGTCAGCCAGCCAGCCAGGTCACTCGGCTGGGTGCTGGGCATGTGTGCACTGTGCAGAAACAGGCTGCAGGGCAGTGCACGTGCAGTTCCTGGCCTCATGCGCAGACGCAGTCTGGCTCATCAGCCCTGGAGGGGGCTGAAGAAAAGACATGCGCAGCACTGGCAGCCAGTTCCATGCGAACGACCCAGTCGGATCTTGTTATTCATTCTTTATTTGTATCCTTCCGAGTTCTGTGAAAAGAGGCCCTTTGACCCGAGGCCTACCGGGGGATGTCCCGGTGACCCAGTGGGGCAGTCCAGCCCTGCGAACAGCCTCAAAGTCAACACGGGCAAGACGGAAATCATGACTACATCCAAAAACCAAGGAAGCAACCAATAGATCCCATGGCCCACAGAACTAGGAATAGTGCCCACGCCATCCAAAATTGTCAAAAACCTTGGAATCCTAATGGACAACGAACTAACCCTAATACCACAGGAAAACACGATAATCAAGAAATGCTTCGTTCACCTGCACACAATCAAAATGATTCTACCATTCCTTTACTTCATGCACAAAACACTAGTCGTCATCTCCATCATCATTTCCATGATAGACTATGTCAACAGCCTATACCTCGGAATGCCAAATTATCTACTGAAGAAACTGCAACGTATACAGAACACAGCGGACAGACTTCTCCTCAAACTCTCATGAAGGGACCGCATCACTCCAGCACTAAAGGTGCTATATTGGCTGTCAGTCAAAAACGAATTACATTAAAAACAATGGGCCTCATTACGGGTCCGGGTCCCGCAAAATGGGAATTACTGGGCCATTCCAACCTTTGTGGGCCTGGTAATTCCCATTCGCAGGACCCAGACCTGGTACGTCCCCAGTCCCATCTGAACCCCCATAGGGCTCAATGGGAATGGGGAGGATGCTAACAGACCCGTTAATTATGGGTCCGTTGTTAGCATCCTGTTCTGCTGGCGGTTGCCACTCTGCATGTCTGGTCTGGCCAGGCGTACAGAGTGGGACACGCTGCAGAACTCGTAATGTCGCGGCCCAGTATGAACGGTGCCGGTCCCTTACCGGCACCATTCATACCGTGGCTGCCACAGTCGTAATGAGGCCCAATGTGCATGACACACAGAGTAATACACGGCCAAGGAGCAGAATTTAGACAAAAGAAAATCACCATTTACCAGCCAACCAGAACACTCAGATCCAGCGACGACATCCGCCTGTAACCTAAACCGTACACAAGGAAAAAACATGGTGGATCAGCGCTCTCTTGCCTAGCCGCTAAAATTTGGAACTCCCTCCCGAGAGAAATAGGAACCGGGAAGGACCATCAAAAATTCAGAAAACCTGGCTCTTCAACTTAGAACTGGACGAAAACGAATGAGCAACACCCACACCCCATGGAATGAACGCACAAATGGCAAGACGGGTGTCTAGGCCAGACCACGATGAAGTGCAGGGAAGTAAAGAGACCTGCGAATGGGAGGGAGACCCAGATGCACCCGTTCCCATAGAGGGCCCTACCGGAAACAAAGGAGAGAGATAGGACTGACCTAAATTGAACCACAGACAGAAGGCATTAGAATTAAAGGGGAAAGAGTGGCAACCAAACAGATAAACCAAGGTGCTCAGGGAGCTCCATGGCACAGGGAAGGGGTCCCCCACGCTCAAGGGGCCTAGGGAGGCAATGGTGGCTGCACACCAGGATGTGCCAGAGGACAAAGCGATGTAGACATCCATTAGTCTGAACATGGAGGAGGGGGGGTGAAGGAGGCATCACCACTAAATAGCCCTGCTAACATACCCACAACCCTGCATAGAAAATAGGAGTGAAACCACAAGCACACCACAATGCATAACACTGGTAGGGCTATGTGTAAAGTATCACCACTAACCAACCCCACTAAAAAACTCATCCCTCTGCTTACACCTTGCCTCTACAGCACAACAAACTGCACGCACTTCACTACACTGCAACAACAAAACAAACCGATCATAGCCTCGCACAACTGCACATGACAACTACAATCGAAAATTCACACCTACGCTCAGCGAACTGTGTAAACCGAACTGAAGCTTCCAACAGCACATCAAAGCTTTCTTGTGCATTTTTCCGCTCAGTCCCACTAACTTACCTCCCCACACCTTACCCTCTTGCTTTTCAGATCTGCCAGAGTGCCAGGGGACCACTCAGGTGGTGATAGTGCACGGTATAGATATCCTTTAACATAACATAACATACTTAGGTCACCTGTCAGTGGCGCTCCCAAAAGCGCTGCATTCCTGGGAATTACTGGACTGAAAATCCTTTCCAATATCAGAGTTATGACTGATCTGTATATGGTGCCTTTTCTGTGACACTTCTGTGGCCGGGCCTCAGGGAATCCCTACGTCTTACACAAATTCTCTGTTCCCTCATCAGCATTATCTGCGACGCCCTGATTCGCCAAAGTGGCCACAAACTCTCAAAACTCAAGGCATTGGCAGACACAGGCTCCTGGAAAGAAGAAGCCACATTTGAACCTATAGTTTATCCCGATAGCTGGAGAACTGAACTATCAATGAAAGTGGCCAGATTGGCCTGCCATCCTGCAGAGCCCACGGTTGCCTGAGGCTGCAAGAGGGCCTTCTTTGCCCATAGAAAGCACCCTGCCCAAGAGACATTGCAAGGAGCCCGTGACTAACCAAAACTAAAAGGTAGCCATCTGTAGTACCTTTTTAATGTTTCCTACCACAATACTGTGTCATTTTCACTAAACCGACATTGCGAACTGAGCAACCATGTAAGTGTGCTGCATATGTAGTCCTCTTTAGCTATTCTCCTTGGAGTCCACTTCGGTAGGGGGAGGGTAAGAGAGGAAATGATGGGAGGACTGCAAACTCATTACTTAACCCGCATCACGCTGCTCAAGGTAATGGACAGGCGGCGCTTCCCTATGCACTATCGGTCGTGTGACCTCCAACTCGGAAAACAGCTTCGAAGTCTCCCAAAGAGACCCAAGCAGCAACATTTCCGTGACACTCTTCTACCCTTACGGGTCTCTTAAAACCCTTCCTTGCCAGTGGGACACATGAAGGAAATGGTATACTGACCTGGACGTGGAGCAGCAAGAAAATAGGATGATTTGAGGCCTGCAGGAACAGACTAAACAGAGATTGGAGGTCGGAGAGACTGGGAGGAGTGTGAACTGTGGAATATGGGCGCAGTCGTTTTTTCTATAACCCCTTGTTTTCTTGCTGCTATTTAATAAATGAGAAATGAGACGTGCTTAATAGGATCCTCCGTGTCATGTCTTAGAACTAGCCCTCTACTTGGCTTGATAAAACGCTGCGTAGCCTAATGGCAAAGTAGGTTATCCTTCTGTCACCTTTTATGGTACAATGGTCATCGTGTTCGGCTTGGCAGCAGTCTCCTGCCAAGTGGGAGCCTGCACCCTCTAGTAGAGAGCCATTTGCCAGGCCTTATCAGCTACTAGTGTGGCACCTGTACTGGCAGCGGCTAAAAGGCCTGCTGTGGTGGGGACATGACGAGTGCCGCAAAGATTGTGTACCCATTTTATTTTATTTATTTTTATTTTTTACATTTATAAAGCGCCCGAAGATATAGAGGCACTGTTGCATGGAGAAAGCGACTTAGTTGCCTAGATCATACATAATGATTTATGATTGGTTATTTATAATGTGCTTAATACCCAGAGGTTTCTAAGTGCCGGCCCGGGGATCGAACCTGTGTTGCTCCGTGTCGTCCCCTGAGCTATCCTCCGGAGACATGTGTTGCATGTATCGTCATTACCATACAATAGCATATTGCTATAATGTACATTACATAGCATATTATGTGCAAGGGCTAATCAACTAGCAGGTTCAGGCCAATAGTGTTTTGAACCCTAGCCCCAACCCATGTGAGGTTGGGAGACAGCAGGTTTGCTTCGGAAGCAGTGTGCCAACTATTTTGTAGAAAGACAAGAGGGCTGCTCTGCCACCTTCCCGCCTGCTGTGGTGGTAGAACGTCTCCTGTCAGGGTCAGATCCAGCAGACCAATCTTAGTGATATATGATCACCTTCCAGGGTGGCAGCCAAGAGGCCTGCTTCGGTAGAAGCCAGGCTTGGACTGGCCTATAGGGCAATAGGCCCATGGTCGAACCAAAAACACAAAATGCTGATGTGGGCCAGTTGTTTTGGTCAAAGTGGGCCACTTTTGCGGCCAATGTGGGCCAGTTTGATGAGTTAATTTACTGTGAGGCTAGTAGTTTTGACCAGTGTTGCTGAAGAAAATATTCTTTATAATGCACAATTTGCTTCACATTTTATCCGAAAAATCCCACTTGGGTACTATTCAAACAGTGTCACAAAAGGAAGGAATGAATAGCCATTTGAAACTGTGGGCCACTTTTTCATTGGTGCCAGAGACAATGTCATGCCCCAGTCCGACCGTGGTGGTAGCGAGAAACATATCAGTGTGGGTAGCAGCAGAAGTGTGCAGGCGGGCTGCGAGGTTTCGTGCCACCTGCCGATTTGAATCCGAGGCGTTGCAAGGATTGTCTAACACGTGGGGCCTGAAGCTAATGCAGTTGGGCCCACCGTAGTGACATTAACATCTGTACAGTCTGCTGTCTGTACAGAGGTGGGCCTGCCGCTTCCTTCATGGGCTCTGCAAGGCAGGCCGGTGATTGATTGCCCATGACCATGCTCAAAGGGATTGTGGTTCAAAGTGATTATCCGCCCAGAAACATTTAAGCCCTTCAATTAAGTGGCATAAATAACCCGTGCAAACTGGCATCCTGATCCTGTGTGGCACTGCATTGGCACAAACTGTTTCGTCCTACGCAATTATGTTTGGGCACGGCCCATCCCAACCCTGGCAGATGTCCATGAGCGCAGGAATGTACCGATATGGCGGCCATTTGGAAGCATTGCTTCATAATAACGAGTTCCTTATCTGTGTTTCGCAGCTTTTCTGAAGCGCAAGGATTGTACGTTTTACGTGAAGTAATAGTGAACAGATGTTCACTTATTTAAAAGCGATGGACCGATTGTCGTTGAGGGTCGGCCCATCTTAAGCAATTTTGGGGCTCTGGGCACGGACATCTTTGGGCCCCCCCTTCACCAAACCAAAGGAATTAAGTGATCAAGTATATCTGTCCCGTCCACCATCCCCCGCCGCAATCACAACCCATAGGTTAATAAGCTGCCTCACAGCAATAAAAATAAGGATGTTTACTCCCTTTAAGTCCCCGTACCCTCTTCATTCTTACTCTAATGCGAATGATAAACAAGTACCATTTGAAGGCCAAAATTATCAGTCTACGAAGAGGTTACTTCTGTTCTAGCATAGATACTGGAGACTTTTTTATCAATAGCATCCAGGAAGGTATGCAGCCTGTAGTGTTAATGCAGGACTGTATATAAAAGGTACATGTAACCCAGAATAGACAGAGAACTCATATTTGCTGCATCGCAGAACGCAAAAGTGTTCACTAGAGATGAAAAGAATACGTGCCTGTGATGTGCAATTTATGAATGCTCACTATT
The DNA here is from genome assembly GCF_040938575.1 of Ambystoma mexicanum. Classification (NCBI taxonomy): domain Eukaryota; kingdom Metazoa; phylum Chordata; class Amphibia; order Caudata; family Ambystomatidae; genus Ambystoma; species Ambystoma mexicanum. The sequence goes on along the minus strand of NC_090926.1, from coordinate 243,747,399 downwards.
ATAGTGGAAGCAACACTATAGCCAGTGAAACCGTGCATGAGGCTGCTTTGAAGACATACCCTGAGAAGGAAATCACTCTGAAGTGCTGACAATTTTGAAAGGTTTAGGGACTAGCAATTTCGAGAGGCAAGGCAATACAAGATTAAATTAGATGCCCAGCATTACACACACTGGTTAAAGCGTGAATCTGGGATTTGTGCCAACTCTGCAATTTCTGCATTTGAACACTTTCATTACCAGTTCTTACCATGAACTAAAATAATCTAATTTTATGAAACTGACTTGGAAAGTGCACCAATCACATTACCAAACATGACCATTTTTTAAAACAACATAGTGTAACACAGAATGATTCTAGCTTCATTCTCTCCATCATCAGGAGAATTATATAAGTACCAGCAAACCAATCAGTGTGATTTAACAGATTTAATCTGGGTTTGTCTTTTGTATTTTAAAGCTGGCTTGTAAAATTGTCATTTATAAACATGCAGAAAAACCTTTGACTTTTACAAAAATACAAAGTATTTTTTGTGTAAAATGAGCAGACTTTAAAATATGCTTTCCCGAGTCCTGCACCATCTGGTCCACTCCCTTCTGTCTACCACCCCTTCCACTCAAATGGCATCCATAAGAAGAAAGATCAAGTAATGGGCTAAACAATGCCACCAGCCTGCGAGGAGGCAAACCTCACAGAAGACAGTACAGTAATGTATGAGATATTAGATGATTTGACCTGCATCACTGTTTTGTCTGCTGGCAAATGAGAATACAAGCATGAATGCTTTGGTTCCAAATTTGGATACCTATTAATCTTTTGGACTATGAGTTTATGCTCATAGTTGGAGGTGATTGCTTAGGTTTTACAACACCCCATCTGAACAAACCAATTTCTAGACCTTCACCATAAAGATGACATGTTCGTTTTTGTTGCAACCCCTATCTGGTGCAGGTACATTGCTGATAATAGCACAGGTTGTGCTGCAAGGCAAAGTACATATGCAGGCAGGTTTATAAACTTCATACATAGGAAAGGCTCAGCGCAGCCTTACAGGAATTTAGTATTCTAAGAGTGCATAGGAACACATATATCTGCAATGTGTGCTTAACACACCGAGCCGACTTCTGAACCATTGTGGCACTCAATTTACCAATATGCCTTTCAAATTTGGCTATTGCACATGATCAACATAATTCCCACAGGAAGGAAAGAATGCTACAGGAGTTGTGCCGCAAGGAACACACAAACTATATATACCACAGTGAACACAGAAAGCATTACATGATGAATTGATCGAGGCAGAATGTAGTTGCCAAAACAGATGGGCAATAGGTTCAGAGTCTCAGCGCCATGCCATCAAATATCATGATGTGCCCTGTTTAAGTCTGGTGAACAAAGGAGTCTTACTTATTTAGATCAGGCAGCCTTCTGGGTCCGTCTCCAAGGTGGGGGGCCCTGGGCAAGTTCCCCTTTTGCCCTCCCATAAAAACGTCTCTGTGCGTCATCAGTCCCGTGTTTGCTTAAAGACTTCCTCATAGCAAACATGCATCTGCTGGTAATCAGTCCAGTGTTTGCCTAAAGACTTCCTCCTAGCAAACATGCATCCGCTGGTAGAGTTGGCAGTTGAGATGTACCCGGCCGATAGGAGTAGTAAAGCTGCCAGTGAAAGAAGAGAAAGTGTCTTGAGAGTCTTGAGAGTTGGAGGGGCGCTTCCTTCCATGCTCCTTGGACGAAGTACCCCAAATGGCGGCAGAGGCCAAATTCTGAGTTTGTCATAAATGTGGATGTTTCGCGACTCCCTTACATGACATCTGTGCTGCCCGTTGACTTTTTAATGCAGCGTTCCTGTCAGCACCTGGTATCCTGTTCAATCGTGATAATGCCTTGAAGCAAAGCAAAGTTAGCCAGGGAGCACAATACAGATTCAAATATAAAGTTACATGGAGCAGAGATCTTCTTAAAGTGCTCTGCAGTGGAATTTGAAAGTGTTCTTATTTACCGAGAGTATCAGCCTCGATTTCAATTATTTTTCTCCAAATTTGGTACATAAGAAAAATGCTGCTAATGCACAGCCTTGTCAGACACATGTCAGCAGTGATAGGTCGCCATTGTATTGTACAATTGTGCCAAAGTGCCAGCATCCGCCACAGGAACTGCAGCCATCCTCAGTGCTACTGTAGTGTTGGCCAGGCCCGGCTCCAGCAGGGGGGAAAGGGGGCCAGGCCACTCCAAGGCCACCCCGGTCCCCCCCTAGAAAGGAGGCCATGCGTACCTGAGGGAGAGGGGGTGTGAGTGGGTGGATTTCACTCAAAATGTGCAGCAGCAACCTCAGGGAGATCATTCTGAGAGGCTGAACTGCAGGAGGCCTGGGCAGACAATTATGCATCCCCCCAGCCATCAAAGCACAAATGAGCAGAACGATGGGGGGGCATTCACACGTCTAAGTGAGGAAGCACACTTATTCAAACAGGCTGCCTATAACTATTTTCTCAAACCTAAAATCACAATTTTAATTCTGTAATTTAAAGTACATAATTTTTTTGGTGGGAATATAGCAGATTTTCATATCATGCTAAATAAAATGGTTAACTATATCAAACAATACATGACAGGTAAAGTTGCTTGAACACAGATTTCTGCAGAAGGTGTATCAACTGACTGGGGCCATTACAAATTACATTTAAAGTATATATTCTGCTGCATTAACTACTTGATTACCATTGAAACAATAAGGTTAGTATAAGGTTAGTAGTAACAAAAAGGTAATTCTGGAGGGAAGAGTGTAGTAAAATTTAAAAGCGATAGATGCAAGGCTTTGAATTAAACATTACCGCTAACGCTGCTCTGTGCAACATTACATGCCATAATTCTGTAGTATGTGCATTACAGAATGGGACAACCTATTAGCAAATGACTATTGCTGCTGCCACCAAAGGTTGCAGTTCAGTCTCTATTGCTAGGCCATGTTCCCTCTGCACTGGAACACAAGCAACCACATGAATTGTTATGCATTGTTGTCTCACAGTGTAGGAAGGGCTTCTCACATTAGTGACATGGTCAAGACTGATTTGCAACACTGGCATGGCAGGCTGGCCAGAGCAAAGCCGGTGGTTATAATTAATTCAGAGGCTTGTGACTATTAGGTGCAACCAGAACTCATGCAGTGGGACACAGAGAGGATGGAGATAAAATGTGAAGAAAAACACACATCCTGTGGGTGTGTTTGGACATTTTAAACCCACAATAAACAAGGGACCCGATGACTAGCCATGGCTATGTTAATGTCTATGGCATTACCACCAACTACCTGCCTCTTGCCACCAAAAAGTAACCTTTCTGGAACTCTTTGATTGAGCTCTATCACAAAGTAACACCAAACCTGTTGCTGTATAGGGCCTGCCAGTGTTATATCTGAACATTATTTTGAGTGCTTAATTACTTAATCACCTTTGTAAATGAGCTCCTGGTGTAATAGAAATCTCTTACTTTGTGTCTTCAGCAAGTTTATTTTATAAGCAATATCTTTGTCAATGCCTCTGTTCGTTGCACTGGAGTCCTGCCTTAAACCAAGCAATCACAAAGTCAATAGTTTTGGCTTTGGTATAGTTATTAGACAGACATTTTCCAGGCAATGTCATCATATGCCCAGGTACTTGCACTCGTTTCCTTCTGTTCCCATTTTATGGCCAGGTGTTAGCCTTATGGCAGTGCCTGTCAAATACCTGTCCATGCTTAATCGAAAGCCCACGCTGTTGGCTTTGTCAATGCATGTTGGTTTCAGGTTTTGAGCCCAAAGTGAACTTGTATATGCCCAGATGTGGGTACCTGTTTTCTACTCCTAGGAAATCAAGCTGCACCTCGCTGAGCAGGCATTGGCAGCCAAAATCAGAGCTTACCGCTAGCCGTACATTGGCAGCAAGAGCATCAAATGGCAGACAAAAAATGGATCAAATTCATCGGTCTGAAACAAGAAAAGCTTGGCAGAAGAGGAGGCAACCTCGAGTTGGTATTACGACAATCAGAAGCCAGACTTATTTGCCATTTTCAAGCCCTAAAGTTCGGTTTGAACACAGATAGTGAAATGTGCTGTTTCTTATAACACATTCAATAATGGGAATAATTTGTAATGTTAATATATCTCATCATGTAAACGCCAAATTGGCAATGGAGATACTTGCCCACATACAGGACAAGAGGTCAATTTCTGCCTCAAGTATACAACTAACATTGTATTAGGGGCAATTTATTTAACAATTTTCATTTTACTATACGAAAATGTGCAAATATGCCAGGTATCTCATACGACCACAGAAATAAGGTACACGTCAAAATGCACTATATTTAAAGTGCAATGCTTACTGGTATCTCGATCATGTATGAGGTATTCCAGCTTTGAATCAGGCATTCCATTCAAAACTGGGTTTAAATCACGTCCATCAATACGTACAGACTCACAAACAATGTTGCAAGGCTAATAGATGCAGTGGAATGTTTAATTATGCAACTAGAATTGTAAAGCGGGTGTTAGAATAACCAGGCTAACGTACATATATTTCCCGCAGGTCATTTAGCCAAGAAATCACAATGCACATATTCATGAGTGTAACTGATAGTGTTAGTACAGTAATCAAACATGTCTCTCCACTAGGAAGTATACCAAGTAGCCCAAAAGATGGCCGACAGGTTCATGGCAACTAAGGAAGGACTACTCTGTTGCCATGACTCCTGCCGACAAACACGAACGCTGAGATTTCACAAAAGCAGAAGTGCAGAATAGATGCAGGTTGATTCGAATGGCTAAGCAGCCCGAACTTGCACGGTAAGCTTGTTTTGCTTCTCTAATGGTCCAAACATGCAACATTCAGCACACGAGCGCGTGCCGTAATAAATTTCCGTTAGCATCACAAGTAAGTGATATGAAAAACGCGAGCAAGCGTTTAGAAAATAACGCGATCAGTTAGCCGGCAACAAAGTGAACAAGGAATGCTCTAAAAGTATGCCTTAACGCGGCATGAGCACCTAGCTTTGAGGAGAAAAAGATTAAACAGTTATTGCAATTCAGTCAAGGCAAACTATGCATGGCAAAATAAATACTAAAAAACTAAAAATCCCACGTAGCAACTAGCATCGGCGAGCAATTAGGGAGTAATATCAATGAGTAATCAGAATCATCTCCTTTTTAGGGATTTAACCCGATAAAAATATCCAGAACAGACGGCAAGCTATCAGCACGTTGTATCAAGCTAACAGGTAACATCATCACAATACAAAGAGAATGGTGTTGGATGCTTTTCTGCCTATATTTAGTTTTAGCAAATAGTTATTGGTATTCGGTGTCCTTATACTGGAGCAACATACATGCCAGCATTTGAAATTCAGGTGGAATAATTACAAAGCTAGTGCATATGTAAATCAAGATAGCAGTTTGTGATATTTTAGGAATCAGTTATTTCTAATATGAGTTTCAGAATATGGCAATAGCTTAGGAATACTAGTGTAAAATATGTTAATAACAACTATCAGTTATAATTTTGATTTTCATTGATCATTATTTCTTATTTCTATATGTCTCCCTTTTTTTTGTCTCTCTACCAAAAATATCCTCCCCTTCACCCACTCCTCGTCTTCTCTGTCTATCCATAAATTGGTGACATGTACTATATTTTGGTTGACAAAATGTTGAAATCATTGCTCAATGTTAACCATTTATTTTTTGATTATTGTTTGTGTACATGATAACGTATTCTGTTTAAATTTGTCAGCCGATACAAATAGCCCTGGTTTGAAAAAGGCACTTTTTATTGTGTTGCCGAAACACGTGTTACCATGAAGTGCATTCATAAATAAATCTCAAGTTTGGAGATACTATTGGACGTAGTTTGCCGCATTTGTACGAAGGAGAGCTTCAATATCACATGGTCTCCACATTGAGTCTTCCCTCGTCTTCTCTAACCACATCTCTCTCACCTCTCGTGCCTGTCGGCACCATCTCTTCAATATCCGGAAAATCCGCTCCTCCCTCACCTTCCACGCTATTAAACTCTTCATCTCCTCCCTTATCTTCTCCCGCCTCTTCTACTGCTCTTCTCTCCTCTTTGGACTCCCTGTCTCTCATCTGGCCCACCTAAAATCCATCTACCACTCCTCTATCCGTACTCTGTCTCCTCTGTCCTCGCGATTCTATCTCCACCTCACTCTCTCAGCTTAGCTGGCTCCCCTTGCTCTCACAACTAAAATTTCAATTCCTCTGTCTAGTCTTCAAATCCCTCCATGAACTCGCCCCCTATCTCTTTTCTCTCCTCTCATTTTACACTCCCTCCCGCTCTCTCCACTCTGCTGACCTCTTCTTACTCACTGTACCCCCTGCCCGATGCGCTTCCTCACGCTTCCGTTCCTTTCAGCTCTGGACCCCCCTACATTGGAACTCCTTACCTCTTTCTATCCGCTCCATTCCCACCTACTCATCCTTCTGCACCTCCTTGAAAGCCCTTCTTCTCCACTCCCCCCTGACTTTCCTTCCCTACCTTCTCCCCTCTCCAACTCCCTTTTCCCTTCCCATCTCCTTTCCCTCCCTTGCCCCTCTTCTCACACCCATTGGTCTCAAATCAGTTATTTGTAACCTCCTACCTATCTTCTCTCCCTTTCCCTTCTCCCTTCCCTCTCCCCCTCCACCTAAGTACATACTGGGCCTCATTACGAGTTTGGAGGTAAGGGAAAAACGATGCCGGTAAAGGGTTACCGGCATCGCTTACCGCTCCGGTCTATTATGACCCGCCAACCCGCTATTAGCAGCACCCTAAGTAATGGTGCCTGTAATAGTGGCATGGGCATGTACACACGCCCCTTCGGGGAGCAAATACCGGCATGCCGGTAATAGGAGGACATCACAACCCACGTGAACATGCAAATGCCGGCATCCCGAAGGCAGTAATCAGGGGCTACACGATGCCGGCCATACAGGCATCGCGGACCACCAACAAACAGCAATCAGCAATCAAGCCAACTGCCACAAGTGCACACAATCACCACAGGTGGAGTCAATGGAGGCTGGGCCAGTATTAAATGAGTACACCCACACACCACACCCCTTCCTACACCAGAATGCTACCACTAGCTGTTGCAATCATGGTGCTGGAGGACATGCCTATACTGCTACAACTACAGCAACAACACCAACTACAACAACAACTACAGCAGCAACCACAGGCAGCACAGAGGAGATGCAGGAGGAGAAGGAGGGCGAGACAGGGCCAGCAATTACCACTAGCGCAGCCAGCAGTGCCTCGTAGGCAGCCACCAATCCCTTGCACCAGACCCAGCCCATTCAACCTAACCCCTGAGCAGATCCACACCCTGTACCGGTTGGACCTGGACACCATCACCACCATAGTAGACATGATACACAATGACATGGCAGCCTCATAGAAATACGCACTGCCATCCCCCCACCACTAAAGGTGGTGTCTGTGCTCCACTTCCTGGCCACAGGTACCTATCAACCCACAGTGGGGCAGCTGCATGGCATTTCGCAACCACTATTTTAATGAATGCTGAAACAAGTAATGGATGCCCTCCTGAAGCACCCAAGCACCCACATATCCCTACCACGGACTGCCCAGGAGATAACTGACACCAAAGTAGGTTTCCATGCACTGGCAGGCATGCCCAATTGTGTTGGTGCCCTGGACTGCACCCATGTGGAATTGGTGGTCCCCCTTGCCATAGAGGCGTTGTAACGCTATCGCAAGCAATACCATTCCATCAATGTGCAAATGGCATGTGACTCCGGCAAGATTATCACACAATGATGTGCCGATTTCCCGGATCAACACATGATGCCATGGTGCTGTGTAACTCCACGCTACCCCATCACATGGAGCGACATGCTGGACGACGTGCCTGGCTGCTTGGTGAGTTGCCTGAGTGGGCCATGGCAGTGCAATGGGCTACTGATGTGTAGGGATGCATACTCCACCTGGGTCGGAAAGGGGGGGATGCATACTCCACCTGGGTGGGAAAGGGGGAGTGGATGCATACTCCACCTGGGTGGGAAAGGGGGGGTGCATACTCCAACTGGGTGGGAAAGGGGGGGATGCATACTCCACCTGGGTGGGAAAAGGGGGGGATGCTTACTCCACCTGGGTGGCAATTGACGGTGATTGGAGAATGCATGCAGAGCTAGACACTCCTGACCTGAATCTCCCAAACCCAAAATGACACATCACTGGCAAACATTTTACCAATTATGCATATCGATAACAACAAGTAAGAGGCACAACCACGCCACCATGGGTATGTCAAGCAATGCATGACTGAACAGGATTGCAACTGTGGCAATGTGGCTGGTGTGACCATGCACAGTGTATAATACACAGCATAAATGGGAGGCTAAACATTGTTGTACAACCACAGTACATCCGCCTCAGCATGCATTATTTCACCCTGCATCATCTATTGAACGCCATCCAGACTACCACACCTCATAGCAGTATAGTATGAATCTAGTTAACATTCTTGCATACGTACAGGGACATGTGCATGTCCACACCAAATAGCTGCGGCCATGACTGTGCCTCCTGAAGGTGGCACCTCAGAGTGACACACACCTATTTGTATTTGCTTGCAGGTGATGGAGGATATCCCTTGAGGCCTTGGCTACTTAACCCTGTGTGGAACCCGCAGAACAGCCATGAAGAGGAGTACAATCTTGTTCACACCCGTACCCGTGTTGTGATTGAGCAGACCTTTGGCCTGTTGAAGGCGCGTTTCCACTGCCTAAGCAGGTCTGGTGGGGCACTCCTTTATAAGCCTGAGAAGGTGGCAAAGATCACCATGGCCTGTATCATGCTGCACAACATGTGCGTCCAGAGAAATGTACCACTGCCACCTGACATTGACATGCATGCACTCGGTGAGGATGATGAGGATGGAATCGGAGGTGAAGTAGTCCCCCTGCCAGTACGTGATGCACGGGATGGCCATGCAGTACACCAAGCACTGATTCACGAATACTTCTGAACCACAGGGACTATGATAGACATGTGTCATTGACACACTGGGTCCATGTGGACATGCACACAGGGATTGTTGGGAGTTGACCACTGAACACCGTCACACATTAAATGGATACACACAAAATGAACAATGTCCAGCCATTGAATGTTTTTCACACAACGGGTGTCTTAGTTCAAAGAGCAAAAATGTGACCACTCCCCCACCAACCCCCAGTGAACTCCCAAATCCACCCAACAAACCCCAAAAAACCCCAGTGAACTCCCAAACCCACCCAACAAACTCCAAAAAAAAGCAATATACTCTATAAAATGCTCCCCTTCACCCCCAAGCATGTGTCCCACTCCCATTGTCTGCCCACACTACTTCCGGGACTTTTTGCTGTCCGGGGGAGGCATCTCGGAGTGCCGTGCACTCCTTCGGGTCTGGCGCACAGCGCTGGTGGGGACTGAGGATGCAGGTGTGGTGGCTGTTGATGAGTCGGAGGCAGGTTCCACGCCTGCTCCAAGGCATGGCCGCTGCATGTGGAGCAGGATTGAAGCGAGTACTTGTGCTACTCAGTGGTGGCCGGCGCATGTAGGGAATTCCCCTCCAACTGGTGTGGGTGTGGGCTGCTGGGTCTGACGTGTGTCCAGCACACTGGCAGCAGGTGTTCTTTATTGTACCTTGTTGTTATACTGTAAAGCGCTTTGGATTAAAGCGCTACATAAACGTAATAAACAGAAACATGATGAATACATTGTCAGATTTGTTTATCATGTGACTTGTGTGAGATGTATAAAATTTTGTTATTTTAGGTATTCAAAACCAAACTTCAACACGTGTGTTCATGGTCAACCCATTTAATTTCACTCTACCTTACCTGCTAAAATTAGGTGCCCATGGAAGTGATTCAGTTTGCAATATAAGCTATTACAAAAAGCCTCACTCATGGTTTGATAGATAGGCAGAACAGACATTAGGACCTGCCACAAACACAGACACACACGCACACACACACACACACACACACACTGTTAAGCGATATTCAATCAACACTACAGCTAAGTCAATGCCTAGTCTGGGATGCTGAGGAAAACCCTTATTGATGTATTTTTATGTCCAGCTCAGTACTCTGCATGACAACCCTTGTATAACACCCCCCTCTTAGAATCCCCCTGACCCCACTGAGCCAAGAAGTAGGTTTGTTTTGCAAATTAAAAGGTTTATTTGAAAATGTTAACAATATATATATATATATATCACACTTCTATAAATAAATTGATAATGGATATTACACTTGTGAATATGATGTGGATCCACAATGGGTAATGTTACAGTGGTACACTTGATTACTTAGGAGTAGTATAGAGGATGAGGTAGCTGAAATGCTTTATGGTTTCAAGGAAATGCAAGGTGGATTAAATGCAGTATAGAAAATAAACTGATATGGTTTCACAAGAGATAATATGTTCACTTTTCCCCTGGTGGCAATTCACCCCCCCTATATGCAATGCAAGGAGATGGAAGTAACACACACAGTCTTCAGGAATACAATCAACTACAATACGGAACTCAGTTCCCCCCCAGCAAGCTTAGAGGAAACAGGTAGAAGTTTGAAACACAGGCCCAAAATGCTCTTAAATGTGATGGCAATGGATGGGAAAATGTGCTAACTGATTTCAATTCCCTCTAGAGATTCAGGGTGAGTGAGAGATGCTTGTTTGTATTAGCTCAGGCTCACTTTAGCAATACTCTATGAGTTATTACCAGGTTGCAAACGGATTTTAACAAAGGAAAGAATGGAGCTGCTATTTTGACAATTGGAGAAATTGAGCCAAATCGCAAATCGCAGTAAATTTTGCGAGTGCGTAAATCGCGACTGCGGAAAAAGTATAGGGAGTAGGAAGGTTCTAGGTTCGGTTCGGTTCTAGGTTTGTTGGAAAGCCTAGAATCACAGCTTTAAAATGAAAGTTAAACCACGTTCCTAGCCCAAACGGTTCAAGAGATACGGACGATTTAATAAAGGTAGATTTTCGGATTTAAAGTAACACTCAAAATTACAGATGACAGCTTGCAGCTGCCGAATTGACAGGTGACAGTTGTGCAGCTTTAAAAATGACAGATGACACGATTTCTAGGAGGCAGTTCTACTTAGGTTAAAATAGTTTGGATTAGATTATTTTAACTAAGAGATTGGTTCTGCACAGTTCTGCGAGGTACTCACAATATAAATTTGAAATAGGCCTCGTCACGGATCGGGTCAACACGTCCAGCGGCAGTTCTCTCTGCTCGGCGGGTCAATCAGGCACCGGTTCTGCTCACAGCGATCCGGATCTCTGGTTCTGCTCACAGCGGTCTCGGTCTGGTCTGCGGTTCCGGCAAAAGTTTTGGCACAGAATTCAAACAGCTCACCCCGCTGTGGAATAGTTTGCAGATGATGTTAAGGATGCTGAGGCCTGCTGAGAAGAGTTCTCAGTTTGTGGCTTTAGGCCCTTGCTTTAAATTCTGAAGTAAAGTTCTGGTCTTTGGAGATTGATGGATGTGAAGTCTGGAGTCTCCCGGCAGAGCGTCCCGCTGAAAATGGAATTGAATGTCTCTACCTGTCCCAGCAGTCTCTTTTTATGTGTTTTGGAAGTGGGTAAGTGCATGGCATAACTGAGCCTGCCCCTCTCTACTTGTCATTGGCCCAATTCTCCCCTCTCCCATGATTGGGGGAAGGAAATGGATTGCCATCATGATGAGGTCTGATTATGGGTCAGAGGATCCTCCCCTGGTCAATTTGCCCACAAATCTATATTTGATTCAAATACATATTTCCCAGGTACACAAGTGGTTGACATTACATGTACATATTACACATTGCTTAAGGTAGTCTCTGTTCCGCCTCTGGCGTTTCTAGGAGCTTGCATTCAAAAATGGCAACTTATTTTCGATTTTAGTGGGTTTTGCAACATTGGTTTTTTCATCAAAAATTATACAAAGGTACATTTCCCTTCCACATATATCCCAGTAACTTTCCATGTCTCTAGCTTAAATACAGTGGGCCTCATCACGACCTCGGCGGTAACCCTTAAATCTGGCGGTAGCGCTATTACCGCCGGATTTAAGGGTCCGCCGGATCAGGGCTTCGGCGGATTTCAAACCAGCTCTGAGCTGGTGTGAAATCCGCCGATAAATTCGCGCTAATACCGCCGGCGGGAAATCCGCCGGCGGTATGAGCGCGAAATTTCCCCATTGAGCCCAATGGGGAATGGGGCATTCCCGAATGGGCTCAATGGGGAATGGGGACTTTCAAGTCCGCCCAACTCCTGATACTGCGCTATTAGCGCCGGGGGCTATGGCGGTCACGCTAATAGCCCCCGCGCTAATAGCGCTACCGCTACCGCCGAGGTTGTGATGAGGCCCAGTGTCTACAATAATCATAATTAGCGGGGTTTTGCCCCAGAACATGGTACAAATCGGAGTTTGGACTCAAATCGTGAGGGCATGTTCCATACTAAGACTCTCAAAGTTGTACATTCCTGTCATTTGGTTACAATAAGTTATCACTGTTTCTATAAAATATATATTTGTTGCAATTCAACTCCCCAAAGTGTTTGGGTCCGCCTCCAGAAGTCTGGGTGGGTCAGTGATCACATGTCTCTCCTTGCTGGCAGAGGGCTGTTGACAGGAAATACTCAAAATTAACATACCCCATTCAACTGAAAGAGCCTTTTGTGTGGGCTCCAGCAGGCTGCCTGGAAGTCTCTCCTCAATCAATCTACAGGGTCATGTGATATCCTGCCTCCTGGTGTGGGAATCTCTGAGGTGTTAAGGTTTCCCAGCCTCTTGGCCTCTGGGAACAGCAGGTGGCTAAGATTTTCAATTAACCAACATGCTTTGAAGTCCCTGCTGACTCAGGTCCCTTTGTCAGCCAGTTCTCCTGTCAGAGTTTAGACCGCTAGCGCCGCCTTGGGGAATTTGTCGGTACTGCATCCATTTTTGAGTTGTCTTGAATTTGACAGGAGATTTTTGCTATTGTCCTGATAGGCATCCTGACATTAGAGTGGTTATGTGGAACCCCCCCACAAGAAGGTAGAATCTTTAGAGTTGTCTTGTGCCAACTGCGCAGTTCTCCTATTCTGGCGTGAATGTGGGCGGCGATAGCTCATCCCCACATCCACCCAGTCTATTGATTTAGTTTGTTCTGGGATGGAATAATGGGCGGTGACAGCTCATCCCCACATCTACCCAGTCTATTGATTCAACATGGGTCAAAACCCTTGACAAAACCCCCCCGCCCGACTACGCTTTGATTCAAGTCGAGGGGAAGTCGGGTGCAAAGGAGGTTTTGAGCCCTTGCGCTGGTATGTCCCCATTATGTTCTTCCAATTCTGTAGATGGCACAGTTCAGCATCTTTTCCTCCACCCAGTTGGATCGATCGGTTTTCCTCGCCGGTCCTGATGGGAATATTGGGCGGTACCCCGGGCCCCTCGGGTCTCTGCTCCCGGTCCCCGGTCGTCCTCCTTGGCCCGTCTCCATGGTTTCCTCTCTCCTAGGATGATAAAGCAAAAGCGGCAATACACATTCTCAGACATTTTTCCACCACTATTAATGGTGTGGCGAACATGTACATTTTATACGTCCGAATGCATTTTGCAGTCTGATTTTAAAAACAATATATAACAGGGAACATTTGCATTACGTTACTATATTTTTGATATGTGGAATATTTTAGAGTTTGAACTGACTTACTCTGCAGCGGCCCCCTCTGGTATTGCAGAGGACTCCTCCAGTTGTTGCAGAGTGTGCCTGGGATGGCAACACTTTAGCTGATTTATATGGACCCACTGATCCTCCCCCTCTGCAAAACTGCCTTTGGGGATGCAGATCTTATAGCCAACAGGGGAGATCTTGTCTATAATTTCAAACAGTCCCTTCCATGTAGGCAAGAATTTTCGCTGTTTGGCCTGGTTCCTTTGGAAATTGTATAGATAGACCCGGTCTCCCACATCATATTCCTTCCTGGTGGTTTTCAAATCATAGTGCGTTTTCATACTCTCAGCTGATCTTTCTAGATTCTGCTGAGCATAGGCAAAAGCATGTTGGAGGTGTTTCCTTAAATTCTCCACATACTCATGAGTTGTGGAGGCATTTATCATTGTCTGCTCTTGGGTCCTGTAGAGCAAATGTTGAGGAAGCACCATCTTGCGTCCAGTCATCAACTCAAATGGTGACATTTTGGTTGCAGATGAAGGGGTAGATCTGACGGCCATTAGGACCAGAGGTAATCGGATATCCCAACTTGGCCCAGAATCTGCCACAAACTTTTTTAATATGCTCACAATGGTTTGGTTGTATCTCTCCACTGCTCCAGAAGAAGCTGGCCTGTAAGCAATATGTAGCTTCCTTTTGACCCCCAGTATCTCCCACATCTTTGTCATTACTTCACTGGTGAAGTGGCTACCTCTGTCTGACTCAATCCTTTGAGGTAGACCAAAACAGGAAAAGATGTGGTTAATCATCAGGGCAGCTGCTGTTTCTGCCTTGCAATTTGGAGATGGGAGACATTCCACCACTTGGTAAACAAGCATGTAACGGTCAACATGTACTTGTTTCCTCTAGACGAGCGAATTACAGGGCCTACAAAGTTGATTTGCAAATCTGACCATGGCAGTGTCATCCCCTTCTTTTGGAGAGGCGCACGGTGTGTGAGGGATGATGGCTGAAATTGTGCACACACAAGACACTCCTTCAAGTATTGGTCGAGGTCCTGCCCCATGTGTGGCCAGTATGCAACTTCTCTTAAGATTTCCAGTGTTGTGTGAAACCCCCTATGACCGGCGGTGGCCGCATCATGGGCGTGACTTAACATCAGGCTTCGGAATGAGGTAGGAACCACCCACTGATCGTGGCCAGCTTTGGATTTCTTTACCAGCAAACCGTCTTGGATTCGGAACATTTTTGGACATTTCATCAACACTCTTAGGTCCTCTTTCCCAATGTAATCGGTATCCGTCAGGGGAAAGTTCTCAGGGTCCTCAAGGTGTTGGTAAAACTTACCAATTATTGGATCCCCCTTCTGAGCTGTAATCAAATCAGCATCAGGGGTCTACTTACTCCATTGTGCAGTTGAAAGATCATTGTGAGCATTTGTCTGGGACCTAGTGATAGCAGTGACCTGGATTTCCCCCAACAGGGACTCTATTTCTATTAGATCCCCTTGGATGGCCCCGGTTTTGGCCAGCTGATCAGCTAAGTCATTTCCAGTTTTGTCTGGTCCCTCTACTTTGGAATGACCCTTGATCTTTTACCAGTAGATGGTCATCCCATTCGATGTGACCAGATCATCAATATTTTGGATTAGCTTCCCATGTTTCAGGGGTTTGTTATCAGCACATAACATGCCTCTGGTTTTCCAATTAACCAGGTGCTCCACGAACCCGTTCCGTACATAATCCGAATCTGTGATTATGACCAGTTTGTGGAGTTGATGTTGGACAACAGTGAGGATGGCCTGATGCATAGCCATCAATTCTGCCACCTGACTACTTCGGGGACCAATTTTGTATCCAGCGGAGGGTTCTGGGGACTCATTCACCCATGCATTCCCTACGCTGGCCACCAGTTCTTTCTCCCTATTGTTGTCAACATGGTGCGAGCATCCATCCACATAGACAGTGGGCATTCCATCACACTTGTCTTCTTCAAAGACTTTGTGTGGGGAATTAAGGTATGCCTCCATGTTGTCCTTGATTTTTAGACTTTCGTCCTCGAGACAGTTTTCTCTGGCACAATCATGCAAGTCAGCCAGACCTTGCGCGAGGGGACTCTTCTTGTTTTGGCCATATCTGACCTCTACAGGAAAGCCTTGCATTGACAGAATCCAGGAAGTAATTCGGGAATTACTCACATTTCCGGCCCGGATTCTGTCACTTTTGAGCTATTGCAGAGGCTGGTGTGGAGTCTCCACTATGATGTGTTCTCCCTGGATAAACGGGTGGTAATTCTTCAATGCCCACACCGTTGCCAGGAGTGCCTTCTCACAATCGTTGAATTTTTCCTCCAGAGGATAAAGTTTTGCTCGCATAGGAGATTACTTTATTGACCTTATCATGCTTTTGGTATAATACTGCCGTCTAGCACGTATTAGAGAACCCTGTCTCCAGGAAGAACTCCTTGTTTCTGACAGGGTAAGCTAGGCAAGGCGCTTGTGAGAGGCTTCTCTTGAGTTGTCTTACTGCCTCTGATTGTTCTGGACCCCATTCCCACTTGACCCCCCCTTCAGGAGATGAATCAGGGGTCTAGTGATCTCTGCGTAGCCCTCAATGAACTTTCTGCTGTAATTAGTCAGTCCAAGGAGGCTCCTTAGTTCCCGCAGAGTGGTGGGGTCTTTCAGTTTCTGAAGTGCTTCCACTTTCTTTTCCTGGGGACAGAGACCCTGAGCAGTAATCTCATGCCCTAAGAAATTAACACGGGTTCTACACCACTGTGCTTTCTGAAAGGAAAGTTTTGCTCCGGCGGCCCTCAACTGTGTCAGAACATAATGGATCTCCGCTATGTGTTCCTCCATAGATGAACGTTTCATGAGGACATCATCTACATAAGCCAGGTTACCCCTCGCACCCAGGTCGGGCATGGCCTTATGTAGGAAAATGTTGAATTCATTGCCGGAGTTGAGGTATCCGAAGGGAGTCCGGGTCCAGGTGTACTGCTGGCCCCCAAAGGTAAAACCCAGTTTGTATTGGTCCTCCGTACTGACAGGCACGGTCCAGTATCCATTGGTCAGGTCTATTGCTGTGAATACCTGTGACCCTTGAATCTGGGCCAGCCCTTGGTTTGTTGAGCTCCCTAAGGTTGGCGCAGAGTCTCCACTGGCCGTTTGGCTTCAATATTCCAAGCACCGGATTATTGAAAGTGCTGTGGACTTGACGGATTATTCCCCGGAACTCAAGGTTCTTAATTATTTCGGTAAGGGACTCCATGGATGCGAGAGGCAAACGATATTGCTTCACAAACACTGGAGTCATTCCAGGGTCAGTGGGAATTGTTGTGGTGTGGATGTCGGTGCGACCACAGTCATATGAGTCTACCGCAAAGAGATCTTGAAAATCCAAGAAAACTTGTTTCAACGTTTTGCTTCTGTTCTAGAGTCACACAGGCATCAGCTAGGTTGACTCTATCTTCCACCATCTGCCTGAAGCCTGGAAAGACTTCTGGTTTGGCTATCTCAGCGGCCTCCTTCAGCTGGGAGGAGAAGTCCCTGGTCAGAGTGCTGATTTGGACTGGAGGCTTCAGGTGGGAAAGGCAGCCCTCATGGACCTGGAAAATCACCTCATCCCTCCTGAAGTCACAGGTCACATCTTCCTTACCATAAGGGCAGGAAGTGTACACCAGGAAGTTCCCCCCATGCCGGGTAAAGATCCTGTCTGGTGTTGTGTCGTCATCACTGTCACTGTCAAAACAGTCCTTGGGGATTGGTCCTAACAGTTAATTGCCTAAATCAATGGAAAAATGTCAGTCATCAACCGCCATTCCAATAATGGTGCCTGCGGCTAGAGTGGTAATCTTTAAGTAGCTGTTATGCACCTCTATTGGAATGGTGTCATGTTCTATATTAACTAGTGGTGTTGGGTTTACCCCCAATCCTTGCTGTTGGAGAGAAGCATTTAGATGAATATAGGCATCAGGGTTTTTCAATTTCTGTCCTCTTTTAACTTTCACTTCCAGGGAGAATTGTCGGGTCCTTTCTGGGATGGTGACTTCCTCTCCAATCTAAATTTCAACTGCATAAGGCAGCAATTGAGCTGACCTAAATGCGTTCTCTTGGTCATCAAAGCCCATGGAATCATCCGCTAATCGGGACCAAGCTTTGAAGTTTATTACGTCTAAACTAATGGCAAAGCGATTGAGAATGTCACTGCCTAAGTAAAAGGGGCCAGTGACATCTCGCACGACCCAACAATTATGGACTATGCTCTTGTTGCCAATGGAGATTTTGAGCATACACCTGCTTGGCAGGAGATGTTTGTAATTAGGTGCTTCCAGGTCCATTTCCCATTTGTCTAGCAGTTTGAATGTGGGAATGGCTGGATCTTTTGGGAGTTGGCGGAACATGGCTTCGCTGATGAAGCTCTTACCGTTGTTCAAACACACTCGAGCGAGAACAGAGTCCTTCCCATCATTTAACTGAACAGGGATGAACAACTGCTCTCCAATTTGCTGAATATCAGCCAGGGTCTGAACTAATTTCACATCTTTCTGGACTATAGGAGTGGGAGTTTCTGATTGTGGATTAGTAAAGAATTTCAGGGTGTTTCCTTCCAGTGTGGAATACCACCTTAAACTTGAAGGAAGGTTGATTTTCAGAAATAGAGAGGACCCCCCATCACCAGTCTGTTGTCCTACTGCTATTACTGTCACGTCTGGAATTTGGTTGTTCTGGAAGTGAAATTCTACTTGGTCAGATGTTTGTTCAACCATGTGGCAGGTGCCATTTAAACTAACATGGTTGACACTCTGTTTTAATTTTATTGGTCGGCTAGTCTGGGTCCAGAGGACCTTGTTTACGCAATCTATTAGGGGTGACAACCTTCTCAGGAGGTCATTCCCTAGTAAACAAGGGGTTCCCTCTGGAGTCACTACTATGACCGGGTGTTTCACCTTGGGTCGCCCAATTTTGATGTCCAAGTCTGCAGTCCCCTCGACAGGAATTTCCTTCCCGTCAAAGTTCTGCAGTTGTCCAGGGAGAGAGGTCAGAGGAATACGGTAATTCTCCCCCCTTCCTACATTCAGTTCATCAAAGGCCCTTTTCGACAGAAGGGTAGCTTGGGATCCAGTGTCCACCAGTGCCAAAATTGTACCCTGCCCCTGTACTTGTACCGGGGTAGAGTATCTTCCCTCCTTCTCCTCAAGGGGGCACAGATAATGTACATTTTTGGACAACTGGTGGGCTAACTTTCTGGTTTTGGACATTGCTGGCAAAGAGATTTGGGCAGAATTCTGTGGAGAGCCTGGGGAATCTGAAAGAAAAAGTTGGCAACTGGAAATGGTTTCGGGTTCTAGGCAGCCCCCCCTTTTTGGAGGCAGTCATCAGGATGGGTTTGACCAATGGGATTTTGGTATTGTAGGTTCTGGGATGAGATGATGGGCGGCGGTAGCTCAGTCTCCACATCTCCCCAGTCTGAATTGGCATCCCTTGGGACCCATTTTTCCTTGAGAGGAGTTCCCCCATCTCTGAAGGAGAAGATCCTTTTCCCAGGATCTTCTGAGGATCCCTCTCCCTCAAATTGGAAGACCTGTACCTCCTCCACAAAGCGGGTCTGTTTGGGTCCTTTGTTTCTCCTACCCCCCCTCTGCTCCTTGGGAGGCAGGCTTTCAGGGGCAGGAGATTTTGTTTCCGGTTCCTGGTTTTCCAGGGGCTGTTTACAAGTTGGGAAGGAAGCTTCCTCCAAGGCTTTACACCCCCCTTCCCCTTGTGCCTCCTCCCTGGGAACCGGTGGGTTATCAGGGTGCTGCCCCCGTCATTGTTCTGGAGCACCAGGCCCAGAGTTTGGGGCATTCTGCGGTGGCATGCTCATCTGAGGGTTCTGTTGAGCCCTCAGTATGTGACCCAGATCCCGTGCCATATTTTGGACCCGGCGCTCAAGTTGGGAAACCCGCTTAGGTTGATACGGGGTTCTGTTTTCTCCCCTGGGCTGATCCCGGGAAGGGTAGCTATCCCTTCTCTGGTAATACCCTGGGTTGGGAAGATTCGGGTACCCCTCCACCCTTGGCCTCCCCTCTCCTGGATTAGGTTGTCTGGTCTCAGGGAATTGGGGAAAGAAGGATGGATGATTTTGGGGCTGGAAATTGGGTGGATACCTGGGGAAAAAGTTCTGCCCAGGATTTGGTGAATTTCTGCCCTCCTGGGGGACGTTAAGAGGGAAGTTCCCCGGGTCAGGTGCTTGGCTGGATCCCCCCCCTTGGGCTGGAGGAGTCCACACATAACCCAAGATGGGTCGGTTTCCCTTGTAGCGGGGACTTACATAATCAGGGGAGCGAGGGACCCCATTTGTGGGACTACCTCCTCGACTCCCTGTCTGTGACTGGCCCGAGGGCCTTCTGGGCTTGGCATTATTAGGTGGAGGTAGGTTTTTAGGCCCCCCATCTCCAAATCTAAAATGGGGGCAACCTTTACCTCCGCCACCTTGGCAGCAGCAGGGGTGCTGTTGGTTTTGGGGTTTTTCTGCGCATTATTTTTATTTTCGATGGGCTTCTGCACCTCATAGATCCGGGTAGCCTGTTCAATGACCCAGTCTAAAGATCTTTTCTCATGAAAATCTCTCACGAGCTGAGTCATTATGTATTTGGGTAAGGCATGGAAAAACGTATTGATAAATTCTCTGCTATCCGTGCGCACCCTTCTGGTGGTCTGCGCAAAAGCACGCTTTAATTCTTGCACAAAATCTTGTGGGGCCTGATCCTCCCACATTGCAAATTGTAGGCTGCCTTGCGAGCCTCTTGAGGATTTCTGTGCACAGAAAAATGTTTCAAGATGGCCGCCTTGTATGTGGACCACCTTGAATGGTTTTGATCCTCCAGCCCTGCAAAGAAACTGGAGTATTCTGGTGAGAAGGTCCATTTGACGTACTGGATGCAGCTACTGCTGTCCTTCAAATGGAAAGTCTCCATCATTTGCTCATAGAGTTCCAAGTGTTCCCAAACAGAATACTTGGCGTTCTTATGATAATGCGTGATGACACTCCTTATTGCCTTTATTTGTTTCAATGGGTCCTTAAGCAAGGCCCTTTTTGCCTTATTGGCCTTTTTGGTTCAGGTAACCCTGGTCCATTCCTACTCTGACTCAGAAGCACTGCTCCCAGAGGTGCCAGTCTGATCTTCCAGGTTTTCCCGGATTCTGCGAGCCTGGGAATGGCTGGCAGAATGTGGGGACCTGGTCTCCTGTGTCCTGTAATGCTCAGAGGAGTCTTCAGATCCCTCCTTGCTGCCAGGATTTGATGGGTACCCACCCCACTGACCTAACTGGGCAGAGGTTATCAGGATGCCCTTAATGGGCCTACTCTCCTGGGGTTCCCCACTAATTTGCACTGTGCTTGGGTGCCAATACCCGGATGCCCGCCCCCCCATTCCTGGGTGGTACTGGCCTATGAGCCCCATACTTTTAGCTGGATAGTAATCTGCCATCCCTGTGGCCCGTGCTCATGTGCGCCAGGGAACATGGGGGTGGCAGATTCCAGGGACTGGTAGAGGTGAAGGCCTCTGGCACTAGGGCTCCTGAGGTTATGCTCAGGCGTTTCCCTTTCCCAGCGAACTTCGTCTCTATCAGCCCCTGCTCCCTTTTGCAATGCAGGAGCCTGCGCTTTCAGTTCCTCCACTAAGGCCTTACTAGACTCTTATCAGTCTCTCCTGCATCGCTACCTGTTGCTGGAGCCTATCATTGTGCTGGCAGAGAGCCTCATTCTCTCTCTGTGCCTCCTGATTGGTCCTGGAGTACTGGGCCAGTCTTTGCTGCAGGAGGGTTACCTCCTGAGATGTGTCCCTATTGACCTGCACCTTTCTTGCCAGAGCATCCTCCACCCTCCTGATGTGCTCTAACAAGTTCTGGTGTTCTTTTTGGAGGTCACCCAGTCCCTGGAGGGCCAGGTGATTTTCTTCCATTTTCCTTTTTAAGTGGCAAACTTCCTGGCCTAAGGTATCCCTTTCCTGACTAAGAGCCTTTATCTGTGCCGCCAGGTCGTCCCTTTGCCTTTGGAAGGCATCAGCTTTCTGGCGCTCCTGGTCAAACTCTGCCTGGGTATCCAGGTCTTTCAAAATCAGTTT
The DNA here is from genome assembly GCF_040938575.1 of Ambystoma mexicanum. Classification (NCBI taxonomy): domain Eukaryota; kingdom Metazoa; phylum Chordata; class Amphibia; order Caudata; family Ambystomatidae; genus Ambystoma; species Ambystoma mexicanum. The sequence goes on along the minus strand of NC_090926.1, from coordinate 243,725,605 downwards.
ATTGCTCTCTGCCTTCTCCTTATCTAGGTGGCTTTGCAGGGTGTCTACCTGCTCAGCACATGCCCTATTGAAGTCTAACTGTTGCTCCAGCTTTTTCTGGCTCTGCAGTAGGGAGCCCAAACCTTCTTGGCACTCCTTCCGCAAGGCCAGAAATCTGGTATCCTGGTCCGCCTTTTCCTGTTGCAGCACATCCATATCCTCCTTTATTTTAGTGATGTACTGTCTGCTGTCCTTTTCTGACTCCTGGCTCCTGAGCAGCATCTGCTCAGAAGAGTCCGGATCAGCTTGGGCCTTCTCTAACGCCATCTGTTGCCTATTTGCCAGATCTTGGCCTTCAGCTCTTTTGTCCTGCATGGCTCCCATATATAGGTACAAATATGCCGCTATCCTGGCAATCTTATTATGTTCATCTTTGGCTTTAGGGGCCATATATAGTTCACTCAAGGCCACATGTAGGGGACCCTGATCTCTCCATAATCTGACCCTGTTTCAGTGACCTGTTGCACGATTGCCTGCAACCAGACCGTTTGGTCCTGATGAGTCCACTCACCTCTCACAAATAGCTTATGTAAGAAGTGCTCTCTGGCTATTTTGATGTCTACCAGTGTCGTCATTATGGAATTTGAGTTCCTTCCTGACTTACAGAAGTTTGTATTTTATTTTTGCAAAACAGACCGTTTCCTTAGAGCGTTCCTTTGAGGAGTGCTTTTCCAGCGTAACACAGCGTGGTGATCCGACCGGATGTATGTCTCCTGTCAGTTAGCACACTGTATTAATCTGCAAAAGTGATAGATCTAACCCAGAATCTCCGGCTACGAGCCCCCACTTTGTTAAGCGATATTCAATCAACACTACAGCTAAGTCAATGCCTAGTCTGGGATGCTGAGGGAAACCCTTATTGATGTATTTTTATATCCAGTTCAGTACTCTGGATGACAACCCTTGTATAACACCCCCCTCTTCGAATCCCCCTGACCCCACTGAGCCAAGAAGTAGGTTTGTTTAGCAAATTAAAAGGTTTATTTGAACATTTAAACAATATATATATATATATATATATATATATATATATATATATATCACTTCTATAAATAAATGTATAATGGATATTACACTTGTGAATATGATGTGGATCCACAATGGGTAATGTTACAGTGGTACACTTGATTACTTAGGAGTAGTATAGTAGATGAGGTAGCTGAAATGCTTTATGGTTTCAAGGATATGCAAGGTGGAATAAATGCAGTATAGAAAATAAACTGATATGGTTTCAAAAGAGATAATATGTTCACTTTTCCCCTGGTGGCAATTCACCCCCCCCTATATGCAATGCAAGGAGATGGAAGTAACAAACACAGTCTTCAGGAATGCAATCAAATACAATACGGAACTCAGTTCCCCCCTCAGCAAGCTTAGAGGAAACAGGTAGAAGTTTGAAACACAGGACCCAAAATGCTTTTAAATGTGATGGCAATGGATGGGAAAATGTGCTAACTGATTTTAATTCCCTCTAGAGATTCAGGGTGAGTGAGTGATGCTTGTTGGTATTAGTTCAGGCTCACTTTAGCAATGCTCTATGAGTTATTACCAGGTTGCAAACAGATTTTTACAAAGGAAGTAATGGAGCTGCTATTTTGACAAGTGGAGAAATTGAGCCAAATCGCAAATCGCTGTAAATTTCTTGAGTGCGTAAATCGCGATTGCGGAAAAAGTATAGGGAGCAGGAAGTCGGTTCTAGGTTTGTTGGAAAGCCTAGAATCACAGCTTAAACGGTTCAAGAGATACGGACGATTTAATAAAGGTAGATTTTCGGATTTAAAGTAACACTCAAAATGACAGGTGACAGCTTGCAGCTGCAGAATTGACAGGTGACAGTTGTGCAGCTTTAAAAATTACAGATGACACGATTTCTAGGAGGCAGTTCTACTTAGGTTAAAATAGTTTGGATTAGATTATTTTAACTAAGAGATTGGTTCTGCACAGTTCTGCGAGGTACTCACAATATAAATTTGAAATAGGTCTCATCACGGATCGGGTCAACACGTCCAGCGGCGGTTCTCTCTGCTCGGCGGGTCAATCAGGCACCGGTTCTGCTCACAGCGATCCGGATCTCTGGTTCTGCTCACAGTGGTCTGGGTCTGGTCTGCGGTTCCGGCAAAAGTTCTTGGCACAGAATTCAAACAGCTCGCCCGGCTGTGGAATAGTTTGCAGATGATTTTAAGGATGCTGAGGCCTGCTGAGAAGAGTTCTCAGTTTGTGGCTTTAGGCCCTTGCTTTAAGTTCTGAAGTAAAGTTCTGGTCTTTGGAGATTGATGGATGTGAAGTCTGGAGTCTCCCGGCAGAGCGTCCCGCTGAAAATGGAATTGAATGTCTCTACCTGTCCCAGCAGTCTCTTTTTATGTGTTTTGGAAGTGGGTGTGTGCGTGGCATAACTGAGCCTGCCCCTCTCTACTTGTCATTGGCCCAATTCTCCCCTCTCCCATGATTCGGGGAAGGAAATGGATTGTCATCATGATGAGGTCTGTTTATGGGTCAGAGGATCCTCCCCTGGTCAATTTGCCCACAAATCTATATTTGATTCAAATACATATTTCCCAGCTACACAAGTGGTTGGCATTACATGTACATATCACACCTTGCTTAAGGTAGTCTCTGATCCGCCTCTGGCGTTTCTAGGAGCTTGCATTCAAAAATGGCAACTTATTTTCGATTTTAGTGGGTTTTGCAACATTGGTTTTTCATCAAAAATTATACAAAGGTACATTTCCCTTCCACATATATCCCAGTAACTTTTCATGTCTCTAGCTTAAATACAGTGTCTACAATAATCATAATTAGCGGGGTTTTGCCCCAGAACATGGTACAAATCGGAGTTTGGACTCAAATCGTGAGGGCATTTTCCATACTAAGACTCTCAAAGTTGTACATTCCTGTCATTTGGTTACAATAAGTTATCACTGTTTCTATAAAATATATATTTGTTGCAATTCAACTCCCCAAAGTGTTTGGGTCCACCTCCAGAAGTCTGGGTGGGTCAGTGATCACATGTCTCTCCTTGCTGGCAGAGGGCTGTTGACGGGAAACACTCAAAATTAACATACCCCATTCAACTGAAAGAGCCTTTTGTGTGGGCTCCAACAGGCTGCCTGGAAGTCTTTCCTCAATCAATCAACAGGGTCATGTGATATCCTGCCTCCTGGTGTGGGAATCTCTGTGGTGTTAAGGTTTCCCAGCCTATTGGCCTTTGGGAACAGCAGGTGGCTAAGATTTTCAATTAACCAACATGCTTTGAAGTCCCTGTTGACTCAGCTCCCTTTGTCAGCCAGTTCTCCTGTCAGAGTTTAGACCGCTAGCGCCGCCTTGGGGAATTTGTCGGTACTGCATCCATTTTTGAGTTGTCTTGAATTTGACAGGAGAATTTTGCTATTGTCCTGATAGGCATCCTGACATTAGAGTGGTTATGTGGAACCCCCCACCCCCCACAAGAAGGTTGAATCTTTAGAGTGGTCTTGTGCCAACAGCGCAGTTCTCCTATTCTGGCGTGAATGTGGGCGGCGATAGCTCATCCCCACATCCACCCAGTCTATTGATTTAGTTTGTTCTGGGATAGAATAATGAGCAGCGACAGCTCATCCCCACATCTACCCAGTCTATTGATTCAACATGGGTCAAAACCCTTGACAACACATACACCTTTTATTGAAAATATCAGGTCACATTTATTGTTATTGTTAATGGATCTTGTACCAGGCACTGTTGCCACTTGCATGGTCACTTGGCGCTCTGGGGTATCTGCAAGGGAAGGAGGTTTGGGGGGGTTGTTAGTGGGGTTGAGCGGGAGAAGACGAGAGCTTTGATGTGCTGTTGGCAGCTTCAGTTTGGAGAAACCGGTCACTGAGCGTTGGTGCATTATTCGGTTGGTAGCCGTTATGTGGTGTTGAGGTATGATTGTGTATAGTTTTGTTTCATGTTGGGTGTTGTAAAGTGTGTGTGGTTTGTGATGCGGTAGAGGTGCGGTTGTGTTTAGTTCAGCGTTTGAGTGTGAGTATGCCGAACAGTGAGTTTTTAGTATGGTTATTTAGTAGTAAACACATTTCCAACCCTCAACAATCCATGTAGGTGTGACACATTTACTACCCCCAACAATATACTGAACAAAATTGTGTCATTCAATAAAAAATCAAAGTGAACACATCAAACAAAGTGTCATCATGGACAATTGCATGTTATAACCAGTATCTAAACAGTATGTACCAGGCATTGCTGTACAGGGGCATAGCAGGGGAGCAAGGCACTCTCCTCCCTGTTACGCCTCAACATAAGCAATACCAGAATGCCGGAAACCCCTCAACCAACACCACCTGCCTCCTTATACTGCTCTTTAAGCCCTAGCACTTTCTCCTACATGCTAGCACTCCCTCGCACCCTCAACTTAATTAAAATGCATTGCAAAAATGCAACTAAAAATTAAACTTTGTGTTTTAAAATTAACTTTTGTAAGAACCAAAATCTCCTATTCCTGGGTTCAGCATTTTGGGCGGGGGGGGGGGGTCCTACCTTTCACAACAAGATGAAGGGACCATAAGCACCTCCTCCGGGGCCTGCTGAGAGTAGCTATAGTGTTCAGGAAGGCACTGTTGAGTGAAAACCATCCTAGATGTTACAAAGACTGTGGACTTCACTGCTCAGCCATCTAATAAGAGAACGGGGTAACCGATTCTCTCCACCCAGGCAAAGAAAGAGTTTATGGGGTCTGGTGGGAGTGGAGGTAATTTGGAATGGTGGTTAGGGGAGCTGAAGGAAGGTGTTACTGGGGGTGAAAGGTGAAGGAGGATTCTATATAATAGGGGAGAGCAGATGGCAAGGGCATATAGATAGATTAATGTTGAAACACTATTTTCCTTACTTTTCTTTGGCTCTGTACTGTTTTCTAGAGAAGGGTGCAAATGTATACTTTTAAGTTGGTCAAAGACAACTCCTATTTCTTTGGGTTCGGAGGTCTATTATTTAATATGAGCTCCGTTCCTAAGTGTGTTGAATTCACAATCCCTTTCTGAATCGCAGTGCCAGAATGCGTTCAGTCACAAGGGCCTCTATAAGAACAGCAACTTGCCAGCCAGCCATGCCCATCCGCGGCTTGGCAGCTTTCGGCATGAGCGCGTGAAAAAGCCGCCTGGCAGGGGAAAGAAAGTAAGTACACCAGTATTCAGTCAGACCACGGGAGCAAGCCCCGTGCCAGTCTAGGGTCCATGGCCCCATTGCCCGTTGACGGGGGCTGCTTCATGGCTACCCCTGAAGCGTATTTCCAAGCAAATCATGACCGCTCGGTGACCTCGGGAGACTAATGGAGGCAGAGGGAGGAGGTTCCCACAGAGGGTGCCCCAGGAGAATTTATACTGCCACTTTGCGAGGGCTTAGTCACTCATTATTTAATCAAATTAGAACAACACCAAGAGCTAATGTCTAATTTTAAAGAGGTTGCAATTAAATGCACCTTTACCTCTAGGTGTGCAGTCTGCAATCTTCCCCTGCCTGGGCCCCGTCCACTGTTCTGACTCTGCTCGCGCAGTGCGTCCACACCTTCCTTTCACGCGCCGATTCACTGCGCCTGCTGCCTGGCAGCAGCCACTTCACTCTGCTTGCAGCTGCCGCCGCCCACCCGCCTTGCTGAGGCCTCCGCTGTCCGCGCTCCTCCACTTCTCTCTTGACAACACATTGGGGGGGTCATGCTCAAATAAAACGTAAAGAGGTCACTTCCCTTTGAAATTAAGTGCAAAAGCTCTGCCCAGTGCAGTTATTTACTAAAACATTGAGAAAATCGCCTTTACTGAGCCTTGGCTATGTGGTTTTAGCTGTCATTTCACAGCGGCAGTTCTGCTGTCTCCAGGCTGTAAAAAATCCCGCAGACAGATTGCTCTTTCATTTACACAAACACTCTTCGATCTCAGCTGTGCAGATCCTTGCACTGGTTGCCAGTGAAGCAGGGGATAGAATGTAACCTTCCGTGCTCAGTCTGAGGATAGAATGTAACATTCTGTGCTCAGTCTTTAAATGCTTGCATGGCCTATCACCACCTTATCTCTCAAAACGACTCCACAATATCAACCATCACGTACTCTCTGCTCACCAGCATCTGCTGGTTGTCCCAAGATTTGGCTTTGTGTATCGGGGAGGTAGGCATTTCTCTTTCCTGAGACCATGCCTTTGGCATTCACTTGCGATTAATCTGCGCTCAATTGATGCTCTTCTTCCTTTCTGCACAGCCCTTAAGACTTTCCTCTTCAATTGATGTTCTCTATTCTGCTCCTTGTTATATGATCCTTTATAGTTCTGTTTTTCTATTAACACCTGCGCCCAGATGGAGTTTATTCTGCCTGTTTTTTGTGCATCACAAATACAAATACTCTTCGCTTTTCCACTATGTTGGTGGACAAGTGTAAATGCCTCCCACAATTAATGATTGTGAGAGACATTTAAAATGGATTCCAATGGGATCTGCCTGCTTTTATTAGGTGGTAATTTAAGGGCGGAATGGCGGATTGCAAAAGAATGCATAGCATTCCCTCTTATCCCTCTTCCTTGTCACCATCTTTACTCTACAAAGGATGCCCACATCCTTAACAGATACTCTCGTTTCGTTTTTTGTTTGTTTTTCCCTTCCCCTGCATATCACTAAGTGGCACCTGGAGCCCTGCTCAGGCCTGTTTTTTCTGTCTGCTTATGCAGACACGCTTCAGCAGGGCCAGCTGGTCGTTACATTTACTGTCAGGGCGGGCAACGCTGTGTAAGCTGCTTCGGAAGGGCTGGTAGCAGGAGAACGTGTGCAGCAGAACGTGCAGCTGGGCCGCACAACCTCTTCCTCAGGCTCTGCATGTGGCAGGGACATAGCGTGGGTAGGGAGAAGGGAGAAGGCGGTGCTTCAGCTTCCCTGGCATGAGTACCTCATTCAAAAACGGAGCAGGTGTGGCAGTATGGTAGGTGTGCATATGTGCCTTGACATGGATTCTGCACTGCAATTTATGGTATTTCACTAATGATCGGTGTTAAAAGGGACAGGAAAGCCAGCCTAGGTCCCAAAGACCCCATGGCTTGGAGGTACCGCAAATGCAGCTGCATACAATTATAGACATTCTGGCAAAAAGAGGGTAGTTAAGAAGGCGGCCCCATAATAGGTTTTCCACCTCTGTTTCTGTGCCCTCCTCCATGTCTGCCTCATCATCCTACTTAGGGGATGAGTGCAGACATATTTATGACAGATGGCACTATGTTTAAAGGAGAGCATTCTGGACTTCATAGAACACCTTAGGGAGTATCTGGATTCTCCTCCCCCTACTTCACCCTCTTCCTCCTGGTCCAGGCACCTTCATAGAAGAAGGAAGCCTGCCCAGTTATTTATGGATGATGACATACGTGATGCTTTTTTATGGGAGTGGGCATAGGTGGAAAAGACCTTCATCCTAAAATTCCTAACGAAGATATAGATCCCAGTCTGTTGGATTTGATAAGTCTGTTGGTGGTGTCTGCCGAGGAGGCAACTTCAGATTCAATCGACTGCAAGAAGGAGGCTGCTTTGAAAAAGTATTTTGCGGGCTCATGCCTGGCACTGAGGTCAGTGGTATATGTAGTTTACAAAAAAGGTAGCAAGTACCCCTCTCTAGATAGAACATGGCATGATAACCTGTTCTGTGTTTTTTTCCCACTTTGAGAGTCCGCAGCCATTGCTTTTTGCTCACTGTACTTTTCACAAAGGAGGAATATCAATTTGCATATCAGTCTTTGTCCCGCCCACAGGGGCAGTCCATCCCTGAAATGAAAGGCAAACCTCCTTTGAACAAGAGTACCAACAGCAACCTCATACACGTGTTTCAGCCTTATTGGGCCTCATCAGTGAGGTGGAGCTGTGCTTCTCTGAGTAAAGTGAGCAAGGGGTCCACGTCTGGGTTCCCCCAAGTAACTTAGGGTGAACAACCCCAAGTTCCGTTCAAAAATACAAAAAAGGTAGCAGGCGCCCCTCTCTAGATAGAACATGGTATGATAACCTGTTCTGTAGGTTTGAGCAGCTCAAAGGGGCTGAGACCAACCCCTTCCTGAGGGACTTCTCTATAAGCAAAGAGAAGGCATGGCAGTAGACAGTCCCACTTTCTTCTAAGGGGTTCCTCTAAAGCACCAACATGCTCTTCATAGTTCTGTTAAACCTCTCCACCAATCCATTGGTTTGGGGATGGTAGGCTGTTCAGAACATGTAGGTCACTCCAGAGTTTTGCCTCATGGATTACCTGCATGTAATGGGACATAAAATTGGTCCCCCTGTCTGAGATGACCTCCTTAGGAAACCCATCCCTGGTAAAAATACCAAGGAGGGCCTTAGCCACCTGCGCAGTAACAGTCCTCATAGGTATGGCTTCAGGATGCCTGGTAGCATGGTCTACCACAACCAATATAAATACGTTGCCTGAAGATGTAGGAGGGTCTAGGGGACCAACAATGTCAAACGCTACCCTCTCAAAAGGAACTCCCAACACCGGGAGAGGCACCAAGGTTGCCCCATTCTTGGCTCCACTCTTGCCAGAAGTCTTACAAGTGTGACAGCTTCTACAGAATGTATTTACATCAGACCCCATCTTGGGCCAGTAGAAATACAGAGAAATCCTCCCCTTGGTTTTCTTAAGACTTAAATGACCAGCTAGAAGAATCTCATTGGCTAACTGTAAAAACGGGTGTCTCACCACCTGAGGCACTACAGGTCTTCTGTAGTCCCTTGGGGTAGACTCAATAGTGTCACTATAAAGGAGGCCATCCTCCCAGTACAGCTTGTGCTTCCCTGGCTCTTGCCCTTCCAGCTGGGAAGCTGCCTCTTAGAAAAGTCCTTCAAAAGTAGGACACTCTCTTTGACCTCTGCTGAAGTCTTTCCTAGAGAGTCCACCTTCTACAAGCAAAGTCTGCAGCTCAGGACGGTCTTTAGGATCAAGATCTCCAACACAGGGAAGAGATTTTTCCAGCTCTGTTTCACCAGTAGCTGATTCACCACTTTCTGGATGATCCTCCCACTCAGCCCCAGCTGATGGAGGGGTCACAGGTGTGACCTTGGACTGTCCTCTCCTGGATATCCTTGTCCTTAGAACAGGTGTGGCACTTTTTTTTCTTTCCTGAGACCTTGGATTTCCCCTTTGTCTCCTTCTTCGGCTTGGAATTAGAAGGGTGTCCTTCCTGTGGACTGGGAGTTATAGGAACTTCTGTAACTTCCCACTGAGAGTCATCTAAAGTTGCCTCTTTGGCCAATCTAGTTGCCCCTGCTTCATTTTAGTGGGAGGCCTGGGGTACTTGAAACAACTCCAAGATGTGTTATGTCATTCCCCAACAGGACACTACCAGGCACCTCATTGTGTACACTGACAGGTATTCTTACAGTCATATTGTTGCACTGGATGAGAGCTGGTAGTATTAGAATCATCCAGAGAGGGCCTCCAGCAAGTTTAGTGGGACCTTTGGGAAGCCTTAGCAACTTCCTCAGGCTTGAAAAAGCTTACATCCACCACTGTAATGCTGGCCCCAGTGTCTCTAATGGCAGGGATCTCCTGACCATTTACAAGTACACTGTCCTTGTAGTATTCTTTTGTGTTATCTGGAATAGAGTTATGCACATCTACATTCTGCTATTCCCACAGACCCAGGGACACTAAAGAAACACTGGCTGAGACTCCAATGGGGTCTTCAGCCAATAGTTGAAAGTTACCACTTGCCATATGAACTTCTCGCTAGGGATGAAGGCTAAGGAGGCAGTGTGGATCCCTGAAGGTTAAACCTGGCACCTGGGATCCCCTTTCACATGGTCAGTTGATCCATGAGCATAACATTTACCAAATGCTCTTTGGAATGGGCAGCAGAACGCCCTCTGGTTTAGCACCAGATGTTTCACTAGACTGACCTGGTTTCCCATGGTGTTTACCTTTTTTCTGTTTGTGTCCCTCTTTTGGGTGGTTGGAATTTGAATTCTCTTTTCCATCTTGCTTGTGCTGCTACCCCTCATCCTTTTTGTAAGTGGCCCCAGAATCCTTATGAGTGGCCCTGTTGCCAACCCAAAAGTCAGCAGCCTTTGCTAACATTTTGGGATCAATCTCTTTTTAGTCAGCCAAGTGCTGTCTCTGCTCAGGAGAGCAGGCATCAAAAAAAGATTCTAACAAAAACATTTTTCTCATTCCCTCAAAGGTGTTCACTCTGTAACCCTTAACACAACCATCTAAGTTTTTCCAACATTCACACACCCAGGTAGCCCAAGGGGTACCATCAGTATTTGTGAGGATCCTAAACCTCTTAAGGTACTGGGAAGGTGTTTTACCAAATCTGGCTATCAAGGCAGCGGCACATTCCCATACTCCTGTCTTTCAAGTTACAAATACCATATCATATCAAGTTCACCCACTACCATTACAGCATCATTTGCAACCTGGGGAAGCCTAGACAAATGGCAAGCAATCAGCTGATTCCCTGTGAGAACCTGAATCCCATGATTGTACTCAAAGGCACCCAACCAATCCAAAATATCAAGTTTCACATCATAGCTACTCACTGCTTCTTTAGGCAGGTAAGGACTCTTGGATGGAAGACTTAAAGGACTCTGGGAGGGAAACATTTTCAAGAGACAATCAATTCATTTTAAGATCATGTTGCATTTCCAATTTCCTGTGCTTGATGTCCTGATGTTTGGCTTCAGCTTGAGCTTGCAACCTTTTAAATTCCAGTTCAAGTCTCATTTTCTCAAGAGACACATATTGTGGACTCAGTGTTGGACCGTATTGGGTCCCAGTGGACATGGTTTGAGGCAAAAGGACAGGCTGAGGCAAAGAGGGGCTCATATCCTGGGACACCTCTACCTCCTCTGACTCTTCTAAGACATTAGAGTTAGACTCTGAGCTATCATCCTCGTTAACTATTTCCACATTCCTTGAGTTAGTAGGTGTTACAGGCCTTCTACCCAAACCTTGGTGATTCAACAACCTTGTAATGAACTCATTGATCTTTAATTTCACAGTAAGATTCCTGACTGTACACATTTATTTCAGTTGTTTACTTTTAAAATAATCTGGGCTTCCTGACTGAAGTTATCCATATTTGGCATGTTACAATTGCTGTGCTGATGGAGCTTAGCCGTGTGGAGGTTTAGTTGAACACAAGCAAAGCAAAATACTCAATGTAACAACGCTACAATAGATCCTCACTGCCTGCCACCTGTGTTAGGCAAGATTGTATGCAGTGACCCTGTGGGAGACTGCACCAGCCTTGTCCTCTTGGCAATAGTGACCCAACCTTTGGTATAAGTCTGTACTACACGAGTTGGTAGAGTGACTGAGCAGCCAGGCTTATCTGAAGAGGGCTCAATGTGAGCTGAAGGGTTGCAACATAGAGTTTCACAGTGACAAGTATCCAAATAACACTTATACTCAAGGTTTCCTGATTAAACAATTATTTATTAATTTAACAGTCAGCTTTAAAATAAGCCTTCTTTAGAAGGGAGCACACATGTAACAAATATACTTCAAAATACACACTCTCAGTTTCAATAAATCAGTGCATACCCTTTGGGGATGGCACACATACACTCCCTACACCCTCAGGTGACTTCAATAGTAAGGACACTGTGGACATTGATATATCACTAGTACATTTAAAGTGAGACTGAGTTTGATGTCAAAAAGGAAAAGAGGTTAGGGGAGGAAACAATGGGTAACACGTTTCTCAAACAGGTAAGCACATGTGAACCCCCCAATTCAATGTAGATTAACCCTTTCCCAGCTATACAAGTAATGTATGTATGACTTTTTGGAGGGATAGTTAGAACACCAAGCCAGAGGATAGAAGAGTCTTCCGGGAGCCAGGACAGCCATTGTTACTTTAGCAAAGTCTAGGGGAGCTGGGGCACTTCTTGAAGGTAAGTTAAAAGTCTGGCTCTGTGTTATAGAGAGTTTTGTTGAAAAAGAAATCACTGTTTAGCCACAAGCTGGGAGGCTTGTGGAAGGCAAAGCTGCAAGCAACTCTGCAAAAGGCAGCAAATGCAAGTCTCAACTGAGAGCAGGCAAGCTACACAACAAGAGATAAGTACCCCTTAGTTCACACTACCTTAGGTCTGAAGAAATTGGTTCCAGCTGACTTTTGTTCCTGTTGTAGTATGGCAGATCCTATTGTTCCTGGGCCTTAGTCGTGGGAACAAGACGGAGGAAGTTCGGGTACTCCTGCAGCACGATTTAAAAGACGGCGGCAGCAATGGGCAATTTTCAGATCAGCAGCACTTCGCGGTTTCAGCTTCTCGCGAATAGCACCACTGTGGTTCTCAGATACCTTGTGGGCTTTCCTTGCTTCTGGAGTCCAGCACTCTGTTGAGGTGGCTCAGGCTTGGTTAGTCCCGCTTCGAGGGAGTCTGCAGGATCTTCCTGGAGCTCGGGTCTGACTTAAAAATGACACACTCGATTTTGGTGCTCCTGTCCCCTGGCACTTGGTTCCTGCAGCAGCAGGAAGTTCAGCCAGAAAACAGAGGATTTCCAGTTGAGTTCATCTTGGGGTCGATTGGTCCCACCAACCCAAGGGAAGAAGTCGTCCTTTGCAGGGCTTCTCTAGTCGAGGCAAATTCGGATCTTCAGCACTACATCAGGGCTTCACCAGGCAAACCAATGGTCCAGAAAACCAACCCTAGTAAAAATACAGTCCAAGTTCTTTGTGAGATTCCTTCACCCAGACGTCGAATCTGCCTTGCTTGCAAAAGACCTTACCTTTTAGGCAAGTCTCCCCCATTCATTCGCAGCCTAGCTGTCACTCACACAGGAGGGTGGCTGTCCTCCAAGGACAGCCAGCCGGCCAATCACCTGTGGGTGCATTCCTGCAACCAAGAAGACTAAGCACAGGGAGTTTCGAGAACCTCCCTCGCTTCCTGCCCTGTCAGACACGCTGCAGACAGAGGCAAATACAAAATGAACAAAGGGACCAAACCTCAAGAAGGACCTTTCTAACAAGAAATGGCAAAAAAAGAAGACTGAGTCTTTTTTGACAAATATGGGCACCCATGGGTGCTAAACAGCAGCTGCGAACGCAGCCTGCGGTAAAAACACACAATTGTTGGAAAAAGTAAACCACTGCCACCAGCCATTAATTGTAGAAAGGGTAACATAAACATGTTACATGAGAAAGTAGACAAAGGGGATAACTAAGTAACCCCTCCAGCACTCTATGTAAGATAGTGTGGGTTGGGTCTACACAGTTACAAAAGGTAAGCAAAGTCAATTTCACTTTACTGCTCCTGGAAACAGTAGTTTAACCAAGAGAAGGTATTTAAACTTTTGGGAAATCTAAGACTTCCCTGTGCCACTGCACCAAAGGTGCTGTGTGTCACAACGTAAAAAGATGATGCCTTCGAGTTTGTCAGACTCCAAAACCAAATTAAACACAGAGTTCAAATCAAATAAGAGAGAGTGGGGAAAAAGGTCTCACTCTCTCCAGGATAAAAATGTAAAGTCTTAAATTCCAGCAAAAGAGCTGGGGGTCTCTAAGGTAGAAGGGAATTAGCACATTTCTGAGAATTCTCCCTAACGCCTCCCATAAAGACACCATGTAAACGAACGGTAGGCCACCAGCCTGTTCCACCTGTGAAAGAGAAACATACATATTTTAAATGAATGAACCTGATAGGTGTACCACCTTACTTGAAAATGCATCCTAAATGCTATGGCATGGTTGCCCTTAAAAAAGTAACTTTATGGAAAAATTAACTTGGGCTTTGAAGTCTCGACACATTACAAAAGTGAACACCCATTCAAGCCAGAACATTTTGGGCCACAGAGAAATATTGTTTTTTAGTTGAAAGTGAAAGACACATAAGCGATGAACACTCTGATTTCCAAAAAGCGAGAGAAATGTATTCAATTTACAGACTAAATTCATTCTTCAGTGATCGATCAATGTTACGAAAACGTAGGAGACAAACATCAAATGGCAGTCGTCTCAGAGGTCAAAAAGACATCACATCTAGAGTACACTTACCCGTTACTTTGATTGCGAGGGCAAACTGTTGCGCAGAGTTCGTGCATAAGCACATTCTTAATCCTCAAAACGGACCTTGTGATGCAGGTCAGTAACGCATAGTGGTGGTGTGTGTTCTTCGGCTATGTAGGCTGAGCATCCAGAGTTTTCTTGGCAGCAGCAGTTCTCCACCTCAGTTGGTATGTCCTCACAATGATTGCAGGTACACCAGGTGATAGGGCTGTCTCGTTGCCATTATACAACAAATATTAAAATAAAATGCAAGTAATGATTGAAATCAGTTCTGCTAGTGTAAGTATCTGTTGGCAGGGTCTTCATACTAGGAAGATAGCTGAACAGAGCAGAAATGAGTCACAGGGGCGATCTAAACAAAATACAGTGAAATTATTGAAAAAGCCACTCCAATGTTGTCTGATGAGAAGGGGTCTGTTTATACTTGTTGAGGAAATAGGTGTCCTGGCATTTCCATGGAGACACGTCAATTGCTTGCGCACAGAGAACTTTGACACAAGACGTGCATTGGCGTTGTGAAAAGGGCTGTACGCGTCATCTGTAGTCTTGCCACGAGCGCACTTGAATTTAGGGCGATGGCTCAACGGGTAAGATTAGCACAAGATGGCCACACCCAACCCATTGTTTTCGCATGCGTAAAAGTGAGGAAAACTAAGGTAAGATGCATAGGAAAAAAAATGCAAGATCGATTACAGAATGCTTAAAAATACATGCCCGAACGAGAGGGACAATACCATTTTCAAGTTAACTTCCCCTTTAAACATGGATGTAAATTAGTGAATGTGAGGAGAGGAGTGTTAGGAAAGATTTCCCTTAGGTGCAATTCTCTCTACTTTTATGAACCCCTAAACGTTGTGCTTTTGTTTAGAGTACCTAACCTGACTTTTTCCAGTGGAGCACAGCCTTCAACTGTGCTCCTCTGGGCTTTCGCTCATTTGTTATGGGGAAACTCACATGTCCTTCATGCTACCAGTACTGGCAAACTATGTTTCCCTTGGTCTTTGACCTTGTTGCCATTTCTTGGTAACTTTTAACCTATGAGCCAAGTACCTTACAGTACAGCACATGGGGTCCTCTTGTTTTATGGCAGTAGCCACCCTATAAGGATTTTTTGGTGCTTGTACAAGAGTGCCAAGGATGAACTGGTGGCAGCAGTTTACTTTTAAAGTATTTTTACTTCATTTTTATGGATCATACAGCATTTACAGCGTTTGGCCCAAGACTGTTGCCAATGCCAAAAATGGGCATGCCACAAAGTCTTTTGTCCTGTCCTTTGGCCATTGTGTCCCTTTGCCTTTCCCCAGATCGAGAGACCCAGGTATTCCTTATTTGGGCATGCAGCCTCTGGCGTAAACCGCAGCTTTCGCGGCCTCCTGCATGTCAGGTGTGCTAGTGCCCAGGAAGAGGGTTGGGACTGTCTGGTCCCAATCCACACTACTGGTGCCAGTATGTCTGGTAGCCATGAATGACTGTAACCACCGTGTGCCATGATTGGCCCACTTCTGGCGTGCATGCAAGAGAGCAGATCTTCCATTGGCTATCTGAGATTTGAGCGCAGCCGAATCTTGGATAAGAGAAGGGACTCTGCATCCATTCCAGGTCGATCTACTGTGGTTCACACTGAACCTCATAAAGAGCCAAGACTCTTGTGCCATGCCGTGAGCATTTGGGGTCCCTGTGTCACCCTGCTGTGGTGAACCTTACTGAAAGTGCCTGCAGTTCTTGCTTAACGTGTTTTGAGACGAGCCGCACTAGAACAAACCTTCCTTCAAGGTCTGAGAAAAAGCAAACAACCCATCACAGACAATTGTCCCGACAGCAGCCGCTGAGAGCCAGAGTGTCCTGAAGCTGCAGGGTTAACACCAACAGGCGACGTGGATTGGACTGCCAAAGTTTGATCCTGACTGTGTCGAGGGTCAGTTAGTACTTTCCTAACTTACTGGTGGCCCCCTGGCACATCCATTCACTTTTACGCAAGAGTGTCCCTCAAAAGAAACTCACCTTAGCTGGGATAGCATGCGCTCCCCAGCTATTCCTGAACTCCAAAGGTCACTCTATCCGCAAGGTTAGACCCTCTTCTAGGATAGAAACATATTCTTCATCACCTCGAGCCCCTTCCTGAGCAGCTACAGCCCCTTGAAGAGAACCCACTTATTGTTTACCCATGACCGCACGTTGTTAATGCACACCTGTACTTTGAGTGCTAGGCTCCTCTCTTCATAGGGCTGGACTACATAAATTAGGGATTGTTGAGGAAGGACTGCCTAAACTGATATCTCTGTTGATTTAACCCCTTTACTGTTACAGGTCCTGGTTATTTCTCGCCCCATCATCAGCCTTAGGCTAATCACATTATTGTATATATGTTAGTTAGTGTATGATCGTGTGTGGTATTGTTTCTTCAAAACTGCGGTTTAATGGTGCTTTGATTATAAGGCCTATAATAAAAGTATTTTTGATACATCTGTCTAAGAGTAATCTGTGGAGTTTTACTGTGTGTGCTCATTGTGGGCTTCCGATCACTCTCACCCCTCCTGAGACTTAGGGGGTAATTCATAGAAATCAGCGCACTCGTGGTGCACGCGGCTGGCGCACAGTGTGTGCGTGTGGCAGTCTGCGCCAGCCGCGTGCGCCAAAACCCATTTCAGCGCACAGTGTATTCATGGATTTCAACATCCATAACCAGCCGTGGTGCAGAGTGGCGCAGCAACCCTGCAGCAATGCCAGTTACGCCCCCAACCCCACCCCGTGTGCCATGAACAGCACACAAATCCAGTACATGGCACAAAGGCCAGTGGACAAGCATACAGCCCCAACCACGAAAATAAACAAAGGAAACCTAACACTAATGAACTATATGTAATGGTGGCGGGCAAGTCCTACGGCTCACTAGTTGATTTCCCAGGCCAGGGCATCATCAAACTCCTGTTCATCGTCCTGGAGGCGGACCTGTTCCCTGGCCCCGAGGTCTCGCAGGGATAACGCCATGTCCACCTCCAACTCCCTGTGAATTCCCTCGAGGCACTCAGCCCGCCTCAGCGCCCTGCTCATGGAGTTCTCCACCCTGACCATAGTGAGCCGTGCCTCCTCCGCCCGCCGCTGCTCTGCATCTATCCGCTGGCCGAGCCGCTGCCACACAGAAGACACTCCCATTCCAGGGTCCTCCTGCCCTCCGGCCAATGCCTGCCCCTCTGATGTTGATGGCCCCGAGCCATGATGCCTGCCGCTGCCTCCGACGCAACTGCCTCTGCCAGCACAACGGCATCCAGGCTGATGGAATTGACTGGCGCCATCGTGCATGTGCCCTGCCTGATGATGCTGGCACATCCTCCATCTGCTGGGTTCCAGTTGCTGGGGTGTCCACCCCTGCTGGACCTCCGACTCCTGACTGTGGCAGGGATGGGATCTCCACCGAGCTGGCTGCGGTGGTCGTGGCAGGTGCACAGGGAGCCCTGGTGGCATCTGGGCCGGAAGACGGCGCATAGTCTCCACACAGGAGGAGAGGGCCGCCAGAGTGCCCGACACATGTACGAAACCCCCAAGCATGGCCCCTCCCAACTGGGTCACGTTGGCACGCAGCTCTTCGTGATGATGTGCGTGCTCCCCCCAGGAAGCACGCACGTCATCATGAATGTCACGCGTGCACAACGCGACACCAATCAGGACGGTCTCCATACGCTCACGGGTTCCCTCGTCCGCAGGTAGAGGAGTGTCAGATGACGTGGAACCCCCCCTACCTGCGGACGGGCCTGGGATGGGGCATCCCTGCTGGTGCATGGTGGTGCAGTCACAGTGTCAGGGACAGTGACATGCACAGGCCCCTCCACGACGACCTTTACTGCCTCCTGCCCCTGCCCCTGGACTGCACCACTTGCACCAGTGGTACCACCCCCACCAGGCCCCATGTGCGATTCAGTAGCGGCCTCCTCCTCCTCTGTGCGAACCACCAACCTGGATGGCTCCACACCGTCTTCCACTGTTGCAAGCCCCTGTGGAGGCTCAACCCACCACTTCCGTTGCAGCCGTAGTGGCATACGCGGCACAAGTCCCCTCGCTCCCGGATGATGGTAATTCCTGGGAGGGTGACTGGGCCTTGTGTTGCCAGCCGGTGGAGGCATCCCCGCCGCTTTGCTCCACAGCGCCGTCTCCGCCCTTTTCTTCACTCGCCGCTGTGTAGAGGGAGACATAGAACACAAGCATTAGGGTACTGTACAATAGTCCCCTAGACAGGAAGCAATAACACATGAGGGGCACTGTCAAACGTCACTTCCATCATGTCCCTCCACAACACATGGGTCAGTGCAGGCAACACACATTCAGAAACAGGCATGGCACATGCAAAGAACAATTGCATACATATCCAAGGAACTGTTGAAACATATGATGGTGGTTTGAAACTCACATGCATCATGGGTCATACTGATCACATGAACACACATCTCTGTACTTTTATCCATCTGGCCTCGTACACCCCAGACACAGTGGAGACAAAGATGACTAGGCTGCATCAGTGAATCAGAACATTGCCACGGACATGTGTCATGCATCCATGGCGTTTACAAGTCACACACACGCTACTCAGACACGCAGACATGTACACCATACATGTCCTTGACAGCAGCACCCACCTCTCACACCCCATCTATGTCCAACAACAGAGACAGGCATGCATTCATGTGTGCATTCCACATGTTGCTCCGCATGTTGCATTGTAACACATGCACCATCCATGTGGTTCATGCATGACTGGTCTCACATGCAGCATCATGATGTCCCTACACACACACATCCATACATGGTCTATGTCACACATACAGGCAAGTAGCTGACTACCAGCACACTGCAACATGCCCTGCTTCACACGGCCACTTATCGCTTGACTCCAGACGGGCCTGCATCCTGTGGATCTGGTGGCGAAGCACTGGGCGAATGTGCTCCAAGACCCTCATCTGCTGGTTGGTAAGCTGGCTTTCTTGAGGGTCCTGGACTTGTAGTCCTCCCAGCGCTTCTGGACGTGTTTCATGTCACGGGGTGCCACCCCCTCCACGTTGATGGCACCCACTATGTCTGTCCAGATCCTCCTCCGTCCTTCCTTGTCGGCGTGCGATGGCGTGAAGAGGGTATCATACTGCCCCCGGACTTGCTCCACCAGGATGCCAACTTCATCGGAAGTGAAGCTTGCAGCCCTCTGCCTCTCTGGCTGGGTGTTGCCACTGGTGCCGGAAGGTGTTGTGTCAGACATGGCAACCCCCAAGGCAGGTGTGGGTGGGCAACTGGGTCCTGGGGCTGGGCTGTGGAGTGATGGAACACCAGTCAGGAGTCTTCTGTTCCAGCAGGGGTGGTCACTGCAACTGGACCCCTGCAGATGGCAGATGTGCTGGCACCAAATGGCAGGGCATGGTGGCAGCAGGCAGGCAGGCAGCAGCAGATGGCTTCTGGGAGGCTGCTCGGGGCTCTGGGGGGCAGGAAAATGGCCTTCTGAGCAGGTCTTCCGTGTGTTGTTGCGTGGCCAGCTTGATACGGAGTGATTTGGCACGTGAAAAAGCTGCACGTCAGTGTGTAATTCGAGGAAAGGCCCTTAGCGCGTAAGCACGTCTGTGACGTTACGCGCGTGCCATTTCCGTCGTGACGGGTGCATACTGAATCAGCATGTGAAAAAACTGCACGTCCCCATGTTAATGTGTGTAATCCGAGGAAAGGGCCTAAGCGTGTAACTGACGTGACGCACACAGGCATTTCCCTCAGCACGGGTTAAAGGTGATCGGGGCAAGCAGTTTGCTGTACGTGCCTTTCATGGAGACCGACGTGTATTTTTCTACTTTGTGTTGTTTTTCTCACGCGCCATGACTACTTCACAGCGGATCAAGGACGTATCTCTTCTTTTGGCAGGGGTATTGGCTACCCGTGTTTTTCATTATCACGCTAGTCAGACGGTGAGTCGCGCACGCTATTTTTCCCAATGCGGGCCCCCCTGTGTATCGCGTACTGTTTTCGAGGACATAGTAGCCTGCGTGTCCCACGCATACATGTTTTTCGTGTTCCTGGGTGCCACCGCGTACTGCAGGAGGTTAATTCCACGCACGTGGGCTATGGGGGTTGCGTGCACGGTTTTACAGCAGTTTTGGGGTGCCTGAGCGTTGCGTGACCCATCACTTAATCACTGGGGTCACATACAGCCTTGCAGGTGCAGGGGTGCTGTTAACATCTTGTATCCCACCCCCTTCACCCCAATTGCGCAGGACAATTGGCGTGTACACCTCCCATTGGCACTACTACATCTTTGCCAGCACTACTCCACCTTTGCCATGACTGGGGGGCCACGAAAGGTGAGGGGCACCTCAGCTGGGCATACTCTCCGTGGGACATGGGCGGGGTGACCAGGGAGTAGGGGGACTCCAGGGTGTCCAGGGTGGCTGCAGCGGGGGAAGAGGCAGGGGTGTGCCAGCTCGGCACGATGTTGTGCTATGTGTTGGTGCAGTCATGCCACCACCTCCTGCGGCTCCGGGAGTTGCAGTTCTTGCATCTGGCACTGGCGCCCATGTGACCGGCAGTCCGTTTCATCGACTGCCACGGGCCCAAGGGTAGTGGGAGCTGCAGGTGCAGCTGTGGACACCACCACCCAGGGTCAGGGTCTGCCAGCGCAGGCTGCTTTGGTAATTGAAGAGTCCATGGAAGATTTCCAGGAGGTCAGGGGGCACACCGTAGGGGCACGCAGGGCTGCCCTGACCGAGGCACGTGTCCCTGGGGCAGTAATGTCATTGGGTGCCCCGACCAGCCGGGTGTTGGCAAGTGCATGGGCAGATGCAGCTGACACCACCCCGGTTGTGAGTCTACCAACCAGGATGGTCCCGGTCAATGACCCTAGCAGAGTGGATGTTGCTGCGCAGGGTCCATTCCAGGGCACCCAGCAGCCACTGACGCAAGTCAGGGCTTCACTCCATGTTCCACCTGCCACTCCCTCGGCTCATTCCACCAGCGCCACTGCCCATACTGATCAGGGCGGCATTTGCCAGGCAGGGTCCGGACCAGCATCCAAGAGGAGGAAGGTTGCACCTGCAGTACAGGCTGGGACCCCAGACACAGCTACGGACTCCGGCATGTGGAGGAAGAAGCCTTTCTGCAAGCAGGAACTGGACGTCCTTGTGGACTACGTGCGGGAACACAACTGTGACATGGTAGTGGGGCCGAATTGTCAAACTACGGCTGCCCATCATAATACCCACTGGAAGCAAGTTGTGGATCATGTGAGTGCATTCGGCCATGAGGTGCGCACAGTGCAAGAGTGCAAAAAACGTTGGGATGACCTCAAACACAGCACTAAGGCAAAGCGTGCCTCTAATTACAACATGAATCTGGTGACTGGCGGTGGGCCACCACCTGAGGAGGAAGACCTCACTCCTCACAAGTCACTCGTTGTGGAGTTCATACCTACAGGAAGGGTCGAAGGAGTGGGAGAGATGCCGAACTTTGATGCCCCGTCCAGTGAGTGTTGTCGCCTGTTCGTCAAGGACATGTGTGTTCTGCTTGTGTGATGTGTTGTGCTTGACTGCCACTGCATGTCATGTGTACATGGTTCTCATGTGCAAGTCATGCAATGCTTCACTGATGCATGCCAGCTGTGCAGGATAGTGGACATGTTGAGCAGACGGGGACTGTCCTCACCACCACACTTGCACCCTAGTCACATGCTAGTCAGCCAGCTGCCCCTACAGTCCATTTTCCAGCTCAATGGCCCTTCTGCATGTAGCCTGGGTGTGTTTACTCTCAGCACTGGGACTATGTCATTGCATGACTGACGTGCAAGTGTCCCCTGCATGCATGCAGGCACTCCACGTAGGCATGCTCCCTTGCCCCTCCATCACCCCTGCCCCCGAATTTCAACATTGCACAGGTGTGCATCATGTTGGCGTACTGCAATGGCCTGTTCAAGACTTCTGTGTACATGCAAACTTCCACCAGCCAACCTGCCAGACACATGCAGTGGGATACATGCTCTGCACTTCATGCAGGGTGTCTCACTTGGACTGTGCAGATGGCATATCTCCGCAGGGACATGAGTTACCATTCATGCTCCATGTGTATTACATGCATGCCCCTATGTGTCTTTGACTGGATGATCATTGTAGTACTTGTCCAGGATGACCTACATTTCTTTGCATTTGATCATCCATTCCATGCCCACTCTGGCTCAGTCCTGCATCACACACATGTTTAGGGTGTCACAGTCTGTGCGGGGCACAGGCCTCCCCCCGTTTCAGGCCCACTGACTCTGTTCAACTGGTGTAGCAGCTTCTGCACACATGGCTGTACTACTGAAGGTGCATCATGTGTCCTGCTTTCTGTCCCATCATCATCTGCTGTGTTGTCAGTTGACTCAGATGATGCAATTGATGCTACCACCACTGTCTGCCAATACAAAGGTCTCTGGTCGCCCTTTCGCTGCCACACAATGCATCCCTGCATTTTCACTTAGGGGGGGATTGCTTGTAGCCATGCAACACATTGCATGCACATTGCACGTGATGGCTGAACTTGCCCTTGCACTGCCTTCAAGTTAATTGATACACATCATGATGTACTTGTTCATGTAGATAGTGGATAACGTACACTTGTACTGCACTGCATCAACCCGCTTCAGAGGCGTGTTACTCCGTTCTACATGCCTACTCCCTGATGCAATGTCAAAGTGACCTGGCATGCATGCCAGGTTCACATTTGTGTGTGACATGTCTGCTTCATGTGTTGGCTGTCTGTGTGATATCTATGTGTGTGTGTGTGTTATGTGCTTCTGACATGTGTACTAATGTAAATTTATCTCCACTTTCCAGATGATGACGCAATGGAGCCAGAGGATAGTGTTGTCATGCCAGACACAGGTTTGCTATCACACCAGCAACCCAGCACAAGTGGGGGTCATGGGGTGGTAGACCACGAGAACCCGCATGTGTTACAGCCCATCTTGTCTGTGGCAGCAATGAGTCAAGCCCGGATAATCACTCTGACGACAATGTCGAGTTGGATGTGCATCAGGTCCATTCGTCAGGGGTGGGTGATTCTGATGTGGATGCTCCTCTGTCCGCGACACCTGCACTGAGGGGCCAGACAGTGGTGGGACCTCTGTCTGTGGTGGATGGGGACGCAGGGTCACCCTCCACACCAGTTGCTGATGTGCCTGGGGCATCACGTCGGTGGTGGAATGTAGTCTTGCGGCCCGGGCGGTGCCAACCCAACAAGGACGTCAGCGCCTTGGGCCCCGCAGGTGTCAAGCCCAGCAATGCGGTGGCTGCGCACCTCTGGGGTATAATGAGTGGGAGCAAGCCATGGTTGCCAATTCAGAACACCAGGTGGCAGCAATTGATAACAACGCTTAGAGCATGGAGCATGTGGCCCGATCCGTGCTACCCCCTGCTAGGCAGGTGGAACTCCAGCAGCAGGTGGCACAGTCCAGGGCCCACTCACTCAGGCTGGGCATGGCGGCCTCAGAGAGGGCACGCCGGGATGAAATGGTGTCTTTGCATCAAGCAATTGCTGCTCACTCAGAGGCACACATGGAGGCCCTGAGGGCTGAGTATGAATCCCTCAGATCCACTCTGGGTGTGCTCTTGATGTCCCAGAGGGAGCGGTCAGAGGAGAGGTTTGCGCAGCTTGAGCGTACCATCTCGGCTGAGCTATGTGCTTGCCGGGAGGTGCATCAGTTGTCCAGCCGGGCCACGCAGGAAGAACTCTGTGTTACACGTGTTACCTTGCAAGAGGAAGCATGCGTATCACAGGAGGTTCTGCATGCTGACCTACGTGTCATCGCCGCACAGAACCAGGCTCACCCGTCCAGCAGACTTGCTGCCGACGAGGGGCAATCTGCGCCTAGGCATGGTCAGGCTCCTGTGCCACGTCTACCTTTTCAAGAAGAGGCTGACTCGGACGACGAGATATCTCCCACACAGGTCGGGCTGTGCAGGCGTTGAGCCCATGGAGGTATTTTATTTTTCTCAACATCATCGCATGTGGGTGTTGAGGTGCACCCTGTACCTCCCCCCTCCTGGTTGCCTCCCTCCCCGGGTCATATGTGGCCATTTTTGATTTTTCATTTTAGTTTAGTTAGTTAAAATTGTTTTTGATAGTTTAATTAGGTAATGTAGGTTTTTTATAGTTAGTTTAATTAGTTAATATAGTTTAAAATTGCTTGTCTATTGTGCATTCATGTGACGTTGTGGTGTTTGTGGCTTTTGAAAGCATCCACTGTCTGTTCCATCTGGGCCCTTCAAGCTTGTCTCATGTATGTGTTTGCAGCTTGGGGTCCTGACTCACATAGGCCACTCCTGCTTCCCTTATCCATGGGCTCGCAAGGATGGTTCCGTGTTACAGTCATTTACACAAGGGCTTTGGACTGGCATATCTGTGGCCTGTCTGCTGCTGTACTACTTGTGTTAATACCCCTAGTGGGAATTGTGGGGGTTTTATCCACAGCATGTCTGTATTAGATTTAGGTGGGTTCATGATTGATGTGTCCATTAATTGATATACATTGTGATGTATGTTTTTCTTTGCTGTACATGTGCTTGATGCACTTCATGCTGTAGACAGTGACCGGCACCCTTTGCCTGTCAAAGTCACACTGATGGTGGGAGGAATTCTGATGTAGGTCTCTGACATGGCTATTCTAGGATTCGGGAAGATCTAATTTATGAGAGCACCACCCTCAGGGATCAGAGAGAGCGTAACTATAGAACAGGAGGGGGTGGTGACCCTATCTCTTAGTGCCACAACCAAGTAAACAATGTGCCTACTGTCGGAAGACTAAACCGCTGGGGCACTGAATCTAAAGGTTATGGGTTTGTTGATGTCACTAAACAAAGAAGAAACACAGTTAGAGAAATATATATTAAAGAAACAACCGCTAGGTAATAACAAAAATAAATGTATTTTTAATCATGCTAAAAAATATATGAAAATTCCTTTGTTAAAAGAGGAAGCAATTCTCACAATAAGTGTAAAGGTAAACACAACAAAAACTTTTTGTCAAAACCAAAATGAATTATTATCAATGTAACACACATAAAAGGTATGGTGGGGTTAGTACGTGAGTCTAGTGTCATGTAGACACTGAATGTACAAAATCAAGCACAGGATGGTAGAACGCTACTTTATTGAACCGGCTCTATACAAAGAGAAACCTATAAGATGTCTTAGGTTTGTTTTTGTGAAAGTCGACATATGTTTTGGCTAGTAGCACCAAAAGAAATCAGGCAATACACAAAACAATTGTCTGTTGATGCAAATGTAGCCGTCTTCAGGACAGGAGGAAGAAAGTAATATGAAACTTGGTAGTGATGAATACTTCTTACTGGTCGTACTTTTGTAAAAATGGAACCCACTATAGAATAAACGAAACAAAAACACATAAATGGATAGCAGTTACACGTAGTGGTTGTAGAGATATACATATTATGACAGTAAAAAATGCTATAAAGGCCGAGTCTTCCTTAGTAGTGCACTTCATTCCTATCATTACTGGTTATGGCAGAGAGACACGCATGAGGTACCTAATTTTTCATGCATTATTAAGAAGGGCATATATGTTTTACCCATTTTATACATCGAATGGGTTGGAAGAACAAAAGATGTCTGAACTAGCTTTCGATTTTTGTCGCTGGGGAACTTTGTTAGTCGACAGGAAATGGTGGTATCATTACAAGATTGTTCAATATGGACTCACCTATATATCAAATGTTGATAAAATCCAATGAATGATTTACGGGATACTGCAAAAAACCAAGAGTTCTTCTGATCCCAATGGTCAAAAAAATGATCTATGCATGAGAGGAACTAATTGTTAGTGCAGTTCGCACAATGGTTGCATCTCTATTTATTGTTATTGGTTGGCGTGTAATGTTGTTATGGCTGAGTACAAATGCTGGAGCAGCAAGGATGGCATGTTGGACCCACCTGTTTTAATTACTGTAAGGGCTTGTCATAACCAGCTATATTCTTTCACAAGAGGAAATCGACATTCTCAGTAAGGGTCTCACTTTCGTCCTTACGAAAAAAGATGACTCTTTTCAGACAGCCATAGAACTGTAGAAGTTCTTCAGGGTAATACGTCTAAAATATTTCTTCAGGAATTCCCAACTGAGAGATGATCGAGACAACATCACAGGTTTAAAACCTCTGTCCACCTTCATTCCAACGAATAGCATGGTCAGTCCAGCTATTTTGGCTTTCGAGAATAAGATCACATATGACAGTGAATCTCTGCTTAAAAGCAAAAAACATCATCATGATAATCTATCAAATAAAGAACGCACTGCTTTGCTGAAACTTCAGAACAATGACACTTTTGTCATAAAACCTGCCGATAAGGGAGGAGGCATCGTACTGTGGAATAAGATAGCATATGACAAGGAAGTCAAAAAACAACTTGACAAAACCATGTTTTATCGCCAAATTGACATTGATCCTACACCAAGAATAACGGAGGAAATGATCAGCCTCATGTACCATGCACATCTTGAAGGCTGGATTAGTCTAGACGAACAGCAATTTCTGATCGCAAAAAATCTGATTATCCCGGCGTTCTACCTATTACCTAAGGTACATAAAAACGCTTGCTGTCCCCCAGGCAGACCATTAGTTTCAGCCTAAAACTCTATTGTCGAGCCTCTATCAATTTATGTAGATTGGTTCCTTCACCCATTCATTAAAGAGATGAAATCTTTTGTAAAAGATACCACTCACATGATCCAAATAATAGAAAATGTGTTGTTTCATAGGCACATCTTGTGTCCTTTTCCTTCTTTATGTGTTTGAAAGGGAAGGAAGTGTGTTATGTAGTGTACATAGTTTGCATCCTTACTGTGTATATAGTTTGTATTATGCAGTGTGCATAGTTGAAAGCCTTACAGTGTACTTGGTGCTCCTTGTGTTCCTAATGGAACCTACAGCAGCTTGTGACATCAAAGAACCCTGTGGTAGAGTTGAATGTTATCTTTAGAGTTGGTGTTAGTTAGAAGCTGATCAAGGGGGAGTGAAGCTGCAGCCCTAGTTTTGTGAACTAAATAAAGAGTGTTCATTTACTTTGTAATGGCGTTGGACTTTATTATAGAGAAGGAACACGGCCAAATAACCTGTTCTATGAGGAGGTGCCCACTCAAGAGGGTCTACAACTACGTTTTAGCTCACTGCACTTTTCACAAAGGAGAAATATTCATTTGCATATGAGTCTGGTCCCAGCAGTTCAGCACCAAAATGCTAGGCAAAATTCTCCCCTGAAAAAGAATACCAACAGCAACTAGACACGTGTTTAGGCCTAGTCAGGCCTCACCAGTGAGGTGAAGCTTTGCCTGTTTAAGCACAGTCCCACCCACAATCATGGTAGATGATTTCCATGGCCTTAGGATCATCCTTTTTTCAAGCATGCAACGCCACAGCAGCCATATTTTCTTACCAAATGGTACATCCTCCAATGAAGACAAATCTCCCAGAATCAAAAAAGAAGCTGTCCTTGGGATAGCACAATTCAGCACCAGGCTCAACCTCTCACAGACCCCTTACCAAAAATCTCTGATCTTGCTGAAAACCCAAAGTAGGTGGCTTAATGTACCTCTTGCTTGCTTACACTTCCAACACTGGTCACTTTCTGAAAGGTGTCTTCTGAACATTTGTTCCGGCATCCAATACATTCTAAAGAGGATTTTAGTTTGACATGCCCTCAGAACCCAGTCCATTCTGACCAAACAGACATTGTTAGAGCTTCTCTGCCAGACGCCAGGGGCTATTGTCTCACCTGGTTCATCAGTCCAGACATTTGCAAGTTGTGAATCCCCTTTACGATTAGATTTAAGAACACCATACAAAGTGGCTGCCAGATGGAATGCACAACCACAAACTTCTAGTGCTGACCAAGCCTCACTCTGCAACGTTTATGGCTGAGCAAGAGCAAGCTGTCCTGTAATGATTCCTCCTTAGCTGCCTGTGTTCTGCATAGGTGCAGTCTCTCAAGTCATGATCTCTGCGCAGATGTGTAAAGGTAATCCATGCTCCATTCTCAAACAGGTGTTTGATATATCAAATACCACGCAGAAACCAAGATGGCCACAAGAAGACTTTCCCCTGTATACTCAAGGCTGGGTTCAGCCAAATAGATGCATCCTGAAATAGGTACGGGTCACTGCCCAGTCGTGTGATATAATAACTGCATCAAGTTCCTTGAATATCCTTTTAGGCATCTTAAGTGGAAGCATTGAGAGGATGTAGTTGGCCCTCAGTGCCATGTTCACTTTGATGCAGTTAATTTTTCCCCAAACTGAGAGTTTCAGAAGCGACCATCTATAGATATGAGACCTCAACGTAGACATTATGAAGTCAAAGTTTACCTTAGGCAATGTTTCCACCTCTGGGCCAATCCACACACCCAGGTACTTTATCTTTCCGGGACACCACTTAATATCCATCTGGTCGAACATGCATTGCATGTATGTACCAGTGACAGGAAGTATCTCAGACTTGTTTCAATTGACCTTGTAGCCTGATATCTCAAAGAAGCACTGGATGTCCTCCATCAGATGAGTAATGCTGGTTCTGGGTCCCGCAAGACCACTTACAGATCATCAGCGTGAAGCCAGATCTTGTTAGGGCATGCACTGCTTCCAAGATCGCAAAATATTGTCATCGCACCGTAGCATCACTGCGAATGGCTCCATTGCCAGAATAAACAGTAAAGATTACAGTGGACATCCTTGCCTTGGCCCCCTTCTCAGCCCGAAGGAGTCTGAAACAAGGCCATTAGTGAGCACACTGGTGGTGGGGTCCGCATATAAAAGTCCCACCCATCGTCTGAAATTCTGTCTGAATCCCATTGTCTTCAGGCATTCAAACAGGCAAGGCCACTCAATCCTATCAAATGCCTGCTCTGCGTCAAGAGAGACTGCCGCAACGGGACCCAACAGCTTACTTCCTTCATCAATTGTCATGAGCAGCCATCACATATTATCAGCGACTGATCTTCCTGTGACAAACCCCACCTGGTTCTTGTGCACCAGTGATGGCACTGCCGGCTCCAACCTTTTGGCTAGTATTTTTGCTAACAGTTTACAATCTGTATTAATTAGACTAATTGGTCTATAACTTGCACATTGATTTGTCTTTCTTCAACAGGACTGTCACCAAGGCATGCCTCGTGGTTTCCGGCAGCACCCCAGTCTCAAATGAGGTGTTAAATATGTCGCAAAGCAGCTGGAGGGCACAGTCTGGCAAGATCCGGTAGAATTCAGCTGGCAAACTGTTGGTACTAGGAGCATTGCCTCCTCTTAGCAAACTGCAGAGCGCATGCCTTCCAGACATATCAGGGTTTCTAATAAAGCAGCAAGGTAATCTAGACAATCGTGGGAGTGGAATCTGATGTAGAAAGGAGGCGATTGTGTTGTGTCGACAAGTTGACTCCAATTCATAGAAACAATTGTAAAATCCTCTACATGCTCCATTTACATCCTTTTGAGACAATATTATAATGTCAGATGTATGGCCTCCACAGACAGACTCTTCAACATCTTATCTTTCTCCTTCCTGTAACGTCCTGTCTTTGACATCTAAACACCACGCCTATAACATTTCATTGGCTCCCAGACTGGGGAAATTGTGACATCATCTGTTCTATTAATTTCAGTAAAGTTTTCAATTTCACTCAAATCTCATACTTTATGTGGTCATTCAGTATGACAGCCATGTTCGTCCTCCACATTAAGGTCTTAGTCAATGTGTATCGCAAGGAGAGGCACATGGACAGTGGTACATGATCAGTAATCCCAATGACTCCAATGTCTGAATCAAAACAGCGAGGCGTCACATGCCCTGAGGTCAGAAAGAGATCAATTTGTGGGTTGACATCATGACATGCAGAGTGAAAGCTGTAATCCCTTTAAGATGGTTGCTCTAAACGCCATATATCAGCCAGGTGCAGCTCCATTATCTTGCTTTCGAGCATCCTTGATCTACCCCCATTGGAGCGGTCATGCATTGGGGCCATTACCATATTAAAGTCCCCACACAAGATGATGCAATCAACATTACAGTTTTGGATATACTGGGCCAGCTCATGAAAGAAAGGTGGTCATCAGCAACGGGAGAATATACACAGCATAACAAAACCACGCTGTCTTGAATCTTAACTGTAACAGAAACTAGTCTGACCTCTTTATTGTTATTACTGGACAGCACCTTCAATGGTATGTTTTTTTAAACATAATAGAAACGCCCCTTGTGCGTGACATGCAAATCATAAAATTAATCTGTCCCATCCAGCTCTGTCTATGCTTACTCGCCTCTTCATCACTGAGGGTCTCTTGAAGCAAGGCAATATCACATGACTTTGAATTAAGGCAATATAACACCTTAGCACATTTCACTGGGTTATTCAGCCCATTAACATTCCATGACACCAATTTCAAATGCTCCACAGACTTGGCCTTCATAGAGGATATGTGCATTCAATGGGTTGGTGACATAAAAAGAACACAATACAAAGGAAAAGAAAGAAACCCCAGGCCAAACAGTTCGAGGGCAAACATGAATAACCTGTTAGTGGACACAAAAAGTTTAAACCACCGAAAGACAGAGCAACAATGAGAGCGCAGTGCAACAAAAAACAAAAATTGTAACAGATATATATCGAAGGCCCAACAACCAACCACCCGGTGCATCATAAAGAAACCAAGAAGAGGGACATCAAGGTAGATGTTGTATTTTGGAATTACAGATCTTTGAGTACCAAAATACAGCCCACATCTAATGTATTAATAACAATTGGGCGTTACCCTCTGTGATGGGAATGACTCGACAATCCAGTATGAAAACATGATTGTGAAGAATGTATCCAAACTGTTGGGAAAAGAGGATATAGAGGACATAGTACACCCAGTTGATGAGATCGGGATACCTTTGAGGTTCCCTGGAAAAGAGGAGATATTTAATGCTCAGTACTCAATAGGGTGTTCTTATGGTAATTCTAAATATTATACTAGGTTTCAATAAATCTTAAACTACTCTTGTTGCAAATGCCAAAAGCCAAAACAGGAGGAGCATAAGGGCAGGTCTGAAACAATCTTGAGTGGTATTCAGATGCAGGAAGACCATGTTCAGAGCTTTCTACTGTCCCCTAGCTATAACATTGCAGGGTCAATACAGACTGTACCTCATCAGGAATCACCATCATTTGGAATTGGGAATGATCTTTTAGTGACAGGAGTTACACATAGCGATCTATTGAGGACATAGTATCTGCTGACTCTCAAAAGCAGTTCTTATTAAGTGTAAGCTTTATTATGACACAATGTGGCTGACTGATTTGATGAACCACCCTTATATCGGTCCTTTCCTTGATCACAAAGCTGAGTACAAGATCATGAGCTGGAATGTGTGAAGTCTACAAAAGTCCTGCTAATTTTCCCTAAAGGGGAGAAGACGATAGGTTGATTGTTGAATACAGAAAGTGCTGCTTTAATGCAAAAGAAGCACATGATATCTTTAAAATCAGGCATGATCCCACCTTTGATATATTTAGATGGAAAGGTGGATAATAATAAAGAGAGTGGGTCAGGTATCAATATGACAGAGCCAGATCTCCAATAAACACTTTATATAAAGTATGTTTTTCAAGCACCCAATTACCACGTGGTAGATATGTCTCCTTGCCCATTAGCCCCAGATGCATGGGCAGAAAGTAATTCACAGGTAAGGCAAAGGCAAAGGCAAAGACCGGGAAAAAGAAGTCCATGCAGGAGGCCAATGGAAAGGGACCTAAACCTTCAATATCAGATTTGCGATTGCAGGAATGGGACAGTATATTCACCCCCCAAAAGCAGAACCAGAACAACTGCCCCTAAGTGGTTCAATACTAGATACCAATGTACCATTGTATCCTCCTTCTGTACCATATGCTTCAGTGACATATAAGTTAGATACTATACATGCCATATTACTCTCACTACTGATGCTGATGGAGAAAACAAAGGGGAAAACCAGAAGCTGATTTAAATATTTCAACATCGAAATTACAAGGTCATGTGAATGAGGGAAATAACCTAGTACTAGGGCAAATACAACTCAAACAGAACACCGATATGATAGAAATAGAAGTATAAATAAAGGTTTTTATAATGCGACCAGTGGCAGATGGGCTACTCATGGATGGTATCCACAGTTAGCCTGTCCTCCCACTCGATTCCACAATAGGCCATATTATGGATCAATTGGTAGGGAAATGTGTGCCTTCCAAGATTGAGGAAGTTTGAAAATAGGGGATAGTTCCCGGTATGAAGCATGATATGTTGCATCCAAACACTAAGGATACTGGCAAATTTGGGAGATATATAAAGATACAAGAAGTTAAAGCCGCAATGCCCACAGTCTCCCTATATTTTGAAAAACGACAAGAGGCTAAAGGGACCCAGAAGCAAGTTGTTTGTTTGTTTAAAAATGAAGGAGGGCAAGGCGCGCACTCCAGGTCCTGTTCAATTAAACCTTGGAGCGCTTGGAGGAGAACAACTACAGACAACAGAACTGCAGCTGATGGGATCTAACCCTGTTAACACTGAGCAAATGAATTACAGCAGAAGGGATCTAACCCTGTTAATACTTGTTCATCTTTGGGATTTGCAGCAGATGGGATTTAACCCTGGTGAATACTTGTCCATTTTGGGATTTAACCCAGATATACATTTTTTGCAACAGGTTTAATTGACCAGGACCTGGAGTGCGTGCCTCGCCCTCCTTTATTTGTTTGATTGTTTGTTTGTTTGTTTATTTATTTATTTTTAATGCGCACCAGACCCAGGGGTATCAGCGCGCAGAGGAACAAGAAGATACATGATTACTTTCAGCTTAAAGTTACACAATTACATAGTAGTGGTGGAACAATATTTACAGATGAATCAATGCGGTCAAAGGATTATGTGACACGTATATACATACGAAAGGAATTTGTATTTCGGCGCTGGACTGCCCCTGGGCAGGACAAAGGCTGATATGCGGGGTAATTTCTTCTTTGTGAAAGGGACAGTGAGCTAAAGACTTGGTAGAGTCTCTCCCAGGGGCTATTCACCCAAGAACAGGTCATTGGACTGTGTTCCTGCTGGTAGAGAGATTCCCAGACCCCCCTTTGTTTTGCATAAACTAACTTTGGGTCTCACCCTAAGTTACCAGGGCGATCCAGACGTGGACCCCTTGCTTACTGTTCTTAGAGAGGCACAATTTCACCTCATTGATGATGCCCAACAAGGCTGAAACACATATATGGGGTTACTGTTGGTACTCTTGTTCAGAGGAGAATTGCCTAGCATTTCGGCACTGGACTGCCCCTGGGCAGGACAAAGGCTGATATGCGGGGACATTTCTTCTCTGTGAAAGGGACAGTAAGATAAAGCCTTGGTAGAGTCTCTCCCAGGGGTTATTCACCGAAGAACAGGTAATTGGGCTGTGTTCGTGCTGGTAGAGAGATTCCCAGACCCCCCTTTGTTTTGCATAAATTAACTTTGGGTCTCACCCTAAGTTACCAGGGCGATCCAGACGTGGACCCCTTGCTCACTGTTCTTAGAGAGGCACAGTTTCACCTCACTGATGATGCCCAACAAGGCTGAAACACATGTATGGGGTTACTGTTGTTCAGAGAAGAATTGCCTAGCATTTCGGCGCTGGACTGCCCTGGGGACATTTCTTCTCTGTGAAAGGGACAGTGAGCTAAAGACTTGGTAGAGTCTTTCCCAGGGGTTATTCACCGAAGAACAGGTAATTGGGCTTTGTTCGTGCTGGTAGAGAGATTCCCAGACCCCACTTTGTTTTGCATAAATTAACTTTGGGTCTCACCCTAAGTTACCATGGCGATCCAGACGTGGACCCCTTGCTCACTGTTCTTAGAGAGGCACAGTTTCACCTCACTGATGATGCCCAACAAGGCTGAAACACGTGTATGGGGTTACTGTTGGTACTCTTGTTCAGAGGAGAATTACCTAGTATTTCGGCGCTGGACTGCCCCTGGGCAGGACAAACGCTGATATGTGGGGACATTTCTTCTCTGTGAGAGGGACAGTGAGCTAAAGACTTGGTAGAGTCTCTCCCAGGGGTTATTCACCCAAGAACAGGTCATTGGGCTGTGCTCGTGCTGGTAGAGAGATTCCCAGACCCCCCTTTGTTTTGCATAAACTAACTTTGGGTCTCACCCTAAATTACCAGGGCGATTCAGACGTGGACCCCTTGCTCACTGTTCTTAGAGAGGCACAGTTTCACCTCACTGATGATGCCCAACAAGGCTGAAACATGTGTATGGGGTTACTGTCGGTACTCTTGTTCAGAGGAGAATTGCCTAGCATTTCGGCGCTGGACTGCCCCTGGGCAGGACAAAGGCTGATATATGGGAACATCTCTTGTCTGTGAAAGGGACAGTGAGCTAAAGACTTGGTAGAGTCCATCCCAGGGGTTATTCACCCAAGAACAGGTCATAGGGCTGTGTTTGTGCTGGTAGCGAGATTCCCAGACCCCCCTTTGTTTTGCATGAATTAACTTTGGGTCTCACCTTAAGTTACCAGGGCGATCCAGACGTGGACCCTTTGCTCACTCTTCTTAGAGAGGCACAGTTTCACCTCATTGATGATACCCAACAAGGCTGAAACATGTGTATGGGGTTAATGTTGGTACTCTTGTTCAGAGGAGAATTGCCTAGCATTTCGGTGCTGGACTGCCTCTGGGCAGGACAAAGGCTGGTATGCGGAGACATTTCTTCTCTGTGAAAGGGACAGTGAGCTAAAGATTTGGTAGAGTCTCTCCCAGGGGTTATTCACCCAAGAACAGGTCATTGGGCTGTGTTTGTGCTGGTAGAGAGATTCCCAGACTCCCCTTTGTTTTACATACAAAAGGAGTTATCAATACACAAAAAAGAAATTACATAATCTACAAGGTTACGGTTCAGCAAAGGCATTGTTATAACTATTTGCACCCAGGTATAGGGAGTTACAATAGTCCAGTTTCGACAAAATTAGCGCACGATCCAGAATGGTGCAACTGTTGTTAGATAGGAATGGTTTACCGGCTCTGATCAGCTTACAGGTATAAGCAGAGGCAGAGGCCATGGAGTTAACCTGTTTGACGAAGGAGAGTGTGGAGGCTAGATATAAACCTAGTGTTTTTACCTCCTTTGCAACTTTAATAATGTTGCCATCATTATTAAAAGAGGTGTATTTATGGCCAAGTTTATTAAGGTTGAACGTAGTTCCCAGAATAATGAGCTCAGTTTTGTCAACATTCAGGCATAGACCATGGCGAGCCATCCATGCCTGGATGATGAGATAGATTTTATTTACCAAGGCCAAATCCTTGTCATAATCCCCAGTAAGCGGTATGAGAATCTGGGTATCATCTGCATAGTTAGTGTATGTAACACCAAGATAGTCCAGATCATCGAAAAGGGGCTTAGTGAACATATTGTACATTGTGGGTGAGACACAGGAACCCTGTGGCACTCTACATGTAATCGGAATGGGCTCTGCTGCTGCTGATAGCGAGAAGACTCTCATAGTCCTGTTGCTCAGAAAGGATTGGATCCAAACTATGGCCTCATGAGAAAAGTGAGTTGCTGAATTGAGGTGATTACATAGGACCTTGTGGTCAACTAACTCGAAGGTCGCTGAGAGATCTAGTAGGAGTAGGAGAGCCGAATTCCCCTTGTCCTTAAGCTGGTCGATCTGGGCCTTAAGATCAATCAACGCGGTTTTGGTGCTGTGTTGCGGCCTAAAGCCTGATTAGTGGACTGGTAGGAGCTGGTTGAGTTCCAGATATTCCTGTATCTGGAGGTAGGCCACCCTGTCTAAGATTTTAAGGAGGAATGGCACTGTCGTGATAGGCCTATAGTTAGTGGGTATGGATGGATCTAGTGATTGTTTTTTGAGGAAGGGGAGGACCCAGGGCTCCTTTAGATTGCTTGGGATAATTCCCAATGAGAACGAGGCATTGATAAGCTTAGTTATGAAAGGTGTGAGGTCTCTTGCGGCATCATTAATAATTTGAGCTGGGCATTTATCTCCCTGACAATTTGTTGGTTTGAGGGAGAGGATGATTTTTTCAACCTCGAGAATTGAGACTATAGCAAAGCTAAAGCGTTGTGGTGGTTTATGTGAGATCGTGGGAGTACTAGCTGGTGTGTTGATATTAGGTACATTTGCCTTTTTGTCAGCAATCTTAGCTTGAAGAGTAGTGACTTTGTTGCTTAGGGCCTTCTGTATATTAGAGCACCATAGTTTATCCTTTATGCAGTTATCTGTCACAGGCACCAGGGATTTGAGCTCTTTCAGGATTACAAAAAGTTCCTTTGTGCTTGAATTTGCTTGAAGAATCCTGTTGTTGTAGGTTTCCTGCATGACAAGAAATATTTCTTTCTTATAAACAGGGCTGTCAGAAGATGTGGTGAGGCCCGAGGCAAAACATTTGGTGAGGCCCCCTTACAATTTTTTGCACTCGGCTAGCGGCGGCACATCCGCAAACAGGAGACTCGAGAAATCTACCCTTGAGTTTGTGTGCAGGATCCCAAATATGGTTTATTACTACAACTCCAAATCAACTACAGCAAAGTTAGATTTCTCTATTGAAGAAAGGTTCATGCCAGACTAACTTTTTTATCATATGAATAAATATATATAAGATGGCATGAGCTCTCACTGCGCCACCTCCAACTTGCTGAGGGTCAGTCACTTTCCAAGCAAAGAGTTGAGGGCAGATCTATTTCTTCGGCTGGGGCCTCCCTCTAGAAACAGCCTCCCTGCCTCGCTGAAACTTGAGGAGAACCTACTCCGGTTCCGGAAGCACCTCAAGACCTGTCTCTTTGCTTCTGCCTTCTCTCTTCCTCTCCCTTGCTGATCACCTGCCTGATCCATGCACTGGTCACCTGGTCAAGCTCTGAATTCGGGCCCAGTTCCCTGCCTGTCCTGTTGCAATACTGCACTGCCTCTTGGCTCCCCTGCACTTGTGGTCTGCATCTGTAACCCTACAGTCCCTGCTCTTGCTGATATTCTCCACCCGTTGGCTGCACTTATGAGTACCCACACTTGCCACCCGTTGGCTGCACTCTTGTTTATCCTTTGTTCCTGCACTTCTGCATCCTACCCCTCCCTCGGCACGTCTCCCCTCCCCCTTCCCTGCCCTTGCCTGATCTGAATGACACAAGGCCTAGTAAGATTTGTGTTTTGTCCTA
The DNA here is from genome assembly GCF_040938575.1 of Ambystoma mexicanum. Lineage (NCBI taxonomy): Eukaryota > Metazoa > Chordata > Amphibia > Caudata > Ambystomatidae > Ambystoma > Ambystoma mexicanum. The sequence goes on along the minus strand of NC_090926.1, from coordinate 243,688,344 downwards.
CTCTTTTGTTTCTCCCTCCTTGCCTTGTCGCGCCTAGAAACACTTGTGTACAGGCACGTTATAAATGCCATATCATATCATTAAGGAGCACCCTGCCCCTGTGTGCGCATTAAAACACACATTATACACAGTGACAAATGATGTACAGTGGAGGCTGGTACATTTCTGAACTTAAGAGGCTTAAATGTGTGTGCCAATTAGGCAGGTTGAACAGAGCACAGTGAGGGAGCCCAAACCAAACAAGGGTTGCTTGAGGGGGGCTCTCACACCCAAGAAAATGTTTGAAACATTGGGTTAAAAGTATGCATTTTACAGCACTTTCTTTGCAACATTGGGTAGAAATCCATACAGTTTGCAATTGGTTTTGTATGGAACCACATGGAAATTCCCAATAGTTGCAAATCACAAATTGTGCATAGGAACATTTTTCAATACATTTCATGCCGCCTTTCCACGCGAGATATGCTAGTATAAAAATATATTCATGCTGGTTGTTCTAATTGTGTCGATGCAGGCTGCATCAATATATGCCATTATTACCATGTACAGACTCCCAGCCAGTAAAAATGACATGCCACAGAAAGTATATGCAGGCTGACTGTGTACCATAAGTGTTATGACTGGCTAGATTGGCCTACATTCAATGTGGGCCAATTTAGCCAAGTAATATGTTTGCTTTAACCTTGATGCATAGTTCTGTGCATCAAGGGTAAAGCAAAAGAGCACTGGCAATGCTAGGTTTGGGCATTCATGTAGGCATGGGAAAGGCACTTCTGTATTGGTATTAGCTGGCAATTGATAGTGCCAGTGCAAAATGGTTTGAGTACCTGAGCAGCTAATAGCAGTGCCTGGTAAATGCCTAATACTTATACACAAGCCAAAACTTTTGGCTTTGCCAATGCTTATTTTTAAAAGAACTTCAGCGAAAGACACGCAGAGTGTTTTTAAATTGAGTGGCCAAAGGCAGACCTGATTAAGAGATTTTTATTACACCAGTTACGTGTTTACAACTCCAATGAAGTCATTAACTCTCAGAAGACTCCTTTGAGGAAACACTTGCAGGCATATTGAGGGCAAAGTTTGATGGCAAGGCATGTTTAAAGCTAGCTCAAAGAGTTCCAGTGTTTTGCATGGGGAGGGCAGGAACTGGGTGAGAACTGGGTGAGAATTGCCATAGGGATTAGCATGGCCATGAGAAGTCATTTCACTTTTAGTACCTGCATTCATATCCATACATTTTTAGGTAATTGAAATTGTGATGTTCGGTTAGCACTTGCATACTAGGGGAGTGATTAGAAGGGAAGTGGTGACGTGAAACATCTCATTCTCACAGCAGTCCTTAAGTGTGACGTTTCAGAAATGAAGGCAGCTAGCTGCTTGTATCATTGAAGCGTCACCAGACTAGTCTCATTCGAAACGTGGAAAGATGTTAGGTGCCCCCACACAAGGAAGTTTGCCCCTTCCTCACAGCCTTTGACATTAGCGCCTCTCCCAACATTTGAAGAGTTAGTCCCCTTCCCCCCCCTGACATTTTAGCCTAGGTGCATCTCTGATGCCATGAACCCACCTCTTAATGAATTGGCCCCCAGGGCGGCTACATTTAGGGGTAGTGCTGAACACACATTCACAAAAAACACTTTCACCCGTGCAATCATCCACCAGTTACACAACTCCATACATGCATGTATACATAAAACCAAACACAGCATTGACACAAACACCAACATGCACACATGCATTCATACATACACATACACATACACATACTAATTTAATTTAAATACACATATACACTTTTAATTTAAAATAAAAAACACTTACCTTACCTCCATGCACCCTTAAAAAGCATCCACGCAGCCGACATGTAGACATGCTGCCTGACAAGAGAGAACTCCTCTCCCATCAGTCAGCATGATCACGCTGACACCATGAACACACTGACTGACAGGAGAGAATTCCTCTTCTGTCAGTCAGCGTGGTCATGCTGAGCAACCTGAACACACTGACTGACAAGAGAGAACTCCTCTCCCATCAGTCAGCGTGATCACGCTGACAACATCAAAACACTGACTGAGAGGAGAGGAGTCCTCTCCCATCAGTCAGCGTGATCACGCTGACAACATCAACACACTGACTGACAGGAGAGGAGTCCTCTCCTATCCGTCAGTGTGATCACGCTGAGCAACGTGAACACACCTACTGACAAGAGAGAACTCCTCTCCCATCAGTCAGCATGATCACGCTGACAACATGAACACACTGACTGACAGGAGAGGAGCCCTCTCCTGTTAGTCAGCGTGGTCACGCTGACCAACGTGAACACACGACTGACAAGAGAGAACTCCTCTCCCATCAGTCAGAATTATCACGCTGACAACATGAATACACTGACTGACAGGAGAGGAGTCCTCTCCCATCAGTCAGCGTGGTCATGCTGAGCAATGCGAACACACTGACTGACAAGAGAGAACTCCTCTCCCATCAGTCAACGTGATCATGCTGACAACATGAACACACTGACTGCCAAGAGAGAACTCCTCTCCCATCAGTCAGCGTGATCACGCTGACAACATGAACACACTGACTGACAGTAGAGGATTCCTCTCCTTTCAGTCAGCGTGGTCATGCTGAGCAACCTGAACACACTGACTGACAAGAGGGAACTCCTCTCCCATCAGTCAGCGTGGTCACGCTGAGCAACGTGAACACACTGACTGACAAGAGAGAACTCCTCTCCCATCAGTCAGCGTGATCATGCTGACAACATGAACACACTGACTGACAAGAGAGAACTCCTCTCCTGTCAGTCAGCTTGGTCATCCTGAGCAACGCGAACACACTAACAAACAAGAGAGAACTCCTCTCCCATCAGTCAGCGTGGTCACACTGAACAACGTAAACACACTGACTGCAAAAGACAAAACTCCTCTCAGTCAGTCAGTGTGATCACACTGACAACATGAACACAATGACTGACAGGAGAGGAGTCCTCTCCCATCAGTCCGCATGGTCACGCTGAGCAACGTGAACACACTGACTGACGAGAACTCCTCTCCCATCAGTCAGTGTGGTCACGCTGAGCAATGTGAACACACTGACTGACAAGAGAGAACTCCTCTCCAATCAGTCAGTGTGATCACGCTGACAACATGAACACACTGACTGACAGGAGAGGAGTCCTCTCCCATCAGTCCACGTGGTCACGCTGAGCAATGTGAACACACTGACTGACAAGAGAGAACTCCTCTCCCATCAGTCAGCGTGATCACACTGACAACATGAACACACTGACTGACAAGAGAGAACTCCTCTCCCATCAGTCAGCGTGATCACGCTGAGCAACATGAACACACTGACTGACAAGAGAGAACTCCTCTCCCATCAGTCAGCGTGATGACGCTGACAACATCAACACACTGACTGACAGGAGAGGAGTCCTCTCCTATCAGTCAGAGTGGTCATGCTGAGCAACGTGAACACACCTACTGACAAGAGAGAACTCCTCTCCCATCAGTCAGCATGATCACACTGAGCAACGTGAACACACTGACTGACAAGAGAGAACTCCTCTCCCATCAGTCAGCGTGATCACGCTGACAACATGAACACACTGACCGGGTCGACCTATAAGGTTGCTGGAACCTGTTGCTTAGCAACGGTATCAACCAAACTGCATACACAAAGCAGCGGCCATCTTAGGTGCGTGAAGATCAGGCGAACACGGAGCAGAGGCTCTCACGTGTCGGGGGCATCAATTGCATGGATTATACAAGGTGAATAGATTAAGATTGCATTAATTTAACCTTGTTGTGGTCGTGTGGCAAATTACGGGCATCTAGACTGTGGCTTTAGGGTCGCAGCATTTCTCTAGTCACAGGATGCACAACAGCTGTTCCGACAGCGTTCGTGGTGCTGGAGAGGGCTCCAGCCCTGAGATGGGGCAAGGGGATTCAAATGAGGCCAGACAGGTTTGGGCCTTTTAATTTATGGGCCTTCTATTGCAGGGGGCCGGCTAACGCCTTCCGGTTAGCCGGGTGGACCTATAAGGTCGCTGGAACCTGCTGCTTAGCAACGGTGTCAGCAAAACTGCATACACAAAGCGGTGGCCATCTTAGGTGTGCGAAGATCAGGTGAACACGGAGCAGAGGCTCACACGTGTCGGGGGCATCAATTGCATGGATTATACAAGGTGAATAGATTAAGATTGCATTCATTTGACATCAGACTCAATTGCATTCAAACCCTTGAGCGGTGGTAGACTGGAGGATCCATCTGAAAGGTCAGTCTATCAACTGTTTACGTTGATGGGATCACATGGGGGCAGTAAGCCTGCATGCAGTATAAAAAGCCGCTTTGTAGCAACACCAAGAAAAAACAATGAAAGCTGAAATTTGCCTTGCCTGCCCTTGAATTGTGGCAGTAATTATGAGAGAATACCCCCTCACAATGGTATGATCTATCCCAGCGGAAAACCATCCATATTTTAAACCCATACACTGTTGAGTTTCCTCAGATCGATTCCACAAATATGATGCAATAAGTAACCATGTAGGCAATAAAGACCCAGATATCTTTTAATAAGACAAAAAGAGCTGTCTATAAGGAGGGCTCGATGGTAACTAAAATGTTGCAAAATGAGACAATGGACCGGATGTTTGTGCATTTATTTACTACTATTAAAACTAAGGACATAACCATATAACAACCCACTACAGAAATCCAGATACATCAACAGGCAAGGCACGAATTACTCCAAATGGAGGATCCATAGAAAGAGAAAATTGAGATGACAATTAAATCATTTAGCAATTCTCAAGGTTTGGATAGCATTCCCAATGCTGCATAGCAACAGAACGCTAGAGAATGGGCGACCTTCTTGGAGCCAGTATTTTTGGGTTGTTGCAATAGAGTAGTAGCGCCTGCCGCATGGGTGGCGAGTATTCGTAGTCCCATACACATGAAGAGTGTTAGAACGGAACCAAACAAGAGATATAAATTGATTGCCTTGCTAGACACCATTAGCAAAGATTTTGCCAGATATCTTTTGGGCTGACTGAAGCTATGGTGCAAAGAAATAAATGCCCTGCCGTTGGAACAAACCGGTTTCCAAGCCAGGTAGTCTGCAATGGATACCTGCCTAGCCTTGCTAGACTAATAGAAAATATGCCCAATGGAAGAAAGCCCCTTTGTGTTGTGCATTTGTGGATTTCCCTAAAGCATTTGACTTGTGTGCTTTTTTTGTGAAAAAATTGGCCAAGTCGACCCTCCCGAATGGTCCCTTATAACTGCTTATTGAATTGCTTCATATCGTTACGTGGGTAAAGTTCAGCTGGATCATGCTTGATGCACAACAGCTTAGATAGCAACTTACTAACAGGGCTGTGTTGTGGCCCAAGTAGCCTTCATTTTATATAATATATATTGGACTTGTCTGTTTATTGAAGTACTAAAAACTGAAAGAGTGTATCCCCTAAAGTTGGGTCTCAGGACTTGTTAAGCAGATGATACAGACTGATGGGCATGACTCCTATAGAGTTAGAATGAACATGGGCAATCACACATTTCCGCATCTTTTGGCTTACATAGCTTTTCTTCTTTGCTCTAAAATGCAAGCATTTCATATATTCCTCTCAAAATCTCTTCATGTGTGTGCCTGTTTTAGGTTAAAAACATTGTTGAAGATGGATGCCCTAGAGAGTAGGCTACTCAGAATTAGACAGTGCATTTCTATACAAGACTTAAGGCTAGATATTGGAATACCCTGGCTGCATATAAAATGACTAGCAGGAATGTGTGTGACTTACTAGACAATGCTACACTTGAATCCGAATACTGTCAGAGGGACAACATATGTCAAATTGACCTTGCATGAAAAAGGAGACCACAATTTCTAAAGCCTGCCTGCTATATATCACCGAACTAGGAATAGATAACATTGATAGAGGAGACATCCTCCATCCAGATCTAGAAAAGAATTATAAAGTTGTTAGTGTTTTGAAGGTTGTGGATTATTGCAAAAAGAAAGAGAAATATGATAGTGACGTTTTCATGGTTAGGCCTGGTGGACAAAAAGATACTCGCGCTATTTAACCGAGAGCAGTCTCACGTTTACCAATTAACAGAAGCTTCCAATCATATTTCTGGAGAGAATATTCTGCTTATGCTGTTGCAATGTTGAATTAGTGAAGCACATTTATTTTGCTGGTAATCAGTTCCACTATCTGGAGAGGACGTTCATGAGAACATTACTATTTAGAAATTCCTTTTAGAAGGGTCTATTATCAGCTAGCAAGATTCTTAGATGATTATTATAATAATCTCTAAAAATAAATTGGGAAGCATGGAAGGGGAAGAGACTGAATTTGACACGCATTGAAGAGATGTGATAAAGATCTTTGTGTTACTGTGTACATGTAGAGAATTCTCTATGGATATGTGTAAATTGCCATCGAGGCATATTCAACACCAGGGCTCCCCTTTCAGACCTACCTGATCTAAAACTCAGAGAGGCACACAGCTTAAGGAACAGGAACCAGCAGAAATAACATGGACCAAATGACACAGCCATCCTTTCATAACATCCAAATGTTAAAACTGTCCGAATGAATATATATGGTGCATGGTTACAAAAACTTTAATATTAGGGTGAGTGTTGTGAAAAAGTATTTGAGCACCAAGCCCAGAGGGCAATATGGACTTAATGATTCAAGCATTCCAGCTTTTTCTTTTTTATCACAGATACATTTGTCATATGTGGTCATTCCTATTTTCCCAAAACACTCTTTGATTTTATGCAAAGCAGTCAGGAACCCTCGCTTGTGCTACCTAACTCACCCTCCTTTCTCATTAGGGTATTTAGAAAGAGTAAAATTGGAAATAATGTATATGGTTATTCTGGGTAATAATATGCTTTTCTCACTAATGCAAGTGTAGCCCTCTTATTGTGACTACAATATATATACACTGCAAGTGGTCTCTAGAAATGAACATTGTACAATTTAAAAATGTGCCAATTTACAATATTAGTACAATTCAATAATGGGCTTTTTTAAGTAGCTTCTTTTGGTATGGTATAGGAAGAAAAAAACATGGCACCCTCTGACCCCACTAGAAATCTGTGTTTTTTTCTTTGGTCATGTTGCTGTCAGTGATGGCTAGGGCGGCTGTAGCAAACGCGGAGCAAGAAATGTGTTGGGGTGCAGAGTAGAGGGTGCAGGGGGTATTCAGAACCCTCCCTCATCCATCAGATTTTACTCCAACAAGCACTGCCACTTCAGATTACTGCTCTTAGTGGCGTTCTACCTGCACATCTCAGCATATTTTTTATTAAATTCAATGAAATAACGTTAAAGTGACATGGCTGCAGTTTTTATTCACATGACCTTGATTAGTATTCCAATGTATGTGATTGGTACCAACGTTCTGAAATTACATTACAAACTAGAGAACATTCTATATCTGTGCTACTAACTGTAGTCCTACCTTTGTGTTGCCAGTCATGCCAAATTGAAGGCCTACTTTTATTATGGTGGCCTGTGCCGGTGTTCCATTTTAATAATCTGTATGCGTACATATGGAGCCTGGATCCCACTCTCAGCCCCCCTTTTTGAAGGTTAGCTTGGCTACGTACCTCCCATACCACGCCACAACGGATTATTAAAGCAGCAGAAAACTATCCAGACATTTACAGCCCCTCTGCCCGCAACTAGTCCCTCCTTCCCTTGCATCTCAGCGCATCTTCAGGGAGTTGTGGGAGACATCAGCAAGCTGGCTGATGACTCTCGCAAGAGAGAGACTGGGAAAGTGTGTGAGAGAGCGGGAGAGAGGGGAGGGGGAAGAGAGAGCTAGACTGGCGTATTATTCACGGATTTGAGCTAGTTTACACATTTAAGGCTTTAAAAAAAGAATTTCTCTAGAGACTACATATGTTTGTAGCATATTTTTGATGAATAGTTTTAAACAGGTCTCCAGCACTCGTTCATAAGAATTTATTTTTCATTCATGTCATAATGCAACAATAAACTCGGAGATAGTTCTCTCTTTACAAGTGAATTCATAAAGGATTTCCTGAAAAGCTGGCATAACCACCCTCTTGGTTTCACTAGTCATGTAAGGTGGGACATCTTTGGTTTGCTTGCAGAGCATTGTCCCGGAATGACGGGTAATGATTTTCCTGTGAGTACATGATAACTAGTGTTACACAAGGGTTCTTGTCTCATATCAGGTGATGATGCCTTTTACCCCTGCAACTGGCTCACAGAAAAGGTACAAGAACAGCCTAGTCTGTTCTGTAAAGCAGGTGGGTCAACCCAGTGCATGGAAGTTCCCTGATGTGAGGAAAGGGATAAGCGTCTGAGCCTAGAGTGAGTGTAGAGTTCTGTTGGAGACTTTAGTCTTTCCCATGTGTCTCGCGTCATATGATTCTTCCTGTACCAGAAGGTAAGTGCCTATATAGTCATGTGACAGAGGGCCTCCACCTCAGAAGTGCTCTGTCAGAGGAGGTAGAGGTCCCTTGCATACTACCAACTTTTGATGGCATGGACCTGACACCTGTGGAGAGCCAGCAGTAGCTGTGACTGGCAGGGCATCTGGAGGCACTCTGGTGGCCAGATGAGTCAGGGGACAGTGAGAGTTCAAATGGCTAAGCATCAAGATGATGGCCCTGCTAGGCCCTAGCCTAGTTGCAAGATCCCCTGTAAATATATTGATAAGTGAGTATGCGGCTCTGCACACTCCCTTCCCTGTAACGCCTGCCTGCTATAATTCCCCCTCAGGGATCTGAATGCAGGAGTGTGCAACTTATTTTCCGAAGACCCTTAGGCCCCAAATCTTGTAAACCGAGCCAAATGTATATGAGTCAGCCTCAGAGTCTAAACCAGTCCTCATTAGCTTTCCATGGAGGTCTGTAAGCAACTGGTCCTTCCTGCAGGTTAGAAGGAATATCTCCTCCTGAGATAGGAAGTGCCCTTCCATCTGGAGCCTCCTTTCTTCTCCATGTGCGATTTGATAATACCAATCTCTCTCAGACATCTCAAGAAGCATTGGAGAGAACCATTAATGACATGTCTATATAACTATAGTAAATAGATAAGCCCTAATCGTTCTATGTGATTTTGTCGAGTGTATTCGGTCGAATGCGATCCAATCGATTTTTCGGGGGGATTTCTTTTTCTTTTAATCAATTTGGCCACCATTTAAAAAAAAAAAATTGTTATACTTTAATGTGTTACAATCAAAGATTTTACACATACAATAAAATAAAAAGTAATAAAAAAAGCTAATACAAAGTTTACATTTACAAATACAAAATCTAAATTTAAGATACCACACATACATGGATGCAGTTCAATATTCATGGGTTCATACATTACATAATAAGGAGCAAAAATAAAAGTAGAGTTCATACAGAGTTTCAAGTTTGGTTGGCCGCAGATATATATGGGGACGCCCCACGGATACTCCCCTACTTCCCCACCTTAATTATTACCATTACCCGCTCCACATATATTTACGGCCAAATTAAGCTAAATCAATAAAACGAAATTGAATTTGACAAATTCTACTGTAACAAAATCTCCATATCCCAGCCCTTGACATAATACTAGCTGCCTGAAAATAAATCATCATCTGTGTCATGCCTTTGTGACTTATTAATGGAGTGTTCATTACTTTGGGACTTTTTCAGTTAATGCAGAGATACACGCATGACTATCAGATCCATTACTGAGGGGTACACCTCTGTACTCAGCCCATCTGAGGGTCCCTGTCCATCCACCCAACGGGATAGTAGAAGGCCGTGGCAATACATCTTCACCGTGGTACAGACTAGGGGGTTAGGGGATACAAAAGGTATCTCAGGATGACACTGTCCCTCTGAGATCAGCAACAGGGAGCACACAAACTAATGAAACAAGGGTTAGGCTTGCTTACACATCTTCCTCGTATACGAAGAAATCAATGTAATAGTAGGTAAGCATATAGGCTCCCCCTTCAAGTGTATGTATGATTGTGATTTGAGGGGACATCCAACCTTCTTTAGCGGAGGGATATTGGTGGGATCTACCTCACCCTATCACGCCAACAAGCGTGATTCTCTGTTCTGGGTCCAGGCAGTCATCTGTTGGCCCCTTTCTTCCGATCCAAACCATGAACCACTGGGCCGCATCCTGATAGGGCAGTAATGGGAAGCCTTGCCTTCAGCTGCCCTTCAACATATCGACCCTGATTGTATGTCGCACATTGCCCATTAACGAGTATGGTCTACTTTTTATTAATTTTGTATTTATTGTTAGAATTTTCAACAGTGCTCCCCCCACAAGCATGTGAACATCTGAGTGCTTTAGAGGAGTCTGTGCGGAGGTACATTGCAAGTGGCCTCAATATCGCTGGCATTAGTATCGGCGGCTAGCACAATGCAAACAGAGCAACGATACACAAACAGTAAGTACACAATATCCAGATCACATACTCCCTCACAGATTGAATTATAATTTCATAGCACAGAACACACGTGGGGATGACCCCCAATTCCAAAAGATTGGACTTAATGACTAAACGTACAGACTTACATTTATAAATATTGGATACTATTTGGTTTGTGCAGTCACAGCAGGCCTGAAATGTGATCCTTGATAAGTCCATGTATTGCCTTCCAGATGATGCTCAGACATTCGAACACAGACACCTTTAAGATGTTCCTCCAACAAAGGACTACTCTTGCTGTCATAGCATGATACAACTCCATCAGACCATCAATAATAATCACTATCTGATCATCTGCCAATCCAGCACTCTCGCCCCACCCACTGCCTTCCTCTTCCTCTCCCCATGTCTCTCCCTCACAAGGTTTCTCGGTTTGTATCTACATGGGTGAGAGTATTGTGGGCTGCGTGCTTAAAAGAACGACCTGTTGATGACAGTTGCACACCCAGAATAGAAAAACAGATATCTTGAGGGGGTGGAATGCGTTTTTTAGTTTGTTGCAAAGGCACCTTTTTAAGCAAGGACATTATTTGTACTAACATTGTAAACTGGCGTTTTTTCAATGTAGATATGTTTATTTATTATGATCACTTCCAATATATATTGTAATCATAATAAGAATGTTAAACTTGTCTTACTGGGCAAAGCACGTTATCAAAACCTAGAATAACAATATACATTATTTCTAATAGAACATTATCATTATTAGCTGGACAGTCTGGCACATTCCTATTGTGCTCTTTCAAAATAACATTTTGAGAAAGGGAAGGGCCAAATAGAAGCAGTGAGTGTTCCTTACGCTTTGCATAAAAAGAGCATATTGCGAATATAAGAATGAGTACAGATCTTTATACTTGACAAATACATCTGTGATAAAAGGTCTTATGCTTGAATCTCTAAGAATATACTGCTTACTGGACCTGGTGCTCATTTAATTTTTCGCAACAATCTCACACACATTATACTGTTTGTAACACCTTCAACAATTTTAGTGTTTTCAGACTAATTTTTAAGAATTTTCAAGATGGGCTAATAGCCCTACTTTCAATCTTTCTGATTGGTTTATCTCTCACTGCCTCGTTCCTCTTTCTATCCAATCAGGTTTAGCAGGCTCGTCTGTAACCATATATTTCCTCCTCTCTCAACACTATCCATCTCTTCTTCCGCAGTTTAGACCTTCAGAGACTTACGATGAATCCCGGAGGTTAAAATATGGTGGCAATAGAGTTGTAGTTGCTAAATTGTGATCAGAATACAGAGAATGCAATATTGTCAACGATCTATCCTGTTAAGATTCATATTATGCGTCAATTGTTTTATCTTCATACTTGTTTTTATTTAAATCGCTAATGCAGGATGATACTAATCTCTTCCCACCCTCTGTTGCCAGAAAATCTTTGGCAGCGCTCGTACTTGAATTCCTACATTGCTATCAGATTGAATTCTTGACCACTGCCATCTTTTACTGGATCAGCTGGCAATAGAACAGGTTTAGCAAACTTTCTGTTTCCACATCTTGCGTAATTCTCGGAATAATGTTGCCATCCTGTGTCCAAATGGAGTCGTCTCTTCAAGTTGCGGCTCCATGTTCTGACTTTCTTTGCCACCACCCTGCGTACTCTTGCATCACAAATGTAAGGCATGAGTTGCTTCGGTAAGAAAAACATGCTTGTGTAAGGAGTGTCTTTAGTCTGTATCGGAGGGGGGAGGGGCTTTAGCTGCTGACAAAATGGCAGCTTCTGCTCCAAGTGCTCCACTGCACAGGCTCAACAGTTGATCTTCCAGTCTCCTCTCGGCACAGACTCCAAACGATGTCGAAGCAGATGGTGCAGAACCAAGACTCCAGTGTAAGCTTATAGCCCGCTGTGACCAAGAAACTGGACAGTAGTTCTCCAGTTTACCACCTGCCATTGTCAGTTCGTACCTGTAGAACCGAGCGAGCAAGACTACTTCTCAAGGGTTATACATTCACAATGGCACCACGGTAGGCATGGGAGGGTACTCTTGGACAACTCACAGGCTTCCTTCCACACGGTGGGAAGGCAGGATCATACGGTACACCACAACTTCCAACTCGTCCTCTCCAGTGATCACAAACTATTGGCAGGGGTAAAGGGTTTTAGGAACCCTTTGGCATCCGCAGTCCCAGGCTCTTAGGCAAGACTGTGTAGCGGCACGTATTGCCAACTCCACTCTGACAGGCTTGACTTGGGGTGAGGAGGCAGCCTAGGAGGAGCTCAAAACACATGATATGCTGTCAATCGAACAGCCTGATATCCACTCTATGTCAGTGCATGCCTATGCTGTGGAATTACATGGTGGAGCTGCTTTAGTATCCCCTAGCCTGATGACAGTGCTCTCTTGAGCTGGCAGCATGACAATATAGGTTCTAGACATTGGTTCTAGGCTCTATATCCGCTGTTTCAGTGAGGAAAGAACATGAGAGTTTGAAGAGGACTGGGCACTAGACTGTGACTGGATACGCCATGCCAAGTGTCTGTGAAGTTTTAGCAATTTGTTTGATGTTAGTCTGACCCATCTCACACTTCTCACATGCTACCTTTGACAAGTTTCTGGTTAACTGTGAGGTGGGTTTGAGCTAGTAAGAGTTGCTGTCTCAACAAACCTGTCTCAGGCCCTCCATTTCCAAGTGAAGTGTCCTTGTGTTCTTTCAGTCCCTGTTACTTCTGCAACTGGTGGAGACTGGTTGACCACACTTCAGCATAAACTAAAGGTCTTGCTGCCATTTGGACCTGTCTCGGGTGCCCGATTAATGGACTACATTTTCCCATTTTGCCCAGATAGTATGATCATCCGCACTCAGTTACTGTCACTGGTTTTCCCGGGGCAGGTATAATTAGGCCATCAGGCCTGAAAAAGAAAGGCTGCTTCATGATGTGGAAGTGGTGCTCCATAAAGGTACAGAACTGACCATTGACGCAAAAGAGATGCTTTTCATGCAGCAAATGAGCATATGTAGAAAAAGACATGCTACGTAGCAGTTTTGATTAGGAAAAGGTGCACTGCTTTTGTCATCAAAACTAGCTATATATGAATACTTTTCATGGTGTCACTGTATTTTGGTGAAATGAAGTATTGATGACATCATCAAAATGGCCCCAAATGAAGTACATATACTCTTCAATATCTGTGCTATTTATTGGTGGATTTTTTATTTCAAAGGTCTCTTTTAAAATATATGTTCTGGTCTAAAAGAGTGATCCTAACAGCATGTATCCTGTTAACTCTGAAGTCAATTGTGTCTCAAAAATGACAATATTTATAGTACAGATATGCAATGACACTAATGGTATATGTTCAGTTCTTCATTCGTTTAATGATCATTTCTTTAATTTGTTTCTGGCACAACTTCTTGACTGAAGTTATGGAAGTTGTAAAACAGATTGATCAAAAACCTTCATCCAAACATAGGCGCTGTAATGGTATAGACTTTCATTCATGTTTACTGTGTCAACGCCAGACAAAAAGACATAGTTCACCAAGTTTTATTTAAGGAAAATACGGCCTCAACTATCCCTATAGCTAAGACGATGGGGTTCCCTAACCTCACAGAAAAGAACAAACTGGTGTTCATCAGGATGTCTTACAAAAATTTCGTCCTCTGTCCAAAACCTATTCTCTGTTCTATCCCTACCAGTAATAACTAAACAATATAAGATATGCCGAAGCAAGGTTACCCCCGCGCTGCTTGGCCTCAGGTGTATGGTTTCTGACCCCCACCTAATTGTGTTTGATTCTCTCTGTCCCAAGCTCTGGCCTGTGAATGTAGCTCAAACAAGGTTCTTGTTAGGGCAGGTAGCCCTGGACTCCCATACAAATTGTCTCTTAGATGGTTTGACAAATCTACTCCTAATAGTCTTTCAGCCTGGCACAGGCTATCTGGCCCTCCGAGCTCTCTGTGTATTGGATAGCATCCATCCTCTTGTGGAGCACTCTCTGATTCTACCCGGGTGGGTGGTTTGACCTCTTAGGCCATCTGGCACTAGTTCTTGTATAGCATGCACCCCCTCATGGGGTATTCTTAGGTTCAGTCACTTGTGACCCTTCAGCCTCCCAGACTGTTTGACACTTGAGTTGTCTTCAACCCCCATGGGGTATTGTCATTTACAGCCCCTCTTGAGCTGCTCAGCCTCCCAGGCCATCTGACTCTCGGTTTGCTTTCGCCCTCATGGGGTATTCACAGGTTCTGCCCCTCGCCTGCTATGTGGCTCTTTAGCCATTCTGAAGTTATCAATGTTCCCACCCTCTCGTGGGGTATCTTGGTTTTCAGATGGTGTGGTCTATGCAGCTTTTCAGCATGCCTGGGTGCTTGATCTTTGGAGTCACCCAAATGTTTTTTATATCTTCTTCCAAACAGTCTACCAAATTGTACAGTTCATACTTCAGATTTTCCCAGTGCCTGTGTATTCTTTCTCTCCACCTGTAATACCAGTCTCTATTCCTTTGGGTCAGCCTGTAGTTACTCAGTCCTGGACTATGTTGTTTCTCACCCCATCTTGGGTTCTCTAGGTTTCCACATCTGCTTCAGGTTTCTGTGCCCTTCGCCTACTCAGGAGGGTTTTTATTTACAACTTGCCTTGGGGTCTTGCTTCTTGCACCACGCCTCAAGTTCGGCTTCTCACACCCCATCTTGGGATCTCCTGTCTCGAGACCTGCCTTAGGCTTTCCTCTCTGTCATCCTGCTTTGGGCTGTTTTGCCTTTGCCTCTTTGCCTCCACCTTGGAGTATCTTGCATCTCGCCCATTCTTGGGTTATCAGGCTTCTCAATACTTCTTGGGTTCTCTTGGGTCTTGCCCTCTCTTGGGCTATCGGGTTTTTCACCCCATATTGGTTTCTCTTGAGTCTGTCCCGCTTTTGAGGTATTGTCAGGGTCGCATTGCGTACCTTGCTCTCTGCCAGAGTGCTCATTGATTCAAGCAGCCTCTTCGGTCGGCATTGAGCCACAACTCAGGGTTCGATCTGGTCCTCGCCGCCAGTTTGCTTTCATCGGTTCCTCCTATCAGTACACAACAGGACTCTGGTGTCAGTGATCACAGATTCTGATCGACCACTTCTAGGCGAACGTATCTCCTTTTTGTTCACTAGCCTGAGCCCCCTGGCTCCTGAGCTTGGTTAAGGCAGCAGTGTTCTGCAGGCTTTCTTTGTCTTCTGCTCTCCACACCATCTGCGTGGTGCTGGTCACTGGCTCTGCCTCGAAGGGGGACGTTCCCTCTTCTGCGTTATTCTGCAGGTATGCATCTCTCTCTCGTACTTCTGCTTCTTACACTTTTCTCTTGTGTTGGTCTCACAGAATCTATATATTGCTCCCTGAAGCGGGATGGGACAATCCATTGGTTGCACTCTGCAGGCAAAAATGCCAGCACATGCAAGTCAGAAACCAAAGCATCGACTTATAGAGGGCCATATACATCATTGCCCTGCTCAATCCCTATGTACCATCAAACACATAGGATTCTGTACTGGAGGAAGGAGAAGTACAAATCCTGCTTGCAGATTCCATGTCCACTGGGTGGGGAAGGGGGTCCCCCCCAGTGGGATATTGCTTGTCCTGACGGCTAGGGGTTTTATGTTGAGCGGATTCACCTCCTTTATCTCATAAGGAGTGGGTCCCCTTTGGATAGAAAGGATAAATTCCCTGGATTCGTCACAGAGGCTCAAAATCTATTGAACAACTATGGGATAATACTGAATTTGAAATGGGCTTGAAAACGTGATTATAAACACCTTGAAGAGAACTTTTAAAAAGCAACTGCAGAAGAAATTAACCATTGTAATGCAAAAGGGCATCTTCCCCCTTACAAGAAGTGCACAGACAAAGGTAAACCTGAAAGACTACAGGCCAGATACAGTAAACAACTGGCAGAACATGAAGATGCTCATGAGAGCACAGTAGGAATGAAGGAACTTCCACATACAAAATCCCAAAGTACTGGTACACAATTACAAAATACATTACTGCTGCTTTTGAAATAGACTTGAAGCTATGAGGTGTCCAATGCACAATGTGTGCACTGAAGAAGCAGGTGAGAAGATGTATGTTGCTGAATGCAAATAGCCAAAGGAAACTGAAGTTGAGTGAAGCATTCATCAAAAAGATGCTCATGCGTATGACTTAGAATATCACAAAAAATGTTACGTGCAAAGGGTTCCCAAAGTCTTGTGAAGGGCAGAAAAAAAAAACGAAACACCACCCAGTGTGTGAGAATGTGCATGTCAGGTAGAATTAATGAACCGTCTGTTGGAGGCCATTTTGGAAGATTAGGCTTTCACATTGGAAGAGACTCAGTCAAACTTCAAGGAATTGTTTTACTGAAAGGGTGTCAAAGAGGAAGTATATGATAAACAGATATCAAAACAATCTCTGAGAACAATCCCTGAGAAAACATTTATTTTTTTGACATACAAGTAGTATTCAGCAATCCTGTCTCTAAGAACCAATGGCAGGGTTCTTCTTTGAAATCAGTTAACCATGCTGTGATTTTACAGGCAGAAGCAAGTTCCAACATACACTTAAGTATGAATGCTTGGTATGAGGCTGCTGAATGACTGTGGAAAGCCATCCAGCTGGAGGAGAAGTGGAAATTCACAAGTTCCATCACGCAGGACAAAGTTACAAAAACAATACCACAATAAGTGTTATCCTTTTCCAAATGGTGTATATAGTGAGAGAGGAATGCTTGCAGGTTGGAAATACACATGGGAAGCAGAAGGCTTTTTCACAAAATTATAGATGCATGTTCCTAACAGAAGGGCAGGCCTCATATGTTCCCTTAACTTCAGTAAAGTTAATACACACACTTTGACTACAACTTCAGGTTGATGTTGGCCTAATGATGCATTCCAAAACTCACAGAACATTTTTGATGCAGCATATGCATGGCTTGGGTTCCTCAGTCAACTGTAATCAAGTTTGCTGGGTTGAGACATCTTTAGGTAATGGTGTCCTGTGCTATATAGAATACAATGGCGAGCATATGTGCCACTGAACCTTGTGAAACGAAGGTTTATACTACAATGTGGATATTTTGAACTTCTTTAAGGACACAGTTGGCGGAAAGGAAACCCTTAATACAACTGCAGTGACTTGTTATCAAGGATGTTGTGAGAAAGATGAATTACAACCCATAGCATGTTGTGATACAAGCATGCGGAATGGTTCACTACAGAAACTTCCCTGCTGCATTACAGACTTCTTCTCCTGCAATAGTCAAAAGTTCACAAGCCAACGTACAGTACAGTGTGTATGAAATCCAATGTTAACAGAAGAGAAAAGGATTTGAATTCCTTTCGAGAAGTCGACTTGGCATGGTTTCTATGCAAAACTAGAAATATAGCAAATTCTACTACTTTGTTTTTTGAGAGCACAGAATCGGCTGCATGGTGGATGACGATATAATGGCTACACAATCCCAAAATTGGCCTAGGAAAACAGGTTCTTATCATAAACGTGTTCCATATTGGATTATTTCCATGCAAAATTGCAAGAAGTGCTGAAGCAAAAAACGTGCACATGTGTCCCGGCAAACATACCATCTACTCCCAAAAGATCATTCAGTTCAGTTGACTTTCTAGACATATCTCTAAAATGTAACAGCACAACATATTTGTGGAAAAGGTAACAAAATGTGTTGTGACCTTAGAACTGGGTCTTAAGCATCGTCTGCAGCAACTAAATAATGTGTCAACACTGTCTTCATGATCGATTTGTATTTCATCCCAGTGAATTGCACATGTGTATAGCATTACTTTGTAATACTGGCTATTTTATTGATGTATTTGGTATTCCTGAAAGGTGGGATGTTTGGTACAGTGAGAACACTGGCAAAGAAGCACACACTGTTTGCATGCTACCTGGAAGTGTTTGTCAGGAAGCATCCAGGTGCAGGAATTCTCAATAAGGTAAAATAGTTTAAAACAACAAATGTATCAAAAGCTGGGATATTCAAGACCTGCTAGCAACCATGGAGAAATCTAACAGTTCTAAAAGAAATGAAGACGTTTGACAATGTTGAAGGACAGTCTTACCAAACATTTAAAATAATGCAGGACAACATGGCAATGGTGGGATATGTGTTGCAATTAATAAGATTGCTTAGATGTGGTGATTGGAATGCACACATCAACAGTGGAAGCAATCATCAGGTATTTCTTTACATTACACTTTCATAATTACTCTGGGATGATGGCATGCTTTTTTGAAATAAGTCTTTTGAAAGAGTCAGATGCTGAAATATGGGAGGAGTTTGAAAAAGAAAACTGGGTTTTGACAAAAACTAATAGTCCCGGCAGTGCTCTTAGAGCTGGTGAAGCGCTTGAACATCAAACAGAACTTTAGTGGGCGTGACACAAGACCCTAGGGCATTCAGGTACTATTTTATAATAGTGCCCGTACTTGACCTTACATCAGAACAGACATCAAGCATGGCAGGAATACCAGAGAAAGCTTCATGACACAAACATCATTAACATTCTAGAGAAGCAGTAAACGGGGAGAATATTTCAATAAAGGTATTGCTTTTGAATTTAAATGAATTTGAAATAAATGTTCAGGTAATGGACCTGAACTTGTCAACATGGCAACCAAAACAGTTTTTAGTGAGAGTATTTCAAAATCTGATGGTCAGCTTTATGCTCTGGGTGTTATGTGTGATGAGTTCAAAACAATGATACTTACCTCTGAAACTAGGAATGTGAATGCATGGGATCCTGTGAAGAGAGATGAAAATAAATATAAACGTGTGAATAAAGATCTGCTGAATGGCAGGATCCAACGCTTGTGTCGTATTTTTATTTAGCAATGTATCTGCTGCTCTTCTGACCCATGACATACCTCACCTGAAAGGTACTCTTTAGCCAAGCAAATCTAGCCAAACTGGAAATGATATAAAGAGCTGATTCTCATATACTTATTACCAATTTTGTTAAACAAGACGTTCTTGTGATTAGTATGAAATCAATAAAAATGTGTTTTATAAGAGATTAATTGATCCCCAGGTAACATCAATAACAGAGGATTGGGCTAACACATGTTTCACACACTTGTGCTTCTTCAGGCCCTGATATGATCTTGATGTAGTTATATATTATTGTGCACTCATCCAACTACTATGATTTACTACACTTCTATTCCTTTACTAGTATAGATGTGGCTCAAAATGTTCAAGAATATATAACTACATCTAGATCATAGCAGGGCCTGAAGAAGCACAAGTGTGTGAAACATGTGTTAGCCCAATCCTCTGTTATTGATGTTACCAGTGCGTTACTGCAACAAGGTGCATTTGGCTATCATACTATGGAAGATTATAAAGAATAAATAGAAAATGACAATGTACTAATCTTTGAAATTGGGCAAGCTGATTGTTGAGCAGAAGACGTTTCAACACATATGTTGTGACCTATTTGATCAGAAATATGAAGCGCTAGGACTAAAGTTGCAGATCATTTTGAGAAACATCTATAGTATAAAAGAGGGTCTTGTTCAATGAAATTGGTGATAATTATATGATTATCAGAACACTGTATGATTTTAGTTTGGATTAAGATTATGTAAAAATAAAAATGGCTGATACTGTTAATGATCTAAGAGCAAGCTGATCATTACTTGTCCAACTACTTGTTGTAAGCAGATCAAATAGTCAAGTAGATTTGGGACATTATGGTGCTTTGAATATTCTTCTGTACTGCAATCACTGTTTAATAATGATGGACCTATGCTTATTTTCCAGCAACAAAGCAAACATTTTGAAATTTTGTAGTCATCCCCACCACTTCAACCACCACCGCAAATCAGCAGCACAAACAGCAAACATACAAAGCCAACAACAGCGATAACCAATACTCTGCATGTTGCAATTGCTGATGGCATGTCAAAGGACAATCTTTGTGTAAGTCAATATGCTGTCAGTCATGCAAGGTTCTGAATACATCATTCACCAAAACAATTCAAAAGAAGTAGCCGGAGTATAATGAAACATATTTAGTGTTTTATACTTACAAAAAAGATAAAGAGTATGACAACGCAAAAAAGGTTCCAGGGAATTAAACCAAACCTATACATCGCTATACATGTATTGTTGTATTGAATCTACGTTCCCACATTAAAACAAAACATGAAATATCTGCTTGCCTAGCTCACAATATCATTCAACAAGCACAAATGAACCAAAATAAAGTGATCATAAAGAGGAGTACATGAATAGCTGCCTCACATTGTGCTTTGGACCAAGTACAAATCATGAGGCAGACACGAAGGTAATTCTCCATGCAATCAATGCCACGGAAAAACAAGCTACACAACACTATACATGTGCATGCTCTCCAAACCCTCCCTCCCCCAAGTCTTGCTTTGTTTCTAATTCAAAACACATGTTTTCAATTGCAGAGATATTCCTATCACTAGGCTCCTTGAAGGCTTCTTTATTACCTGAATTGTCTGGATCGATTGCACAGGTACCCCATCTGGCAAAAGTTGAAATTCATACTGGAAAACATTCAGTACAGTGGTTAAAGACACCCTTTTGCTACTGTATTCAATATGTACATAAGACTACATTCCTTAAGAGGTACTACATAAACTGGAACCATCCATTTGCCAAGTCTATGAGCCCAGAACTTGAATGACCAAATTAGCAGCGTTTTGTTGGACTATGTTTTGTTAGAAACAGACAAGCACGAAGAAGTTACCACCTACAAGCGTTCATGCGTCAAGTGAAGAGAGTCAACTACCAGGCCATGATATGGAACCAAGAGGACCAAATCATGGTTCAAAATTCCATCTCTCATTGGACATTATTCGAACACGGGGGACGGTGAAATGCCATGTGCTGCAGACTCCATTCTGCAGTTGATATGATGTTTGTTTGTGAAGAACAGATGCAGTCCATCCTGTAAATGTTTATCAATCAACCCACCATGAACAGATGTGTGAGTTTGGAAAAAACCATGAACTATGTGATAATGAGTCTCATACAATACCAAGCTTAGCAGACACAGACAGTGAAGACGATTTCAGCAATGATGACGTTGATCAATTGCCTCTGTATCTTCAAATTCAGTCTGCCGTCTCCACATCTGAGACCTGCTGAATCTTCTAGTATCTCAGGCTCGACGCTGCTGCCATGTCAGCATCTTCTTTGAGCTTCACGGCAATGCCGCTGGAGTGCCCGACACCATGTTGAGCCAGCTGAGTCTGCTCAGAGCCAAAGGCAAGTCTCTGTTTCTTTCTCCCAAAAGTCACTTAGTGTTCCAGCGTGGAAGAGCCTACACTGGTTGCCATACCCAGCCTCTCCGACACACAACCCAACGCTAATGACGAACTTCACGACATCATTAGGTCCTGCCACTGATGATACATTACGCAACCTCGGCCTGATGCCAAAAAGCATCCAGACTCCTGGTTTGTTTCTAAAAAGCCTGGCTCAAAGCTGTTGAGCTGCAAAGAGAAATTAAATAAAAGAGAGATAGCAAAGAAAGAAGCCCTGTACTTGGACCACGTTTGGGACAATAGTATGTTGTAAGGTCCCTTCTCTGCCATGTTCTTGGAGGACATTGGGCCTCATTACGAGGTTGGAGGTAGCCATGGCGCTATTAGTGCCATGGCTGCCTCCAAAATCATTCCAACTCTGGTCTGATGGATGGAGCAATTACCGGTCCATTCCGGGGTCGGCGGGACTGGTAATTTCCCATTCACCAGAGCCATTCCCCCTTCCCTTTGAGCCCCCATAGGGCTCAATGGGAAGGGGGAAGGCGGCAATAACGGTACCGCAAATTGCTATACCGTTATGGACCCCAGTATCCCTTTGCGGGTCCCGTCCTTAACGCCTGGTAAAACCAGGCGTTAAGGAAGGACCCGCAAAGGGAACTCGTAGTAGGGTGTTAAGGGATTACCGGCACCGGTGCCCTTACCGGTGCTGGTAAACCCTTACCGCCCACCTCGTAATGAGGCCCATTTTCTTGAACACTGATATTGAGCTGATTGAGTGCCTGAACACCATGCTCCTCTACCAAGATGGCTATTCCACTAAGGCTTGCATTTTCTGTGGGGTGGGTTTTTGCTTGTGTTTTTAGTTAGTTATTTGCATCTTTATTGTTTAATTAGAAGTCTATATTTTTATATAACCTTGATTGGGTATTCCTTTATTTTCAACTCTGGCACTATTGCTGTTGGGGTTGCTACTGCTATCATGGCACACCCCTCCTGAAAATATACCCATCCTTCGGCCTGCACTGCCACACAATGTTAAGGAGGTATATCTTTCACATTGTATAGGTTTCAGCTTAGTGATTGGGGCCGCTGCTGGCTTGACAGTAGTTGGGAGCTGAGTAGGCAATTTATCCACTACTCATCCTTGTACTTCCTTTCGTCACAGTTGGCTCGTTCCCCTGACTAGATCTCTATGTTTCTTGTTTGAGCTCCCTATCCTGTGTGGGGACCCTGATTCCAAAGCTCTCTGTGAGGCACTGTTCACTAATGTTTCAAGGCACGGAACTCATTAACCATCTTTGTCATTCACTCGCCTCCCAGGTGATTCCTCCTGCCACGGAGTTAGAGCAAAGGCATTTTGAAATACAAACATTCCAAGTCACTGGCTGTCAACCATGTGGTAAAGTCAGTAAAAACGGACACCCAACCGTATACATCCCATTCCCCCTCATTTCCATAGACGTTTCATGTGTGGTTGTTGTGTGTTGCTCAGGGATTTTAAAACATGTCAAGACCCAATGCTAGGAGATAGTGAAAGGTAAGTTAAAGGTGCAATGACGGAGGGAGGAAATGACAGAATTTGGAATTAGGGGCTGTGGGAGAGGTTCCTGAAGAGAAGGCGGCCGGAGTGCTTGAGCGCAGACTAAAGAGGACTGTGGTTCTGGAAAACGGAGGATCTGAATATGTCCCAGGATTAGGGGCTTGCGCCTTACGTCTCCTTTTACAACCTTTTTACATTTTGAAATTGTTCAGGTGGAAGTTCTTGGGGCTCCTAGCACATCATACCAGAACTTTTCTGAAAGTGTGCGGCTCATGGGCTCCAGAAGGTAAGCCACCCAAATGGGAGGCTGCTGGAGTGCTGGCCTGGGTGGCAGGCCTGGTGGGAATTTGATGCAAGAATACTGAGGAATATGACTTCACAGACTGACTGGGTGGAAGATTGAGTAACGCGTGGGTATTATCAGCTTGGAGACTGTGGGACCAGTAGCCCATAGTGCCTTGAAGCTGAGCGACGCGCTGTAAATGTTCTCGAAGGAGGGTTGACAAACCCCCAAAGCAGTCCTGCTATTTTGAGTTCTCATTGGGCCCAAAAGCCCCATAGCACTCCCTCATTATTTATGGGCTAACAGCATGAGGCTTCCATAGATCCTTAATGCCATTCATTTATACATTTTAAGCATTGAAAAAAGGTGAGGGTCAACAAGCCCTCGTGATTTCGAAAGTGTTGGGTGAAGGTGCTCTGGAGGGGCCCTCCCATTGGGGACTCTGTGCTTGTCATAGGCTGTCCCGCAGGTGCCAGCAATGTTTTTGAAGTTCAGGTGTGATTTTATGTTCCCCAGTAGTACTGCGCTTCGAGTGGTTTTTAGAGTACACGAGAAAAGAGGCAGCTCTTAAACATTCACAATGGAGTCAGTTTAGCCCCCCGAATTCTGAGAGTGAGGGGTGCTTTATTATGACAGAAAGGGAGTAGGTACCTGTCATTTTTCCGGCTGTGATGCTCCAGCTGTCTCGGTGGGCACTGTTCATTGTCATGTCCCTTGAAGTGTCCCAACTTCGTTCCTGCCCACGGCACTCTGGCCGGCATCCGGAAGGGTGGATGCTATATGTAAGATTTTGTCAGCATTTTAGTGAATTTCCAAGCTATCTATTATCCACGGATATGGTTAGTGCTAATATTTAATTAATTCATCATTTTGAAAGTGTGTTGTATAGAAATAAATAGCGCATTGACTTGCATAACTGTGCGAGCTGTGGTGTGCTGGGCTTGATCATTTCAATGATATATCATTTAAAGTTGATATGTACAGGGCCCCTGTAGGACAGCTGGTCGCTGTCTAGGCCCCTGCTGATGCCCATGTGTGTACGTGGAAGGGTATTTAATAAGTATCAGTCTGGCAGGCGTTTCCATGATGGTAGCGGAGGCTACGAGCTCAGGCGACTTTCTTGCACCACTGTCCTGTTGACCTATTTCTATTATATTGTTTAACTTATTGACCTTCATCTTATTAACGTCTGCCCCTCATTAGATCATCCAGGTTCATATAGGAACAGGGCAGGTAGCAAGGCTTGTTGGTGCCCTCTCCTTTTTCCACACGTTAAGTTCATATAGTGAATGTGGAAATGCTGTGGTGAGCTTGAGGTTTTTTAGGAAGTTGATTTATCTTTTCTTCACCAATTTTTATTTTATTCTCTCGAAGGAGAACCTTTTATGTTCTACTAGAATCTTAATTAGGCTTACTGATCTTAGCATTTATTATTGGGGTGATATTTTAGGTAAAAGATCGAAGAAAGGTGATGTCTCGTTTTTTATCAAGAGTGAAGCAAGGAAATCAAATCTCTCATGCTTGGGTTGGTTTTATCTGTATTCCTGAACGGCGAAAGCAACATCTTTGCATTCTGCTTTTGAAAATGTCACCATTCCCCTTTTGAAAATTGGCAACATCAGACTCCAAAATCCATAACAAATTGAATTTATTGAGGAGCATTAATGATTGTACAAACACCTCATTGACATCCCTAAACACTTACTTTTGTCTTTCAAATAGGTCATATAGCCTTTGCCACGTGTGTAATCTTCAAACTCCAAGACCCCATACCCACAACAGGATATCACCACCAGGTACAAGCGTAAGGCTCGAGGGTAACTGATTGGAAAGAAGACATTGCTCACATTCCTCGACCTGGCCCCTGAATAGCTCTAAAGCAGTGGTTTTCAAACTTTTTTTGTCCAGGGCCCCCCTGAGCAAAATGTGGGCAGGCTAGGACCCCCCAGAAATGCCAAATGGACAGTATGTATTGTGTGCCATCACCTGCTCCCATCACATTCGCTGGGCTCCCTCATCCCACTCCTACCCAGTCCCTGGTCTCTCCCCACCCCATCACACACCCTGGGCTCTTCACACTGTGCTCCCACCACTATCCCATGTTCCCGCCCATTGTGCTCACACCATAGTCCCTGGGTTCCCCCCATCCCGTTCCCAACACAGTCTGAGGGCCAGTGGCGTCTGGTGATTTTTTAAGTGGAGGGGCATAACTATTTCCCCCAAAAATGACATAGCAACTGAGCATAGTGAGGGAGCCCGAACCAATAAATTAGGGTTCGGGGCGGTTTCCCCCTGTGAATTGCATTTAAATAATGGGTTAAAATGTTGCATTGTAGAGCATACTTTTAACACAAAAAAAGGGTAAATAGCCAAACAGTTTGCAATTGGTGCTGGGGGGCCCAGGGGCAGGCATGACATTTTTTACTGGACATCTATGATAGATACCATCCCTGTCCCCTGGGCCCCACTGGGCCTAACACAATCAACATGATTATGTGTGTATGCAAGTCGCTGTACATTCATACAGCAATCACTCTATCATTCACATAAGCATCCATCACCATACACTCACTCATAACATAAGCATACACGCATCCATACACATGTTTAAATAAAAAAAATAAACATAAACATACCTTCTGCATTGGCCTGAGCTATGCAATGCTGGTGAAGCAAAACGCCCCAGCACTTGCATAGCTGAGTGAGCATGTGCGACTAGGGAACTAAACTGAATTGTCAAAGGGAAACATTGTTTCCCTTTGACAGTTCAGCCAGCCCAGGAGCACTCCATCAGCTTGAAAAAGCAGCTGAGGGAGTGCTCACTGTTTCACTGGGCTGCCTCCTTAGCTCCTCCATAATGGGTGAGGGGCCACTGGGTGGGCGCCCTCTCACCATTATGGATGAGCCGCCAGGCTCCGACTGGCCTATAGGGCAATGCCTGTACCAAAAATGTAAAATGCTAGTGTGGGCCAGTCAAAATGGGCCACCATTTTGGCCAATGTGGACCAGTTTGATGAGTTACTTTACTATGCAGTTAGTAATTTTGACCATTGTTGCTGAATATATCACAATTTACCTACATTTTAACACAAAGCACCCCCTTGGGTACTATTGAAATAGTGGGCCTCATTACAACCCTAACCCTGGCGGTAGCTGTGCCGGTAAAACCGGCACGGCTGCCGCTGGAGTTGCATCCGTGTCTGGCACCCACGAATGGCCAATTACCGGATCATGCTAAGTTAGGCGGACCTGATAATTGCCCTTTCGTGGGTGCCTGTACCGGTAGATCCCCATTCCCATTTGAGCCCCACAGGGCTCATTGGGAATGGAGAGCTCGGATGCACCGGCACCGTTATTAACGGTGCCAGTGCATATGACAAGCTGTGCTTGCGGGTGCCGCTCAGCCTGCCAGTTCAGACCTGGCGGGCTGTCAGGCACCCACAAGCACAACCCGTACTATGGCGGTACGGTAGCAACAGTGCCGGAAGCTTCCCGGCACCATTGTTACCGTAATGCTATAGTTGTAATGAGGCCCAGTCTGTGACTAAAGGAATGAATATCCATTTACAACTGAGGGCCACTTTTTCATTGTTCCCTGAGTCAGTTTGATGCTTCAGCCCGACCATGTGAGCCACTCCTCCCCATTTCTTCCAATCTAAAAAAAAAAAATCTTTTTTTTTTTTACATTTCATGCTGAGCTCTCAGGGCACCCTAGGGATGCACCTGTGGACTCTTGAGGGGTCGCGCCCCTCCGTTTGAATACCACTGCTCTAAAGTTTGATGCCCCATTTGTACAAGACCGCTCTCTGTAGACCATCAACCACCCCTTTCTCTCTGAGGTATTTCACTGTCTAATCACCCTAAGCCCGATTTTTTGAACGAGGGGCAAAGCATGTATGATCTTCGATTGCACACTGTATAGCAAGAGATTCACTTTTTGGTCAGCGTTGCATTTTATAATGGGGTGCACACACTAATGTGTCTCTAGTGCGGGGGTCTGCAAGCTTTGGCTTTCCAGATGTCTTGGACTACAGCTCCCATAAACCTCTAGCCATCAACGGCAATGGTAAGGGATCATGAGAGTTGTAGACCAAAACATCTGGAGAGCTGCAGTCTAGTGTATTTCTGGACATCAGTTTTTCAACCAGGGCACCAGTAGGGTGATGAATATCACCTTCAATGATACCGATAGCAACAAGGCCCTGTAGGCCCTGTAGGATCTCAAGGAGCAGATGTACAGGAGGACGGAGCATCCTCTGACAGGCCCATAGGTCAGAGCTCATCCTATAGTACCTGTAAGACAAGACAGCTGCACCATGTGAGGAATGGGGGTGCAGGATTCACTTACTCAAACACACTTCAATAAGGACAACTCAATAGTTTGGCAAAGGGAAGTCCGTTTAATGACAAGTACAAAAAAACGGGAAACAAATGGTAATCATCAATGATGCGATCGCCTGTCTCGCTTCAACTCCCAAATTGTTCATTAAGACAGCAACTTTTATGGGCAAAATTCGTCTTCAGTTGACGTACAAAACATAAGTTTGTCATGCAATTCTATTGGTCGGAAATGTAACTTAAGTATATGTGCTATATCTGTATATGGTAACGGAGCATGCAGATTTGATAGCTCTTATCGGGTGGGTGTCTATGCCCATCCCACTACATCACTCGTGATAGACGTCACTACAACTACTACGTCTTATTGGTTCTACCAGCTGTAAGACCCTAGATTATTTGGTCCATTGTGATTGGGTGGGTTACACCCATAGGCATAAATCTCCACTTTAATTAGCAGCATGCAGAATGGACACCCAGATGTAGAGTGCCCCACGATTCACCCTGCCTCCCTTCCATCAATCTATACCTTTAGGGCTATGTGTCAATTAGTTGGCTAGGGATGGCCTCGTAAATGTAGTTCTTATCAAGAAAAGTTATGGCATCCTCGGGTTCTGGGTGAAATCAGACTTTGGTACTTCTTTGCCCTTGGCTGGTCACGTGTCTGTTCACCGTGAATCTACTTAATTTTCCCTCTTATTCGTGTATTTGATTCTTCCATAGCCTTGCCACCTGCATGGGGCCTCCTTATCTCGACCTTCACTGGCTGGTTGCTATGCTCTGAAGTTTCGATTCTTCAGAGTTGCCACTCTCCTCCCTTCCTGGAGTTGACCTCGAATTCCCAGGCATTGAGCTGCTTCTTACTGAGTTTCGATTCCGCTCTTTCCTTCGGTTTTGGCTGGGATATGAATCTTGGCCTTGTTAGTCCCTTGCAGCCTGGGATTAATTCTGCTTTTATAAAATGGAGTCGCACTTGTATAGCGTGCTTCATTGAGGTAGATATATACTTGGCGCATGCTGCTCTATTCTTCTACTAAGCATTGCAATCAGTACCATTTTTCTTTGCTTCTTGCGTTCCAACCCCATTCAGTTAGTCGCATATTTTCATCCTACTTCATGGTTACGTTTCTGTTTGCTAAAATGTTTTCTTCTTATATGTCCATTACATCGTTACTCTTTGTTTTTTGTCCTTGTGTGTCCGTTTTTCATTCGTTGTTTGTGTTCATTTGTTGTCACCATCTGCCCTCCATTAAGTCTCTCCGGGTCTCTTCAGGGACTGTTTGTAAGTAATCCTCATTTCGTATCAGCTGCTGGTATGGTTGTCTCAGTGGGTTCCTTGCAGCCCATGGTTGTCTGGTTATTGGCGCTTCAATAGGTATACATGTCCCTCTGATGGATATTGGACAGAGCCCCACTGTGGCTCTCTGTTGGTTCATTTGCTCCTTATATGTCACATATCTTGGCGAGTATGCTTCTGGCATTTCGACATGGGTGGCTGGAGTGCAGGCCATATTTGGGACCTCCTCTACACACCCCCCTCTGATCGGTTTATCAACCACTTTTTCTTCTTCCTTTAGATTATTCTTGCTTGGTTCTTTCATATCCAATTCTTCGTCATCTGGGTTTGTACATGATGGTGTGAACGTGTGCATCTTTGGAGTCCATATTTTTATCACTCCTTTCAAACTTCCTGTTGTTTTTACGTGTTCGTCTTTGTTCCAGGTCATCAGCTTGCATTGCCCATTTGGGCTACAGTAAATCCATTTCCCTTCATACCTTCTTCATTTTCTGGGGTTTGCAAACTCTGTTCCTTCTGGCGCAAATTCGCTGGCCTTCACGAAGTTTATTATTTTTTCATCTGTTAGGTCTCTGGACTTCCATCCTGGTTCGAAATCGACCATAATTTTCATCCCAATGGCTTTCTTCGCAATTTTCTGGCATTGTGTTATGATTATCTTGAGAACACAAAATCCTAATAGTATCATTACTAGCAGGGCACCCAGAATTTTGAACATGTCTGCCATCCATTGTGGAACCCATGGAAACAGTGTTCCAAACCAGCTTTGATCATCGACTTCATCCGTTTCCTTTATCATCTGATTCTGCATATCTGCCAGCATACTTATGGCTTCTGTTAAGGTTCCATTTTCTTCATCATGTGAAGGTATAACGTGCAACATGATTCTCCGATTTTTGTGCAAACACCTCCATCCATTGCTGTGATCATGTCAAGTACATATCTGTTCTGGAGGGTCATCAATCGGATTTTGATTGCGCTGAATCCTTTTATGGTAGTGTTGATGGTCTGCAATAACTCCCATCTGGTTATCTGCAACCATTTAGCATTCACTCCTATTTGGATGTGCGGCAAGAGCATTGTTGTGAATACTGTTGAGGTGAGGCTAAACAGCCTGTGCTCGTATGGGATTGCATGGAATGCTTCTTCCGATTTGGCAGAAAAGTCATATGCCTCCCCAGTTTTTAGGCAGTCTTATGTCTTATGTATGCTTTGGATCCACATGCCCAGTAACGGTCCATAATTACTGCGATCCCTTGCATCATTCCTGGGGCTTCGAAGATTCCTCCGCAGTTTTAATTCTCTCCCATCTTCCTTGTGCCATTGTTTCTGAAGCACAGTTTCGGATTTTCCAATGGTACTATTTGCAAGGGTCCTCCTCTGTCTTCGACCCATGTTAGCAGCTTTACCAATTTCAGCCATAGTGGTTTGCAGAACCTCTGTGAATTCTCTATTGCTTCCTTGCAGGCTCCAAGCACCATCCACGCTCTGCAGATCACAACTCCTTCTTCCTATCCGTTTGGGGAAACCACTGTTCCCTAGATCTGCATTTGGCCTCTGTTTTTCCAAATTTTCGCCTCTTCTGCAGTCTTTCCTTGGACTTTCAGTCTCGGGTTTATTTCCCAACTTGTTCCTGATCCTTTCACTTCAGGCTTTTCGTACCTGATCACGTGATTCTTAGTGTGCGCTCTGTTTCTTGTCTTGATATCCTGGACGTAACCGTCTTCATCGAGGTATTCCTTTTCAGTTGCCCATATCAATTAGGCATCTCTCCCCATAAACTGTCCTCTGGTGTTGCACATTGCTATGTGTGACATACAGTGTGCTGTAGGGACATTGATTTCTATGGCCACAAAGATCTTGGATTTTCCCATGCTGTATGGTAGAAGTGCACAGACGAAGCATTCACCTTCAGCTTGTCTTCTTCCAACCTCCTTCATGTGTTGGTACCAAATGTTATTTCCTAGATGTGCTGTGATGTGATGTGCTGTGCTGTCTAGATAATCGTTTAGTTCATTGTTGTCTTCATGTGGGTTTCTCTTGATCCTTAGTGTCTTTCTGTAGTTTGCTATAACTATATCTTTAAATGCGTCTGTGCTGCTTTTCCATGCTAGGGGTCTCGCAATCATGCTTGTCGAAGGGGCAGGCTTCATTTCCTGTATCGCTGTGGTGGGAGATGGTTTTGTGTTTCTCTTCCTCTCCCCTTGTATTCTCTCGTAGAGCTCCTTTAACCACCACCTGTGTACCGTTTGTCCAACGTGAGGCCACATCGTGGGCCTGGTGCTTGTAGGAACTGATGTGCTTGCTGCGATAGTCAATGTGGTTCTATTTTTCAGTTCCTCATGCAGTTTCTTCGCTCTAGCTATAACCAGGATCAAATGGTCTATCAGCTTTTGTGTCTTTGCAGTGAATTCTTTTGTAGCAGTCTCTGTCTTCTTGAGTGCTTTGGTTATATCTTTTTCAGTTGGCCTTTCGCTTGCTTCCTCTTGGTTACTTTCACTATTTCCTGGAACTGGTTGTTCGGTAGGCAGTCTCTTACTTTCTGTTGCCATCGTTCGAGGTTCTATAGCCATTGACACTTGCCCTTGCTCGTGTGCATTCAGTGTGTGTGTGTGTGTAGTGGTCGGTGCTACATTTTCATTCATTCCGCGCTGACCCTGTCTCCAGCTTTTCTCTTCATTCGTTACCTCAAACCTGTATGAATCACTGTTAATTACATTTCATTTTAGCACGTTTGCTCTACCATCAGCTTTTCTTGGAACTGGAATAATTATATAGGGTCTGGGTGCTTTCGTGGGATTCGTACGTACATTATCTGGTGGGTGCACTGACATTGGAAAGCTTCGTGCACCAATAAAGAATGCAGTTCTGATTGTTAATGACAGAAAAACAATAATAATAACTATACATATGCACATTATCGTTCAATAAGACAATTTGCAGCATTTTCTTCCAGGAAAGTGGGGGCGCCCCCCCCGCTTGTTGGTGGACTAGGCTACTGTCTGGGCCCCCATTTCAATCATATCAATAGTTAAAGTTCTATAAAGATCTCTTCTTTTCATTTATTCCATTATGGTCTTTCAGGAGGTCTTGGACGTAAAGTGTCCTGTGCTTCGTAAGAGTCCTCCCTCTTGAGGGTAACGATTGTCTCTGGTTGCGGGATGTAGTTCCCTTGATAGACTATGGA
This sequence comes from Ambystoma mexicanum, assembly GCF_040938575.1. Taxonomy (NCBI): domain Eukaryota; kingdom Metazoa; phylum Chordata; class Amphibia; order Caudata; family Ambystomatidae; genus Ambystoma; species Ambystoma mexicanum. The sequence goes on along the minus strand of NC_090926.1, from coordinate 243,655,990 downwards.
AAAAGATTAGACTAGCCTCTTTGGTGAGTCACATTCATTGAGCATATTCAAAATAAGAAAATTCCAAGTCCACCCCCCGAATTTGCTTTAGTCCGGAAGACATGCTGGAATCTTGTTTTAATGCGAAAAAAGGTGGGAAAAATTGGAATCAGTAGAAAAAAATGCAAAATGGTAAAAATGGAAAAACTGGAAAAAATAGAACCGTTCAAAATCAAATCAAAAATGGGAGTCAAATAACCATAAAAAATGAAAAAAATAAAATTAAAATAAAAACAAGTGGTGTAGTTCTCTTCCCTCCTCTTCCCGATCTGTCCCACGGCGGTAAAATGAAGAACTGTGCCTCTGTTCCCTCGATCTGTCCCACGGTGGAAAGTTTCACTGGAATCTCCTCAGGTACTCTCACTGTGCGTTGGACAGCTCCACCTGGAGCATGATACCATGGAGGAGTGTGCCCATATGTGCGACATTAGCTGGGTCTCTGAGAAAGGTGATGACATCAACATCTGCAGGCCTCCCCACCATTTCTGGATAGTCAGTGACTAGACGAAACAGGACATTATGCGCCAGGCGGCTGTCCTCGGGTGACAGGGACATTTGTCCTGCTTGGCTGGGTTCTGGATCACAGGCCTTTCTTTTGACGAGAACAGTCTCTGCACTTTCCTGCTGTGTGGATTGCAATTGTGTAATTTAGCTTGATCCACACTTGGTTCAGGTATTCATTGTTCCTTGGATCTCTGATGAATGTTAGGGTATCCGTGGTTCTCCCGATGAGTCCTGGGCACTCCTCTATGATGCGAAAGAAAAGCGTATAAGTGAGTTCATCTATTATCATCTGTGGAGGAAGCAACTGTGTCTATATTATCGTACTCAGGCAGTACAATGAAGTCTTCCGCGATGACAGTCAGTAGTTGCCAGATCACCTTCTTGTTGGCAGGATTTTGGACAAAGTCTGTGAAGTTGGTAACTCTCCCTACAAGCGATGGATATGTCTCTAGTATTAACTGAAAACAGGACAGCACATCTCTGGTGATATTCCTGTTGGGGGATGTCATACGTTCTGCAAAACAAAGTCTGGGTGTTGGTTGATTCAGGTGACTGTGTGATGTTCCTAACTTTTGCTCTTAGTTCATCAAAGTCTCGTTTCCTAATAATGCTTGAATATGGCTTGATTCAAAAGTTCGTATCATCAGTGTGTTGTGGCTTAGATGTGCGATTCTCTTCTTCACCCTGCAACTAGAATGCACAGAATGTTCGTTATGTCCTTATCCCCTTTTGCTTGGAGGAACTGTCCAGTTTTAAGCCACAACTTGTATCCAGGTTCTTTGTCTTGGTTATCCTGCTCATGCTTCCTTCCTCCTCGCCATAGATCTCATCTGCACGTGCTGAGGTTCTTCCCCGTTGTCTGTAGGTTCTTCACGGTGGGGTGCAGCTAAGGGGATCTTACCGATATAAGGTTTAATGTCATTTAGGATATCCAAGCTCCCCTGTCTTGCAGTTTCAGGGCTGAGGGAGTGCAGTCCTCTACAATGAACGGGCCATTGAATCTCGGCTCGTCCCACCTTTCTTTATGTGATTTCTCACCATTACTATGTCACCAGGGAAGATGATTGGCCCACGTGTCCCTTGAGAGGTGTCTGTTTCAGCATCTCCCTCTGGGTCTGGTGTTGTGCTGCACCCTTTTCATCGTTGCTGCAGTTGGCCTGAAATGACAGCGAGGCTCGATATCATGCAGTTCAGATATTCCAACAACTCGGTTCCCAGGACCTCTCGGGTATACTGGGCATCACATCTAGCTCTATCTCGAGGTGTAAGGGGGGTCCTCATTCTCCTTCTCGTGCAGCGTGAGATGATGGTCGGAGCCTGGTTGGTTCCGAAGTGCACACAATGCCAGTGGTAGACAGTGCAGCCATCCCTTTTTTAGAGTAAGCTTCAACTTGGCTATCCTTTCCTTTAACAAGCCGTTGAGCCTCTTGCATATACCATTTCCCTCTGGATGATACGCCGACGAGAACTTGTGCTTTATACCAAGCAACAAGCTAATCTGTTCAAAAACTTTATTTACAAAATGAGCCCCATTATCTGATCTGATCACCTCACACACCCCCATTTAGGGAATACTTCCCTCACCAGGAATTTGGCAGCACAAGTGGAGTCTGGGTCTGTACAGGGACCTGCTTCTATCCATCTGGAGAATGGACACACCACTACAATTAAGTACCTGTACCTGTTACATACTTGAATCATGTCGACATAATCGATGTGTAAGTGATGAAATGGTCCATTTGGCCGGGAGATGACTCCTCTCACTACTTTTAATGTGTGCCCAGCGGTGAACTGTTGGCACATTATGCAGTTCACTATAAAAAATGCAACCTGCTCTGCTAAATTCGGTATGAACCAGTCTTCTGCAAGCGTTGCGGCTAGATTTTCTTTTGTCATATGGAATGGGTAATGTAATTGTTCTATTGATACCTTTAGTAGGGCTACAGGCATTACTGGTTTACCAGTGCTGTCTTGCCTCCACAATCCGTCCGAGGGGTTCAAAGAACACCCTTGTCGTTTCCACGGGCTCTTTTCGTCCTGTGGTGCCTCCCCTTGTAGCTCCATCAATTGAGTTAGCCCCATGTTACTATAAGCCTCTGGTGTGGCTCGAGCTATTATCATACGCTCATGGTTGCGTGCCACTTCTACTTCCATGATTGTCTTATTTTTTTATGCCATACGCTTGGCTTCCGTGTCTGCTGCATGATTTCCATGTGACACGAAATCTGTCCCGTGAGTATGGGCGATGCATTTCACGACCGCTATGCCCACTGGGAGCTGAAGTGCCTGGATCAGCCTGTCCAATAAGGCTGCGTGCTGCACTGGTGTGCCATCCGCTCGGAGGTAGCCCCTCCTCTTCCAACGTGCTAGTCCTGCGTGCACTGTGGATGTCACATAGGCAGACCCTGTACACCATTACTTCCTGGTCTGCATGATTCTCAATGGTGAGTATCAACGCCAATAATTCTGCAGCCAATGCTGAATAGTGAGATGGTATTCATGCACTAACGAGTACTTGAAATTCTCTATTTGCTACGTGTTTTATTACGGCAACACCCATATATCTTTGTCCATCTTCTTGGTCGATTCTTGAAGAACCGTCAATGAACACAATTTCACCACATGCCAGGGCATTTTCCTTTACCCTGGGGATTTCATCATAGAATTCCTCATAATTTGTGCAGTCATGTATCGGCTCTCCTTCAGTGACTGGCTCTGCTCTGAACGTGGCTGGATTCACTGTTTTACAACAAACTTTTTTGATCACTGGATTTGATATGATCACCTCATAGGCAGAGACCCTTTGAGATGTCAATGTACCTTTTGGTTTCTCTAATATGGCACATAATGAGTGTTCAACATATGACGTCATGGAGCATCCCATTGTTGTCGCCTTCTCTATGGCGAACGCCGCGGCAGCTAAGCTTTGTTCACATGGGAACTGGCCTCTCATTACTGGGTCCAGATTCCCACTGTAATACGCCATGGGCTTGTACCCCAACAAGGCTTTTTGAGCGAGTACTGCCGTCATAAAATTGCCATTTGTGTGCGAGAACAGGTAGAATTCCTCTGCATAATTAGGAATCTCGAGAACTGGAGCCATGCAAATTGCTCTCTTTAGTTCTGTGAACCCCTCTTCCATCGCTTCAGTCCATTCAATTTTTCTTTTGTCGCTCGGGCCTTCTTCAGGGCCAGCAAGGGCTTGGTATATGAGCTGTAATCGAAGACCCATGCTCTAACATAATTGCACAGGCCTAGGAAGCTCTGCATTTGTTTTATCGTGAGCGGCTTAGCCGTGTTCATGATAGCTTCAGCCCTTTCTGGGGGTGACCTTTTTCCCCTCATTTGAGATTGGCTGGCCTATGTACAGCACCTGTTGTTGACAATATTGCAACTTTTCTTTGTCAACCTTAAATCCTTTCTCAGCCAATATAGTCAGAAGCTGGATAGAATCGCGCCTGCATTGTTTTTCAGTGGTGCTGCAGATCAGAATGTCATCCACATACTGCAAAACAACACTGTCTACTGTAATGTTGCCTAGGTCCATTTGCAAGACTCTGTTGAAAATGGATGGGGACTCACAGTACCCCTGTGGCAACCTCAAAGTTTTTAGGCGTATTTGTCTGAACGTGAAGGATGTCAGATCTTGTGAGTCACGGCGCAGCGGGATTGAGAAAAAAGCATTTTTCAAATCAATCACCGTGAAGTATTTTGCCTCGATCGGTATGTTACACAAGATCGTAGATGGATTAGGCACTATAGGGAACTCGGCTTCAACAATATCGTTTAATGCTCTTAAAACTTGGATTAAATGCCACGACCATCCCTTTGATTTCTTGACGGGGTAAATCACCATATTCCAATGTGATTCTGACGTCACAAGGATGTCCTGCTCCATCATGGTGGAAATTGTCTTCGCAATCCCTTCATCCGCTTCTCTGAAGATGGGATATTGTCGTGCCCTTGGTAAAATTGCTCCTGGTTTCAATGTAATTTTCACTTCTCCTGCTCCTTTCAGGAGGCCTACATCATAGGGTCCTGTAGTCCATACTGAGACAGGCACCTGGTCCATATCGTCATCAAAGTATGTGGGGCGGATCAATGTCAACATCATTCTCTGTGGCACTTCTCGTTTGATCATTTTGACCCAAAATATGATACTCACCTTCACCCTAGTCTCTGATGAGTCAGGGTGTTATTTGAACAGATCATCATCGGTGACGTCAGTCACTCGGTACCCTTCTTCAATGGCGATAGTTGCACACCATTCTCTGCCTTCATCATCGTACCCTTCGACCATTACTACCTTTCCTTGTACTGCTGCAACATGTATCGATAAGGGAAATACTTGTCCCTCTTCTTCATGCATAGGTATTCTTGGTCTGAATAGAAACTCACCAGGGGTTCTACTTGTTCTATCTGCGAGGCCTGGCAATCTGGCAATCCCACCTTAAGCACACGCACGCCATGTGTGAAGACTTCCGGTTCTAATGGTATAGCTCTCATGGCTATGCGTCCGTAGTACGCTCTGATCATTTCGCACACGTTGGAATAATGCATTCCTGGAGTGGAGCATACTATGCCCTCCTCTGTGAACGATATAGTCATATTCAACTTTGTCATTAAATCTCGACACACAATGTTTACTGGGGTCTGGCGTGAATATAACAATGGTACATTCATCTCACATTCTCCCACAGAGACTGGGAGATTGTCTGTAAAGGGAACTCTGCTGTGATCTCCTGTAAAACTCTGAGTGTCTATGGCCTGGCCAGACAAGGAAAATTTGCCTTCTCGTATGCACGAGCGTGTTGCACCCGTGTCAACTAAGAAGAAATATTCTTTCCCCCCTATGACGACATTTACCCTAGGTTCCCTGTTAGGGTCTGGTGTCACTGATAGGATAGAGCACATCAGAGTTTCCCGTGAGCTGTCCTATTGTATATATAGGTTTGGTCCACTGTATACTTGTGGATTTCCCCCATTCCCAGGGTTGACTCCCCCTACGGAGTTAGTGCCCTGCGACATTTGCGGCGGTGCCTGTTGGGATTGCTCCTGTGGCAAATTCCCTATATTCGAGGGTTGAACCTCTTGCGGTGTACCTTGCTGCAAGCCTGGCGCCTGTTGCTGCACTACATGATTCTGTGCGCCGCCTTGTTGTGGGACGGCAGGCTGATTCACCATGCCTATTCCCATCCCTTGGCCATTTTGCCACATGCCTTGGCTTCTGCACATGCGCGCCACAAGTCCTGTCATTCCACACAGCCAGCACACTGGTGGTGGTCGGGACATCTGTCCATCTGGCATAGCTGGACTGCCCATCTGCGCGTTCTGAAAGCCACCTTGATTATTCTGAAAACCTCCCTGATTACTCTGAAACCCTCCCTGATCACTCTGCCATCCTCTTCCTCTAAAACCCCTACCCCTCGGGTAAAATCCTGCGCTACCCTGGTTATTCTGCAATGGGTTGGTCACTTGTTGCACGCTTGGCTCAGCCGGGTTTGTCAGCATGGCTCCCTCGAGAGCATACTTTGAGAGTTTCTTTTGCACCAGCTTCGCTTCCTCACCTTTACAAGTTGCTTCCTTTTTTCGGTTCTTTTCTTGCAACAATCTACAGTAGTGTACAATTGTCAACTGTATTTCAGCCCACGGTTTAGCTTCTACTCCTACCAATTTCTTGAGCTGTTTCTGCACCGGTTCTGGCAACCCTTGGCACAATGCAGGGATGTAGAATACAGGGATAGATTTCATCCAAGATTCATGCGTTTCGAGCACCCACGTGTCTTGAAAATTCTGGATATAAATCAAAGGATCCTCTGACTCTTTCATTTTTCGAGTCATTATAGCTCCCATATCGGAAGTGTCTGGGTACAGCACTCGTAGCGCTTTCCACACTGCTGCTCTACAATTATTGAATGGTGCTCCGTCATGGGTAGTGTTCATTATGGTTACCCCAGGATACCCAGCCCGCTTCCATACATCTTCTGCTCTCTCACCCAGTATGGCAATCAGGAGACCTTTAATGTCCCCTATAGCCAACGGGAGACCCCCTGTCATTTTTTCTAACTCGTGTATCCATTTCCCGGCTCCCGAAGTCAGCATTGGAAGCTTGTTTTTCAAGTTCTCTCGATCCATGTGTGGCCATGTGATATATTGTGGTCTTGCACCCCCCTTTTCTAGCAGCGGGAACTGAAATGAGCAGTCTTCCTTCTCTTTCCCCATAGCCTTCCTGTCTATCACTGGGGTAGTATTCCCGCATCGCCGTCTACCTGACAATGTCCTCAATCTGTCTACATAGGCAGGTGCTTGCTCCCCCCTCTGACCGCGGGCTATTCCCTCATGTCGGCCAGGCTGCGCAGAGAACTCCGATGCCCTAGGTGCGGACTCGCTAGTGTCTGACCATCATACCCCTTGGTCCCCGCTTCTCGCGTCGTCTCCATTCTTCGTGGGTCTCGTCCTCCGTTTCCCCACCGGAGTCGGACGCTAATTGTTCCCAGTTCACGCAACTCCGTACATCTTCTTCATTCTTACTAATTTCTAGCCTATCCAGGGACAGTCCCCTGCTCCCACTACTTCGGGTGACATCCTCAGTGTCATACAGCTGAGTGCTTTCCAAGCACTCATCCTCCCTTCCCCCTTGGGAAATTTGTTCCAGCTCCATTTCATCGTATATTTTATCAATCATTTCCCCGATGCTTCTGGTGTCGAAGTCATCTTCAATGTTTGCCCCATTTGTGCCTGATATTGACTCATTTGCAGGGAAGAACTCTTCAATGTCTTCCCATTCTACAACAGGATTGGGTGTTTTAACTTCCAGCTCCAAATATTCAAGATCCCGTGCCCTCTGTCTACGTTTTGCGTTCTATATCACCATCGACTTCCTTGCCCCTCCTCGCTTCTTCTCTAGTCTTATCTTATTCTCTTCTTCTCTCATTTCTACGTTCATTTGCCCTTCTAACTTCCTCATCTTCCCGTCTCCTTATTCTCTTTTCACATACTATTTGCTCTTCTTCCAACCTTTGCATGTCTGTCTGTACTGTGCATAGGCTACACATTGTTTGTGACTGAGCGGTTTTCCTTTCTCTTTGCGATATGGCTGTTCTCGCCTCAGCCTATCTTTCTTTTTTATTCTCTCGCCCCCCTTTTCCTTCTCCTTTTCCCTTCTCTGTGCCTCATTAGACTTCTCTCTCGGCCTTATATCATCACTTCCTTTACCATCAAGTTTCAGCAATATCTGTCCTCCCATCCATTCGTCTTTTGCGAATGCTATCTCATCAGTTCTGCCTTTGCTTCCCTTCCATTTCTTTCTCTCTCTTTCCTTAATGAGAGGTGCACAACTCTGTGCCTCGTCTTTCCTCTCCTCATCGCATCTCTCCTTGTCCCTCAGGACTGCGGAGGTAAGATTAATTTCCTGCTCCGTCTCCTTGATTTTGTCACTACTGTACATAGGTGACTCATACGCAGGGTTGCTATACCCCATAGCTGCCTTAAGCTCTCTTAACGGGTAGAGTCCCTCTGACTTACTCCCCTCGATCTCTGGCTCAGGTGGGGCTAATGGCGCGGTAGGTGTCTCACCCCCCTCCGTGCATACGTTTAGTATCCAATCTGCAGAAGGCTCTTCCTCCTTTGGCTGTTCAAACATTTTCCACAATTCTAGAACAGCAAGACGTTTCTCTAGTTTCTTGCCTGTGTATGTGGCATGCAGATAAGTCGTCATATGCTGTAAGGCGGCTTTAGATAAAGACCCGTTCTGTGGCCACGGCATAAACATTTTGTGGGCGGTACCCTTAACCCACTCTGCACTATACTTCTTAAGCTTGAGCGTGTGCTTGTGTAATTGCTTGCACAAATGGGCAAGTGGGGTAACCTCTTCCATTCTCAACTGTCGTTACCAACACTATTTTATGCAATTTTCACACGTTCAACAGTATGAGCGAGCACCAAATACGCAAGCTCCAATCCAATCTTTCCCACCAAAGTTCAAGAATATCAATGTATTGGCGATTCCCTCTTAGATACGGAATCGGGTAAAGCCCAAACTTCATTTCAAACAATCAATGATACAGTTCTTTACGTTTGACATATAACAGGACACGTATGACAGACATTTGACAGACTAGACGGACACCAGCTGGACACACATATACCTGCCTTCTAATCAATACCACGACATGGGGTTTAAATGAACCCCATTAGTGCCATCTTTAATCGTCACCGTAGCCTAGTCGTCCCCTATTATGTGGGCTCTGAGTTCACGTTTCTTCTGACCGCTGTATTAAAGCGCAGGAACAAGGCGAATCCTCTTACTTTTTCTCTCGGGTGCCCTCCCGATAACCTACTTTTTAACTCGGGTGTCCTCCCGGTAACCAACTTTTTATCTCGGTTGTCCTCCCGGTAACCTACTTTTTATCTCGGGTGTCCTCCCGGTAACCTACTTTTTATCTATTATACTTGAGTCATTAACCCCTTATATATATATACAGTCTTCTCTACTTCTGACTATTTTTATTTTTCTCCGCCACCCTCCGTTACCTTTCCCTTACTTGTTCTAATGCCTACAAGACATTTGCCAAAGTAATGAGTTTATTGTTTCACTCACTTCTCGCATCTTTTCCTCTCTGGAACTTCGGGATTACCGCCCCTCCTTTTCTCACCTCTTGCGGTCTTTTCGTCCGATCCGCTGCCCGTGGGAATGAGAAGGGTTATGCTTGGAAAGGCAGGTTCCTTCAGACCTACTGCAGATTTGATGGACTTACTTCTATCATTGTCCACGGGAAGTTTCTCAGTCTACTCAGCTGAATGGCGAAGGACTCGTGATATTGCCGAAGGCCTAGAGTTACTTCGTGCCATCGGTCTATGGGTGTCTTAGTATTAATTAATTAATAGTTGATGGTTGAACCATCCTCTGCTACCAAATGTACAGGAGGGTGGAGCATCCTCTGACGGGCCCATAGGTCAGAGCTCACCCTCTAGTACCTGTAAGACAAGATAGCTGCACCATGTGAGGAATGGGGGTGGAGGATTCACGTACTCCAACACACTTCAATAAGGACAACTCAATAGTTTGGCAAAGGGAAGTCCGTTTAATGACAAGTACAAACAACGGGGAAACAAATGGTAATCATCAATGATGCGATCGACTGTCTCGCTTCAACTCCCAAATTCTTCATTCAGACAGCAACTTTTATGAGCAAAATTCATCATCAGTTGACATGCAAAACTCATAAGTTTGTCATGCAATTCTATTGGTCAGAAAGGTACTTTAGGTATAGGTGCTATATCTGTATATGGTAACCGAGCATGCAGATTGGATAGCTCTTATTGGGTGGGCATCTATGCCCATCCCACTACATCACTCGTGATAGACGTCACTACAACTACGACATCCTTTTGGTTCTACCAGCTATAAGACCCTAGATTATTTGGTGCATTGTGATTGGGTGGGTTACATCCCTAGGCATAAATCTCCACTTTAATTAGCAGCATGTAGAATGGACACCCAGATACAGAGTGCCCCACGATTCACCCTGCCTCCCTTCCATCAATCAGTACCTTTAGGGCTATGTGTCAATTACTTGGCTATGGATGGCCTCGAAACTGTAGTTCTTATCAGGAAAAGTTATGGAATCCTCGGGTTCTGGGTGACATCAGACGTTGGTACTTCTTTGCCCTTGGCTGGTCACGTGTCTGTTCACTGTGAATCTGCTTAATTTTCCCTCTTATTCGTGTATTTGATTCTTTCATAGCCTCGCCACCTGCATGGGGCCTCCTTATCTCGACCTTCACTGGCTGGTTGCTATGCTATGAAGTTTCGATTCTTCAGAGTTGCCGTTCTCCTCCCTTCCTGGAGTTGACCTCGAATTCCCAGGCATTGAGCTGCTTCTTACTGAGTTCTAATTCTGCTCTTTACTTCGGTTTTGGCTGGGATATGAATCTTGGCCTTGTTAGTCCCTTGCAGCCTGGGCTTAATTTTACAAAATGGAATCACACTTGTATAGCGTGCTTCATTGAGGTAGATATATACTTGGCGCATGCTGCTCTATTCTTCTACTAAGCATTGCAAGCAGTACCGTTTTTCTTTGCTTCTTGTGTCCCAGGCCTATTCGCATGCATTCAGTTAGTCGCATATTTTCATCTTACTTCATGGTTACGTTTCTGTTTGCTAACATCGTTTCTTCTTATATGTCCATTACATCGTTACTCTTTGTTTTTAGTCCTTGTGTGTCAGTTTTTCGTTCATTGTTTATTTTCATTTGTTGTCACCATCTGCCATCCATGAAGGCTCTCTGGGTCTCTTCAGGGACTGTTTGTAAGTAATCCTCATTTTGTAGCAGCTACTGGTATGGTTGTCTCAGTGGGTACCTTGCAGCCCACGGCTGTCTGGTTATTGGCGCTTCAATAGGTATACATGTCCCTCTGATGGGTACTGGACAGAGCCCCACCGTGGCTCTCTGTTGGTTAATTTGCTCCTTATATGTCACATATCTTGGCGAGTATGCTTCTGGCATTTCGACATGGGTGGCTGGAGTGCAGGCCATATTTGGGACCTCCTCTACACAGGAATCAACAATCATCAGCTTCAGGATTGTGCTTTTTGCATTCCAAATTAACTAGAGTCTAGAGTCATGTTTCAAAAGAGCAAATGGCAACGCACAAACCAAAACATTGAAGATCCTCATGGGTCGGGTGATGTGCACCACGATTTCTCGAGTGGGAACTGGTATGTGGGATAATACACTTTCCAAAAGAAAACTGCTTCCACGATTTGCAAAGGGGTGTTTGTGGAAAGTGTTGGGAGGCAAAGCATGAGGGACGAGGGGAGGGTCACCATTGTGAACCCAATTACACCACTCTTTAACTACAAATTGTGACATGGATACAAACAAAGCATTGAAATGATTTCATGATGACGGTTCTAATGAGACCCTTGATGTCATCAATCCTGCAGAAATCCTGTACGAAAATCCTCTTACTCTAAATCAGGGCCTTTAGGTGGAAGATGTACTTTAGATGAATATTAACCTTGAGACCCTATGGGGACATGTCAAGAAGAAATGAAAGGGTAAGAGGAGGATCATCAATTTAACTTTATCAGACCGAAACGGGCGTCTGTATTTTCTGCACTAGACTACCAATTAAGCAAATTGTTAAAGGGGTAGCTCTCACGAATGTACACCTAATAGACAAAATTACCGACTTAAGGCAAAGATTGATAAAAATAAACGTAAGGGCACATTAAGGGAACATATGTATATAGAAAAAATGCATGTAAATTAAGTACAGCACTTTCGAGTTAAAATGGATTCAAGAGGATTGATTTTGTATATATTGCATATATGCCAATTTTGATGTGTTTATTTTTCTGACATTCTTTCTTCTGTTATGCCCTTCTGAATTGACCCTAAAGCATCCTCCCCGTTCCCCATTCTACAATCTCTGTGGTTATATTTTATTTTGCACCTTATATTTTGTTACTTTATTTGACCTCATTATGATTTATGGATAAACATGAATTGGTTCTTTTCATAATGGCTATTTCCTTTGGTATATTGTGCCTAATGGCAATATCTGCATGACTGTACTGTACAAGCAGAATATGTGACAATGTAACATATGCTATAACAGACATTGGGCCTCATTACAACATAGGCTCTCCCGTAATGAAGGGTGTCAGTACGGGACCGGCACCCTTCATTACTGGATGCCCTATTATGAGGTTCCCTTGCGGGACCCAGTAAGGATGCATGGTCAGACCACACGTCCTTTGCGGGTCCCGTGAGGGGACCAGGGAGCTAATAACGGGCCCGTTATTAACTGGCCCGTTATTAGCTCCCTCCCCATTCCCATTGAGCCCTATGGGGACTCAAATGGGAATGGGATGGCTTCCTTCAAGGATGAATTACCTAGTCCTCCAAAGTCGGAATGACCCGGTTATTCCTCATTGAAGGAACCCGATACTGGGACCCGGTATGGAAGCAGCCATGCCCTTCTTAAGGGCATGGCTGCCTCCATACTCGTAATGAGGCCCATTGTCCTGATTTGAAAAAGGCACATGATGTGCCGAAACACGTGTCTCACAAAGGGCCAAGCTGAACCAATAAAAACCTAAGAAAAGGTTTCTTTTTCACAAACAGTGGCGCAGTATTTTGTGTGAAAGACCCATTTTGATTGTTTTTAATTAGGTCTGACACATATTAGATACTCACATATAGCAACACAGAAAGAGCAACAAATGTTCTACTGTTGTAGTGGCAGGGGTTATAGATATGGCAGCATTATAGGACGTGTTTAGTTGTTGTATCCAAAGTCATGGTCCAAAGTTAGGTGTGCGGTGAGAGCTGAAATAGGTGGAAGATGTACTCAGACAGGTACTATGGTAGAAGTGAGGTCAGTTTGATAACATAGCAGAAGTGTTGCTATATTAGATGTTAAGGCCTAGTATATCAACAACAGAATAGAAAGCGGGTCATGATGTGGAGCTGCAGCTCTGTTTAGCTCAGCTCCAAAAGCAAATACCCTTTCCTGTTCCCCACGAGAGAAGCAAAGGTCAGAGGCAACCGCGATGCACAACTAAAAGCTAATTGTATACAGCTGCAGGGCCTGAATCTGCTGGCAATGGAATGTGAACATAGGCAGAAGCAGGACAGACAAATTCATGGTAATAGGGAATAAGGTTTTGTGATACCAATGGGTAAGGAGAAGAATTAGAGCAATACTGCCCTCATCCAAGAACAGTAATCCCATTTGAATTACAAGCACACGTACAACCAAAAACAAATAAATACCTGAAATTCAGACTCAATATCAGTGCCCCAGTCACGTCATTAATTGCACCTGGGGTTTGAAGGAGATCAAGGGGGATGCCAATACATTTAATTCAAGGCCAGGAAGGCAGCTTGTGTGCACTGTGTTGTATGGTATTATGAGAAGTCTTATTGTCTTATCAAAGCAGAGCTGGCCTCGCCTATTTACTTTGATTGCATCTGGATCGGAGGGGTGCACATTACATGACGGTTATGATTTATTAATATGTCAGTACGTTCGAAACCACCAATCAAAAACCTTGATTCAGTAGTCACTATGTGGTAGACAACATGTTTAGGGGAATAGATTTAGATAAGGTGTGGCCAATCCGTCCAGGGATTATAGGGGGACATTAGCATGTTCTGTAGGCAATAGCCAATGAAGGTGGTGGGATCACATTGTAACCTATAAATTCAAATTTTGCATTTTTTCTTTATACAGACCTGTATCCTTTCTGAGTATGATGAGATCTGTGTCAGTTCGTTTCTACGGGACCGTCTGAGACCTTTTTGCATTTAATTAAAACTTGTTTTCCTTTGCAAAGAGGTGCATTGATCATTTGGCCTATTACCATTTGGATTTTGGGTTGCTATTTTCTTTACAGTCTCCAGGATCCACACACTCATCCGGCAGGGGAATCACAAGGCTGGGCTCTGCAATGTTAGCATACAGCAAAACAGAACTAATCAGCCCACCTTTTGGACACCGCAGGTCACATGTAGAGACCAGAATCTGCTTTTTGTGTGCCCAATGAAAATAATATATGTAAGTAAAGTAAAAAGTCTAAATGTAAATAACGTAAAGAAAGGTAGAGTAAAAATACCTAATAAGCTCTGAGTTGCAATTCTAGTGTGGTTATAAACAGTGCTGTGACATAGAGTAGCAACAGATCGCGGGGAGCCCTCCTAGTCACACACAACATCCACATCCACCAATACGCCGACACACAGCTATACCTCACGATCGACTTCATTAAGGACATCCATAGGCTCAAACCCTGCCTCTTGCTAATCCAGTCTTGGATGGGTTCCATGTAATTTCATCGCCTACTTTTTACATCGCCAGGCTTTTAAACGTGCACATTCCATCGAATGTGCTCATCGTTTTTTTTCTTTTTTTTTTGGGCAGGGTTCCCCCCGATACCTCTCACCCACACTTATTTTTTACTATTGCCCACCCGCCCAAACCCTTATTTGCCCTTTCCCAACCCCCCTAAAAATGTGATGAGCACATTCAATGTAATGTGCACGTTTAAAAGCCTGGTGATGTAAAAGCAGGCAATGAAAGAACGTCGTACCCTTGGATGTCCAGTGCCAACTTGAAGCCCAACCCCTCCAAGACAGAATTCCTACTCCTCACTAAAAACCCAGACATACAGACCTGGATTTCAACCATAAACTCTGAGGGCTTCACACCTGAGATCACCTCCTGTGCCAAGTGCTCGGGTTCCACATCGACAAACACCTCTCCTTCAAAACACACATAGCTAAGAAAACGCACACAGCTTGGTATCAGCTCTCCCTCCTGTGCAAAGTCAAGTCCTTCCTCCCTCTGGGCAGCTTTAGATCAACCATCCAAGCACTGGTTCTTTCCCAACTGGATGGGTGTAATGCACTCATCAAAGGCCTCCTGTCATCCTTCCTTGTGCCCCTGAGAAGTGTCCTACACGTGGCTGCACGCCTCATCAAGGCTCTACGCAGGTACGACCACATCACCCTAGCCCTCTGATAGGGAGATTTCTCACACAAGTACTTAATTCGCTCTACCTTAGAACCCTCCAGCTCTTTTGCTATATTTTGGGGCTTTGAACTTTTCATTTTCAATGTGTTTTACTTTTGTGTTCTTTGGTTATGGAGTATTAAAACAACTCCAGTGGCATCATCTTTTTCTGTGTGTCACACAGCACCTTCAGTGCAGTGGCACAGTGGTGTCTTTGAGACTCCCCAAGGTTTAAATACCTTCTCTGGGACTGACTACCGTCTCCCAGAGCATGTAAAGTTAAATTGACTTTACTAGTCTCTTTAAATTTACTGACCCAGCACACCCTTTCTTACTATAGAGTGCTGGAGGGGTTGCATAGCTTCCCCTGAGTCAAAGCACACATGTAACAGTAAAATGTTACCCTTTGCTACTTTAAAAGGCTGGTGACAGTGGTTTAGATCAACTACCGTGATTTTTCCCGACCGCTAACAACGGTAGCTAAAAATCAGGTCAGCCATGTTTTTCAATATGGCACCCAAGACCTATCTGTAAAAACAATTTCCGGTCATCTTTTTTCACCATTTCTTTTAGGAAAGGTCCTTCTTGTGTTTGTCTCTGCATGCCAAACCAGGTTTCGTCCCTTTTTTAGTTGGCCTTTGGCGGGCTTCAGTGCTGAAGGCCTCCTCTGGCATCAGGGTGTCTGGGGTGGACAGGATGTGAGGGAGGTGCCCGAAACTCCCTGTGCTTAGTCTCCTAGGAGACCTGAATGCACTCTGGCGTGATTGGCCGGCTTGCTGTCTTGCAAGGACAGCCACCCTGCTGTGTGAGTGACTGCCA
Source organism: Ambystoma mexicanum (assembly GCF_040938575.1). Taxonomy (NCBI): domain Eukaryota; kingdom Metazoa; phylum Chordata; class Amphibia; order Caudata; family Ambystomatidae; genus Ambystoma; species Ambystoma mexicanum. The sequence continues at coordinate 243,640,105 of NC_090926.1, read as the reverse complement.
GGATGGAATGAATGGTGGAAAACTGTTTAAAAGCAGGTCTCTGGAACTTGGAAAGCAGAGTCGACCACTGGAACGAAAGAACCGAAGAGGAGAGGAAGGAAGAGGACTGCTGCAACTCCTGCATGAACTCCTGTCCAAATTGCATGAAACTCCGACGACAGAGAAGCCCTTCAAGGTTAACTTCTTCCCTTGAGTTTGGTGGGAACAACCAACTCGCAAGCCACCTGGACCCCATCCTATTTTGGTCGAATTTTCATCAGAGTGCTGTTGAAAACCGGATAGCCAGAGGGAAGGAAACCAGCTTGTGGACTTTAAGGCGCTCACACCTTAAACCGACGTCTTGCTACAGCTTTTGGCCTCTTCCCTGGGCAGTGCTGGAACCTTCCGATGTCCTCCTTCTTGTCCCCATGACTGAAGCTCAGGAACAGTGAGATTTGCTCGAACTGCCAGGAACAACTGCCTCAGCTACATCTTTATTTATTGACAAGGTACTGTGCAAATGCGGTCCGGAAATATTTTCGGCCATCGAGAAAGTGAGTGAAACTTTCCTCAACTACAAAGGCTTGTCCTTCCTTTAACATTCGTCAAACTTTTCACCTAGCCAAATCCTTTAAAAATCTGTGGCATAGACTTAACCGTTATATACCAGAGCTGTGCTATCCTATACAAAAGACTCTGAACCATTGACTTTGGCCCAGGCCTGTTGAGAAGAATTGCTGGTTGTATTTAACTGAAACCTTTGCCCTGCCTATGAATGTATTTGGGCTGTCTATTCTTATAACCTTGTCTTTTCCCTCCTTTATTAAGTATCTGAAGTGCCATTTTGCTCCCACTTCATTTTGGAGCTAAACTTGTTCATTTACTTACCGGTTGGATTTTTGTTGTGTATTAGTGTGTGATATTGAGCTGCTTATGCTAGAGTAATGTTTTCTAAATGACTGAGTAAATAAATGTATATTCTTTTACCAAGAAACCTTGAGTAAGTGTTTACTTGAATCACTGTATTAGTTGGTCCTTTGTGTAACTTGTTCTACTGCTCACTTAAACTCTTGAGATAAGTCTGGCTGCTCAGCCATCGCTACCACTTTACTGTGTAGTACAGGCTTGTACCAAAGGTGAAATTGTGCTTACACTTGTAGTCCTAATTGCCTGTATTGTTCCCAAAGGGTACTGCAGGTGATTCTGCCTAACACCTTGATCGACCTTCACTGGTTCCCACTGCATGCACAAAGCACCTTCAAGTCTTGCTGCATCATCTATAGGGCAGTCACCCTCTAGTCACCCAGCTATCTTGCAGAGAAACTCAGCATCTCTGGCAGACAGCGCACCACTAGAAGCCAGGACATGTTCAGACTTGAATTCCGCTGCTGCAAAAAAGAAAGGACCAGAAAACAATCCTCTCTGCCTATGCCCAAGATTATGGAACCTTTTCCCCATAAGCATCAGACTCACTCTCCTACAATTCAGAAAAGAACTTAAGACCCACCTCTTCAATGAATCTCTCTGCCTCAACACTTAGGCCATCACATTGCCCTTGTGCCACCTGACTCGCCCCTCTCCTCCACGCCACCCGGTGCAGCTGTACTCTTCCTCTGTGCCCCTCTGTATCCCACCCAATCGCAGTACAGCTGTTCTGTTGCAACCTCTGAAAAGTGCGCCGTTATGTATCTGTATTGTTATAAACCTCTGTAAAGTGCTCTGTTGCTTCTCTAAGCTAGGTCCACGCTCAATAAATACAATAATAATAATAATAATAATAATAATAATAATAATAATAATAATAATAATAATAATAATAAAAATATATAAAAAAATAATAATCCTTGATGAAGAAGTGCAGCCAATAACCAAGAATGCAATGCATATCCAGTGTCTACTGCTGAAAGGATGTAGGATTCTTGATTACTATTGTCGTAATGTCTTCATCAAGATGTAGGTGAAGAGGTACGAATATAGATATTAAAACATTAACCTCTACTAAATGGACAACACCTTTATCCTCCAACACTGGCGTAACAGGGGCCCCTGCACCCCCTGCAGTGCGGGGGGCCCCGCGACCACATGTTCTGGAAGGGGCCCCACATGGAGTAAAAAAAATGTTTTTTATCTTTTCTTCTTTTTTACATTTTCTTTTTGGATTTACTCTGCATTTCTAAAGAAATGGTTTCTGTAACAGAAATAATTTCTTTATGAAGGCAGAGTGAATACAAAAAGTCTTGTGGCTACCCCCACCCCATGACATGAAGACCCTAGACTGGAGTCCTCCATGTCATGGGGTGGGGGAAGCCCTATAACTTCAAAAATAAATAGTTTATTTTTGAAGTCACTCTGCCTTCATAAAGAAATTATTTCCATTATGGTTCAGTCCTTAACGGAAATAATTTCTTTATGAAGTTAGAGTGATTTCAAAAAGAAACAATGGGCCTCATTACGAGCATGGCGGTAGCCGTCCCTGTCTGGAAGGCACGGCTACTGCCATGCTCGCTACCGGCACCGCCTCCCGCGATTGGGCAATAACTGGCCCATTACAAGATGAATGGGCCAGTAATTGGCCATTCGCGGGTGGCAGAATTGCCGGGCTCCCAATTCCCATTCTGCCCAATAGGGCAGAATGGGGGTGGGAGCATGGTTGCGCCGGCACCGTTGATAACGGTGTCGGCGCAATTACAAGTTATGCTCGCGGCTGCTGCGCAGCCCGCCGGGTAAGACCTGGCGGGCTGTCAGGAACCTGCGAGCAGAACTCGTATTGCGGTGGGCATGGTTTGAATTGTGCCAGTGCCTTACCGGCACCGTTCATACCGTCACCGCCAGGGTCCTAATGAGACCCAATGTATTTTTGAAGTATTATGGCTCCCCTCAACCCATGACATGTGCAAGTGTATGGTGAAAGAGTGCACTCAAATGTATGGGTGGCTGGGTATGCGTGTGTGCGCGTACGGTGAAAGGATGCACACTGAAATGTTTGGGTGGCTGCCTGGGTGTGCCTGTATGGTGAAAGTGTACACACTTAAATGTATAGGTGACTTTCTATCTGAGGGTATGGTGAAAGGGTGAACACAAATGTATGGGTGGCTGGTTGTGCATGTACGGTGAAAGGATGCACACTGTGTTGGTGGCTGCCTGGGTGTGCCTGTATGGTGAAAGGCTGCACACTTAAATATATGGATGGCTGGGTGTGCGTGTGTGTATATATGGTTAATGGTGTGTGTGCTTGTGTTCAGGAGCGCAACAAAACCTACATTTCAGGGGGGCTAACTTTTCAAATGTTGGGAAAGTGCTAACTTCACGTGTGGTCGGGAGGTGCAAACTTATTTGTGTGGGGGCATCTAACTTCTTTACGCATTTTAATGAGACTATTCTAGTGCAGCCTCAATGTTACAAGCATTTAACTCTCTCCTTAAGGTCTGAAAGCACCCACTTGTGGGCTGTTGTGAGAATGACTGGTCTCCTGTTTCCGCTCTACCCTTCCAATCACTCCCCTGGCATGCAAGTACTAAACCCACATCACAATTTCAATTACTTAAAAAATTTGGCATTTGAATGCAGGTAAAACAGTGAAATGATGTACATTAGTAATTGCTGGGCTGGGCCCTTCTTAATGGCAAAACCCAGGTGCCGTTTAACATCTGTCTTCTATTCTGTCGGCAACTGCTCTGAAGGTCAGCCAGGTCAAGTCAACATAGCCCACAATTTCAGTGGGGGTGGGGGGGAGTTCTGAAGCCCAGTCAGCTCAATGGTGTTGCACCACTACTTGTGTTTAATGCCTTGATTACTTATTGGTAATCTTCATTACTTCTAGCCCTATTCTTCCTCATCCCAGTACTTGTGTATGAGGCAGTACTTGTGTATGAGGCACTATGCCTCATACACAAGTACTGGGATAAGGTAGAGGTACATGAAGATAATGCCTGACTTAGTTACCTGTAATCTTCATTACTCCTAGTCCCACTCTTCCTCCAGTACTTACCAGTGAGGCAAGGAGCCTCATAAGTAAGCACTGGGACAAGGAAGAGGGATGTGGAGGTAATTCTGAGCCATTGAGCTGATTTTGGAGGTTAAGGTAGGGGATGGGAGGGAGAAGGGATGTGTGAGGGGGTGAGGTTGTGCAATAAATCATAATGGTCATCCATGTCCATGCTAAGCAGGCATGATATGTGGTATTAGTGGCTAGAGAGGCATTTTGGTGCAGCCAGTCTATGACTTTTTTTAACTGGGCATTTCTGATAAAGCAGTCCTGCTAAGTGTAATTACCTGGCTAGACTGGCATTTGGGTTCTGCCAGTCTAGCCGTTTCTTACTGCGGCATTGTATATTTTTCTGGGCATCTGTGATAAAATGATATGTTATGATATGATAAGTCATATATAACGCACCTGTCCACAAGTGTTTTTAGACACGACAAGACAAGAGAAGGAAAACTTAGGAGGAAAACCAAGGGAGGACAAGACAAATGATTTTACTAAGCCTTGTGTCATTCAGATTGTGCAAGTGCGAGAACGAGAAGTGAAAGGGGAAAGGGAGGGGGGAAGTGCAAGGGAGAAGGGAGGGGTAAACAGGGCAGCAATGCTCTGAGTAAGTGCCGCCAGGGCAGCGCGGCTCTGGGTAGTGCAAGGAGAACAAGAGACTGTAGGGTTACAGTTACAGCCCCTAAATGTGTGGTAGGCCTGGAGGCAGTGCAAGGGTGACTGATCAAGAAAGAGCCTGGACTCAGTGAGACAGAGGGTAGCCAAGCAACCAGTTGGTACAGGGGACAGGTAGGTCAGCAGGGGAGGGAGAGAGAGCAGAGTAGAAGAGGAAAGTTTTGAGCTGCTTCCGGAACTTCAGGTGGTCCGGCTCAACTTTGGGAAGGTCAGGGAGGCCATTTCAGAGGGAGGTGCCTGCAGGGGAGAAGGATCTACCTCCATCCACTCTCTGCCTGGAGAAGTATCTAACCCCTAGGGCTCGAGAAGGAAGGTATTTTTGAAGATAGCTTTGGATGTAGTGCAGATACCAGCCCCAGAAAGCCTTGTGGACAATGAAAAGGGTCTTGAACTTGATCCTTGATTGATATTTTATTTCTATCGCGTTCATACACAAGTGTTTCCTTGCAGCCACCGAGAGCCAGTGGAGAGATTTCATGACTGGAGAGATACAGTCCCTGGGCTTGAGGCCAAGTATAATTCTCGCAGTCCTGTTCTGGATTAGTTGCAGAGGGTGGAGAGTAGAGGAAGGCAGATTGAGAAAGTGGCTGTTGCAGTAGTCCTAGCCTAGAGAGAACCAGAGCTCTGGAGACAGTGAGCTTCTGGGGGAAAGTGAGAAATTGAAGAGTCCCTTGGAGGCAGTGCAGTTGGTAGTGGGATTTCTTGGCGACGTCCGAGATGTGAGGAGAGAAAGAGAGAGTGGAGTTGAAGATCACAGCAGGAATGAGCGAGAGAGGATGTGAAAACAAAATCAAAATATCGAGGCTGAGTGCCCCAAAAGGAAATACACAGAATACGGGTTACAAAGGAACATACAAAGTACTTTATTTTATACTGAATCCAGTTACAGAAACAGAGCAAAGTCAGATAGCTATCGGCCCTCAGTACAACACAACGAACTCCAGCGTGGTTCAGTGTGTTCAGTGAGAGACGTTGTACATTAGAATGCATTCGCTTTTTATACACTTGGTGGGCACGATGTCCAGCCCCACTTCGGGTTAATATTCCACTTAATACATCACCGATTTAGGGTTCGTGCCAAGTCTCGAACAACCGCATATAACTGGTTTTGCCTTTAATACATGTCTCAACAAGCCTATGCAAGAACTGTGTATTCTAAGATTTTCCATGCAGGCCTTCTCAAACATTAATACAATGTAGTTAAACAGATGTTCTACATTCAGTATTTGAATACATTGTTTCAACATATGCTCGTGGATTAGTTTCATTGCACGTGTAATCCTTCTACACACAAGTCAACGAAGGACAAGGTCTCAGTTCACGACCTCAACAAGTGGCCTGCAGGCAAGTTACATATTAGCTATGTACAGAGGTAAAGACGGCCATGTTGTATTCTGGAATGACATCGTCCACCATTTTAACTCACAGGGTGACTTTTACAAAGCGAATCCTAAAATGGCGGTTTGACCTAAAATGGCGGCTTACATTGTTTTAAGGTCAGGACCTTGCGACACGGATTCTTTCGCAAGCGACTTTCGAGCAGCTTGGCGTAGGCCAATATTAATATATTTATTGCAATAGGAGGCACAATATGATTTCTCTTTTGACAAGGAGAGTAGGTTGTGGGGAGCATGAAGGAAAGCTGAGTGTCATCCGCATAACACTGTAAGTTAGAGGAGAAGGTAGAGATCAGGTGGGTCGAAGGGGTCAAGTAGAGGTTGAAACACCAGGGTGAGAGGATAGAGCCCTGGAGAGCGCCACATGTAGAGAGAGGTGGCGGAGTGAAAGGGACAAAGTTGGACCTGGGAGGGTGGTCCAAGAAGAAGGAGGTCAGCCACTCCAGGGCTTGATCCATGATGCTCAGGTTCTCACAGAGTCAATTGATCAGGATGGCTTGGTTGACCGTGTCGAAAACACAGGAAAGTTCCAGGATGATGAGGACAGAAAGAATGCTGGAATCAAGGTTGGAGATCAGATCTTCACAGGTGTTCAGGAGAGCAATTTCCGTGCCTCTGGCAGCTCTTAAACCAGACTGATGGTTATGAGACAACCAACAGATTCAGTGTGGAGTGTAAGCTGGCAGTTGGCCAGCTTTTCCAAGAATTTGGGAGAGGGGAAAGTTCCAGTGGCAAAAGAATGATTACAAAAATCGGCCAAGGCTGGAACGTGTCAATGTGGTCCTTGATGGTTCTGGAGGAGCAGGCGAGCACCTGTTTCGACGACACTTCCATAGATGGGACTTTGTCAGGTGTTAGAGAGAAAGAGGAGAAAGGAGGAGGAGAAGGAGAGATGGCCAAAGGGGGCCGAGAGTGGGAGTGGAAGAGAAGATAGTGGACAGGATGTCCTGAGTTTTAGCGGAGAAGCGAGAGGCCAAAGCCGTACAGAGGGCCTGTTGAGGGAACAGAAGAGGTAGAAACTGCAACAGGATTGGCCAGTTCCTTGCAGATTTTAAAGAGTTTGGCTGTGTTGTTAGAAGCCGTAGAGACGCAGGCTTGAATGTGGGCTCTCTTCTTGATGAGTCTTATTGCTTCAACTGGCATTTTGGTGCAACCAGTCTAGGTATGTCCTAATGTTACTGTAATGGTATTATGTGTCTACACTGGTCTACATTGTGCAGCCAGTTGGACATGTTTTTATTGTGGCATGGCATTTTAATAGCAAAGCATTAATGTTCATGTGCACTGTTGATGACTTGCATGTTTTGGATTGCTGTTACCATACACAACAATTGTAAACACTGTGGCTTTTTAGTCAATTTTTCTCAGAATGTGTGCTGTATATTGCATTAAAACACATATTTATATCTTTCTCCTAGTGCAGTGTGTGGCATACCCCTTCAGCAACACGTTTGTGCATATTGCGCAAGCGTGGTAATCTAAGGCGGCCCAGAGTGTGGCGCGACTTGTGATTTGTTGCCATTTCGGGGGGGGGCCCTCAGCATGGCTTGCAGGGGGGCCCCCAGGGCTTGTGTTACGCCACTGTTCTCCAACAGTCCGTACATATTTCTTTGGACGACCTCAGATCTTGACAATAAGATGTTAAATAAAGTCAAACACCTGCACATGAGCAAGGACATGTCATGCTGCAATGAGGAGATGACAGCTCGAATGCTACTGCTCCACAAAATAAATGCATAGTGAGCAGAACCAGCGAGGTTCACACTGTGGTCAGTAACGAATTGGCCAGTACTACATATCATCTTCACATTTATTGAATAGTTAATTTTCCATTTTCTGAAAATATGTTTTCTTGCACGGGGTGGAACCACAGGAACATGAGTGCAGTGTACGACTCTAGTCCCTTTAGTCATAAAAATGTGGACTCTTCTGGGAATTTGGTGTGTCTCTTCATGTGCGTTAGCATGGCAGTCATTACCTGCTGGAAAAGGTTGCAAAAGGACAGTCAAGAAACTCCTTAAAGTAGTAGCAACAGTTCATTGATAAGAACCAGTAGCACATAAAGGCAAGACCGTCACAAAATTCACAAGAGGCACAATCACAGTGCAAATTTTTCTGTGGTATTCCAATGAACCAATCCAATCTCTGGGCGTTCCAAGCGAGCTCCAGAGGCACATTGATTGATTGTTGATGCAATTCCTGTACACATACTCAATTTGTTTTGTTTTTTCTTTCTTAAGGCGATAAACCTTTGAGTGCAAATTAGGCTTTGTTCATGTCCTGTTGAAGGCACAGGTAGTTGTGTGCTCCCAACATTGCTGAGCTCCTTGTGGGAATCATTGCATACTGTGCATCATCTACCGCTGTGCCATCAGCCATCAAAAAATGCATGAGAGATGCTGCCAAAATGACTGCCTTCTTAAACGCCAAGCGGTCTGACTTCATCAATATAGTGGGGAATGTTGCCTTCCAACGTCGCAGAGGGAAAATAGTCTAGCCTCTGCATCTGCAAATCTAGACAGTAACCAGTGATTTCATCGCTGAAAGAAACATTGAGGGGCACTCGATATTTCTTTTCACACACTATCCAAGACTTTCCCCAAATATTCTAGGACTGGAGTTTGTTTATATAATGGCACCAGTCCTAAATTATGTTGGGAAGGGTGTTCCCAGCGATTAAATCACATATAACCATCTAGACCAATGCATTGTTCTCGTAGATTTGACATTGATGAACATTCCCATTGCTTCCAGTTCATTAGGTTTACCATGTAGCAATCTCCCCATTTACTCTACAGCCTTATTTGTGTTTTAACTTCTATGACCAACATATGTCATGCCTGCTCCAGAAATCAGGACTTAGTTGTATAAACATGAAGCCATGTTATTTGGCTTAGTCACTTCTGTTTTCTTCCTTCAAATCATGTTATATGTTTACACAGAGCTGATTACAAAGGGTTTGATGGAGAAAGTTAAGTGGATGGACAGCAGTGTGAGAATAAACATTGAGGAGTCGTATATTTAGATTAATATATTACAGACATGTGCACCCTACGCCATACCATAAACAATGCACTTCTGACATAAAGGACCTTGCAGTTGGAATCTTATCAGCCAAACACAAGAATTAATCTGGGAATAAAGCTACATGTATCCATATTGTGGACATGCACAGGGGAGTCATACTTTGAGATACAATGATTGCAGACAAACACGGCCCACACCATACCATGAGCACTGTACTTCATACATACAATCCTTGATGTTTTAGACATGGGCAGTAGAGTCTTAATTTCAGATATTCCAGACCTATGCACCTTGCACCATACCATGAGCAATGCACTTCAAACATTTGCACCGTGTTTACAGCCAAGTATAACAAACTGAATGCTGAAAAAGAGAGCACATACAATATTGAGAACATCTTGCAGTACAGACGGAGGGTTAGATCCTCAAATGTAGCAGCCCAATTCACAAAGGGCATCTGAACCTTTTCTCCCTTTCCCCCCCTTACACCCTCTTTTCCTCCCTTTCTGTGTTTGCACAAATAAAGGGGCCTTTCTGGGCACATCCCACATTCACAAATGGGATGCACCCCTAAATGCCCAGAAACGATGGTCACCCCTCTGTGCCTGTTAAAAACAGGCACATATGGAGGCGCAAATCATGGCAGGGTTCTTTTTGACCCTGTCATGATTTTCTTTTGAAGTGCGACATCCACCTGTTAAACCGCAGCAGTCACAAAAGCATGTCCATCCTTCAAACAGGGATGGAAATGCCTTTTTCCGTTCATTTCACTGAGACGGGCCCTTTAACGGCTCTTCTTGGTGAAATGCGCTCCCAGCAACCCTGTGGTTGCTGGCAGCATGTCATACGCGCTCCCGACCGTAATGAGTGCAAGGGGGCTGGACAGCACATCTTGCGTTATTGGCCAGCCCCTCCAGAAATGCTCAGGTCACCTTTGTGAAGAAGGTGGACTTGAGCATTTCTCAAAGCAGCGCAAATGAAACAAGCCCATTCCCCATGCTCCTTTCATTTGTTCTGTTTTTTGAATATCTGGGCCAATATTTTTGTGGGAAAAGTATACCGATATTACAATTTAACATTCAGTTTTTAGAATATTATATGAAACATTATTAACTATAAAAAATGCCTGTTCAATGAATAATCAGGGAAATCTCAGGCCATCCATTTGTATATTATATGAAACATGTGCAAATAAAGCATATGTCTTCTGTTATGTAGACCATTTACACACATTTTGTGAATAAATCGAATTTATAATTTGACAATCCGTTCAACAGTACACAATTAATGAAAAAGAATAAAACAGTTTTTAACCTATTTGTCATCTCTAGAATTTTAGTATAATACTAGTGCATCGGGGAACAAAATATTTGTTATGATTATAATCTTTGGCAATAAGGGTATAGATGTCAATTTTGCAAACCCACGCTGCATTATTTATGCGAAATCACAAAACTTATTCCAAGCATAGCCCAGATTATAGGAAATGAAGAAGGGGACTATTACCCCTTTAGTGAAGATGCCAGGGCTGGATCCGAAGGACCTCAGTAACCTCAGACCCATAACGAATTTGAACTTTATTCTGAAGGTCCTAGATAAAATTGCCACGAACCAACTACAAAAGCATGTAGAAGACCGGAACTTACTGCATGAACAGCAATCTGGCTTTCGAGCCTCCCATAGCACATAATCGGCTAGGCTTGATCTTCAGACCTACATGTTAGACCTGATAGACAAGGGCAGCACAGGTATCCTCATGCTGTTGGATTTCAGCGTGGCCTTCGACTTGGTAGATCACCAACTCCTGCAGAAAGCACTGGCAAAAATAGCTAGTTGCATACCTAAGGCGTTGGAGTGGTTAGCATCATTCTTGAAAGATAGGAGTGCTAAAATCCACTGTGGCGACACTTATTCTGAGGCTGCCCCTATCTTGTTGGGTGTCCCCTAGGGTGCTAGCCTGTCGCTGCTGCTATTTAATTTATATATGAATAGTCTATGTGAGCTCATGGAACAAATTGGCATGTTTTTTATTAACTACGCCGATGACACGCAACTCATTTTTGAACTCAAGGGAGAATACAGCAGTGATAGCGCGAAAAATATCAGAGGTTTACCACATCAGTGACAATTGGATGCAACATCATTAGATGTGTCTCATTAATACGAAAACCGAACTGATAATTTTTGGGACGCAACAGGCCAGATCCAAGCTAGGGACAGAATATCAGGCCGTTAACATCAAACAGGCCAAAATCCCAGTGATGCCCTATATAAAAACCCTAGGGATGATTGTGGAAGCATCAGTGGGATCTGAGGCTCAGGTTAATTACCTGCAGAAAAACCATGCCTACTACATGCGTCTCATGAGAGCCATAAGGCCATTTATTAATGAGGCGAATACAACAACTATAGCAAGAGCGGTCATTCTGTCACGCCTTGACTATGGTAATGCCTTACTGATAGGAGCCATGAAGACGGAATTACAAAAGTGTCAGGTCATGGTAAATGACACAGCCAGAATCACCAAGAAAATTATAAAAAGGGAGCATGTTACTACGGGGAGAAGATTCCTACATTGGCTAAGAGTGTAAGAGAGAGTACACTTTAAGGCAATGACTATAGTTCACAGATGTCAGAATGAAGAAGCCCCGAGATATTTTAAGAAGCAATTCTCCTTGTACTTGCCTCAAAGACACCTTAGATCAGAGGATAAGGCTTATCTGAATATTCCTAGAGCTACACGTGTGCAAGGGCAGGGAAAATCTTTCCCAGTGAAGACTGCAAAATGCTGGAACAAATTGCCACTAACTCTACGAATGGATGAGAACTACCGGAGTTTCAGGAAATCTTTGAAAACTCACCTCTTCCAATGATAATTCATTATCTTACTAATGATCGCCTCTTATTACATATAATATTATGCGCATTGAATTACTCCGGACACTCCAGCGCCCTGATGCCTGCGGGCTATCGGCGCATTATAAACAAATACATTACATAACATAACATATATGAAAGATTATAAAATATAAAAAAAGATCTTAAGGTCAGCGCTGGTACCACTTGTACCAGGTATAACCACTTTTCTTTACTAGTAACCTTAACTTCTTCAAATTAAGTTTCCATTAAAAATCATTGCAATTCGGTGAAAAGAAAGGGCTAGAGGAATATCATGTTTGCAGCTCAAGAAACAAAATCACCATTGATGTGCAACCATCATCACTAATAAAATCATAATTCGACCACTCCCATGGAATGCTTCTGATGTCTCTTCGTATGGTGATTGGCCATGGAAATCAGCCTTCTAATAAATGTTTACACTTTCGTAAGTGTGCATTTGTTTGTGTTGTCCCTGGCATCAAATACAAACAAATCAAAATCTTTTCTTTTGTCTTAGCCTTCACTTGACATGTATGCAAAACATACACATGTTTCCTTATGTCTTTTTTGTAGTTGAATTCTGATGCCAAGTTTGATGATGTGCATGTCATTAATGTTGGCATATGTGGCTTCATGGGCAGTGCATTCCGGTGATGGAGTTTGGGTTGTTTCATGCTGGCTGTGGTACAGTTATGGGTGCTTTAGGAACCATAACTGGTGAATTTGATTACATTTCTATCTTGAGCTGCATCCCTACTACCCTGTTAATGTTTCCTTCAATGATCTGCAATTTTTCTATTGTGTCAAATTAAACCATTACAGTCCTTTAAATAGGTTTTCTCTGATTTTTATTTTGTGTTTTTTAATGAAATACAGCATCCTATTAACTTTGCTCCACAAGCACCCTCAAGCCAACAGATCGGTCCCACAGGCATGGCCTGGGGCCATCCTAATGACTACGTTTACCGTGGAAGGACAATTTGTCTGTCCCAGGCAGTCCAGAACCACCTGATTGCCACACTGAGCCCATGCACAGTGGCTAATTTGCCCATGCCAAATGACTACTTTGAAATGGAGAGGGCATCCGGTATGCCCATGCTGCACCAAACCACCCAAAGCGGCCACTGGGCCTTGCCTGGCACAGGCCCAATGTCCACTTTACTCAAAATCCTTGCTTCATAGACTACTGGTCAAAACGTGGGGCCATGGCCAATGGTCACTTTGTTCAGAGCATGGGATTTGACCATGCCCAAGTACCGTAAATCCACCAAATGTGGGCACTGGGTCTGGCCTGATGCAAGCACAGTGGTCACTTTTCCCCCATGGATGGTCTGTGGGCCAGTGGCCACCTTGCCCAAGGCACCGACTGGTATCAAACCCCAGACTCCATTAAAGTGGCAACTGGGCCAGGCCATAGCCAGTTGCTAATCAGCCTGGGCCATGGCTTCCACATGTCCTATCCTCTGCCAAACTATCCAAAGTGACCCCCTAGCCAGGCCTCTGCCCACGTCCAGAGACTACTGCAAGACATGCAGTATGAACGAAAACTAACCTGGTCCATTCTGAAGTGCCAAGGGCCGTTATTCCTATCAAAAGATCAAGAAAATACAAATAGAAATCACCTGGGAAAGATTAGAAGTAAAAAGTCCATAAATAATGTAGTCAATCAAGTGTTGTCCCCGAACACATTTTGAATACTCACTCCATTTCTTAAAAATAAGCAAAATGACAAACTTCCAAGAGAAAATCCAGAAAAAAGAGACAATGGGCCTCAGTTAATAAGGGCATGGTTGCCTCCAAACTCGAGGTCCGGGTCCGTGGTCCCTGAATGGGGAAATACCGGGCCATTCCGACTTTGGGGGGCCCAGTATTTCCCCATTCAGGGAACCCAGACCCGGACCATCCCCATTCCCATTTGAGCCCCCATAGGGCTCAATGGTAATGGGGAGCATGCTAACAACAGGTCCGTTAATGACAGGCCTGTTGTTGGCAGGCTGGTCCCCTCTCGGGACCTGCAAAGGACGTCTGGTCTGACCAGAAGTCCAGAGCGGGTCCTGCGATGGGACCTCGTAATGAGGCGGTACGGGGTAACAGCGCTGGCACCTTTACCGGCGCCGTTAACCCTTTACCGCCTCACTTGTAATGAGGCCCAATAACTAAGGCAACTAATCCAGTGTGACACATTTTGGTTATAAGATCATCTTCATGAACCAAGAGTTCTAGAAATAAAAACAAATAGCAATGATATAAAGCATGGCAATTGTCCACTACATAGAAGGAAGAGCAAAGAGCAGAGAGAGGAAATTACAAGGAAACATGCTTTATAGAAATGTATAAATACACAAAAATATTTCATCAAATGACATCCTACTTATACATCACGTTCTAAAAATTGGATATAAATACCTATACAGTGTGGACAAATTTAAATAAGATGAAGCAACCAGATCAAAAGTAGAACATACCAAGGAGATGATAGTGTCTATCAGATTGAGAATAACATAACAGACTCCACAAGCACCACACAGTGGCCATTTTAACCACATTGGAGGTATGTGCCCCACTAGCCATGGCCTGCGGCTATGGACAGCGGTCACTTGTCTGGGTTATTGTCTCTGGCCGTGCCCCGGGCCCCGCCAGGCCCTCCAAACCATTTTGGCCATCCATTGGGCCTTAACTATGGCCAGGCCCAGCGGCAACATACCCCCATTGTTGGTCCGTGGGCAACTATCCATGGTCCTTTGTCTCACATTTGCAACCCCATTAAATGTTGGCCCCAGAAAGCCCATGTGCAACTCATCTACATTTACAGATTTTAAAGTCCTGCCTAGTCCCCCCATCCCTGCTCACCACAAATGTGTCCATACTTCTCATTGAACCGAGAAAAGGTACATCCTGTGGGGAGGGGGGAGAAGTGAAATGAATTAAGAAATGAGTAATGCATTTATAACTAAAAACTGAAATCTAGGTCATGCCCCCTAGTGACATTGGGCCTCATTACGAGTTTGGAGGTAGCCAAGCATGGCTACCCACAAACTCGGGTCCGCCTCCGGGTTCCCGCAAAAGGGGATTTACCGGGCCATTCCGACCTTGGAGGGCCCGGTAATTCCCTTTTGTGGCACCCAGAGCCGGTACGTCTCCATTCCCATTTGAGCCCCCATGCTGGTCAGCTCGTGGGTGCCGCTCTGCACACCTGACCTGGCCAGGCGTACAGAGCGGCCTCCGCTAGCAAACTCGTAATGTTGCGGCATGGCAACAACGGCACTGGTAGCACTTACCGCAACAGTTGTAATGAGGCCCAGTGTGTTAGTAAAGCCCTTAGAATGTTTATTTCTGTCTAGTAGACCTTGCACTGTTCCAATGCAAGGCCATTTCTCGTTTTTCTGTGGATTTATGAGCATGTGCAGAAGGTAGGGCTGGAAAAAGGGCTATCTACCAGGAATTTGCAACAAGAACTTTCTAGCCCACGATATCGTATAAACTGGCTGCATCCGGTTCGGACTAAGGATTGCTCACAGAGCACGAATTACTGTATGGCGACAGAAGTATAAAAGCCCCTCTGTGAGACTCATCAAAGAGGACGTACCTTTTGACATGAAAACAAGAAGTGATATTAAAGAAGGACTAGACATAAATCAAAGGATGCATTGTATTGGCAGGAGCCGGATGCTTCTGCCGCAAGGCCTCGTTATGATTCCAAAATGGTGTTTGGTCCCGGGAGGATAGTTCAGGGGTAACGTGCTCACCTTGGAAGCAATACAACATGGAGAAATACAGGTTCGATCCCCGGGTCTGCGCTTAGAAACCTCTGGGTATTAAGCGCGTTATAAATAACATATCATATCATGTCATTTGTCAGGTGATCTATAAATATGAGGTGTTTGGAGGGCATGGTAAGTTAGAGAGGTCACTTGCTGATAGAGGTTTGTTGCTGTGTTTCTCGCCTTGCAAGACAACAAAAATAAAGCTGTCTCTGTCCCCACCCGAAATTGATGTGTGAGACTATTTTCTACAACAATCCTGGTGCTGTGACTCGAATCTGTTGCACAATGTTCCCCTATAACATGCCCCCCGCCTCCTCCCGTACCCCTCCAGCATGCATACACAGAGGTAATAAGTGTGCGTGGCTGCTCATGGATGCCAAGGGTTTTCACATCGATGAAGCCTGGTGCAAAATGCTTTCAGGGTATGCTAACACTGATTTAATACTTTGATTTGTTTACTTTGATCTGGCAATAGTGGTAACCTGGTTAATTGGTATAGTACTTGATCTGGTATATTTGGTCTGGCCTGATAATGGCTAGCTACCATCTAGTAATCTGATCTGGTCTGTTACATTTATTCTGGTCCAGTAAAGACCCCCTAGTTAAGTGGTGTGTTGTAGGGCTTATGAATATATGTAACGGGAACGGTTCGGTATTGGATAGCCCAATCTAAATACGGTGACATGGGGTGTGTACAAAGTGAGCACCCCAATCCCTTTCAGGACCACTCAGCGACGTCTCTGGTTTGTCAATTCCCTACCCTCCCAGAATTACCAAGAAAGTGGAGTCACAGTATGGGTGGTATGGGGTGAGTGGATTTTTGAATGAGTGCGTTACAATGAGGAACAGTCATTTGTACAGATGCGTCAAAGCAAGTACCCATATCACCTCGGTGTACATCTGTTCATTACATGTTCACTAACTACAGCAGTGCTATGCGCGAGTATCTTGAGGCCTGGTGCCATTTGACATGGGAGAATAGACACACACCTTTCCTGCTTGAAGGAACCTTTCATTTGGAATGTTTATCTGCATTGAAGCATGCTTTAGAATTGAAAAAGGGTAAAAGAGGCCCAAACCAGTGGGGTGAGGAAGCCTCAAGGTGGCAAAATGCATTGAAGAGAAGGGGCATTGAAGGTTTCAATTGAAAAATGATTTGGCCATATTAAGCACTTGAGGAATTGGGAGTAATAGAACATGGTCAGGCTTCCCCACCAATCTGCCCACGGATTGTAGGCGAAAAACAGGATGAAGAAATGGCAGAGGATTTAAAAGATTTGTTCACCAATGTACATACACTGACTCGCCAGTGGCACAAGTGGCCATTCAAGCCACCCCACCCCTCTCGGTTCCTTGAACCGCTATGCGCAGCTCCAACCACATCTGGTACCTGCGGCTCGCTATCCTGCTGGAAGGGCTTATGAACCTCCGTTCCTAGTCTCGGGTGAGGCCATTGGGCTATGGTTCACACAAATACCGGTTGCTTCCCCTTTCACTGTATGCCTAACTACAGGCAGTACAAATTATGGACAGGGCAGTACTATCTGCCTCATGCAGGAACCTGGGACAATGGGAGGTGAGAGAGATGATAACCTATGTGTGAGGGTCCATGTCATGAGGACTCTGGGTGATTTGAGAAGCCTGACTAAGGACCTCCCTAATAGTTGGAAGGAGTTTGTTTGTTTGTTTGTTTGTTTGTTTGCTTGTTTGTTTGTTTTATTATTTGTAATGCACGAGCATACCCTAAGGTAATAGGGCGCAGTAGTTACATGAATATGTGAAGATTAGTTACAACAACAAAAATATATACATACACACAGTAATAGAATAGCAGGATTATATACATATATACAGATTAACACATGTGGGTACGGTATGTACATATAGCAGGAAAGTGAAGGACTTGATACCTGGATGTGTTAGAAGGCCTATGTTTTCAACCATAGGACAACCTTAGATCGGAAGTTATGATAGGGCAAGTCCATTCTGAGAGTTGGCGGTAAGGAATTCCACAGTTTGGCTGATTTCACTGGGAAGCTTTTGCCTCCTATGGTGGAACGTTTAAAGTTTGGGACAGAAAAGCAGTCTTTATAGACTGTTCTTGTGGGTCTCAGAGAGATCTGTCTATGAAATCTGTCGATCAAATAGATCGGGGCAGCGTTATTAAGAGAGTTATGAGTAATTGACGCAGTTTTTAGGAGAATTTTGTCTTTGTTGGAGGGCCAATTGTTCTGTTGGCTATGTGATGTGATATGATCTCTTCTGGAGATGCCCAGTGACACTCTAAAAGCGTTATTCTGAAGAGTTTGTAATTTGCTAGTGGTGGCTTTGGAGGACCCAAGATAAAGAGCATTACAATAGTCCAGATGGGACAATATGAGGGCTCTAGCGAGGGTTAAGCAGCTAGTGTCGGACAGAAAGGGTTTGGCTGCACGGATCAGTTTACACGTGTAAGCCATGGAAGACGCTAGGAAGTTCACCTGTTGGTTGAAGGAGAAGTTTGAGTCCAAATAAAAGCCCAGTGTCTTAACCTCTTGTCCTACTTTGATGCTGTTGCCATCAATTGTGAAATAAGAATAGACTGGGCCTAATTTCTTTAAGCTAGAGGTAGTACCCAGGATGATAAGTTCAGTTTTATCATCATTCAGGCATAGTCCATGTGTAGCCATCCATGCCTGGATTATGATGTACACTCTATTCACCAAGGCCAAATCCTTACCATAATCCCCAGAAAGCGGAAGCAGGATCTGGGTATCATCTGCGTAGTTGGTGTAGGTGATACCGAGATGATCCAGATCATCGAAAAGGGGCTTGGTAAATATATTGTACAATGTGGGGGAGACACAGGAGCCCTGTGGCACACCACAGGTGATAGGTATGGGGTGTGCTGCTGCTGTAGGTGAAAAGACCCTCATGGTTCTGCAGTTAAGGAATGATCTAATCCATGTGATGGCCTCGACGGAGAAGTGAGCTGATGTGTTGAGGTGGTTACAAAGGACAGAGTGGTCGACAAGGTCGAATGCTGCAGAGAGGTCTAGGAGGAGGAGTAAGCGGCTTGACCATTGTCTCTAAGCTCGTTGATCTGTGTTTTAAGGTCAATAAGAGCAGTCTAAGTCCCGTGCTGGGGACGGAAGCCTGACTGTCTAGCTCCTAGAAGGTGATGTTCTTCCAAGTACTTCTGTATTTGTATGTAGGCGACCTTATCCAACATTTTTAGAAGAAATGCAACGGTCATAATAGGTCTATAGTGTGTAGGCGTGGCTGGGTCAAGTGTAGGTTTTTTTAGTAGTGGAAGCACCCAGGATTGTTTTAAATTGGTAGGGATAGAGCCGGTGGAGAAGGAAGCATTGATTAGCTTTGTGATGCAAGGGGAGAGGTCTCGGGCAGCATCCTTAATGAGCTATGCAGGGCACAGATCTCCCTGACAATTGGAGGGTTTCAGTGACAAAATAATTTTTTCTACTTCAGGTGTGGTGACTTTGGAGAAGTTGAAGCGGGTGGTTTCCAATAACGTAGGCTTCTCAGTCGGTTTGGAAGGAAGGGGGTCATTCAAGGAGGCTTTTTACAGGAGATTTTGTTTTGAAGGGTAGCAATCTTGTTAGCTAAAGCATTTTGGATTTCTGAGCACCAATTTATTTCTTTGGTACAAGTATCTGGTGGTGCTAAAGGGGTCTCTAATTCTTTGAGGATGGAGAATAGTTCCTTCATGTTTGATTTGGCTTGGGATATACGGGAGTCAAATGAGGTTTGCTTGGCAAATTTCTTTTTTGTAGAGGGCTGCAAGTTTAGTAAATTTGAGTTTATTAGCTGCTGACGGGAGTTTTTTCCAAGTGGCCTCGCAGTTTCTTTTTTGCTGCCTTAAGTTTTTGAGGAATGGAGTATACCATTTGTTCAAGTGTGTTTTGGGCTTACTTGGTCTGAGTTTGAGGGGGGAAATTAGGTCCAGTGAGGTGGACATAATTTTGTTGTATTCTTCGACCAAGGTCTTAGGATCCGATTTGTCAGGGAGTGTGTTAAGTGTGGGGAGTAAATTCGGGATGAGTCTCTCCACAGTGATGCTCTTTTTATTTCTCGTGAATGTGGGTGGAGCCCTGCTGACCGGCAAAGGTGGGGGTCAGGTAGTAGAAAGCATGAACAATACCAGGTGGTGGTCAGTCCAAGCTAAAGGTGAAATGGCGGTGATGTTAGCTAAACAGTTGTAATCGGCCACCCATTCGAGTATTCTGCCTTTGGCATGTGTGGGTTCCGTACTTCTTTCGGTAAATCCTAATTCAGAAAGGGTATTAAGCGTAGTACTGGCAAACTGGTCTTCCGGGTCGTTGAATCCCATATTAAAGTCCCCAAGGGTAAGTACTTGAGTGGAACTTTTAAGGTTGCTGGATAGGATGATGTTAATGTCCTCATCAAATGTGCCTATTGGACCTGGCGAGTGATAGATCAAGTGGATGTTGAGAGTTTGGGCATTAGTAAGTGAAACTTTAACAGAGAGTAGTTTGCATGAGAGGACGTTGATAGGGGTTGCTAATCTCATGGTAAGACTACATTTGTGGATAATAGCAACACCCCCTTCTCTGGAATTGGGTCTGTCTTATCTCAAGATGGAATACTTATCTGGGACTGCTAGCATGAGCATAGGGCCTACTGCCGGATGTAGCCAAGTCTCCGTGATAGCAAGGAGGTCAAGGTCTTCTTTGAGGATCAGGTCTGCAATTTATGTTGCATGAGCTACTAATGATGTGGCGTTGATCAGGGCTCCCTTGATTTGGGAACTCACAGTGGTTGTAGTAGTTGTAGTGGGGGGGTGGTCTTGTATTGTTTCAGGAATGCTCTGGTTAGAGGGGCTATGTGGAAGTATGGGGTCGGAGTTCGAGTTCTGAAGTGATTTAGGTTTTAGGTGTAGTTGGGTGAGGACAGACTGTTGTGGTTCTTAGTCTCTGTGTAGTAGGCATAGAGCGGGCGAGAGGCTCATACATTTTAGCTAATCTAGCTCTGAGTCTTAAATTCCTGTCAATAGTAGGGCAGGGGAAGCAAGTAGGTAGTGTCTGATGTGGGTCGTTGTCATTTATGTCTAGAGGTGAACTACGAGATGACTTGTTGTCGGGTATAGACGAGTACATAGTGGTAGGTGAGTGAGGTGACATGCTAAACAATGCGTTGTAATTTATAAGGAGCAGAAGGCTAGGGAGCTGGCTAGTGACCAAGGGAAACATGCTAGATAGTTATAGCAAATGTGTTTGGATATCTGGATGGTTTGCCTAACGCTTAGGAAGGGTACTCGGGCCTAGGACGATGCAGGATTGGGCTCTCCCTTGACAAAATGGGTCATGGTAACTCCTTGGAGGTGGGGTGAGGCACAGAGGGCTCGGGCCACATAGGAATGAGTGGTGCTGGCCGTAGAGCATCAGGCAAATTCGAACCAGTCAATAGCGAGGCAGAAAGCGTAATGCAAAACAAGGGAGGCACTAGCCTCAATCAAATAAGTCGAGGAGTAGAGGTTC
This sequence comes from Ambystoma mexicanum, assembly GCF_040938575.1. Classification (NCBI taxonomy): domain Eukaryota; kingdom Metazoa; phylum Chordata; class Amphibia; order Caudata; family Ambystomatidae; genus Ambystoma; species Ambystoma mexicanum. The sequence goes on along the minus strand of NC_090926.1, from coordinate 243,618,900 downwards.
AGACTCAATACCCTAATGGTGAGGGCCTCATGCACAAGCAATAGCAGAAGGGCAGGCAGACATGGGGGCCCTATCCACACATTAGCAGTGCTGTACCGAGATGAGAGTATATCATCCCTAGTGGGAAGGCACAGAAGACATTGTCCACCTATTCATATACATTAATGGCAGGTAAACAACAGGCAGTTCTGGTACAGGCAATCATTGCTTGTGATGATGAACTTTGTAATCAAGCATGGGAAGCAGTAACTTATCAGGTATTCAGATGTGACATGCAGCTTCATGAACATGAGAGGGAACTAAACTTCCACTAATGGCGTAAGGTAGGCGAGTAAACACTTATGTTAGAAGGGGTCAGGCAATATGGCACAGGCATTGGGTATATTAACTGAACACTGAAATAATTGCACAGCAAAGATAATTACATGTAGTTACAGCAATTTCATCACTGGCTATATCCGCGTAGTTGGGAGGCATAAAATACAGTAATGAGATACTTGCACAACATATATAAAACAAGCTTACATGTGCAATGTATAAGATATTGTTTGGTACAGTGCAAATTATGCGGTTAAATGGGGATACATTTGTTATTCGGGGCAGCCGTGGAGTGAGAGAGGGAGTTTCGTATTACACTTGGGCAGAAGTGTTCATTGTTAGATAAGCCACCATAGCAGGGGCTGCAGCCGGAGCCGTGTTGTTACGGGCTTGCGTGCTACTTGGCACTGAGTGTTAATCATTGGTAGGAATCGCGTGGCTGGTGCGCGTGGTCGAGCGGAGGCAGTACTTGGCTCAAGAGAGTTGCAGGCGGGCTGCAGATGGTGCGCACTATGTAATGGCTTGCAAAAGGGACGGCGTTAGCGGATGACTAGGAAGGGTGGCGGGCATCTCACCTAGGATACTCGGATGCTGGTGCATGCTGAGCGCGCCCAATGCTCGGTCAGGCTCAGTCAGGAGGAGCCTTTGTTGGTTGCCTTCGTCGTGGGCCGGCTTTCGCCTGCCGGTGCACCCCAATTGGTTAAAGAGGAACAGGCAACCAATCACGGGGTAGCAGGCTTCTGGGGCTTGGTAAGAGTGCAAAATGATAATGAAAGGTGGTGGCGGCTATCTTTAAATGGCAAAAACCTCGTGTTTTTGCATTTCTGAATCTAGGTGCAGTGGGCTTCATTTTAGGGATCCAGGAAGCACCAAGGGCTGGGATGATTTCTGAGGCAGCAGGGTCAGAAGGCCTTAATTATAGGATATGGTTGGTGATTTTCGGGTAGTGAAGTGGAGATGCCTAAATACAAAAGGTCGAGCCTCCAGGCTTACCTATGCTCAGGCAGAGCTTGTGGCTGCATGGAGCTGCTCCAGCAGCTGGTGAACGAGGGAGCTCCTGCTCGGACCTCTAGGAGCCAGAAAGACATCCAGGCTCAGTCAGGAGGAGCCACAGCATTTCATCAAGGAGCTGCAAACGGTCATCCAATCTTGCAATCCTGACTGGGCTGACATGAAGAAGCCCATGCGGTTCATCATGCCTTAAGAGGTCAGATAGAGATGTGCCCAATGGCCAGCAGCACACCTGGGGATAGGAAATCCTGTAAAGCAGATATGAAATAGAATCATAGCTGCTATTACTGTATATCCCAAAAGCCAGATTGGGGTAAAATATGTAGCTGTTGACAAAATAAGGGAGACTTCCCAGTCTATTAGATCGTTGGAAGGTAGTGTCAAGGCAGGATTCAGGCTTTACAGAACCAAGGATACAGCCCAGGAGGAGGAGACACTTAAATATGTGTTCAAGATCTAAGAACTATAAATTCAGCAGTTATTCTGATCTTTGCAGTGGTACCCAACCCAGCTACTGTTATATCTTGTATACCACCGACTGCTTCACACTTTACTGTGGAATAGCTGTGTTCTGCTTTCTTTTCCATCTCAATACACACAGTTTGTTTTTGTTTGCATTTTCCTAGTGTGAAATTCGGTATATGTGGATTGTCCCCAGGACAATACACAACCACCTGCACTTTATCACAAACAGCTTGAGAAAGACTTAGATGACGTCATGTAGGGATTTGTTGTTAGCCTGCCTTTCAGATGATGCATGTAAGCAGGACAGCCAGACATTATATATTATTAGCTAATAAAGGACACAAAACATTCAAGTAGACGTTACAGTGATGTAAGAAAAGAGTACAATATTTGGCACAAAACATTATATTACGACACAGATCTATAGCTCCCGCTAGGAAGGATTTGATGTACACAATTCCCAAGCCTCAGACTTTCACACACATGAGAGCATGCCTGAGAATGGCCAATTACTGAAGACTGTGGACATAAGCTTTGCTGACATAATTAAACCAATATAACCCTAAACAAAGGACAATACATCAGAACTGCTCCAGTGAACATATGAAGATGAAGAAGCATTTGATACAATCAATAAAGTATTAGTGAAAGCTCCAGCTTTTCGTCCCCCTGAAGAAATTCACCCTCTGCTGTCTTGAATGAAAGGGGTTCACACCAGCATTATTAGCACAAACACGTGGTCAGTATCAATGACACATTGCGCACTATAGAAAGAAATTAGACCCGGTAGCTGCAGGATGGTCTCCATGTCTTTGTTCAGTAGCCACTGCAGCCATAGCAGTTCAACCTTGTGAAAGCTATCCATGGGTTCCTTCTTGGAAGTACCAGTTCCTCATTCAGTGGTTTCCTTATGACTGAATACCAAACCACAACACATGTCTGTGTCCCAATCAAGCAGATATAAGTACTGATTTTAGATTCTTCCAATATCACTCTGGCCCAATGTCCTGTACTGAATCCAGCTACTTTGCTCCCAATTACCATAGATCGAACACTTCCTGATAGTGAGGTACATGATTGTGTGGCAGTTTCCCATTATGTTTTCACACCTAGGAGGGATACATAAAATATACTACAGAGTTTTTGTTGGATTCCCACAATATTGGCACAGCGTACACAGTTTGTAAGAAGATTTTTAACGTGCATTTGATTTGTTTGATCACAATTTGTTGAACAAAGAGCACACTTGATCTAGGATTGTGCCATTAGGTCTTTATTGTCAGTGAGGGTGCCGACATGTGCTTCGATCACTCAAGAGTCTTTATCAAGGCAAGTTATAATTTTCTGGGGGAATAGATGCTTCTGAGGAGGCTGAGTGCCTCGGTTGTAAAGGTTCAGGGAGAACAAATCGAATTAATTTTAAAAATATTCTTACAAAACTGTGTACGCAGCACCAACATCGTGGGAATCCAACAAAAACTCTCTAATTCTTCTCGGGGCACATGAGCACTGCCCCTTGGATTCCTGCAACTGGCTGCTTTTGCACAACACTCTGAATTGGACAAGTTCAGCGTGGTAGCCAAATGGTCCTGGTGCTCTCACCCTGTCCATAAAATATACTAATTCACAATGCCAATTTAGTATTTTTCGCTGATGGCTCTTGTTGTAGGGAGATAAAGATGGTCAACTGGTGCTATGGTTTTTATGTATGTACACTGGGGGTGATGTTGAAAAGGGGATATTGTGCACCAATGTGACATCAGCACAGGTAGCCAAACTGGCTGCCCTGACACGTTTTTGCAAACTTGCAGAACAACAAATGGTAAACATATACATAGATTCCCATTATGCATTTAGGGTGACACGTGATTTTGTTCAGTTGTTGAAGCAGCGTGGCTTCTAACTTCATCTGTTTCACCCATAAAGAATCACATATACATAGAAGTCTTTTTGGAGCAAATCATGTACCCAAACAGATTGCAGTAATCAAATGTGCAGCACATCAACCATTGAATAGTGAGGTCACTTTCAAAAATGACTTGGCATACTCAACTGCTTATCTGGTGGGCATATCTGGCTCTCAAGCTCAGTATGTGTTTTAAGACTAAAAGGGGCATCAAAGTCACTTCTCTTCCAAACACTCAATGTGTTATGCCACATCCAGGAAGCAGCTCTGGCAATAGAGAAAGACTCAAGGGCAAGTAGTTGTTGTCGACTACATGAGACTCCTTTTGGCGAGATGAAAAATGCCACCATGTCGGCTAAAAATTACTTTATCCTGCATGACTAGCAGGGCCATCTTAAGCACTTGTGGGGCCCTGGGCACGGACATCTTTGGGGTCCCCTCCACCAAACCAAAGGATTGAAGGGATCAAGAATACTGGTCGCGCCGCCCACCCATCGCACTCACAACCTGGGTAATCTGAGTACCACACACACTGTGGGTAATAAGCAGCACTCAGATACCTGAGGGTTCGTAGCGCTATATAAATGCTAAATTATTATTATTAAAATCTATAGGTTGATATGCTGTCTCCCAGCATAATAAGCATGTTTACTCCCTTTAAGTCCCCTTACCCTCTTCATTCTTGCTCTAATCAGATGATAAACAAGTAGCATTTGAAAACCAACATTAGCAGTCTATGAAGAGGTTACTGATCTAGTACATACAGGATAATTTGTATCAATAACATCCAGGAAGGTATGCTTCCTGTAGTATTAATGCAGGACCATATGTAAAAGGTACATGTAAACGATAATAGACAGAGAACTCCCATTAGCTGCCTCACAGAATGCAAAAGTGCTCATGCATGGACAGACAAGACCAATTGGAAGGAAGGAGAAAGCTACACATACCGTTGCATGGATAGTGGATGCAGATTAGAAGCTACCAGGAAGGTGTCTTTATCCAGACAGACTAAGATTAGAAATGGGACTTGGTTTCAAACAGTGTTGCCATTAGATATCATAGGAACAAATGCCTGTGGTATGCAATATAAATATGCTCACTATTAAAGTGGACGCAACCATATAGCCAGTGAAACCATGAATAAGTCTTTTATGAAGATAATACCATGAGAAGGAAATCACTCTGAAGGGCTGATAATTTTGAAAGGTTTAGGGACTGGCAATATTGAGACCAAACATGAACAGTTTTAAATGAAATATTATAGAAGGGTGTTATGCAAAATGGGAATGGTTCTAGCTTCATTCTCTCCATCATCAAGGGAAGTATATAAGTACCATCATACCAATCGATGTGATTTAACACATTTAATCTGGGTTTGTCTGTTGTATTTTAAAGCTTTAAATACTTCCAAAACAATGGCTTGTGACATTTTCATTAATAAACGTGCATATAAACCTTTGACTTTTACCAAAAAGCAAACCGTTTTTTGTGTCAAACAAGCAGACCTTAAAATATGCTTCCCTGAGGCCTACAACATCTGGTCCGCTCTCTTCTGTCTACCAACCCTTCCACCCAATTGGCCTACATAAGACAGATCAATTAATGGGCTAAATGATACCAGCAGCATGCAACAAGGCACACCTCAGAGAAGACAGCATTGTAATGTAAGATATATTAGATGAATTGACCAGGATCAATGTCTGCGGCAAAGCCAGGAAACAAGCATGAACACTTTCTTTCCATAGTCTTCAATGTGGATACTTATTCACCTCTTGGACTAACAGTTTATGCCATCATTGGAGGCGATTGCCTAGGTTTTACAACACCCCATCTTGTTAAACCGTAATCATAGAATACCTCCTTATTATGAATATTGGCCTAAGCCCATTTGCGTTACACAGAAAAACGTGTTCGTAATGTTCCGACTTTTGGTTAACTTCGCCACCATTTTAAGAATCATCCGCCATTTTGATTTCAACTTTTGTTCCATGTCCTAAAATGGTGGACTGTATTTCCGTTAATGTTTAGGCTGACGGAGAGCAGACTGTTTGACCAATGCAAAGAAACCTTGTCCTTCATATGAACTGCCATCCAAGTGTTGTCTGCGCTCACAAGCCTCATCCTCATATAAACAAAGAGACAATAGAAAACAAACTCAGATTGTGTGTTCTGGCTGAACTGCATTGTAGCGATTCGTGGAATAAGGCTTACCATGGATCATAAAACCAACAGCATCTTTGTGACTTCATGGACATACAAACTTGTTTAATCCTTTGTATAATATTTGTAACATTCGTCATATGAACTAGGCACGAACTCTAGCCAGTGAATTATTAGCTTGGAGAGAGGCTGGACGATGTTTCAAAAATAGTATAAATATGTCTGTGTTTAGATGTCCAGCACTCTCACTCCTCACTGTGTCTGCTGGTACACACTGTGAGGTGTTGGGAGCCAGATAGCTATCTGTTTTGCTTTGTAACTGTACAGTAATAAAATATACTTGTATCTTTTCAACCAGTGATTGGCGTATTTCATTTCTGGTACTAAGCCTCGATATTTCTTTGGTCTTTCAGAAGGCGCCCGAACAGGGACCCTCAAGATTGATGCCACCTCACTGAAGAGAAGACGCGGCTATCGGACCGGGATTGGTGAGTGAGCAAAAAGGGGCCCCGTTGTAAGAGACACAACACCTCGACAGTACTGCACAATCTGATCCCTGAACGGTGAGCATGCGGTTCGAGAGGGCATTTTGACGAGGGTAATCATATTGAGGTGGGCTGTTTTGCCGAAATCGACAGCCACGAGGGTCCTTTGTAATCCAATCGGACCTCCTTAGTCCTTTGAAATCAGGTGAGTCATGCCCTGATTCCTAAGTATCTTGATATTTGCTTGCAGTTTTTGTCCTCATGAGCACAAACAACGGCAGGTAACACCAGTGATCTGATATGCCTGGGAAATTGTCTGCCTGTTTCAAGGGTTTATTCCGCAGAGACAGACAGTATTTGGAATTTGGCCAACCAGCGCCACAGGAGGGGTCGCCGGTATGTACTATGTACTGTAAGTATGGATTGGTACTATAGTATTATTTGGCACAGACAAACTAGACATGCTTCCGAATTTCAGTGGCCAGTTCATGGTAACTTTGAGATTGCCCGTATAGAGTATTTAGTGTCTATATTGTTAAAGAAAAAGGCTAGGCCTGCAGCATTTGATGTAATTCAGAATTGGAAAAAGGAAGGTACAAACTGCACACATCCACTGAAAATAGAATATATTCTTGATGCAGTTCTTGTACTTCATCTAGACAGTTACCAAAATGCATAGTATCTCTTAAGTAGGTTGATATTCCTTGTATTAAAGGTTGTAGGATCTTATTATCATAAATGGCTAGGGGGCCAAATATGCTCTCAGTACCTGCCACAACAGGTCTTAATGGTGGCAGCATCTGATGCTTATGGATCTTCAGGAGACCATAGAAAACAGGGGATTGGGAAGCAATTGGTGAAAAGGGATTGAGTTTTCTCATTAATCCATTCGTTGCCCACTGCTACTATCAATGTTGTTTGGATTATGGATTTTATCACCTAGGCTGGATCATTGTCCAGTCATATATAGGTTGATTCATCTTTAACTATGGCTAAACAATTTTTATGGTCAAAGGAAGTGTCCATAACTACAATTGCACATCCCTTATTTGCAGGTTTAAGTGTTACATTTTCATCTCTAGATAGTTTCTCGACTTACATAAGTTGTGTCTTTTTAATGTTACGTGGAAACAAAAATTGGAAATTAATCTTTTGGACTTCAGCTATCACTGGTTTCTCAAATGTATTAAAGGCAAGATTCTGAATGGGTGAATCAAATGAACTCCTTGGACACATTTCCAAAGAGTCAAAGGATGATGATACATCCTGCATAGGAGGCTGGGAGTCAAAAAGCATTTGTAAACAAACCTCAAGTAGTAACCTATGAAGATAAATATTGTCTTCAAACAGATTAGTATTATCTGCAAGTACAAAAGAAAGATCTTTATTCAAAATCTCAAATTGGCCTATTATTAGCGATTTGCTAGAGATATTAACGACAATATTGTGTTATGCAATTATTTGTTTTGCTGACGGACTGGCCTTTTTGCCACTTCTTTTTTTTTCTTTGTTCTAAAAAAGAGACTTCAGGTCGAGATGGTGAACTACTAGTATCTTGCCTTGATTGAATATCTTTGAAAAACAAGTCATAGCTGAATTCCAAAATATTAATTTCCCCCAAAAATGTCCATGTAACATTAAAAAGAGACAATTTATTCAAGTGTTGAGATAGCTACACGGAATAGAAGGAGGACTAAATGAGGCAAGCGCACTGAGCAGTTCGGGTGGTATGGAATTATGAGTTGTGGTATGGGACTTGGATGTGACTATTTGGAAGTGAGTGATACCGGGCTATGAGCGCTATCTATATATTTTTGAATCTAGATTGGGCTTGCCAAATCAGCATATTTCAAAGCTGGGTATTGGGCACACTGATCTGATTCTGTGTTGCAGTGAAGAGGGAATGACCAGGCCATTGTGGATTTGAACCTTGGTCATTGTGTGATCTATTAGTACACACTCAATCACCTTTTCTCGCCATTCTAAGGTATGTGTACATTCTTTTTGGCTACTTTAAAGAGACATGAAGTCTAGATTTACAGCATAACAAATTTACGAAGAGGCCTGTTTGGGCACTTGGAATTGGGTGTGGGTTTTTTTTTCCCTTGTTGTATGTTTTTCCGGGGTGTGTGAATGTAAGAGTTTTGCTTAATTTAATGGTGAAGTGGCCTGACATCTAGTACATGGGCCAGGCATGTCTGCATCATCAGGAACGGTTTTACACATTGGTTCTCTTTGTATAAATACGTTTTTGTAACACCTGGTGTAGAATGGGGATTTTGGACTTCTTGCAGCATACTGGTGCTCTATGGAATTGCGACAGCACTTTTCACTGGGCAAGCTTATGATCACATTGGGACCATGTGGATTGGTTGAGAATCACCATAACACGTTTTGCCTTTCAAATTGGGACCATAATTATTATACAAATTGGTTTATACGTATATACTTTGGGCCAATGTTGTGCACTTTTTTTGTTCAGTCTTTGAGTCTATTAAAATAATGGAATGAAACATGTTAGTCTAAAATTGGTTAATATGACTGTGTTTACAGTTGTGCTCCTGAAGAAGTGGGTGTAACCCTGAAACACCTAGAGCATCGATTCTTGCAAAATAAAGAAGCTTGAACAACGCTATGTCAGGTTTTTCTGAAGATTAATTTGAGAATCACAAATATTGAACAAAATGATTTGTGAAATTATATTTCTAGCTGTGCTTACAGCATTACGGTGTGGAGGGGATAGGAGTGTCCTATCAGATGACCTATAGCCCCAGAGTCATTGGAAGGGAGGTTGGGATCCTCGAAAACTGCAACGCAAAAACAAAGAAATTGATAATGAAGATTGCCAATGCGCATAGCGCAGGAAGTCCTGATTCTATTAAAGACACAGAGGTGAGCATTATGCTTATTCTTCTTTAATTCTGCTTAACAACAGGTTATTAAATCTTCATATTTCGTATGATATATAGTATCCTTAATGTGCCCAACTGGCACAGAAAATAAAGAAACAACAAAATAAACTTGAAACGAAACAGAAGAGTATCAACTACATCTGCCATGAGTCTCTGGCTCTCTGGTAGTCCTAACCTCACTCCTGTCCTCCAATGAGGTGTTCTCCTGCTAATGAATGGGAAAAATGCTAAAAATGAATATAATTCGCTAAATGGGATTCAGAACTAGTGGGAGCTGTTTTGTATAGGTTCAGGTAGACACTAGCAATGATGGTGGGGTAACTAGCAGATAGGAAACTAAATTCAGAGGTTAAATGCAAAGAAATAGCTATTTTACATATGGTGAAATTGAGCCAAATGCAGAATCGCAGCAAAATGTTTCCGCGTGCGGAAAATGTGATTGCGGCAAAACTAAAAGGAGTTTGAATGTGGTTTTGGATTTGAAACCTGAGGATGTTAGCTTCAATTTGACACTTAAATTTCGTTTCTAGCATGTACGGTTCAAAAATTACAGAGGTTTTAGTAAAGGTCGATTTTTCTCAAAAAGAGTCAAGATTTCAAATAAGAGATGCGCTGTTGAAGATTATAAACAAGGATTTCTTAACACTAAGAGGCTATGACGATGCGAGATACCAACGGTACAGCCACCATTCCAGAAGCTCCTCTGTCTGATATTTGCCCGCTGCGACACTTGCCTTTCTTCAGCAAATATATATTAGCGCATTGATGATTATCACTACAATTATCACAGGATTATATGGATGAAAGAAGGATTCAGGACAGACAAAACAGATTCTACAATGCAGTTCTGGATATGATAGAATGGGTTGGATAGGATTACTTAAAGATGACTGATCGGCTATGGACAATTCTATGCTAAATACTCACAACTATGGTTCTGGAATAGGCCCGTCAAAGATCTGGTCAAAGGTTTGGACTGGAATCTGCAAGCCACCGGATAGGATTCAGGCGCTTGTTTCTGCTCTCAGCAAGGCATTCTGGTCTCTGCACGGCTTCTTGGACCGGATCTGACGGGTTGGTTCTGGGTTACAGCTCTGCTCTACTGGTTTGGATCTCTGGGTTCTAGCAAGGGTTCTTGGCAAGAAGCAGAAAAACAACACAGCCCGGCTGTTGAATTGGTTGTGCCCCTTGGCAGTTTGGGGTTAAAATCAGGTTGCAAGATTTTGAAGGCCAGCTGAGAAGGGTTCAGCTTTGGATTGGGCCTTCTGCTTCAGAGTTCTGGAGTCTTGATCTGGGTTCTTCCTGCAGAGCGCTTCGCCAGTAAATCAGTTGGGTGAATGTGTCTCTCTAGGTCCTCAACAGTCCCTATTTATGTATTTCCCAAAGGGGTTGGTAGGCTGATTATACTATGCCTAACCATCTAAGAAGCCTATTGGTTAAAGTCTTCCCTCTCTCCTGATTTCAGAAGGAAACAGTGTGTCATAATGTGTCATAGTGATGCTGCAATTTACAATCCAGGGAAAAACCTCCCCTTTGTTCCTACACAGAAAATCTTTTTTTCATATAAAACATATTTCCAATATCACCAACTTGTAACGCTCACCTGATTCCCGCAGAGGCGCCGGTCTTGACTGGGTGAATGCCGTATCTTCAAAGGTGATGTGTAACACACGGTTGGCTCTTTGGGCTGGACCTCTGTGCACTTTATGTCTGACTCGAAGAGTAAGATGTCTGCAGATAGAAAATTTGGGATTAATGAACTGGGGTTATTGGGTGCCTCTCTCCTCTTCCCTTTCTCTTCTCCTGTAGAACCCCAAAGGTTAACACCCTCACCTTAGGTAAGTGAACGCCGAGCTCTCCATCTGCCTCGGGGCAGCGTGCCGTAACCAGTTTCTTCACTGGATAAGGGTGCAGGCCTCTTGACCTCAGAGGACTGCTGTCCGTCGTTAACTGCACGAACGGTAAGTTCTGGGCACTTCAAATGTCTTAAAAGTCTTTTGTAATGATATCTCTTGTTTTGCAGGGTTCCGGCGATGGCGGATGGCGGGCTGATGAGAGTTGAGGATCGAACCCGCGTGAGGAATAGAAGCGCCTGGAAGCACGTAAGTAAGCGCTTGTAGCCTGCTTCACGATGCGCACTAACTGTCCCTTTTATCTTGCAGGTACAAGTTCGGAGCTTTAGAGAAGCTGAAGGGTGCTGGAATACCCACTGGATTCGGCGTGGGAAGGAGTAATGGCACGTGAGTAATAAAGTTGCCCAATGTCTTTAAACGCACCTTCTTTTGTCTTTCAGATGCGGGATGCAGCGCCGAAGGCCTCCGGAGCGTGCGAAGAGCTGGTAAGCTTTTGTCTTTCAGATGCCGGAATGCAGTGCGAAGACCTCCGGAGCATGCGAAGAGTAGGTAAGCCTTTGTCTTTCAGATGCCGGAATGCAGCGCGAGGCGTTGGTGACAGCCGATGGACCAGGTAAGAGATGCGCTGCCACTGAAGACCGTAGTGCTAACCTGTTCTTTCTTTGTCTTTACAGGTGCTGCTGAAGACTGGATTCCAGGATGGTAAGCCTTTGTTCCCTTAGGCCCAGGATCAGAAGCAGAAGACACGATGAGCGTTCTGCTGCAGAGAATGCAGAATAACGCAAAGCAAGATTCATCCATCGGATGTGGTTTAAATAGCCTCCTGTAGTGCTTAGGTGTCTCCTTCCACAGCCACGTCTAAGAAAAGAGTTCCTGCTTTCCAGAAGAGTTCCAGTGTTCTGAACCTAGAGAGTGGCTCCTGCCCCACCCAACAGGAAAAGTAGTCCCAAACAGAAGAGGATCAGGGGTTCAACTGGCAGGTAAGTAAGCAGCATGGTCTGCTGCAGGTAAGTCCACCCAAGCATTATGAGCCCGGCGCTTCCAGCGCTGGGACTGGGCATCTTTATGAGCCTGGTGCCACTGGCGCCAGGACAGGGTCCAAAAGGTCCCAATTGGGACTGGCTGGCACTCGGAACCGGGGTTATGGGTCTGCTTCCAAGGGAGTCGGGCAAGTCCTGATCTTTTGGAAGCAGAGATCATGACAGCACCCCCCCTCAAGGCCCCTCCCAAACCGGGCTTCTCCGGGGGTTTGGGCTTGTTAGGAAATGTTCGATGAAATCTTTTGATTAGACGAGGCGCGTGGACATATTCTGCAGGTTCCCAGGATCTTTCTTGGGGACCGTAGCCTTTCCAGTCAATCAGGTAAAATAGTTTAGATTTGGAGATCTTGGAATCCAGGATGCTTTTGACTTCAAACTCGAGTTCTCCATCAACTAGAATAGGTTTTGGAGATGTAGTTAGTCGGGTTTGAGGTTGCACGGGTTTTAATAGAGAGACGTGGAAGACCGGATGTATCTTCATGTGAGGGGGCAAGTCCAACTTGACCGCTACTGGATTTACTATGGTAGTGATGGAATAGGGACCAAGGTATCTTGGGTTGAATGTGCGTGGTCCTTTTAGAGGTAGATATTTGGTGGATAACCAGACTTGATCTCCTACTTGATATTGGGGGGCTTCCTTCCGATGTTGGTCTGCTCCTTTCTTGTATTGTTCTTTAGCCCTTTGAAGGTGAGAAACGGCTTCCTTAAAGGCTCGGGTGATTTTAGAATGCAGGTGGTCTACTGCTGGTGTTCCAAGATCTTGGAGTGGATCCAACTCCGAGGTTCGAGGGTGACTACCGTATAAAAGAAAAAACGGGGTCTTCCCAGTTCCCGAGTGGACAGAGTTATTGTAGGCATATTCGGCTATCCAAAGGATATCTTTCCAAGTTTTTTCAGTTTGTTGTAGCATGCAGCGCAAATACTGTTCCAGAGTTTGATTGGTCCTCTCGGTTTGTCCGTCGGTTTGAGGGTGGTGGCTGGTCGAAAGTCTCACATCAATTTGAGCCGACCGACAGCAACTTCGCCAAAAATGAGAAATAAATTGACTACCTCGATCCGAAATTAGAACTGAAGGAAAACCGTGCAGTCGGACGATGTTTTCGAGAAATTCTCGGGCCAGAGTTGCTGCTGTTGGTAAGCCTTTGAGTGGAATGAAATGCGCCATCTTGGAGAATAGGTCCACGATTACTAGGATCGTATTGTATCTGGAGCATGGAGGTAGATCGGTGATGAAGTCCATAGAAAGCGTATGCCAAGGGCGAGGCGGGATGTCAATAGGGCGTAAGAGGCCAGCTGGTTTTTCCTTTTGACTCTTGTTTTGGGCGCATACTCCACAGGACATTATAAAGTCTCTGATATCTTTTTTCCAAGACGGCCACCAGAAGTAGCGCTTGATCTTTTCCGAGGTCTTGGTCATACCGGATGTCCTTCCATTAAAGAATCGTGATAACAAGAGATTACCTTTTTCTGTAAATCTGTGCTGGGCAGGTATAACCGTTCTTGGAAATATAATAGGTTGTCCTTCACCGTAAAGTCCTTTCCCTGCAGATGCCAATTCTGTATGTCTGCTGGAGTTACCAGTAGCCTGGCTTTATCCTTAACTTCCTCTATGGATTGTGTGGCGATTACACCTAGAATTCTTTGTTCGGGAATGATAGGTACAGGTTTAGGATTGATCAAATGTTCTTCCACTCCCATCCGAGAAAGGGCATCAGCTTTACCATTTTTTGTACCAGGTCGATAGGTAATTATGAAGTCAAACTCGGCAAAGAATAGTGCCCAACGGAGTTGCCTAGAGGATTGAGCTTTTGCGGTTTTCAAATATTGCAGGTTTCGGTGATCTGTAATCACAGTAACGGTGTGTCGGGCCCCCAGAAGATAATGCCGCCAAGCCTTAAAGGCGGACTTGATAGCTAGAAGTTCCTTATCAGTAATAGTGTAATTGATTTCAGGAGGCGAGAATTTGCGGGACCAAAATGCCACGGGATGCAACTGATTGGTTACTGGGTCCTTTTGTGATAGAACTGCCCCCATGGCAAGGCTCGAAGCATCAGTTTCAACGATGTAGGGGAGTTCTGGGCGAGGATGTTTTAAGATCGGTGCAGAGATAAATCTAGTCTTCAAACTCTGGAAAGCTTGTTCCGCCTCAGTAGACCATTCAAAACGTTTGTTTTTCTTTAACAAGGCGGTGATGGGCTGGACTAGTCGAGAGAATTCGGGGATAAACCTCCGGTAAAAGTTAGCGAAGCCTAACATGCTTTGAACACCTTTTACGGAGGATGGCGATGGCCATTTGAGAATTGCATCGACCTTCTTTGAATCCATACGCACTCCGCTAGGTGATAATATGAATCCCAAGAATTCAACTTCAGTCACGTTGAAAACACATTTTTCCAACTTAGCGAAAAGTTTGTGTTGACGCAATCTCTCGAGGACCATTTTCACGTGTTTCCGATGTTCAGTTTCCGATGAAGAATAAACGAGGATGTCGTCAATGTAAACAACAACACACACATCTATGAGCTCTCTGAGGACATCGTTCATAAAACATTGAAAGGCGGCCGGGGCATTGCAAAGTCCGAAGGGCATGACCTGATATTCAAATAGCCCATACTTGGTGCAGAAGGCCGTCTTCCATTCATCGCCCTCTTTTACTCGTACCAAGTGGTAGGCTCCTCTAAGATCCAGCTTTGTATATATGCATGCTTTTCTGACTTGGTCCAGGTGTTCAGGAATCAAAGGTAACGGATATCTATTCTTAACGGTGATCTGGTTCAGGGCGCGATAATCTATACAAGTTCTAAGGTCCCCTTCTTTTTTGGAACGAAGAACAAAGCTGAGGAAGCAGGGGACTTGGAAAGACGAATAAACCCATTCGCTAGGTATTGATCCAGGTATTGTCGGAGGTGAAGATTCTCAGGCTCGGTGAGGGCATAAATTCTACTACAAGGAGGAGTAGATCCAGGTATCAGGTCTATCTGGCAGTCATAAGACCTATGAGGAGGTAGAGAGTTAGCCTGATCCTTCCGGAAAACATCTTGGAATTCTAGGTATTCAGGAGGTAACTGAGGAGCCTCCGAGGAAATTGCTGCCAGTGCAACACCAGGTCGAGGGTGACAAGTGGAGACACATTCTGGAAACTGAACTGTTCTTGCTCGCCAATCGATCTGAGGATTGTGCTTCTCTAACCAAGGAATTCCTAGAATAATCTGGAACTGGGGGGCCTTGATCACATCGAACACGATCTTCTCATGGTGTCCATCTTGACTTACTAGCGTCACTTCTTGGGTGGTATGCGTTACTGGTCCGGAGGCTATCTCCGTACCATCCACCGTAGTAATGACGTCCTTTACAGCCTCTGGACAAAGAGTCAGATTCATCCTCAAAACCATTTCATGATCCACATAATTGCCGATGGCACCGCTGTCGACGTAAGCTTCAATCGCATGTAATCGATCCGGATGTTCAGGGCTAATGAGGACCATAGGTATCACGAAATGCGAGGTCACGGAACTGGTTTTAACGCTCGGCAAGAGGACCTCTATTCTTGTCGGGCGAGGTCGTTTCCCTGCTCAGAGTTTGTGACCCTGGTAACTGCAGCTCCTGCTGCCTTCTTGGCTGGTTTCACCGGACAGTCTCGAAGAAAGTGCCCCGAGTTTCCACATTAGAGGCATAATTGCAGCTGTTTTCTCCTTTCCCGCTCCTTTTGTGTTAGTGGTCCTTTCAGGCCCCCTATTTGCATGGGTTCCCCGGAGTCTACTCCTTTGGTAGGAGTTGGTGGTTTGGAAAATACTCGAGCATCAAACTTGGAACGATCGGCCTTCCTGTTCTGCAGTCTGTGGTCAATTTGAACGACTAAGTCAATATAGTCCGAACAGTCTTGCGGGGGATTCACTACTTGGGCTAACACATCTTTGAGCTCTCCACGTAGACCTCTATAAAACAGCGTAATCCTTTTGTCCTCAGGCCATCGAGTTTCCACTATCAGTCTGTTGAAAGACGCAATATAAGCCAAAAGGTCTTGATTACCCTGTCGCAATGAAAGGAGCTCATTGTCCAAGGCCTGCCCCTGTGAATGTCTTGCAAACAGTTTTTCCATACTGAGCTGAAAAGGTCGAAAATCATGGAGAACCGGATCATCTTGATTAACTAGAGGGATTGACCAGTCTGCCGCATTGCCACTAAGGTACGAAAGCACGAAAGCTACCTTAGCTTGATCAGTTGGAAAGGCTGCTGGCCGGCATAAGAAGTGCAACCAGCACTGATTAATAAATACTGCAAACCTCTTTGGGTCACCAGAAAATCGTTTGGGCGGAGCCAGAGGTACATTCCCAGGTAGGTTGATCTGCACTGGGTTCGTAGAGGATGTTGATGGAAGATTTGTCCCTGATGCGGGTAACGGAGTTTGTCCGGCTTGTGACTGTAGCAATTGTCTAGTGAGATCGTCTGTTCGCTCCTTGGAAATAATCAGTTCCCTTCTTAGAGCATTCGTTTCCTGACGGGATGCATGCACTTCTGCTCTTAGTTCCCCAAGTAACTGGGCTAGCTGGTCGGTATCCGAGGTTTCCATAGCGCCTGGGTGGGAGTTTTGCGATGGGCTTTGCGTTCTGTAACGCTCACCTGATTCCCGCAGAGGCGCCGGTCTTGACTGGGTGAATGCCGTATCTTCAAAGGTGCTGTGTAACACACGGTTGGCTCTTTGGGCTGGACCTCTGTGCACTGTATGTCTGACTCGAAGAGTAAGATGTCTGCAGATAGAAAATGTGGGATTAATGAACTGGGGTTATTGGGTGCCTCTCTCCTCTTCCCTTTCTCTTCTCCTGTAGAACCCCAAAGGTTAACACCCTCACCTTAGGTAAGTGAACGCCGAGCTCTCCATCTGCCTTGGGGCAGGGTGCCGTAACCAGTTTCTTCACTGGATAAGGGTGCAGGCCTCTTGACCTCAGAGGACTGCTGTCCGTCGTTAACTGCACGAACGGTAAGTTCTGGGCACTTCAAATGTCTTAAAAGTCTTTTGTAATGATATCTCTTGTTTTGCAGGGTTCCGGCGATGGCGGATGGCGGGCTGATGAGAGTTGAGGATCGAACCCACGTGAGGAATAGAAGCGCCTGGAAGCACGTAAGTAAGCGCTTGTAGCCTGCTTCACGATGCGCACTAACTGTCCCTTTTATCTTGCAGGTACAAGTTCGGAGCTTTAGAGAAGCTGAAGGGTGCTGGAATACCCACTGGATTCGGCGTGGGAAGGAGTAATGGCACGTGAGTAATAAAGTTGCCCAATGTCTTTAAACGCACCTTCTTTTGTCTTTCAGATGCGGGATGCAGCGCCGAAGGCCTCCGGAGCGTGCGAAGAGCTGGTAAGCTTGTGTCTTTCAGATGCCGGAATGCAGTGCGAAGACCTCCGGAGCATGCGAAGAGTAGGTAAGCCTTTGTCTTTCAGATGCCGGAATGCAGCGCAAGGCGTTGGTGACAGCCGATGGACCAGGTAAGAGATGCGCTGCCACTGAAGACCGTAGTGCTAACCTGTTCTTTCTTTGTCTTTACAGGTGCTGCTGAAGACTGGATTCCAGGATGGTAAGCCTTTGTTCCCTTAGGCCCAGGATCAGAAGCAGAAGACACGATGAGCGTTCTGCTGCAGAGAATGCAGAATAACGCAAAGCAAGATTCATCCATCGGATGTGGTTTAAATAGCCTCCTGTAGTGCTTAGGTGTCTCCTTCCACAACCACGCCTAAGAAAAGAGTTCCTGCTTTCCAGAAGAGTTCCAGTGTTCTGAACCTAGGGAGTGGCTCCTGCCCCACCCAACAGGAAAAGTAGTCCCAAACAGAAGAGGATCAGGGGTTCAACTGGCAGGTAAGTAAGCAGCATGGTCTGCTGCAGGTAAGTCCAACCAAGCATTATGAGCCCAGCGCTTCCAGCGCTGGGACTGGGCATCTTTATGAGCCTGGTGCCACTGGCGCCAGGACAAGGTCCAAAAGGTCCCAATTGGGACTGGCTGGCACTCGGAACCGGGGTTATGGGTCTGCTTCCAAGGGAGTCGGGCAAGTCCTGATCTTTTGGAAGCAGAGATCATGACACAACTTGCTAATAATACATATTTACATTACAGATTAAATACGGCATGTATCTCTCTAAGTCTCATCTTCCTAAGAGTTTCGGTTCACAATTGACAGTTTTTCGCTCTTTTGGTTGGTTACCCAGTGTCAGATCTGTACAACTTTTTCCAGATACATGCACATAACATCTGGGCAAACTCCTGTCAAGTTTCATATTTTTAGCATTATCACAACTGCTACAAAGTACATTTTTGTGGTTCAGTCTCTGAGTCTTCAGTAGTTTTAAAATGTGAGCAGAAATTTCATTTTAACAGCACTATATTTACAGATTTTTACCAATTTTGTTCAGTTTTCTATTAGTGTTTTTCAAAAAGATATTTTCTGTGCTCTCCGAATAAACAAAACTGTCTGTCTCCGCCTCCAAGGTTTTGGCTGGGCCAGAGCAGTCCCAGGCTTCTTCCTACCAGCAGTTGTTTTCTGTCACACCTGAATTTGCATTTCCTTTCATTCAAGGGAGTCTTTTGTTTCTTGTCAGAGCAACAGGCCAAAGTCCCCTCCCATTTCCTTTCACACCTCCCTGCCAGTTCTTCAGCAGAGGGCAGGGGGGAAGATTCCTTTGTTTGTGAGGAACTGTGGAATGTCTTTGAAGCTCAGTGTGGCTGGCTTTAACTTACTTTTAAAACAATGTTTAAAATAGTCTTTCTGTAAAATACAATTTACATTTGTACAAATATAGCCACAAATCTCTTAATTCCAGCCTTTTTAAAACATAGAGATTGAATTGTCACCCTATATTGCTTTTAATGGGAAGTCTCTTCTTTTCCATACTTTGATTTTAATGTACAAGTTTAAACGACAGGTTAAGTAATAGCAGTTTCTGAGGCAGGCGAGCGGCAGTACTGTGCCCTTTTTTAACATATTTTTTCAAGCAAGCATCTTTGAATGTGGATTTTCTTCTGACAAAATAGGTTTCTGCTGACATTGTGCTTAGGTGAATTCTTTAAATAAAGTGATGTTTAACACCCAACAAGGATGTTGGATCTTTTGTGATGTTTGGGAACCATGATTTTTGCACTTTCCACAGCCAAGGAAAAACGGATTTTTAAAGCAGTTTTGGGTTTTCCTTTGCCATACAGCATTGCTTTTTCAAGCAGTTTCATTTTCCTCTGTGGACAGCCAAATGATAGGTTTTGGCAGTGGTCTCCTGTGTTACCACTGACATAGGCAAAATGGATTGGCTGCCTATTTTTCAGGTTTCCCTGCACGCTTTCAGAGATTTTTAGCGCAAAGATCTTTTTGGCGGCCACTCTGTTTTTTCTGATGCAAGCAGCACATAGTGATGTTGCAGGGCATAGACTAGTGGGTTAAAACATACCACAGTAGTTGATACTCTTCTGTTTCGTTTCAAGTTTATTTTGTTTTTTTATTTTCTGTGCTAGTTGGGCACATTTAAAAAAAATGAAACTATATATCATAAGAAATATGAAGATTTTTAAAAGCTGTTGTTAAGCAGAATTAAAGAACAATAAGCCTAATGCTCACCTCCGGTCTTGTCATAGAATCTCCTGGTCTTGGAAAACTGGGGGAATGACCAGCCCAAACCATAAGTGTGTAAGAGTTTCTTTTGATGTAAATACATGATTTAAGAACCCTATTCGTGTATCTGACTCTTTGCTATCTCACTCAGGCAGTCTGTGAAAATGGAAAAATATGCTTTGCAATGAACCACTTTAAACAACTTACATGAGGGTGTAACCCTGCAAACACTCGTTAGATGTTTTCTTTTCATTTCTCCATGTGCTCTGATGGTGAAATATGGAGCTTTTTTGAAAAACAATGCCCAGAGACACTTACTTAAAGATTCTGAGTCGACCCCGATCTGGGTGCATGTGAAATGCCTCCTCAGTCATCACCAGTTGTTTTAGGCTGCCAGCTGTAATACAAGCAAATTTCGCCATGTAATAGCTGACATGGACACTTGGCATATGGTTGGCGGGTTCTTTTTTTCTTTTGAGCAGTTACAGCATAAACCCAATGCTTCTGCCTGCGTACATTTGGTTGAGTGTGAGTGTGCGTTTTGAGGCTTCTAAGGGAGCGGCGTGAAGAAGGTTGAATCGCAATAGCCGGTGTCTTCATACATACCCCTTGGATAAAACGGTGTGCAGTGATTCCTGTACACGCACTGAGCTGCAAGAAGATCTATGCAAATTAACAAATACTGTTGCCCATGGGCCGAGGTGCATTCTTGAATATCATGTCACGGCAATCTCAGTAAAAGGTTTCTGTCAGGGAGGACTGTTCACATCGTTGCGTACTTCAGAATTCCGCTCCTGTGTCACAGCTGGAACCCCGCGCGCGCAGTGGACATCTTGTAATGTACCTCCATCACGGAGTGGGTCGGCGAATGAAAGCGATCCACGCATATAATGTTTCAAGCCTATTCAATGTCGCCCTGTTATAGAGGTTGGTGGAAACTTCTCTTTCAAAGCAGCAACAAAGTATGGATAATTTATATGCAGCCGTCAAGTAAGAAAGGATGTGCTTTGGTTCATCCATATTACTAAAAACAATTTCCTGCAACATAGCAAAGTACTTTCGTTTCTTTCTTGAGGAAAACACACAAGTAGCACTTTCTAAGTGTCATGAAAAAGGGCAGTAGTGGTGTGCATCTGTGATCTGCCTTTGCCAAAAAGCTATTTTAAGTATTACTCTATCAGGTGTCCCTTCTCTATGTCTACAGATTCTGTAGATGTGTACATTTAAATGCACTGTCACAAGTTCCTGTGGTCTCTTGTTTCAGGTGGGGGGAAGGAGGGCATGTGGCGTACAGCTTTTCTGCAGGAATAGCTGCCATTGTGTGCAGGAGTGAGGGTGGGGGCTACCAGAGTTCGCAGGAGGAAAACACGCTGAGGAAACACTAGAGACAGCAAGTGTGTGCTGGCTGTTCATGAGTTTATGTTGTCCAATCTGCCTCGGGGGTCATCATATTAAAGTGGCGTATCATTGGCAGTGGTGTGGCCCTCTTGCTCTGTCATCTAGCTACCACCACTTGTGTGGGAGCCAGAGTCATACATGCGGACTTCATGAAGATGACCACGAGTTGTGATCCCGACTGTGTGACAGTGGCAGAAGGATATTCAGATGAAATACGAATGAAGTGTTCCAAGTTGCAGATACATTCTTCAGTGTGAAGTGCATGGTGCAAATAAAAACAAGCATTGGCAACGCCAACAGTTTTGGCTTCTGTGTAGTCCTCGTATCTGCATTTTACAGGCACTATTATAATGGTGCTATTGAGTCATAATATGGCAACAGCTGGCAAATTGTGCTAGTGTGTGGGCATATTATGGCAGCGCCTGACAATTGCATCTAATGCCTATACAAAAGCCAAACCTGTTGATTTTGCCAATGCTTGTTTTTAATAGTAATTCAATGCAAGGAACAGAGGCAATGATAAATATAAATGAAGTGGCTGAAGGCGCGCTCTGTCCCTCCTCATGTCTCCTCTGTCTCTTGTCTTTACTTCCCCTGGCAAATGTTTTGGCTTATAGGCAGTGCTTTACCTAATAGCCAAAAATAAAAACGAGTAAGGAACCAACACATGTTACCTGTTCAAAACTGTTGGTAAAACTGTTTCCAAAACCCATATTCTGTGTGTTTATATTTTCACACGCTGTGTATGACTGGCTCATTGGGACCTGGTTTTTCAGGGAACTGCAGAACCTTTAGTCCAGTATTAATCATGGGGACAACATACACAGAATGAGTTAGCCATGCATGGCCTGTGATAACAACTGCAGAGGTCTGACATGTCACAAAATGTATTTAATTTGTGGGGATACTAAGGGAAATAATGATTTCCTTTTTTTGGATGGTTGCATGGTATGAAGGGTGTGGGCACCTCTTGCCATCCCAGGACATCCACTCTCTCCGTCCTCTATGTCACCATACTCAAATCTCTTGTATATTTGCATCCGGGTAAGCGCGCTCAGCCAATCAATTGGCTGGAAATGCAGGCGAGAACATATAGTGTACCGTCCGCATTTTCCAGCCACCTGAGGCCCTTCCATGGATGGCACAATCTTTATTGTCGGGAGGCAACAGGGTGCCTCTCGCTGTTGCCTCACCATGTCCCCACTCTCCCCTCCGCCCCTGAAGACATCCCGCTCACTTTCCCTACTCTCCCCCTCCCTCCACACGTACCTGCTGGACTGGAGCTTTGTGCCCCAGTCGTACCTGCTGGACTGAAGCTTTGTGCCCCGGTCCTGTTGCTCCTCCCGTCCACACCCACCATGGAAATGGCGGCGGCCATCTTGTTTTATTTTTACATGAATGGGCTTGTGCAATATGCTCAGAACCCATCTCCCATAAAACAAAAGAAATAATGAAACTATTTGCAAGCCCAGGCAAAGCCTGGGGTGTAAATAGCGATCCCTCCCGTGCCGGGGGGCATACATGGCCGATAACAGCACACTACCCTCACAGAGGCCCTCGCTGCTGGCAGGTCATTGCCAACCATGTACGCCCCGCACATCATCTCCCCCGACACGCGGGTGATTGCTATATTTCATGCCACTACAATGATTCAGTGACTTTATCCACTATGCACTTTGCTGGGAAGTTGCTGTAATTCTCATCATTTCTGACTGCAGCAGATTCCCAGCATAGGCAAGTTGTTGAATGATTCACCAGTCCTGACGTTGGTGAGTTACCGTGCAGTGCTTTGTGTTTCGCTGTGATGGTTCCCACTTGACCCTTGCATGCATGACATTTTACATCATGCATGTGAATCGTGCATAAGGCACATGCAGAAGAGTGAGGTAGAAGGGATTGATTGATGTATAGCAATCATATAGTGTATCCATACTGCTAAGGGATATTTAGGCATTTGTTACCAAATTGATAAGTGGAAGAGAAGCGCCTTGATGTGGCTTTTAAAGGACGCAGGGGAGCTCAGGTTCCGGATCTCCCCGGGGAGGCTTTTCCAGGCTTTACCATCCAGGAAAGCACATCCTCTGCTGCCTTCTGAAGAGAGCTTGAAACCAGAGCATTAAGAGCTTCTCAGGGTGCGCATGGCCTTGTTATTCCGGTAAGCAGAACTCCATTGTTCAGGCTTATTGAGGCCAGGCAGGCTCATTTAGGATAATTTAAACTGGAATCTGTGCATTTCTACTTCCTTTCTACTTCAGTACTGATGGATACTTTTCAATAAGTTGAATAAGCCTCCAGTAATTATTCAATCAACGCTGCCACATAGCCCCAAATCAGGTGTTGACAACCATCCAGGAAGCACGTTGTTCATGACAGCATTTTGCATTCTGGTACTTCTAAACCCCATGCAGGAAGTGGGAGGACACCCCCGTCTGAGCATGGATTGGCTGCATTAGTCATACTGTACTTGGGACAATGCATCAGGAAAACCTCTGGCATATCTGTTTACCCTCTGTGCTTGTTGATCCAGTTCCCTCCCCCCTATGTTCAGGAGGGTTGAGTATTCCTATTCCATAGAGTTGATGATAAGAAGGGCTGGTGTTTCACCTCACATTCGGAAGGAGACCGTTTTGTGCTAAGAGTTTAGAGCTTGAAGCTGCACTGAAGGTCGTTCCACCTATTCTTTTTTTAAAAAAAATGTTATTTACTTGTTTATAATCATTAAGATGTTTACAAGAAAGTTTTCATTCAAGAAAGTGATTGAAGATACTGGACGACGATCTGTATTTACGTCGATCAAAATTTTAAGTAGAAGTTGTTTTGGAAGCGATGGTGAGTTTCGTCTTTTCCGTTGCATTGTTCAAAAGCATTGCAGACGCCTGGACCATCTAATCTTATTGCCTGTGAAAAGGCGGTTCCACCATGTTGCTTCATTACTGGCAAATGAATTTACAAGCAGGGGGCTAAAGAAAACTTTCCTAGCTTGGTGCAGAACAGGGCAAATCATCAGCAAGTGTCTGATAGATTCTATCTTTTCAGGGTTTTTGCAAAGTCTACAAGCTTTTTCCTTAGATCCTGTTCTGATGGCTAGGATTTCCTGAGTATGTAGTACGTTGAGACGTGCTTTCAGTAGAATTCCCATTAGTGATTTGCTTGGGTATTTTTTACAGTACGTCATGGGTTCTTTCAGTTTGTTTAAAGTCATAGGAAGATGGGCTAGTAGTTTGTTTGAGGTTGCTTTCTCATTTGTAGTTATCCAGTCCAGACACTCCATTTTTGTTTTAATCCTTAATGGGTTCTTCATTAGTTTTTCCTCTGTGCATTCTATTCTTTATGTTGTCACCTGATTATGAGACAATTGTCTTGTCGTTGACTTTGTTCCAGACCCATTCCAGAGCGGGTGGGCCTTATTTGGCGGTTCTTTGAACATCAAATGGCCAGATAACTACCTTCCTCCGTTATGATTTCCTCAAGGTTACGTTATGTTATGCACATTTATAGAAGATACATCCACCCAAGGACATCATGGCACTAGGACAGCCAGAGCAGAGCTGAGGCCAAGAGCCTTGCATCTAGGATAGCAGTGTTTTCATCAAACGTCTAAACTCGTAGTGATTCTCAGTGCATCTAAGAGCAAATGGCAAAGCATTCCACAGTTTGAGAGCAGCAATTGAGAATGCACAGCCTCCAATCCTGGATAACCGAAAGCGCGAAACAGTAATCAGGGAACAAACTTATCCTGTAGATAATCGGGCCCTTGGCGATAGCTAGCCTGATGCCCCAGGCAAAGGTACTTGAATTGGACCCTCTTAGCCACAGGCAACCAGTGCTGATTTAGAGCCAATAAGGAAAAGCCAATTATCTTGCATCCAACCATATACCTGTCTAAAACATTTCTCAGTAGCTGCACTATTGTTAACATCACACTGAAGGTCATACATCTGTCATACACAACACATGGAAGTGTTATCCAGTATGATAATACACGAGACATCCATTCTTAAGTACTTGTATGATGATGCTGAATTGTAATACATCAGTGTTTTGGTGCAATTTCAACATGAGAAAATAAATCCAGTTAAAAAAGAACAGTGCAAACAAAAAAGTGGTATGTGATTAAAGTCTTGGAGATACGTCGATTCAAGGTTCTTGTGTTTTGTCTAAATTTGTCGTGGTATGGAAGAAAGCCCAGCCTTCATCTGGATGTGAGCGGAGGTAGCGCCTCAATTCTGGATTATTTGGAGATAATATGTGCTGGGACCTCTTTGTAAAACGGGCTGCATAAAGATGTAATTTGTAAGTGCGAGTGACTATTGTCTAACGCTGCAGTGCCCTTACTGTGCATAATGCTGAATAAGCAGTTACCTGTTTCAAAAACATTAGTTCTGGTTGTTACTCAAGTCGCGGGTTTAATGTTCCTAGTTCGGGTATTCCAATGAATGTAATTCTGGGTTTACAGTAAGCACTCCTGGTGGGTGTCCCAATCCTG
The DNA here is from genome assembly GCF_040938575.1 of Ambystoma mexicanum. Classification (NCBI taxonomy): domain Eukaryota; kingdom Metazoa; phylum Chordata; class Amphibia; order Caudata; family Ambystomatidae; genus Ambystoma; species Ambystoma mexicanum. Next base: position 243,593,274 of record NC_090926.1, on the reverse strand, counting down.
CATGATGTAAAGAAATGGAAAGAATCAGCAGTGATTGCAGGTGTGTGGGGACCACACTGAATGGTGGAGTGGTTGTGAAAGGAGCATCAGAAGTGGAGAGACTTACCGAGTCCAGGGCAGTGTTAGCATCCAGTTAGTCATTTGAGTCACACTCCTGTGTTGAAAGGGGGCAATGAGTGGTGCGTGATATAGTCACTCAGTTCGAATGTACCTCAGACAAGGCGCTGTCCCATACTTGGCAACTAATATCAGTCGTACCTGTTGAATTCTAGCTGCAAGTTCGGCTTTTGTTCATATCAAAGGTGGAAGTGATCGCCCGTAGCCTGTGCTCCACTGCTTGTTGAGCACTGTAGCGTCAGCGTCGCCGTCATGGTGAACGCCAGGGGAGATGCAAGCTCCCTATTGCTTTGCTCCATCTGGCATGCCACAGGCCCTGTAGCCTTCTCTATACAGGAGGAGGTTCTGACAACGACTAGTCTGTTGTTGCAACATTACTACAATGAAACTGCGAGATGGCCATGTTGGAGGAGTCGGAACTACAAAATTCAAATGTATGATTGTACACAGATCTGGACCATAGGTGTGTTGCACTTTAGTTGTGCAGGTAAATTAGATTATGGCCAACCCTATGTTGTTATTTATCTGCGGCAGAGTGCTGCTCATTGTATATGGTTGTTGAGGGCTGTGCTATAAGGATTGAGTCTTATGGCATATACCGTGGACCACATCCCAGGATCACCCGAGCCAGTGGTCATATAAGCATTAAAAAGAAAATGGAACAGCACCAACCCCTGAGGGACACCACATCACAGAGGATGACATGAAAGCAGTGCAGCCAGGACAGCTCCACACCCATTATGCTTCCTACTCTGGTCAGGCATCCCAAAAGAATATTGTGGTCCATGGCATCGAAAGCCACAGATAAGTTCAAGGGTATCAAAGCTGCAGGATGGCTTCTATCCTTAAGGAGCAATAATATCTTCGAGATGTCCATGACTGTGGTCTCTGTGCCTACAAATGGGAGGAAGTTGGACTGGACATCATCTAGCAAGAGATTAATTTTTAAGTGATCCTGCATTTGGATGGTAACCTTAGATGCAATGATTCTAGAAATAAAAGTAGAGATAGATTTATAATGAATTGATTCAGAGGGATCAGGACAGCTCTTTTTCAATAAAAATGGATGAAAATGAAAATGGGTTTCGGTTGCCCGGCCGACTCCCATCTCGTCCCCTCCAGAACCATGTCCATCGGAAATGCTCTTCCCCTACAGTCAATTTGCTGCATGTCCCATGACGTTCGCTTACCACAGCTGATGGACACAGACACTTTTGCAAATGTCATACAACCACCCTAGCTCACACCAACTTAACCCCCACCCATGCAACCTAGCTCATCCCAGCTTTAACCTTTGCTCACAGCTGCTTACCAGCTCAAAGCAGATTAACTGCACCCATTCTCACTCCCTATAGCTTACAAACATAGATCATATCATGTAACCCCCACCTACCAACCCTTGCTCAATCCTGCCTACCATTACCCACCCAACCAGGCTCGCTTTATCTTACACAGTCTCACCCCTGCTTAAAAGACCTCACACACCCTAGCTGAGCCTAGCTTACTGCCATTCACCCATCCGAGAACAGCATTACCTAACCCATCCACCCATTCTAGCTCTCACCAGTTTATCCCGAAACACCCCAATTCACCTCAGCTTACTCCCATCCACCCAACCTAGCCTACCCCCTCTGAACTCAACTTACCAAGTTAACACCCAAAAATACCATTAACCATGCTCACCCTAGATTATTCCATCCTACCTATCAACGACCCACCAACCTTTCTCCCCCAGTGTACTCCCTCTGACCCAAATTCAGCCAAAATGTCTTCTGCACATGCTTATGTCAATGTATTCCCATACAGATAACCAAAGCTTATATTGACCCCCCCACCCTGGCTAACACCAGCTTAACCCCAACAACCAACCCTACTCCAACCCTTCCTACCTATGCCAGGTTTACCCCGACTTACCCACCATCACTCACACCAGTTTACAAACTGTATAACTCAGGGACCCTAGCTCATCCCAGCGTATCCCTACCCACTGTAGGTGAATTCTGCTTCCAAGCTCACTCCAGCTTTCTCTAGCCCATACACTCCATCTCAACCCATGTTACTCCTGCCCACCCACCCTAGTTGTCCCCAGCTTAACCTAGCTCACCCCAGTTTTACCCACAATACCACATTAGTTCATATTAGCTTACACCCTACCACACTAGTTCACCCCACGTACAAGCTATCCAACCCGCAAACCCAACCACACTAGCTCTCACCAGCTTACACCCACCCACCCAGACTAGCTGGCTACAATTTGCACCTACCCATCATAGCCCACTCCTGCTTTAGCTCACCTTACCTCACCCCTGCGAACCTCTATATTCCTGCCCCCAGCTCACCGCAGTTTACAAACCATAGCTAGTCCCACCTACCATAGTTCACCTCAGTTTACACACACACACGCACACACTAGTTCACCCTATATTAAAACACAACCTTAACTTACCCAAATACGGCCACCCAAATCTCACAGCCACGCTAGCTCACGTGATTGACCCTGTGTACCTGGCCTAGCAGCTCATCCCCTCTTACCAACCTTAGGTCATACCACCTGGAATCCACATACCCACTGTACCTCAACCCAGCTTAATCTTGCCCATCCCAATTTACCCACCATGCCTAGCCCAATCCCCCCACCCTGCCTAGCTCAACCAGTTTATTTATTTATTCATAGAAAAACATTAGTTCATCAAATCTATAAAAACACAGCAAACAGAAAAATAATACAGAGATAAGAAACAATTCATTCTCTACGTTCCCTTAATTCATCATATCATCACAATTCTAAAGCAACACATTATCACAAAATGAACACCGTATTAAAAACGATACATGATGAATTTAAAATCATATTCACATCCTAAAAAGGAGAATATTTATCCTTTAAATCTTATCTATTTAACAGAAAATTACCCTAATAAACTGTACGAGAGCAACTATAATAGAATTATGTATGCCATCAGTTGGTCTAGACCACAAATTAGAGGGAATAACAGTCGAAGTAGAATATACAAATCTCTCAAAGTAAAAGATCCTTTTTCCCGTAACTGACAGACATTTTATAACGTGATGGTACAGTGACTCAGGTTCTGGTAATTTACAGAGCCTACAGGTTCTCTCACTTTTCACAATCCCCAATCACAGCCCTATTATCTCTAGTGTATGTAGACAGTTCAACCGGAATCTCAAGAACTCTCCCCTAATATTCTCGGATGGGAATTGGATCACATAGGTTCGAAATGATGCCATGTTTGTATACTAAGTGGCTATTCCTCTATATAGAGATCATCTTTGAATGTCCATTTCATCACAAATTATGTCCAATTGTTGCATCTTTTTTTCAATTTAAGCCATGAGATGTCCCTCTGGATATTAGCCTCCATTAAATATTGTTCACATTCACCTTTCAATTTCAATAACGTAGCCGTATTATCCTGTTCCAAAGGTTTTTTCAAACCACGAACAAGGTATTATCAGTGCCTTCCATTATTTTATTATAGAGTCACAAGCGTCTGCACTGATATATGGTCCTCCAGGGCTGTAAACACAACTCAAGGCGTATGACACTTATGGGAACAGACACCGGCAAGCCCAGAACTTCATGCCAATTTCCTATTCTTGAATGAGAAAAGATCTTTACCGTAAAGCACAGCTCGGGTGACCTTTGCCCTATAGAAATATACTAAGGGCAACAGACAGTAGGCTCACTTTCTTCTCCTAGGAATCTTCATTAAAGACTTATGAGAGGCTATCTTGGTCTCCATATTGACCATGCTCAGTTTTTTCCTATTCTGGAAAGATATTGCAAAACCCAAGTAGATAAAGTGAGTTACTACTTCTCTTTTCCTACCTTTAAATAACATAACCTGTTCTTTCCACTTTTTTTTCTTACTCGCTATGAGTATTCTGGACTTTTCCAGATTGGTTGACAGACCGTTCTGATACATATAAATGGACACTCTATCTAAACTATACTGTAACACATGGATCGCATAATCCAGAAGGATTATATTGTCTGCATAGGCTATACAATCAACCCTTAATTGACCTATTCTTGCGGTGGGAGGGGCAATCTTGGATATTGTTGATCTATTCTCTAGAGGTCAGAGATGTACAAATTAAAAAGTGTGGAGGCTAGAACGCTTCCCTGCCTCAGGCCAATGTCCTGCCTAAAACTCACTGAGAGATCCCCTTCTGCATTCAAATGCACCCTTACATTTGTCCCACTGTGGAGAAAGATCAACATGTTAAGGAGACCAGGATTGATATTTCATGCAGCGGGTTTCCCCCAAAGTTTTGCACTCACCACCCTGTCAAACTCTGAGGACAGGTCCAGACTGGCTATATGTAGAAAACCAGCTTTCTCCTCTTGAATGAGGTAGAGGCACAACCCAAGAGGAACCCACTTGCAACCATCCCTATCCCTTTCCAAAAGCCTGTCTGAAAAACACTCCATCTGTTAGTTTTCTCTGCCCATTTTGTTAGGTCTTTCAGTATGAGACCCACAAGAATTTTAGATGAAGTGTCTATCAGAGTAATCGGGTGGTAGCTAAGGGTTGAACACTGATCTCCACGCTTAAAAATCTGAACAACTATTCCTTCGCTCCATGATTGAGGGATTGTCAATGATGCCACTACCTGAGAAAAGAGATTATTCAAAACCTCAGCCCAGAGAAAGGGGTCCTCCTTTAAGAGTGAGTTAGAGATTCCATCCTGGCTGAATGTCCTCAAGCTATTGAGTCATCAGATGGCTACCTCAATGTCGTGTGTGTCAAAAGAGCAAAACCACCATGCCTCCTTATTACAGGCATATGGTTTTTCTGACTCACATCACTAGGGAATGTTTGAGTGAAATGCTTAAGCCAGACAGCTTCCATAACATTGTTTACCTGTCTAATAGTCTGTGTTCTGTCTGAGTTATTTAGCATATGCCAAATTACCCTAACATCTTTTGTGACAATGGACTGCATTACTACTTGATTTTCTTTAATATAAACATTGATTTTGTAAGATGTGTGCCAGTTCTCGAAAGCCTGTACCACACCTTTCACACAACTACACTGCTCCAAATAGGGTAGACATGATTTTTTTAATAACCCATACCTCCCTTCTCATGTTTTTCTTTCTACTATTAACTACATTATCAAACGCCTCATAGGTTTTAGAGCTAATTACTGTCATTTTCCATTTGTGCAAGGACTGCGTCTTCACATTTCAATTAGATACAGTATCGGAAAACCGAATGGGATGGCAATCAAACTCTCTTTGCCCCATCCCATTTAGAGCACGCACCCCTGATAATGAAGATTACCCCTTCTAACTGCGCAGGGAGATATAATTCTATTGAAGACTAGGAGGCAAGTATCATTCTTCAACTTCTTTAATTTACTACTCTTCAGCAGTTTCAACAAACTCAAAAAATCTAACAAAAATACTGACAACAGTCTGAACAGACTCTTCTTTCTTTTGAACTACAATCCCCATAGTCTCTGTAGTCCAACTCCTTCCATGCTCAGCTATGACCATTTCCTGTCCCTGAGCTCCTCCTCTCTTTTACTCGCTCTGAAAAGTCACTTAGATAATTCCACACAAAGTCTGCAACTGGCAAAGACATGAACCACTCCAAACCGAATGTCAAACTCCTCCGACTGACGACTACTGCTAGTCTCCTACTTCAGTTGTTCTTCTGCTCTTCTCCTAGGAATAATACAAAGCAGAGAAATCAGGGTGGTGTCCATGTATTGCCTATATCATGACATTTTTATTACATTTCATCAAATAACAACGAGTGCAATACATATTTTGGGCGGGAATTTAATGCTCGCCTCCTAGTCTTTAATAGAATTAATACTCCCTGCACAGTTAGCAGGGGTAATCTTCATTCTATGACAAGACTGGAGGCAAGCATTATGCTTATTCAAAGCTTCCCAACACTGAAACCTCTAAACCCTCGGCTGGTTTGAAATAAATTATTTAAAAGTTCGATCATTCGACCAGTCTGCTGTTAGCATAATCTCTCTAAGAGATACTCCTGCCTTAAATGCTTTAGACGCCATAGCTCTGCGCACCGAATGCACTCCATACTTCTCTACGTCTATGCCCGCTGCGCGCATAACCTCTTTAACCCATCTGGAGATAGTCTCTGGGGTCACCCCTTTAAAAGGCTTCCTACGCGCTATAAGTAGCTGCCTAGTATTTGCCGCTCTGTGTTCCGCTGTTTTGCTCTCATACTCTCTCACGCAGCTTGCTATGCACCATTTCGGTCTACTCGGGAAGTACGGGTAGTGAACTGAGGATGTTCCTGTCTTCGTCCTTCCCACTATCGAGAATGTTATTCCTTCTGGCCCGAATGTTTTCCTATCTACTTCCAGGGCCTTCACGTCTGACACTCTTTTACAAGAAACTAAACACAACAGCATCGCTAGCTTTCCTGACAATTGCTTCAGGGACAAGTATCTGTAACTCTCCAATAGCTTAAGCACTATTAATACATCCCAGACTGTTTTATATTGAGGTTCTGGGGCACTCTACATTTTGCTCCTCGAATGAGCCTCACTACAGCTGGATGCTCTCCCGCTGGGGTCCCCTTGATCGGGAGGTGCCCCGCGGAAATGGCAGATCTGTACACTCCAATGGTACGGAATGCTTTCCCTCCTTGCAATAGCTGTGCCAGAAAGTTCAGAATCATTACTACAGGTGCAGAAACGGGATGAACACCTCTCCCTTTGCACCAGCTAGTCCACTTGGCCCACTTGGCCCAAGCCGCATTGCAGCTCCTTCTCGTGGAGGGTGCCCAGGATTCAGCAATGAGCTGCGCAGCTTGAGACGAAATGCCTGGCAACGCCCAGCGTCGCCTGATATCCTCCACATGATGAGTGGGAGAGTACCCTTCGCTCTCAGAGGGTGATACGACCCAGCTGGGTCCGTGATCAGATGCTCTCCTTCTGGGAGTGTTCTCGGAAAGTCCACTACCAGTTCCATGAGAGTCGGGAACCACACTTGCGATTTCCAGCTCGGCGCTACCAAGACCAACTCCGCTTTCTCCCTCCGACACTTCGCTAGAATTCTGCTCAGCATCATGAATGGGGGAAAAGCACAGTGCAGACCTCCGATCCATTCCTGCAGAAAAGCATCCGTCCCTCGGGCACCCGGGTCCAGCCTCCAGCTGTAATATTCTGCTGTTTGGGCGTTCAACCGGGACGCGAAGAGGTCTATGATCATCGGGCCCCATCTCTCGGTCATCCTCCGAAACACTTGTGGATCCAGCCTCCAATCGCTGGAGTCTATGAGTTACTGAGAGTTCCAGTCTGCTATTACGTTCAACGTTCCGGGAAGGTACTCCGCTGTGACTGACGTCTCTGACTGAAGGCAGAAGTGCCAAAAGTCCTTTGCTAGCTCGGCTAGCATTCTGGATTTGGTACCGCCCAGGTGGTTTATGTAACGTACTGCCGATATGTTGTCCATCTTTAGTAGGACGCACAACCTCGTTTTCCCTTTTCGTGAAGGCTCCGATTGCATCGAACCTGCCAGCAGCTCCAGGCAGTTTATGTGCAATCAGAGTTCTTCTTCGCTCCATTTCCCCCCTGTCTTTAGGTCCCCGCACCTTGAGCCCCAGCCTTGTCGGCTGGCATCGGATTCTATGATCAGATCCGGTCTGTCTCTGAAAATGGCACGCCCATTCCAGGTGTACCTATTCTTTAACCACCATTCCAGTTCTGGCTTGGATTCTTGATGCAGTGGCACCGATTGATGATACCCCAGGCCCTGTTGCAGATGTCTTATTTTCAGTCTCTGCAATGCTCGATAATGTAAGGGTCATGGAAAAATGGCCTGAATAGAAGCTGCTAACAGCCCCCCGATCCTTGCTAGAGTTCGTAGGGACACTAAATCCTAGGGGTGACAGCAGGTCCTGGACCCATTGCGTCTGATACTTGAGGGTATTTCGATCCTCTGCTAGAAGCAGTAGGTCGTCTAGGTAGATGATCGGTCTTATGCCTTTCTCTCTTATTGCTGCTGCTATCGGCTTCATCACCTTGGTAAATGCCCATGGCGCTGAGGCAAGTCCGAAGGGCATGGTCTTGAACCTCCAGAGCTGTTCTTTCCAGCGAAAAGCTAGGAAAGTCCTGAAGGTTTCCGCTATTGGGATTGTTAGGTAAGCATCCTTCAAATCCAGTCTTGTCAACCAATCGTTCTCCCTGACGAGTCTCGGAGTTGATGGATGCCCTCCATCTTGAAATGCCGGTATACTATCCAACCGTTCAATTCTCTTAAGTTTATTACTGGACGCACTGTCTCTTTTCTGTGCACCAGAAACATATTGCTTACAAATTTCGGGTCTGTCTGGCACCTCTCTATGGCGTTCTTTGTCGCTAGCGATGCTAGCTCCTGATCTAGAAGCCTGCGCTCTGCGCGGTCTATGCGCTGTTAGTGTGGCCTGCACTCCTGGATGGGTGGCTGCGTGAACTCTAGCTGCATACCCCGCACCGTTTGCAAAACCCAGGCATCGCTGGAAAGCACGCGTCAGTTTCTCAAGAACCTGCCAGTTCTCCCCCCCACTGGGGGATAATACGCTGCTCTCACCTTGGGTGAATCCTTGCCCTCGGCCGGCTCCTCTCCCTCTGTGTCCTCTCGGAAAGCGACCTCTGGACTGCCTATTCTCCGAGTATTGCACTCTGGGATTATGGGGTCTTCTTCCACCTTGGTTGCGACCAGACGACTGACCCCTGTGGTGGCTGGTCCCTCCAAAAACCCGGTTGGTAAAAACCTTGCGGATGGAAGCTTGGGCCTTCTCCAGGGATGTGTATGTGCCTACGAAACGGCCCATTTCTTTGCCAAAGGTCTCACCGAAGAGCAATCCTTCCTCGTATGAAGCTAGATCACTGAGCTTTTCGTCAATTTTCAATAATAGCCCTCTCTGGCATTCCGAGGGGATGGCACAGTTCACATTTCCTAAAAGACACACTGCTCTCTGCGCCCTGCCTGTTTGGGTGTCGGGATCTATTTCCTCCTTGGTATCCCTTGCTCTCCCTGCCAGGTCCATTATTTTTGCCATTATTTTTGCCAATGGTCCGGCTAGGTCAAGCACTCTCTCTTGGCAACTTCTCCAAGATCTATCAATACCCTTACGCGGGTCTTTGCTTGTCTTCAAAACGAAGGTCAGCATTTTGGGGTCCAGTTCTGGTGTCTCTGCCATTTTTCCCGGAAGGTCCGGTCTTGGTCCGGTCTTGGGCATTCTACTCGTAATCTTTGACAAACCTCTTTGTCTAGAGCTTTCCGTAGCCTCTTGGTCATATATTGCGCCACTCTCAGTGAAGGCTACCAGTCTGAGGATCTCGGGTTCCGGATACTGTCCGGATCAAACATATCCTCCTCCACCTCCTCGAGGTGCTTCTCTTTGCAGACGCTTGCCTCCGCTGGGTTTGATCTCCTCCTCCTCCCTTGATGCCTCCTCATTTTAGGAGTGAGGTTCCCCTTCTTCCAGCTCCTCTTCCAAGCCAGGGTTCTCTTCTCCATCTTCTTTCTCCCCTGGAGTGGGGGTTGTGAGGTCCGGCACAGTCTGACGCAGCAAAAATGCCTCATGGAGATTTGCAAACGCGTCGACGACCTCCGGGGCCTTATTATTTGCCCCATCCAAAGGGCCCTGGGGGTCGAGAGGGGCTTTTCTCTTTCGGGCCTCAGTACTCCCCATTGACCCTGGTTCAGAGGGTCCTGCGGGCATGTGCTCTCTCCGTCCGGCGTTGTCTAAGGGCTGGTTTAGTCTAGCCTCTAAGGAATCCAGCCTATCCTGCAGGGGTTTGACTCCCTGAACCACTGCATCTATAAGTGAACTTCCCAGCACCTCCTTGAAGCTGGCCGCAAGGTCCGAGGGCTGCTCCTCTTCGCTCCACTCGAAATCTGACATGATGGGAGTGCGCTGTGTGCCAGATGTCCCCCAGAGGGTGTCACTGCACGCCCTTTTCACTATAGGAATCCTTGATCTTTATATATATATATATATTTCTTTTTTTAAATTTTTTTTTTCGTGGCCGCCTGGACTTAAATGATTCTTCCAATAACTAGGAATGTCTTATATGGAACCTCCCCACTGTCTGTGAGAAACGCTGAGGACAGCTCAGCTAATTTCACCGCTCGCCGAGCGAGTCCATTGGTTCCCCAGCAGCTGAGCGCTGCTCTCCTCCGCGCTGCTGCACTCGTGCCTTTTATGGGTTTTTATGCTCGGAACTTGTTAATTGTTCCGTACTGTGTAGCTGAAGCTTTTGATCACCGCCGGGCCCGGGTTACTCGCGCTCCGTTCCACGTCGCATTTCAAAATGCTGACGCGGAACAGACACGCACTCAGGCTCTGCCCCTGCAAAGGCGGTGGCCTCCGGTCCGCGGCTCGCTAGTGCGCTGCTCGCTCCGCCTCCCCGAGGGAGGGGGCTGGAGTCCCTATTCTCGTTCGGCCCCGCTGAGCCGCTACGCACCTCCTCGGCTATGTGCAGCCACCCCAGTGGTGCCGTGGGTGTGGAACGGGGCGGACGTGCCGAGTGTCACCCGAACACTGCAGTGTCTAAAAAGTCGCGATTACGCTGTAATGAAAAGTCACGCACCTCAAATCTGAGAGTCAAAATCAAGGCTCTGCTGAGCCTTAAAAGCAACACACATTCCTGCGCTATTGTCCCTGCGCCTGCAGATGAGATATGATTCACTCCTTCTAAGCTGAAACTATTACATATCTACGTTAGGTAGGAGGATAGGTAGAAAGGTACTTATCTACTTGAAGAGTTGTAAAAGAAGAGGAGGAGCTCAGGGACAGGAAGTGGTCATAGCTGAGCATGAAAGGAGTTGGACTGCTGGACTATGGGGATTGTAGTTCGAACGAAAGATGAGTCTGTTCAGACTGTTGTCAGTGTTTTTGTTAGAGTTTTTGAGTTTGTTGAAACTGCTGAAGAGTAGTAAATTAAAGAAGTTGAAACATAATACTTGCTCCAGTCTTGTCATAGAAGTGCATTTACCCTACTTTGGTTTCAACTGAATTGACTCAAGCGAGTTCCGGTGATATTCACACATAAGGTGTAACATTCGTAAATGTCCTATTATTCATCATTCCGGGCAGGCAAAGACTCATTACCAGTTGTGCGTGCTCACTAACCAGTGTTCTCCTTACTGTAATATCAGTAGCTTTGTAAACACAGTACTTGGAGTAAAAGATGTAATCAGCGCCTTGGAAGATGTCAAGCCAAACCAGGTCGGCTCAAAAGTTTCTTCCTTGACTGACATTTCTTTAGCCACAGTCATATTCCATCTTTCCATAACATTACAGTATATTTTTTCCCTTCTAATCCTTTGTCCCCTTATTTCCTTTCAATAAAGTGTTGGCGCTAGTCCGCCCCTCTAACTCTGAGAACGGCTCCTGCAACTTTGGAGACAGGCAGTTTAGGTCACTTGCAAAAATAACCAACACTGATGGGTGAGTCCTTGACCATTTGCACATGATTTCCTCAAGACCACCCACGTTTTCTGTAATGCCATTTAACATAGGATTCAAATATATATTCACAACCAGAATTTTAATAGTCATACATAAACCTATTATCAGTATGAGAGTTTAAGGAGTATGAGGAGCCAATTCGCTTCGCTGCCCTATGTGGTATTTTTTTAATAATCAAAATGCCTCCAAACGGTCGCCCACTGCAACCATTCTTAGCATTGTGGGCTTCTATGGTGTAACCTTCCGCACTATGGGCCTCAATTGGCCATGTTTCCTGGAGTAGTATGCTATAATACTAATTCAGGAATATAGATTTGTTATGGTTACACAAGCTATTGAAGTCCCTAGAGTTCCAGTAACATAAACAAACGATATTATCATTTGAATCCTGGTCGGTGACGTGCAAATAAACCCAATACTGCAGGCAGCCAAGTCCAGTTCCTATTCACCCTCCTGTCAGCATTAGCCAATACACTTCTCGAGCCGCCTGCATCAACTCCAATGGACAGATCTATACCACTCAAACAACTGCCCACATCCCTCCCTACAGCAGCTTTTGTTGCGGATTCATAGACTATGAAACACTTTTTTAGAATATTCTCCTGTGCCTTTAGGACTAGTTCGCAAATTACTTGAGAGGGAAAATGAACCATACATCTCCCAACTCTCCCATCGTCAAACAAGTCAATTAAATCAATATCAGAGGATCTGATTACTCCCAAAACTGGAAAAGATCTAAAGAGGGTAAGTACCTTACAGCGGTTCAGGGGAATGTTCTAATTCGAGGAGTTGGCCACACTTACAACCAGTGGAATATTTACTTCATAGGACTGAAGAGCCAACCACCCCCTCTGCTCATTACCGTATCCTTCTTAGATTGCTCAATCAGTTGATCTAGGAGAGCCTCTGAGTCATCTTCACACGGATCAGCTGCAAGTTCTGAGTTTACATTAAAAAACGGCATGATCTTTCGATACTTTTTTAGAGATTCTTTCTTCTTGCGCTTGGCCAACCCAGGGCTGTTATTCTGCATACCTGATTTTCTGACAGTCGGCTCAAAACTGGGCGTGGTAGAGTTGCCCTGAAATATTACACACTCTTCATTTGCTATTTCCATCTGGAAGAAAGTGTGAATTATCCTCTCTTGTTTGTTGTTGACCGCATGAGATTTCTTAAAAAATGTCTAGAACCTCCATACTACCCTGGACGACTCCCACGGCTGATCCTGTGTTGGTTTGACTGCTACACTATAATGTTTTTGAGTTAATGGCTGTAAAGACTGGAGGGGGGTATCAGTACTCCTGCCCTCTATATGGCAGAGTAGAAGCACAGAGCCCCCCAGCCAAGGTTCTCTATTTGGTAGCTTGGAAAGCAATCAAGGCTTAAACTCTCAGGAGGTGATGCAGGGTGGTTCTTAAGTACAGTGTAGTCCCCAAGCCCCCACAAAGGAATGTCCACACACTATGTTATGTGATAACATATCTTTTTATATAAATAAGGTTCACATATATATGCACAATTAATAACATACTTTCTGCTATGGCAAATCTAATATGGTAAATATGTACAATGTCAATGTGGTTCCACAGTTCACTCTTGACTCCTTTAAAACTGCTGACAGTTCTAATGGCATACAAATCAAACAGTAATGTATATCAACATAGAACATAGGAAGGCAGACAAGTTAGGTTAAACAATGGGGAATACTTTGTCCCACTACCATGAAACAGCTCTGTGTGAGGATCCCCCCACTTGGGCGACCTGTAAATAAAGTGTATCAACAAGTCCATTCCATATATGTTTACAATAGTCTTGTTTCTAGCTACAATATTCCACTACACCAATGTACCTGAGTTTAGCAGAGTTTCTTCGATGGTTCACTGACGGATCCCTCGTGGGTGAACTCTCTGTAAAGCAGGAGCCACATGGTGTCGCGATTCCTCAAAGTAAATGTGAATACTGTTGTCGAAAGATCAGCTTCGACCTTTGCGGTGCTCATCGACGATCGGTCGTGGACGTCCTGTGAAGATGAGGCATCCAGTGCTCCTCAATCACAAGAGTTTGTTGCCGCAAAGCAGATCGATGAAGAACGTAGGACATTGGGTATCAGTGTTGGCATCGACGATCGGGACTCGACCATGGCTGGCTTTCGGTTCTTTGTTGGTCTGTGTCTTTGTGGACTTCGGGTGGCGGGAAACACACTGGCAGATTCTCCTCGGCTCTTCGATGACTTCGACTTTCTCCGGCGGGACAAATCAGTCGATGGTGATGGCAAGGGAGTCCTTCGATTTCAAATGTCTTAGGCAAAAGGTGAAGTGGCGCGGCTCCGGTCGTCGAGCAGCACAGCGTCAAGCTGTCCCTGCTTCTGGGCAACACGACTCAACGGGCTTCCAGCCGTTATGGCAAACCTCCAAACCCTGGTCGACTATGATGGACTTTGATGTCTGGGTGCTTCACTTCAGCTTTCCTCTGCGGTCTTCGTCTCTGGTCGACAGTCTTTCGGGAATGGCTTCCAAGGTGCCTTGCTGAAGGTTAGCTTTCTGCACGATGTTTCCTCGTAGCTCGGGAAGAGGTCTCCTAGCCAGGTCCTCTCTTGGGTCAGTCCATGCCAGAGACGACAGCCTTCGGATTTTGACGACTGCAAGTAGCAGCAAAACCTTCTTCTTCCAGCTGGGCTTCAAGGTTAAGCATCAAGTTTCGACTTCAACTTCTGAACAATTCTGGGAAGTGAGAGGTCCCCAGATATACTGTTCTGTCTCTCATTCAGGCTGCTGAGCCAATCTCAGGCAGCCAATCATTCAGAAGGGCATTCATGCAGGCAATTAGCTAATCAGGCTCACACTGCATTCAGACCATTCTCTTCCATACAGACACCCATAGCAAGGAATGTGGATTGGGGCAAGCACCCAGCCCTTCAGCACACCACACTGCATTCATGTCATTTTCGGGCTGGGCTGTATCATTCGTTTTGTGTCACACACACAGATACAAGACACCCATAACATGGAATGCATATTGGTCTCACACTCCATTCACCCAGTCCCCACCCCAAGGGTGTACCCACAACATACAGTCACCTGGAAGGGTCCAGCTAGTCTGGCCTGCACTTCCCCACAATACCATATATGGTTCTTCCAACCAAGAGCCAGTCAGAGGAAGGGAACAGAATCAGGCCTTCCCAGGACTTTGAGAAAACAAGGTAACAGGTAATGGAAACCAAGAGACCACAGAGGCCATCTTGTCTCCTATCAGGAATCCACTGATTCCTATGGCAGGGCTGGGTACCCCAAAATGGAGGATACTCAGAGCACCTTTCAAATTCAGCATGGAGCTGCCACCAGCCCATACCCTGCTCTCTGGGCCATACGCAGGTGCCCAAAAACATGCACTAGGGGTACAGGCTTGTACCCCCACCCATGGGTGCCGTAAGGGTATCCCAAGGGTCTCTGTTCACCACAACCAAAAAGAGGAAGAGCTGCACTGCCAGGAGTCCCACATGGACTCCTGTGCAGAAAACAACACAGAACACACATGATAAGGGAGGAGTACAGGACAAGGATATGGAGGCCCTGTCCCTCCAATGCATTTCCAGAATCCCAATGGAAAGAAGACAGTGATTTTTCTAACGAGGGGGTGATTTCTCCTTACAAACCCATAAATTGATGAAGAGACTGAGGCAGATTCTTCTTGGTCGAGCAGTGTCGCATCACTTCTCAAGTGATAGCGGTTCCCTCTCCCTCTCATTCTGGATGTCCATGCGCGCTGTGCCAACTAAGAAAAATATTGTAGGCGACTATTCATAAAAGATGGGAGGATGCCAGAGATCAAAGATCTGCTATGAGTAAATAAACATAGTGGACCCCCCCAGCTACTCCTCTCACCTCTCAACTGCCTCAATGGCCACAATGCTACTCAACTCCACAGCACTCCACTTTCTCGGCGCTCCGTGCCTGTGCTGGTAATTCATTCAAACAAGGTGTGCACATCACTGGGGGCAGTCAACGCACAGCTGAAACTCTAGATCACCAAAGTGTAGAGGAGCAGCCAACTGCCCCTGCAGGAAGTCCCGCCCCCCTACTACCTGTATGCTGTCAGCCTGAAATTGTGCCATGTTTGACACCAGCAGTTGTGACTATTCTTCGTCGAATCGTCGAGAAAAGGTATCCACTAAGAAAACCCTATCAGATGTATTCCCGAAGAGATAACAATCTCTTGGCGGAGATCCCCGAAGGAATATGAAAAAGAGAGGAAGAGAAGTTGGTGACATCACAAGAAATGAGCGTGACGCACTGAGAAGACTGGCTGAAGAAGAGAATGTACGGACCTTATAGAAACTGATGACGAAGAAAGAATTGAGTAAACTGTCATATGCGAGACAAAGATTGCATGTGTGAAGAGCACTGCAGAAAATACAAATCATTCAATAACAGTCAACTTGCATTCCTGCATCTATACAAAGTGATCATAGAAGCTAGCTATACGTACTGAATAGACTGCAGGCGGAGCCAACATTATATAGGAGATGGCTAGACGTCACTGTCACAATTTTAGTAAGTTCAAACCATGAAGAGACGGGCTGAGATCTGTGTCGCAGCAGAGAATTAGCTGGGAGCATGGAAGAATCGAGAAGGGCTTTCATGCCTGGTGTTAAGGCTGGAGCTGCGAAAGAACTGGTTATCTATCCTTGAAGAAACAGTAAACTTGAGATGCTGAATCATCCCTTGTTAAGGTGCAAAGAAAGAACACCATGAGTGACAAGTTTTATTCATTTGAGACAATTAAATGCTGCAAAATGGGCCGATTTGCAGTCTCCTGTCACGTGAGCTCCGGATGAAAATAGAGTTGGCCGAGCAGCTCCTGAACTATGATAGCAGGTGCTCACACTCCTGGGTATTCTCAGTAGCATGGATAATTTGCAAGGCCAAGTCAAAGACAATCTTCATGGCAGAAGGCATGGGTGATGAGAGATGGTGGGGTAATTGGGCGGGGAGGTAAAGTCCAGTCCACCTCCTGACACCTGGGGTAAGAGTTTACGTGCTGCTAGTGAGCCGAATGGTCCAGAAGGGCACGAGCGTGCCAACCAATTGTAGAGGACCATATAACAAAGGGCCTTATAGTATGAAAGCCAATGATATACTGTGTTTCTAATAACTGTTGAAGATGACACAATAGGGGTGGGCATGAGTTATACTTAGTTGTCCCCCATGATCCAACCACAACTCCCGTAGATTTTTCTTATTTGCCACATAGTATGACATCACATATGATGAATTCATACTATAAAAGTATTATTTTTTATGAAATGCTTCAAGACTATGCTTTGCGACGTCCGTTGATGTCTGTTCTTTTAGACAATTGATAATAAAACAATAAAGGGACTTTGCCATCTTCCTGAATTTGTTTGATTATTTGGTGTAAAGAGTCACTCTGCATCCCATCTACTGCATGGCACGCTACCTGCCAAGGGCCTTAAGTTTAAAACCTAATCCCAACCACCCACCCTAACTCACCTTTCCTTATGTCGACCCACACTAGCTCACAACATTTTACCTCCACCCACCCAACCTAGTTCATCGCTGGTTACAATGGCCCATACACAACCCATCCAACCTCTCCCATCCACCCACTCTACCTCACCCCAGTTTACCCCCCTAGCTCTACCCATATTGCCATCCGTAGCTTGGCAAAGCTTACCCACACACACAGCCCCAATGCTCACCTAACAGCCCTAGTACACTCCATTTTATCCCAAACCATCCACTGACACTACTTCCCCAGAGCTTACCCTTACCCACTCTATATCATACCAGCTTAATCCACCAACTCGAGCTCAGTTCAGTTTATCACAGAGCAATGCACTAGCTGCAGCTTTCTCCCAGATACCCACCCACCCTTGTTCACACCATCTTAGACACACCTACCCTTGCTTGCAAAGGCTTACCCCATCCCACCCAAAATAGCTCTTTCCAGTTTATCCCTACCTATCCTAGATTGCCCAGCCTGCCAAGACCCAGAGAGCCTAGATCATACCTGTTTACCCCACCCACTTACCCTAGCTCACACAGTTTACCCCACTCCTGCCCCATGGGTCACCCGTTCTTATTTGCAACCACCCACAGCAGTTCCCCTTAGTCCACCCAGCCCTACTCACTCGAGTTTACCACCACCCACCTTAGTAGACCAGATATTACCCACACTGATCCACACTAGTTCAGCCCAGCTTACCCTTACCCACCCAAGCTCCCTCCTGTTTACCACAACACACCCTATATAGCTCACTTCAAATTACCAAACAAATCCACCTACCCTAGGTCACCCAGTTTACCCTCCAAATCACCCCAATCAACATCCTACCCAAGCTCCCCACCAGGTTCCCCCATGGACAACTTTCTCCCCTTGATTTACTCCTGAATTCACCCCAGTCTTACCCTTAGCTCACCCAAACATATTCCAGGCCACACACTACAGCTTATGTCCAGCCACCTACTCTATCTCACCCAAAATTACCCATACTTGCCTGTCCACCCTAGCTCACCCGGCCTACAACCTTAGCTCACCCCAGTTGACCAACCATAGTTGACCCCAACTTAGGTAGGCCCACCCACACTAAAGGATACTAGCTTAACCCTTCCACCCTATTTCACTGCAGCTTACCCCAGCCAAGCTCCCCCATCTTACCCTCAATCATAGCACACTCTAGCATACCACTACCTACCTGCCATGTAAGCAAAGGCCAGCCTATCCCCACCCAAACATCCTTATTCTCCACAGAATGCCCTTACGTACCCACAGTATCTCAACCCAGCTTGTCTCTACACACATATTCACTGTTTCCCACCCTGGATTACAACCCCTGCCCACCCCAGTTTACCCCAGTCCACAACAACCCATGCTAGGCCATGCCAATTTACAACAGTACACCCCAGCTTTTAAATAACCCACCCACCGAAGCTCACCCCAGTTTACTGCCACCCGCCTTAGTTCAAAACGTACCACCACCCATGCTTCCCTTATCACCACAGCTTACCCTAGCACAGCCCAGGTTATCCTGCCCACTCATGCTAGCTCATCTCACTAACCTGCACATCCTAGCTCACACTACCCATCCACCTGAGCTCCACAGCTTACAACTACCCACCAATTCTAGCTCACCCCTGTTTACCCCAAGCTCCCCCAGTTTACCAACCTTAGCACACTACAGCTTGCATGCATCCCACCCACTCTGGCTCCCCCCAGTTTACCCCCAAATCTCATTTACCTACCTTAGCTCACCTCAACTTACCCTTAACTGGGACCCGCCCAAATAAAACACAGCCACACTACTTCGCCCCAACTTACCCCCAACCACCCCAGCATGCCCAAGCTTATACAGAGCTCACCCCAACATACAACTAGCTCTTTCAATCTTACTACCTGTGTTCACTCCAGAATACCCGGGTCACCCCTCCTTACCTCCAGCTGCCGACCCATCCTAACTCACCCCAGTTTATGATAGCCAGCAACCCACATGGCTCGCCGCAGTTTAGCAATATCCACTCACCCTAGCTTACCTCAGCTGACCCCCAACTCAACCCAGCTTACCATCACCCATCCACGAATCCTCGCTCATGCGAGCTTACCCTCAACCGCCCACCCCAGCTCACCCTAGCTTACCCAAATTGACTCCAGCGTACTCACATAGTTCTTCCAGCTTACCCCACTCATCTCAACTCCCCAAGCCAACCAGTACCCACGCAGCCTAACTCACTCCTGCTTACCCCACCCACAAACCTTAGTTCGCCCTAGCATACCCCACCCATGCCACCTAGCCCACCCCAGCTCACTGACAATCACCCAAGCAATCTATCCATCGCTTACCCTCAACCATCCTAACTCTAACTTACCCCAACCCACCTATTCTAACATACCCAAATGTACTCCCACTCTTTCACGTTAGCTCACCCAGCCTACCCCGACCCACCCGCCTAGCTCATCCCATCTTACCACCAACTACATACCCTTGCTCAAAAGGGCAGCCAAGTCTACCCCCAAGGTCACCCTGTTACCCCAACCAAACCGCCCAAGTTCACCGAAGATTCCACCCAAGCTGAGCCCAGATTCCCCCATCCAGTCCACCCCAGCTTACCCCATCCACCCGAGCTCACCCTTGCTTTATCACACTTATCATAGCTCACCACAACTTACTTAGACTCACCCACACAAGCTCACCCTAGCATCCACCACCAATCCTAGCCACAGCCACCAAATCTCACCCTACCCTAGCTAACCCCAGCCTATCCCCAAGCTTAGCTTAACCAAACGTAAAACCACCTGCATGCTGTAGTAGCTCACCCTAGTTTATGCAAGCAAAGCCATCACAGCTCACTCCAGGTTGCATCTAGACTATCGCTAGCTTACATGCACCCACCACCCCTCACTCATCCCAGCTTACCATAGCTCATCCTGCTTGCCCCCTTCGATCCTACCTTACCCCCTGCACCTACTTTTCACATTTCTAGGCACTACCTATAAGGTTCCATGGAGGATGAGTTGCGGGATTAACGGCCTCTTACATTCTGAGTGCACAGTGCCATATCTCCTCCCCTGTGCTTCCCAGTGCAGTTTATCCTCATTGAGTATCTCGTGATCTTTAATGGACCCTTAATTTCTTCCATTACGAGGTAATGGCACTATGGGGCAGGAGGACCACTCGGGGTCAAAGTTTAAGACTTGGAAGCAAGAACACACAGAGCGTCACAGATTTGAATCCCAGTCCCGTGCTTAAAGACCGTTCTCTGGCATTAAGTCTGATAAAAAAAAAAACGAATTTTAATTTTGGGGGAGAAAAATGCATTTAGGAACGGTGAGTTTTAAACCCATGTTAACTCCCTCAACCATAAATGACTCTAACACAAACTATACTACAGAAAGGCTTTATTGGGTTACCTATGAACTATGCTGAATCAGCCCGTTTGCTACACCGGCTTATTAGGACCATACATTTCCTTAAATTGTACGTGTTGCAGGTTGTCAGGATTTAGAGGAGAGACTGCTGCTGATTACAATACGCACTAAGGAACAGGTGTATTGTGGATGCCTCAAATCTCAGAGGAAAATGTACCCTCTAGTCAGCAAAGGAAAGCAGCCGCACACGGACCTCTGTGGGGGGATAAGGGCAGCTAGCGCAAGTGATTAGAGGGAAAGGCCCAGCTAGATTTACATCCCTGTGGGCTGAATCACAGACTACAAAGTGGGCAGTTCAGGTATGAGGTGCGCTTATGTTTTCAATTAATTTGAAATATCACCACTTAATGTCTAGTAAGGCCAGCTGCAAGCCCTGTGTATGTAGGCATTGCCCTAACCTATTGCGAAATTGTCATTATCCAAAAAGGGACAGGGAGTATATACCCAATCTATCAGAGACGTGAGCCCAAATGTATTGGAATGGCTGCCATGGAAGCCATAGACTGACTCATGGAATGGTGCTACATGTGCAAGATGAATTTGTAACAAGATGATACTTGCCATTGAATAGCCTTGAGAAAGATCAAAGTTGGTCGAAACATGTGTCGGCTAGGGCAAGGCCTTGAATTCTGTATAATGTGCCAATATTAAAAACATGTTTTATGATAAGACCGGACAAGCACAGTTTTCTGGTGCATCTTGTTGGATAATGTATCACAGACTGGCTTGGGGAACGCACATAAGGGTGATCATTTTACTTCACTCCCCTTTTTCTAATCTTCATTACTTCTCGTCTTCACTTCTCTTTCAGGATTCACCGGGATCACTAGGCTGTGGGCCTAGCGGGGTAAAGTATTTCTTCCTCTATTCATCTTGGATCAGGCCATTAGTCATCTGCCGCCCATGGATGCTTAATTTCTTCACACACTTCATGCCGGAACTATGACCCAACATTCTGTCTCTTGGGGGACTTTCTGAATGGGGTGCACCTATTCTCTCCATGGTGGATGCAAAAGCATACTTTGTGGTTCCCTTTCCATCTGATAGAGAGGGGTCCCCAGACTCGGCTCAAGTCAGAAACTCCTTCACTCAATGGTTGGTCATGGTTCCCTACTTGGACAACTCGGGGAAAAGTCTGGTGTCATCGCTACAGCAGAAAAGTCAAGAGTGCAACCCACTCCCTGATCTTACTTAAGCTATGTCAATTATTACCTTATGCCTCTGGTGGGCTGCACCACCACGCACAGCTTCAGGGACTCCGGGTCTCCCTGCCACATTCATGTCAAGGCTGCCAGGGCGATGGTGTCATATTGCCAGTCTATACCGGCAAGAAATTAGGAGAATCGTAGTTTACCACTAGCCTGCAAGCAGTCCTAGCTCACTTATTTGATTCGCAGACTCCCGCAGTAGGAATACATACACTAAATATTTTTATATGAAGTACCCAATAAAGTTGGTGACATCGCAAAGGTTGGTTACACCACAATCACCTGAGTTTAAACCCCCACACATGCAGACTCGCTAACCATGCTTACCTACACCCAGCCATCCGGACCCACCCCAGGTTACTATGCTTATCCACCCTATCTTACCCCATTGTAGCCACACCCAGACTCCATAGCACTCAAACAGAACCATAGCTCAAACAGAACCAGAAGTACCTGAACCAGGATGCAGACCCCAATAACCCAACCCTCACTGTTCTGTATACTGAACCCACACAAAACTCACACAACCATTTCTATCCCAGCAATCCGCACGCACTTTACCACACCGCATCAACAACACATAGACAGCACCTATAGCACACGAGGCCTCGCCAGATCCGATACTTGCACCAAAGCCCAGCACTCGGTGTATACCGAGCTGAAGCTGCCAACAGCACACCACCTCTCCCACTCTCCTACTCCCCTCCTCCCGACTAACCCTACTCGCCCTCATCCTGTTTACAGATCCACCAGAGCGCCTGGGGACCAATTCGTTGGTGACGGTGCGCTATATAAGTACCTTTAACATAACATAACATAACATAACATAACTTAGCTCACCTGTTTACCCTAGATCACCCCAGCTTACAACCAACCACTCTAGCACACCCCAGCTTACTTCAAAACTCCCTAGCTTACCCCATTCACCCTAGTTCACCACAAAGTACCCCTGTCTGCATGTCTTGGACCTTCCCAGTTTCCCCACACATACCATAGATTATTAGACTGCTTACTCACCTGAACTTACCCCAGCTCCATCCATCCAAGATTTTTATTGAATAGATCACCCCAGTTTGCCCATACCCACCCAAGGTTCCCCCATCGTACAACCCCCACACAGCATACAACGCCCCTACCCACCATAGATCATCACAGTGTGCACCAGGCTTCTAACCTAGCTCTCCCCTGATAACCTGACCTGCTCTAGCACACCCACACTTATGAACTCATTGCGGCTAACCCCCACACACCAACCTTAGAGCAATCCAGCTTACCCTAGCTCACCACAGCGTATCCCGACAAACCCACCCTAACTCAGCCCAGATATCCCCTTTATTCCACCTAATTCTGGAATGATGCACCCCAGCTTAGAACATTCTACCTACCCTTGTCAACACAGCTTATCCCCACAAGCCCTAGCTCACCTAAGCTTACAGAGCTCATTGCAACTCACCCAAACTTACCCCACCCATTGAAGCTAAACCTTCTTTACTGACACCTCCCACCCTAGCTCTCCCCAGCTCACTGACCTGCCCTAGCTCCCCTCAGTTTACTCCCCACCAACCTAAGTACACCCCAGAATAACCCGAAACTAACCCTAGTTTACCCCCACATTAGTGTAATGGTCCCTAGCTCAACAAATCGCACGCTGGTTCAACCCGGCTGACCAACTCGAGTTTAAAACAGCATAACAGCAAGCTCACTCCTACACCCCAACCCTAGTTCCCCTCAGCTTGCACATACACCCATTGGCCCTAGCTCAACCCCATCTTGAACCCTCACCCGCCCAAGCTCATTCCACCTTGAAGTGCCACCCTCCCATCTCACCCAATATTCAACCCCCACACTAGCTCACATTACTTTGAACCACCACCCACTCTAGTTCACTCAGTCTTAAACTGTCTCCCACCCGCTCTAGCTCACCCCAGCTTGAATCATGCTGGCTTGCACCCCCAGCCACACTAGCTCATCCCCATCTTCCCCCAACACACCTTTAATTTAATATTGCCTAACCTAACTCACATCTTGCTTACACATCCTAAGTCTCCCTAATTCACTCCCATCATAGCTCAACAAACATTTTATAGTTGCAGTTTGAAGCTACACAATTCTGATGATTTCCTCAAGTGTCTAAAACTGAAGAGTAGTGAATGGAGGTTTTTACATCTTTTTAATTTTATTTATTTATTGAACATTTGTATGGCGCCTATACAGCAGAAAGTGTATCCAGGTGCCACAAGACAAAAGAGGGCGGAGAAGGGACATAGGAAAACAACAACAATACCGGTCCTATTAGGCCTTGTGACATTCGGATTGTGCAAGTGCAGTATCAAGAAGTGCAGGGGGAGGGGAAGGTCAAGGAAAAGTGATGGGATAGGGGAGGGAAAGGGGAGAAATGCTGGAAGAAAATTAGTGCAAGGTGGGGGGGCAGCCCAAGGGCAAGTGCTGGGAGGAAAGGGTGAGAAGGGTAGACTGGATGAAGGATGGCCTGGGGAGACTCATATGGGACACAGGTATCCAGTCATAGTACAGAGGGAAACTTGCAGGGGAGGGAAGAGAGAAGGAGGAAGAGAAAAGGAAGATCTTGAGGAGCTTCCGGAACTTGAAGAGATCTGGCTCTAGACAGAGAGGTGCAGGGAGGCCGTACCAGATGGAGGCTCCTGCCGAAGAGAGGGATCTAACCCCCACTCTCTGCTTGGAGAAATGTATGATCTGCATAGAGATGGAGCTAGAGGACCGAAGGACTCTAGTAGGGAGGTATTTAGGGAGAGAGAGAGAGTTCAATGTAGTGAGGTCCCAGTCCCCAGAAAACCTTGTGGATGATGCAGAGGGTTTTGAATTCGATCCTTGCAACCACCGGGAACCAGTAGAGAGGTTTTAGGGCTGGAGAGATGTGGTCCCTGGGCTTGAGGCCAAGGATAAGTCTTGCGGTCCTATTCTGGATTAATTGAAGAGGGCAGAGTGAGGAGAGATGCAGATTAAGGAAGAGGCTGTTGCGGTAGTCAAGCCTTGAGAGAACCAGAGCTCTGGAGACATTGGGGGAAAGAGGAATTACCAGGCCATTCCGATCTTGGAGGGCCCGGTAATTCCTCATTCAAAGAACCCGGACCCGGTACATCCCCATTCCTATTCGAGCCCCCACAGGGATCAATGGGAATGGGGAGGGTGCTAACAACGGGCCCGTTAATAACAGGCTCTTTGTTAGCACCCTGGTCTGCTTGCGGGACCCGCTAAGGACGCCTGGTTTTACCAGGCAGCCTTAGCGGGTCCCGCAAGCAGATCTCGTAATGTGGTGGTAAGGGGTTGACGGCTCCGGCACCTTTACCGGCGCCGTTAACCCCTTACCGCCACACTCGTAATGACCCACATTGCGTTTCTGGCGGAAGGTGAGGAAAGGGAGAATGCCTCTAAGGAGGTGAAGCTGATAGTGGGCCTTCTTGGCAAGGTCAGCGATATGAGGTGAGAAGGAGAGAGACGAGTCGAAGATGATCCCCACCTCTTTTGCCTTGCACGAGGGAGAGGGGGTGGCGTCCAAGGAGGGTGGCCAAAGTGTAGGTGGGAAGGAGGAATTGGGGTCATAATGAAAAGGATCTCAGTCGTGCTGGCATTAAGGCAGAGATTATTAGCAGTGCACCATGCCTGAACAGCAGTCAGGCAGTCAGGAATAACACTGGAAATGAGGAGAGAAGGAGGAGATCAAGTGGGCAAGGGAAGCAAGGTATATGTTGAAAAGCCACAGCGAGAGGATAGAGCCCTCAGGGACGTTGCATGTCAAGAGTGCGGTAGAGGAGAGAAAGGGGCCAAGTTGAACTTGTGAAGGCCGATTAAAGAGGAAAGAGGTTAGCCAATCCAGTGCCCGGTCTGTGATGCCCAGAGTATCACAGAGTCTATTTATTAGGATAGAATGATAATCTGTTTCAAAGGAAGAGGACAGGTTGAGGAGAATAAGAGCAGTTGAAAAGTTGTAGTCAAGGCTTGAGAGCAGGTCATCTCGGGTGTTGAGGAGAGCAGTTGCCATGCTTCTAGATGCCCTGAAGCCAGTCTGGTGGTTGTGAAGGGAGCCAACAGATTCAGTGTGATGAATTAGTTGGAAGATGACCAACTTCTCCAGGAGTTTGCCCAAGAAGGGGATAGTGGAGATAGTGTTCTATTTAGCTGCACAGGGAGGGTCCGCAGATGGCTTTTTTAGGAGGGGGTGCACAAGGGCATGCTTGAGGGGGAAAGGGAAGGCGCAAGTGGCAAAGGAGTGGTTACAGAATCCACTCAAGCAGGGAATGATAGAGGCAATGTTGTCTTTGATAGTTCTATAGGAGGAGGGAAGCACGTGTTTGGAGGAGACTTTCATAGAGCAGACAGTCTTGGTGATCTCATCCGGTGCTATGGGTGAAAAGCAGGAGAGTATGGAAAAGGGAGAGCAGGAGACGGGGGTCCTACATGCAGGCCGGGGAGGGAGGGGGTAGAGGAGAGAGAGGACAGGATATCCTGTATCCTGATTTCAAAATGGGTGGCCAACACCATGCAGAGGGCCTAAGAAGGAAGAGGAGAGGTGGAGACTGTATTAGGATTAGAAAGTTCTTAGCAGATTTTGAAAATGTTCAGCTGTGTTATTTATGGCTCCCGAGATGTGGTATTGGATATGGGCCCATTTCTTGTAGCGGATAGAAAGTCTGTATTGCCTTTAGAGCAGGCGACAGGCCAGTTTGTCAGAGGGTGTGCGTCAGCCACTTCCGTTACGCAGCAATTGCGTGTCAACGAGGCTAAGTCAGAATCTTACCAACTATTGCACTTGGAAACTGACTTCATACACATCCTCATGGCAGGGGCAAGGATGTCAAGGGTGTTGGAGATGGAGAGGTGAAGGTTAGCAAGAGCTGAGTCAGTGTGAGAGTGACTAGTAGGAGTCCGGGGGATTAAGGAGGTGGCAAAAGCAGCTACTGACACTAGCTTCATTGCTCGAATGATGGAGGTGGAGACTGGCAGTGCGGCAGAGGCTTTGCCGGGGGCACATTAGCTCCATATGGGAGGAGAGGAGATACTGGTCAGACCAGGAGAGAGTTTTGTCAGGGTTAGAGAAGGAGAAATCAGCTGAGATGAGCGCATCCAGGGTGTGCCAGGCTGAATGGGTTGGGTCAAAGGAAAGGATGGTGAGTGAGAGTCGCAGAGGTTCCGTAAGAGTAGAGTGGTTGAATCAGGAGAATCCAAATGGATATTCAAGTCTCCAAGGAGGAGAAGCTTAGAGGAAGAGCTCAGAAGAGAGGAGGCAAGGTCGGCCCACTCAGAGAGGAAGGGGGAGATTGGCCCACGAGGCCTGTAGATTGTAGCAAAAGGGTCAGATAAACGCAAAAAGCTTGAAGAAAATGCATTCAAAGAAGTAGTAGAATTGAATGGTATGCTGGAAGCAGGGACCCATTCATGGTAGACAAGAGCCACTCCGGCTCCAGACCAGTTAGACCTGGGTTTGGGGAGGATCTTGTAGCCCTCAGAAAGGAGAGTGTCAAAAGCAGTGACAGAGGTGGCATTGAAACATGTCTCGGTGAGAGTGAGGACGTTGAGGTCAGAGTCTTCAAGAAGGTGACAGATATCAGAGGAATGTTTGACAGCAGAGCGAGAATGAAGGGTAGCTAATAGAAGCTGATTGCCATGTTTAAAGGTTTTCCGAGGTGGGGTGTTCAGGGAGGGGAGGAAGTTACTGACGGGCCCATAGGTCAGTACTCACCATCCTGAGCTTGTAAAACAAGAGAGCTGCACCATGTGAGCACAGGGGTTGCAGGATTCACATACTCCAGCACAATTCAATAATGAGGACTCAGTAAGTTGGCAAAGGGAAGTCCATTTAATGGCAAGTACATCAAACAGGGAAAACAAATGGAAATCAGCAGCGGTGCGATCACCTTTCTCGCCCCGACTTCCTCGAACTTCAGATGAACAGCAATTTTTATACACAAAACTCATCATCATTGACGTCCAACTTTACAAAAATCATCATGCAATATAATTGGTTAGGAAAGGTAACTTAAGTATAGGTGCTATATCTGTATACAGTAACAGAGCATGAGGATTGGATAACTCTATGTGGGCGTCTATGTCCAACCCTCTAAACCACTCGTGATTGACGTCACTACAAGTACGATGTCTCATTGGTTCTACTGGCTATAGGACCCTAGATTACTTGGTCTACTGCGATTGGGCGGGTTACACCCCTAGACATAAATCCCCATTTTAATTAGCAGCATGCAGAATGGAAACCCAGGTGCCTGGTGTCCCAAGTTTCACCCCGCCTCCCTTCCATAAATCAGTATCTTAGGGCTATGTGTCAATTAGTTGGCTGGGTATGGCCTCTGAACTGTAGTCTCTTATCAGGAGAAGTTATGGCATCCTCGGGTTCTGGATGACATCTTGCGGTGGTACTTCTTCGCGCCTGGCTGGTCACATGTCTGTTCACCATGAATCTGCTTCAGTTTCCAGCTTTTATTGCATTTAAGTCTGCTTCGGCTCTGCCACCTGCCTGTGCCTCTCTTATCTTGACCTTCACGGGTGAGCTGGTATGCTCCGGAGCCTGATTCTTTGCGAGTTGATGCTCTCCTCCCCTTCTTTGGTTGACCTCGATTTCCTAGGCATGAGCAGCTCTCTGTTGAGTTTCGATTCCACTCCTTCTCTTGCCTTTGGCTGGGTTTCAAATACTTGGCCTGTCAGGCCTCTGGCTGCCTGGGTACATTTCTACTTTTACAAAATGGAGTTGCACTTGTATAATGTGCTTCTTGAGGTAGATATATAGTCGGCGCATGCCGCTTCTATTATTCTACTAAGCATTGCAAGCAGTATTGGTTTCTTACCATCTTGCGTTTCAAGCCTTCTATTGAAGAAGGAAAAACGGACTTTGGAAAGAAAATGGATCATCGATAATTCGGCGGATAGTAAAGCGAGCTGGAAAAGGAAGGACAGGGAATATAAAGAGAAAATTAAGTCAACCAAGGCTAATTTCTTCAACACAGAAATCGAGCAAGCCGATAATAATACTAGCAAACTCTTCAATATTTTGAAAAGTATAGAAAAACCTACATCTCTTACTCCCCCATTTACGCCATCTGAGGAGGACTGTAATATGGTGCTCAATGCATTCCAAGCCAAAACGGAAAAAGCGAGACAAAACATTATTAAGGCCAGAACTTCCTCAAATCAGGAGATCTGCCCCACCGAAGGGAATGTACCTGTCAGAGAACAACTCTTTAAATTTGACCCTATCTCTGAAGCAGATATGCTAGAGGTGATGAATAATATGAAACCAACTACCTGCGCAGAAAATATCCTGCCCTCTGGTATTATCCTTCAACACAAGGAGATATTCGCTCCCATCCTCCGGAGAATAGTGAACGCTTCATTTCAGGAGGGCACGGTGCCTACAGTTCTGAAGAGAGTCACTATCACCCCACTTGTTAAAAAAGCGGGACTAGATCCCAAGGATCCCGCAAATCTGCGTCCCATAACCAACTCAAATTTTGTTCTCAAACTGTTGGATAAGGTAGCCACACAGCAAATCCAACACTTTGTTGAGAATCAGGAGATTCTGCACCAGCAACAATCCGGCTTTAGAGCATCCCACAGCACTGAAACAGCTATGCTAGACCTGCAGAATCAGATGCTGACTATGCTGGACGACAACAAATTGGGGATGCTGATGCTTTTAGACCTTAGTGCAGCATTTGATTTGGTGGATCACCACCTTCTCATCAAGGCGCTTAGGGAGAACGTTGGTTGCTCGGAGGGAGCCATCGATTGGCTCCTATCCTTTCTCTCCAACCGCCAAGCGAGAATACACTGGGGTAGCAGTTTCTCCGACCCATGTGACATCATATTCGGAGTGCCTCAAGGGGCTAGCCTATCCCCAATGCTTTTTAACATATATATGCACACTTTATGCAGCCTTCTGGTGAAAGCCGGAGTGTCATTTACAAATTACGCAGATGACACCCAACTCATTTTGGAGTTGGGGGGTAAGAATCATGCCACGGACAGCGAAGCGCTCACCAAGGTTTACAAGTTAATTGACGACTGGATGCAGGCAAACTGGATGTGCCTGAACGACTCTAAAACCGAATTGATGTTGTTTGGCTCCAGTCGTCAGTTGGAAAAACTAGGAGCAGAGTACAACTTTTTTCAAATTAAAAACGCCACTATCCAGGTGGTTCCCAAGGTGAAGACTCTGGGTATGATGGTCGACTCAGTCGTTGACTCTCACGCCCAGACTAACTTCCTTCAAAAAAACTCAGCATACTATCTCAGGCTTATGAAAGCAATCAAACCACTGCTTAACGAAGTAAACAGGGCAACGATAGCCAGAGCCATTATTCTCTCACGGCTTGACTATGGGAACGCCCTGTTGTTGGGGGCCACATCCAAGGATCTATCTAATTGTCAGGTGATCCAGAACAACGCGGTCAGATTAGTGAAAAATCTGAAAAGGAAAGACCATGTTACTGAAGAGAGGCGTGCTCTGCACTGGCTCAGAGTAGAAGAACGTATCAAGTTCAAAGCCCTCTGCCTGGTACACAAGTGCCTTTATGGCACAGCGCCTGCCTACTTGAAAACTCACATAGTGCCCTACAACCCCAGCAGAAACTTACGCTCGGGTGGAAAATGCCTCCTGCACGTGCCCAAGTTTAAGCTAAAAACAGGGCTGGGCAGATCCTTTCTTGTGCTGGCTCCTAAACTGTGGAACAGCGTCCCCGAATCTCTTAGATCTGAAGTCAATCACTCTGCTTTTAGGAAGATGCTGAAGACACACCTTTTTAGATGAGATCTTGGGCGTAGGACTTCTCTTGCGACCTCGCTACGCAATAGCATCTGTATTTATCGTCTGTATTCATCGTCTGTCTCATACGTGTTGTCCGTCTTGTAGTTTCAGAGTTTTAGGTACAAGCGCCCTGATGCCCTCGGGCTATCGGCGCTATATAAAAATTAAATACATACATACATACATACATACATACATTTACACTCGTTTAACAGGACCGTTGCTTCCATCTTGTCTCGCAGCACCGTTTCCTTACGTTTTAACATTGTCTCTTCTCTGTGTCCATTACATTTATTTTCGTAGATACCCGCACTGGCGTGCTTGTCTTCGATAGCCACTTTTGTTCATTTGCGAGTCTGTTCAGGCACTTATGTAATTTCTACTGGCCTTCCATTAAGGCTTTTGGGGTCTCTTCGTGGACCGCATGAAGGTACTCCTCATTTCGCATCAGCGGCTGGTATGGCTGTCTTATAGGGTACCGCGCTGCCCAGGGTTGTCCTGTTATGGGCACTTCAACAGGCACAGATCTCCTAATGTATACTGGGCAGAGTCCCAGTGCGGCTCTCTGTTGGTTCATTTGCTCTTCATACGTCACGTACGTACCTTGGCAAGTACCTTCCTGGCAGATCGATCTGAGGGGCAGGGGTGCAGGTCATGTCTGGAACCTCCTCTACAGGGGTACAGGGCTGGTGTACACCCGTCTGTGGTGGCAATGAGGTCAGAGGGGTGGCAGGAGAAGGGAGGAATTAATGAGAGATGGAAGATGCCTATCAAGAATGATGAGGTTGGGCTGCGAGACCTGGGCCATGATAGTGCAAGTATGATAGACATTTATGATGCACCTGGAAGATAGGAAGTGTGCCAAGAGGACATCCCACCTGGTTCCACCATTAATGGGAGAGGAGGAAAAAGGAGGGAGGATAGAGACCAAATGGGGAGTCCATAGATCGGGAGAGGGGACATTAAAGAGGATGTCAGTAATAGTCTGCCTGGAGGAAACATTGACGTAGGTGTCTGCAATAGGCAATCCTGGATTCGAGTCCAGGAGTGCTTTTTCTCCTTGCAGGCTTCGAGAGAATGGTAGGGAAAGTGATAGAGTAGCAATAAGAGTAGATAGGAGAGATAGAGAGTACCATAGTTGCACAAAAGGGTGGATGGGGAGCAGATGAAGGGACTGCACAATGCAGGAGGAATTCACCAGGCAGCCTAACAGCACATCAAATCACAGAGACTCAAACACAGCAGATACAGTGGGAAAAGAGGGTAAAAAGAGATGGGCCTAGGTTACAGGATGCAGCTGGAAGCCTGAACAATTCATCATTCAAATGTGGAGGTGCAACAACCGGAAGTGAAACAGGGTAAGGCACAAGGGATAGCAATTGACATAACTGAATTACAGGTAACTGTGATTAGAATATCCAAATTATGAGAAAACAGGGTAGAAATTAATACAGCTAGAGGGTATAGAGCAGCAAGATTCAGTTTGCCAAAATTAAAGATAAAAAAGCCCACAGATGGAGTAAGCCAAAGCCCATTCCAAAATACCCAAATTCGATTTTCCAGAATTAGAGTTAAAATGCCCACAGTTGGAGTAAGCAAAAACAGATTCCGAAATATTCAGATACAATTATCCACAATTACAGCTAAAATGCCCACAGTTGGAGTAAGCAAAACACATTCCAAAATACACAGATTTGCTTTTCCAGAATTACAGGTAAAATTACCACAGATGTAGCAAGCAAAAACACATTCCAAAATACATAGGTTCGATTTTCAAGATTTACAGGTAAAATGCCCAGATTCAAATTAATTTCCAAAATACACAGATTTGATTATCCAGAATTACAGGTATTGGGAAGGGGATGACCCTGTCCTGCTGCCTAAGAGCTTTAGAGTAAGGCACGCTGCAGTCAAAGCACTGTGATGGGCCAGGAGGGAGGGGGCATGGTGGTAGGACCCCACCTCAATAAAATCAACCTATATAGTGTAGTGTAGGGCACAAGCAAGACTGCCATTTTGCATAGATGTTAGCAAGCAGTAAATGCAGCATTTCATGCACTAGGCCATAATTGGGAGGCAAGGAAAATCTCCAGCCATGGCCAAGCTCCCATGAGGACAACCCACACCCCCAACTGCCATAAAGCTAATTAATTGTTCTAAAAGTGTTGCAAAGATGTTTTTTTTACCCAGAAGGAATGTGCCCTACAGGGCCGCAATCATAGACTGGCGCCTGGTGGTCATGTTATCTCACACTGGCCAAAGCATGACCCGGCCCACCCGTAGGTGAACACGAGTTATAGCCCATATAACTGACTAAGCCCCAAGATCCCGGAATTCCAAAGCACCAGGTGACCTTCGACCACCAACCCTAAAGTAACAAGTCTTGAATGTTCAAAGAGAGCGGACATTACATATCTTTGAGTTACAATCATGTGATTTGTATTTTGAGGTGCTGGGAGGGATGCATTATAGTTCAGAACGAGCGTGGAGACGTTGGAGCCGGATGGCGCGAAAGGGAGTGAGTGAAATGTGTGTGTGGAGGTCAGAGTGCCCCGAACCTCATTTGTGACAGTCTTAAGCCTGCCAAGTGCACAGTATAATGATGAAGTAGCATTGTGTTAGGAGTGTAGTTAATTTGTTCTTTGACCTTCATCAGTGAGAAGAAGATGATCTCCGCAGCACCCACGTGATGTAAGATGGACGGACTGGGCTGGATCGAATGACCCGGCATCCCTTATGGAGCCGGCAGATCCTGTATAAGTGCACATCAACCAGCCGCGCTGGTTTTTACTGTATGGTATTGTGTCACAATGATGATATGTCTCCTCTTAAGACTCTGCTTGTACCCTTTTTTTGGCAGATCATTCTTGGCAGCAGAGTTCTTTGCTGTTGCTCACATTTTTGTATGAGATAACAACTTGTTATCCTTACAAGGTCGACTTGGGTCTTTTTTCCCTAGCGGGTTGCATTTTTTCTGGTGTGAATAGTCATGGGTATGCCTTCAATTGGTGACCCTGATGTGAAGCCAGCACCCCCGGTATTCGTTAAGGCTTCCAGGCTGCTTCTCCAGAAGGAGCTGTGCCCACGTACCGCAACCGTTCCCGAAAATCATGTGTTTCGAGTAGCTTTGCAGGAGCCATTTTAAGAGAAGTCCTCTCTGCTCTTTGAAGCGGGGCGCAGCTCCGAGGGGAGGGCAGGCCGGTGTTGGAACCCTGTTACATAAGAGTTTGGGTGAACACAAACATGTGAGTAGACTCTTGTAAGTGATAAAAAAGTAGGGGACAGATACATGGGGAAGTGTGAGAGGTGTGACCACGTGGAGAGCAAGGTCGTTGATGTGACATGGGTGTGGTTTGTGTTATTTCTTATTGGTGGTTGTATTGTAAATAGATTATTTTGGTAAGGTATTAAAAGGTAAGCCAAAGGTAAGGCAAAGGTAAGGCAGGGGGCCCTTCCTCCTCGGAAGAGGGAGGGTGATACCATGATAAAATATATTATATAAAGGAGGAAAACAGAAATAAAAGTAGTGGTCCTGTGTAAATGTTGACCTGGAATAAGTAGTGGTTGTTATTTTAGCTGGTTATTTTAGTTTATGATATTCGTGTTTTATTGGATGAAGAACAGGCCCTACGAGGGGCATTAACTATGTGTGAGTCACGGCGTGGTGTGACATTGGATGTTTGTGTGAAGTAGTGTGTGTGCGTGGGTGAGGGGGACAGAAAATGGTGGGGGTTGATTTTCTTTTTTTGTCACAATCAGCGGCAGCATGCATGGTGTGTCAGCAGGGCTTTGCGGGGTCAGTAAGACATAGACATCAGCAGCAAGGGGGGAGAAACACCAATGTAGTATATGTACAAGGCCCTGCCATTCTATTGTGACCAGGTGGAAAAATACCATAAGCAGTGGATCACGGAGATGGGAGGAGGGGGGATGCCCTGCCAGTGGACAGAGCAGGGCTTCCACAATAAGAGCATCATGGAACATATGTCCACATTTGTAGTAGCTAAGTATAAAGGGAAACAGCAACAGAAAAGAAAATGTTTGTCCTCTGACGAATGTTTGAGGACACAGAGGACCAATGGGGTAGGGCACCAGCAGAGTGTGAGGTATTATACCCCTTGACAGCGTGTTCCACAGTAGAGTACACAAATCCAGCCTATGTGCCCACCATGATAGGAACCCCTTCAGCATCATTAACACCACAGGCTACCGCTCCCCCACCCCCATAGGCACACCCGCCTGAAGTATCGGCACAAGCGGGTGTCAGGCTGAGAAAGTTCGAAGAAATGTTGGCAGAGTTGCGAGCAGAGCTGAACAGAGTGTGGGTATCTTCAGGAGAAGTTAGGGATGTAGGGTGTTGGAGCAAGGAACAAAAGAATGGAAATCAGGGGACTTCTTGCTCAGTATGGATAATGATGGATTAAGAAATGTATGTATTGAAAAGAAGGGAAGAGAGGGTGAGTGGGTACTCTTGGGACAGGAAAATAATGTGTTGGGAAATGATGAGAGAGAGGAAGACAATAGCACGTTTGATGAGGGACAGGGTGAAGAAGAAGAAAGGGGTGAAGGGGTTGCTGAGAATACCCCCCCCGAGTAGAAGGCTCGTGAGGATGGGCAGGTTGAGAAATAGGGTTGGCCGGGCGGCATTAGCAAGGAAAAGGGAAATTGTGAAGAAGGGTGTGGGAAGTGGTGCGAAGATGCAGATGCCCCTCATACATTAGGGGGGAGGGAGGACACAGTATTTGTCGTGCCTCCAGACGGATACAAGCAACTGGGTTAATGTTCTCCCACAGCTCACAGCAGGGGCAAGCAAGTGGATGTATGAGTTTGAAAAGCAAACAACAAGGGTGCTCCTGGCAGTGGGTGATATCTAGAGCTTGATGGTTGCTATAATTGGGGACCAGGCTGGGGATGTGTGGGTGAAAGCTGGGTATCCGGGAATAACCCTGGGGGATGATGCACACGATGGAGCATTGTTTAACAGAATTAGAGCACATGTGTGGGATGCACTACGAAGGGCTTTCTCAGATACCTCTGATTTACAGTCTTTGATGCAGTGTACAATGGGCGATGATGAGGACCCAGATAAATGAATTCTTAAATTACAAGCGATGTGGAGAGCTGTAATGGGTGGGCAGTGGGATCGTTCAATACAGTTTTTCTATTTTATTGTACAGAGGGGCTTGACGAAGGAAGTGCAGAAGGCACTAGATAAGATTGTGGGTATCAAAGCAAAGGGGTGGCCGGAGATACAGAGTATAATAGTGCACCATTTCAAAAGAATCAAGGAGCGGGACAGGGAAGCAGCCCAAAGGCATCAAACGGAGGAAGCAAAACTGGTAGAAAAGAAATTGGCAAATTGGCAAAACGCCACTACATGTGGAGGGGACAGAGCACCCAACAGGTTGTGAGCACCACCAGTGCTGTGCTCTGGGCTGAAGGAGGACAAGGAAAGTGGGGTGGGGCAATAGTATCCCGTCCCACAGTGGCAGCAAGGATGACCACAGCGAGGAAGAGGGGGCTTCTGAGGAACAAGGGGGGTATTTGGACCCAGAAGGGTTGGGTTTAGACCATCACAATGTCGGAATTGTTTGGAGTTGCAGCATTTTGCAAGGGAATGCAGGAGCAGCTCCACAGTGGGGTATCATTACTGGTCACCGCAGCAGGGCCAAGGGCCTCAAGGGCCCCTAGGGCTGGGGTATTCGCAACAGGGTTAAGGGTATCAGAATCAAGGGTATCTACAGGGGCAACACCAAACATATTTATTTATTTGTTTTTATTTATTTTGACATTTGTAAAGCGCAACTAATCCTGAGGCATCTGGGTTCTGTTTTTTCTTTTTGAAAGTATATACAGTGTAATAATGTATAACTTAACAGTTGAAGTTCAGTTTGGCAGTACATCACATATTAATGCATACATACATAAGAAAGTAGTAACTTAACAGTTCAAAATTCATCGAGAAGCATATGGCTGAGTAGTAGTGAGAAGCATTAATATATAGATTGGCATGAGGGAGGTTTAGGTTAATGTGGTCCATCTTGTGTGAATAGGCAGGTTTTCAGGCTTTTGCGAAAGGGCCAGGAATATTCCAATCTTAATGAAGATGGTAGTGCGTTCCAGTGTTTAGCAGCTACCACTGGGAAGCTGTTACCCCCTGCTTTCTGTAGTTTGTATTTAGGAATGGTGAATAAATTCATGTAGGGGGCTTTGCGGGCTGTATTCGAGATACATTTGTGTGTCAAGGAGAGGGTTTTGAACAGGATTCGATTATGGACCGGCAGTCAATGGGCATTCCGTCTTGCCATAGTAATGTGATTGTTTTTTGGGATGTTGAGCATGGCTCTTAGAGCGTTATTTTGCATAACCTGTAGTTTGTTTATATTGCGACTATTAGTACCAGTGTAGAGGGCATTACAGTAGTCTAATCTGGACAAGATGAGAGCTCTAGCCAAAGCGATACAGCTGACTGAGGAAAAGAAAGGTCTGCAAGCGTTGATAAGTTTAGATATGTAGGCTGCCGCGATTGCTGTGGCATTGACTTGTCTAGTTAAGGTGAGAGCAGAATCAAGGTAAATTCCCATTGTTTTTACTTCCTAAGAGACATTGAGGAAAGTCAAATCGTAAAGGATTTGAAGGCATCATCAAGTTTGTTTAGGTGGTGTGAGCCAATGAGGAGTAATTCTGTCTTTTCATCGTTTAGGCAGAGGCCAGGTGGTGCCATCTAAGCTACAATCATTTGGTACAATAGTGTAATTAGTGTAGGCGACACCCAATGTTAAACGGAAATCATATTATGACTCCTTTTGATTTATATTGGCCTAAGCCTAGTTGCTCCATGCGGAAAACCGCGTTGCAAAGTTCTGAATTAGAATTGACTTCAAGCACCATCTTGGAAAAAGTCCTCCATCTTGGTTCTAACTTCTGCTCACTCTTCAGTAATGATTAGCTATGTTTTCAGCTGCCAGAGCAGAATCGACCTTTGAGCCTTTGTCAACACCAGGGCTGGCAGAGCAGACTATTTGTCCTGTGCAAACAAGACCTTGTAGTCAGACCGAACTCTCATTCAAAGTGTTATCTATGTCTACAAAACTCATCCTCCCACAAACAGTGTTATACAATGAATGTAAACTAATGCTGCATGTTTTTGAAGGAATCCTGTGTATATTTCTGGAAATAGAATTTACTTTAGAAAGCTAAAGATCCACACAGCTGACAGCAACAAAGTTTGTCAGTATGTTTAAGGAAACGTGGAGCTAAAGTGAACTCCAATTTAAGGTGTTTCCTGTATCAATAGCCTCAGCCATATTCAAACATAAGAATTGAATGTTAGACAAACTAGAACTGTGTACCTTAACAATAAGGTATTGAATTTGTTTCTGGAAGCTAGGATCAGCCTAAACTGGATAACCAACATGGTCAGACAGAACAAAGTTGTAACCATTGTATTTTGAAGACTGGAAAACACTTGAAGTATGTAAAGACAATATATATATATATTTTTTTGTATATGGTTTATTTAAGGAGAAAACCTTTACAGTTAATTCTTTATGATACATAATATACATTAAAAATTGTTTAAAAAATAAACAAGGACTAAAAAATAACATAAAATAGTGGAGTACACACATTCACATATACAGGTTACACATAACAGTGTTTCATCAGCACTTAATGAAACACTTTGCAGTTAGAACAAACAGTTTCTAGACTCTCTAAGAATATTCAATGCACATGATGATTACAAAATTAAGGAAACACAATATAAATGAACAATATAAATGAACAACCACAATATAAATGAACAAAGGCACAGCTATCTATGCTCATTTTCAGAACAATACAATAGTCAGATGAAACAAATTATATAGGATAATAGTCGCTAGTAGATAAATAAAACAAATCTTTAGCCGAAATAGTTTCTAAACCGTTTCCCGAAGGTTATTCAGTCAGTTGTCAGTACTTCTACCATTTTAGCTTCAATAATTACAAGTAAGTTTATCAATTTAAGAATCAGGCTTTGACTATAGTCTTCCATGCAACGTCTCCAAAGAGATTCCCTTGAGATAACTGAACAAGAAAAGGAACTATCAAATATTTGGATACGCCATAACTCAAAATAAGAGCAATAAATCACCAGATGTTTTAGCGTTTCGGGTGTATCAACATTTTCACAAAAACGACAGAAAGTCGCATCAAGACTCTTAGAACCAACGGCCCAATTTTTTGTACGTTGACGTGTGAGAAATTGATTTAATCTGAAACGCATATAGATTTTCCTTGCAAACGCAGAAGGAAGCTGTATTAGATATTTTAGTCTACATTCCCATTTGCCTCGAAAAAGGTTGTATTCATCAAATGATGGATAGGTACCCATTTTGTCCATCATCATGCTCCAAAAGAATCTTTGGTATTTTTATTTTTGACTCGGTAGCCACATGCTAATAGAATCAGGAGTCTCATGAATTTTTGAGAGAATGTTGGTAATTTTTATAGTTTGAAAATGTAAAGATTTTATATATGAGTCACCCAAGATTTTGTTCAATTCGGAATATAAAGTGTTCTTAGGCGGGTTAAGCATTTTAGAGTAGTTTGTGATACATCTCCAATTGTATTTTACTGACAAAGGTAATATATTCAGTTCGTGGCATATCATTACATTTGGAATGGATAAAGCCATGCCCAGTACAGTTTTCCACAGCTTTCCCTGCAATATATTCAGGAAATCATCAATATCATAGCTGCAGATATCTAGGGAGTATAGAATAATGGGTTCAACTTTCTGGAGATAGAATTGAATAAGAGGAAGTAAAGAGAACATGCAGTATCGATGGAAAATAATTTTCATTTGTGAAGCAAGAGTTTTCACTTTTTGGTTGAGAAATTGTTTCCACATTGTTACAGAATATGAGTCAGTAAGAGGGTAACCTAAGTACCGAATCGAAACAGCGTATTCTACTTTCATACCATTTAGGTACCAGGAAAAGCGATGCGGATTCAGTTTTCCACCCGAAAAAATAAGTATGGAGGATTTCATAGGATTCGGAAAAAGATTATGGGTGTGGGCAAAATTTGCAAATAGATCTAATTTCCTTTGAAGCCCAAAAGGGGTTCGGTCAAAGAATAGTAGGTCATCTGCAAAACCCATCCAATCCAACTTGATGTTACCAAGCTTGGCTGGAAAACACTCTCCAGTCACCCATGTCTCATCCAGACCCAAGAGATATAAGTTGAATAGCACCGCTGCCATGATACATCCCTGTTTCACCCCCATTTCCGTTGAGATGGGGTCAGAAAGAGCTCCTTCTTTGTTCAGCCGGATGCGATCGGATGTATTTTTATGCAACAAAGCAATCAATGCAACCAGATGGTGCGGGATCCCCATGGCCAGCATTTTCTTCCACAATATCTCACGAATGACGCAATCAAAAGCTGCGGTGAGGTCCAAACTAGCTATGTAGACAGGGCTTTGTTTGGAGGAGGAAGTAAAGGCCTGAAGGTGACAAAGAATGGTGGCATTAAGAGGACAACCTATATGTTTCCTAAAACCTACTTGATAGGGAGACATAAGGTTGCCATCATTGATGTACATTTGTAATTCTTGTAGCAGAAGTAAGGAAAAAACTTTTGAGGAGGCGTCAGTTAACGCTATTGGACGATAGTTTGCAGGTAAATTAGGAGGACCTTTTTTATAGATAGGAATAACAAGGGCAGAGGTCCAAGACAGAGGAATAATACCGGAAAACAGAATAGAATCAAATTTGATTTTAAGAATACGAGCCCAAAAGGTAGGGTTAGCTTTGTATACACAGGGGGGTATACCATCCGGACCAGAGGCCCTGGAGGGTTTAAGTTTCCCTATAGCCTCAATGATATCGCCAATCGACCACAAAGGTAATGCTTTGAGAGGAAGCTTGGGCTCGCCACCTTTTAGCATATTAAAACGTTCAGGTAGTTGAAATTTAGGTCTAATGTAGGCGACCCAGGTTTCAGCAGAAATCACTGAGTCAATCGTAGTAGCAGAGTCACAGGAGATAGTATGCAAGGTATTCCAAATTTGCCTGGAGTCGTGTTTTAGTAAGTGGTAGAAGACTTTTTGATTGTCTTCATAGTGCAGGTGACCCTTCAACCATTTTAGCTTATTTCTGTAGCGTTGTCTAACAGTTCTAATAAGGTCAGAGCAGGTTAATAGGGAAGTGTTGCCTTTTCTAAGTTTTCTAATCTCTGAGTTTTTTTGAGCTTTCAAGTGCGCCACTTGGAAGTTAAATTTGTGAGTATGGTTGAGAAGGACATGAGTCTTCTTTTTTAAGGATTTTTTTAATTTTAAAAGATGGTTTTTAATTAAAATACAATATTGTTGTATTTTCCATGTGAACTGGGCATGAACCCAAATTTGTAACCTATTAGTTTGGAGATGGGTTGAGCTATGACCAGGACTGTGTATAAATACTGCATGTTTTATGATGACCAGGTCTCACTCTCCTCACAGTGATTCTGGTACGCACTGTGAGGTGCTGTGAACCAGATAGCTATCTGCTTTGATATTTGAAACTGTACAGAATAAATCTTTGACTTTGTGACTGGCGGATCTAATTTTTGGTGGTACCAAGCCTCAATATTTGCTTGATCTTACAAGATGGCGCCTGAATAGGGACGTCAAGATTGATGCCATCTCGTTGAAGATTTGACGCGGCTATCGGACCGATGAGACGCGACACCTCAACAGTACTGCATGGTCAGATCCCTGGACGGTGAGCTCGCGGTCCAAGACGGCATCTTGACGAGGGTCCCCATATCGAGAGGGGTATTTTTGCCAGAATTGCCAGCCACGTCAATCCTTTGTAACCCGATCGGACCTCCCTTTGTCCTTTGAATCAGGCGAGTCGTGTCCCGATTCCTAAGTATCCTGATATTTGATTTGGCGCATTGTCCTCACAAGTACAATTATCGACCATGTAACACCAGTAATCTGATATGCCTGAGAAATTGTCTGCCTGTTTCAGGGCATTATTCCACAGAGACAGACAATCTTTGGAATTTGGCCGTCCAGCACCACAGGAGGGGTCATGCGGCATGTACTATGTACTGTAAGCATGGCATTGGTAGTATAGTGTTAAATGATATTTGGCACAGACAAACTAGACATGCTTCCGAACTTCAGTGGCCAATCAATGATAGCTTTATCTCGCATAAAATATTTAGAATCTATATTTTTAAAGAAAAAAACTAGACCTGCAGCGTTTGATGTATTACAAAATTGGAAAAAAGAAGCTATGCAGCAGCTTAAAAGTAGAGAGAAACATGCGCGCCGACATATGTCGAACGCTGAGAAAGTGTTATTGTATGATCAACAAAAACAGTCAGAGTCAGTTAGAAATATGGATAGGGCTTTCCAACTTGGCATTCAGAAAATATACCCATCCAAAGATTTCCATGCGTCAGATGAATTCATTGACAAGCTTGTAAATGAACAGAGGCCAGGTGCCATTGCGCCACCTCCTTATGTACCTATTCCTTTTGTTTTACCTCACCCTGCTGTTCTTCCTCCTATCGTAGCAATTACTGCTCCTCCTATCATTCCTCCTATTGCTCCTCTTCCTTCAGTTATTGTTCCTCTTATTGTTGCTCCTCCACCTGTACCTCCACCTTTGCCTGCTGCTATGGGTTTGGTAGATTTGTCTTTTCCACCAGTGATAGCACCTTTGTTACCTAGTGTACCAGATTTGTCTACTCTTTCTCTTCCAAGTGCTTCTGTTCCACTTGTAGTTGATAAGGGAGCGGAATCGAAAATTATAACTCGTAATATAGTGTCTAAAGAAAGAAAGTGAGATCTGAATGGATGGGCTAGACAGTGCATGGAGAAAGGTGAACAATCTGATGTTTTTGCTACACTCTCTAATCTAGAAGGTTTTCCTGAGAAAAATGTCTTTATTGAAGGGTTGGGAATTCATTTATCCATAATGTGGAACAGACTGAATGATATAGATCTCCCACAAGGGTTGAGGGATCTGAATGTTTTAGCATATTCAAGAGATACTGCGGAGAAAGTATATGATCACGTCGAGAGGGTTTTTGAGTATAGAAGGGAGTTAGAAAGGTTACGGAATGATGAAATAGATGGTGATAGTTTGCGCGCTATGTCTGTACAGAAACGGTTCCTTCCTCTTTGTAAATCGATGAGCGAAGAAACCCGAATTTGCGCCAGAAATGCAGAGGAAAGTGATACAGGTAATGGTAGAATACCTACAGGATGAATGTATAAAAAGAAAGATTTGTTGTCCCGCAGAATTATTGAATATCTATAAAAAAGCTTTTTCGTCTGACACTCCTTCAGCTGCTTTAGCACTCGATTTAGCTCTGTTGCTCAGTAAGCGTTCGGAATTGCCTACTTCTCAGTTGCCTATGAGAGAGGTTCCTCCGACATTTGGTGTAGCCGCCTATGACATTGATGCACATTATGTATCACAGTTTGTTCACGTCCCGTTCTCAAGACAGGAGGTGAATACTATTAGACAATCTATCCAAGATATTAGGAAGAATCCGACAGGGTTTTATATAGAGATAGAATCTGTCTTGCAGTCGTCAGTATTTACTCTGAGTGATATAAATTTATTTCCTGTTCTCCTACCTGCCGATTTGTGGAAACAGATTAGGACAGTAGACGATGTACCAGGGTTAGGGGACACATGGGATAATTTGGCTAGGCAAGATAGAGATAGACCAGCTGGTGAGAGACCACCGCAGGTAATACTGACTTTGCCTGATAGAATAGTGACAAAACTGAAAGCCTTAATCCTTGAGAGAAGGATTATTCGGGACAAACGTACTGCTTGTGTCCAAGGAAAATCTGAGGGTGCTACCGAATTCTTTAATCGGTTTGAACAAGTATTTTCAGATTTTAGTGGACAAGATTTAAGCACAGAGTCTGGAAAATGATTATTTGTGGACAAAGTTGTGCGTGGATTGTTACCTGACATCCAGTCACAAATTATGACTTCTGAGAGCACTTGGCAAGCTAAGTCTCAGTCTGAAGTATTGCATATGGCTCAGTATTATGAAAACTGAGTCAATAATGAGGAGGAAAGGATTGAAAATGAAAAGGGAGACTTGAAAACTAAGGTGTTGTTGCAAGAGATTGTTAGAGGTCCTAGAGGTGGTAGTACACAGTTTAGAGGTCAGTATGTTCCACAAGGTAATATGCAGTTGGGTCCTGTACACGTGAACCAATGTGCTTATTGCAGACAAGAGGGTCATTGGCGAGCACAATGCCCGATCCTCCAGCAGAGGTCGAATAACACATATGGTATCATGGGTCGATGATCCAGAGGCCGCCCTGGGGCAGGGGATCCTGGTAGAAGCCAGTTTTCTCAGAATCTTCAGTCCTTTTTGCAAGACAATCAGCCACCGAGTATGGATAGTAGAAATATTTTTGATCATCCTTCCACTGCTTATCTCTCTGAAGACCTTCCCTTTGATGATATATTGATTCACTAGGATTGCCTG
Organism: Ambystoma mexicanum; assembly: GCF_040938575.1. NCBI lineage: Eukaryota > Metazoa > Chordata > Amphibia > Caudata > Ambystomatidae > Ambystoma > Ambystoma mexicanum. The sequence continues at coordinate 243,549,242 of NC_090926.1, read as the reverse complement.
AAGCAGGGTGTGGAACCGATGCCTATTCCCATTAATAAGAAAGGTCCCTACGTTGAAATGATAGTGGGAAATAGGAAGCATCTATTTTTGATAGATACAGGAGCACAGAATTGTTCCATTGGCCATTCACGGGTTCCAGACATTCCTCTGTCATGGCAAACTAATGTTTCTGTAGGGTTTTCTGTTACGCCAGTGGTTAGTCCGGTTTCTCTGCCGGTACCGATTTCACTAGGTCCATTCATGGGTCACTGTTCATTTATTTTGACATCAAACTGTGGTGAGAATTGTCTGGGGTTGAATCTGTTGAAGGAATTAAATGCGGTAATTCATTGTTCTTCGGATGGAGTGCGTTTGACGATTTCACCACAGCAATTTTCTGTCTCACGGTTTCTGAATAGACCCTTGCCACCGAAATTTATTGACGTTCCGGTGTGTTTATGGGCGATTGATGATAATGATGTCAGTGTTTTACAGATTGAGCCTGTTAAAATAATTTTGAAACCAGGAGTAAAGTTGCCACGTATTCCACAGTATAAGATTTCGGTTGATGGTGAGCAAGCTTTGAAGTGTGTAATTTCTGATTTTGTGCACCATGGGGTAATTGAAGAAATTGCAGGTAGTTTGTGCAATAGTCCGATTTTACTGGTGTATAAGAAAGGTGATAATGCAATTCCTTTTCTTTTTATTATTGATTTACATGCTATCAACAAGATTGTTGCTCCACAATTTCCTATTGTGTCTGATGTGACAACGATTTTAACAATGATTCCAGCTTCTGCTACTCATTTTAGTATTGTAGATCTTAAGAAAGCCTTTTTTAGCATTTCTATACACAAAGACAGCAGATACCTGTTTGCGTTCACCCTAGGGGGGCGCTCGTTTACATTCACCCGTGAGCCACAAGGGTACACGGAGAGTCTGAGCATTTACAGTAGGGCTTTGAAAGAGCAGCTTGATACACTTGCGTTGCCTGCTACTTGTACATTGCTTCAGTATGTCAACGATGTTCTTTTAGCTGCAGATTCAGAAAGTGCCTGTAAGGAGGGCACTGTGTTGATGCTTATTCATCTAGCAAAGCATGGTCTTAAAGCTTCACTGAAAAAGTTTCCATATTGTCGACAGGAGGTCACCTATTTAGGCTATCTCCTGTCAAAGGAGGGAAGAATATTGATGCCTGAACGGATTAAAATAATTTCTAGCATGTCTGTCCCAAATACACAGAAGGAAGTCAGAGCCTTGATAGGAATGGCTTCTTACTGTAGACAGTGGATCCCAAACTTCTCACTAGTGATCAAACCAATGTTGGCTTTGACAAAGAAGGGCCTTTCTTTGCCATTGCCATGGAACTTGGAACACCAGAACGTTTTTGATTTGCTCAAGACTGCACTGTGTTCAGCACCAGTTTTAAGCACACCAAATTATGAAAAGGCCTTCGCGTTGTATGTGCATGAACGTGATGGATGTGCTTTGGCTGTGTTCACGCAGGAACATGGGGGGAAGAATAGGCCGTGCGCTTACTTTTCCTCCACCTTTGATCCTGTAGCATGCGCTTTGCCGAGATGTCTGAGAGCTGTCGCTGCTGTTGCTGCATCTGTAAAACAGAGCAAGGGTATGGTCCTAGGCCATGCTTTAACCTTGTTGGTACCTCACTCTGTAGAAGTTCTATTAAATAGAACGCAAACACAACATCTCACCACCGCACGATTAACGAGATATGAATTGATCTTGTTTGCACCGCATATTAAAATTAAGAGGTGTTGTGTATTGAATCCAACTGAATTATTACCCCTTCCGCAGGATATTGCTTGCAGTGACGAAATGTCACATGACTGACTTTATACCATAGAACAAGAAACTAAAGGCAGGATTGATCTGAAAGATACACCTTTGAACGATCCACAAGGGGAGCTGTTTTGTGATGGCTCCTGCTTCAAACTTCCGGATGGTACATCCACTGCTGCTTATGCCATCACTACACTAAGCACGATTGTGGAGACCAAAAGAATTTCGCATAACTCTGCGCAGGCCGCAGGGATTATTGCATTGACTCGAGCTTGTGAACTTTCCAAAGGGCTTAGAGTAAACATATATACTGATAGTCAGTATGCTTTTGGGGTAGTTCATAACTTCGGTAGACTTTGGGAAGAACAAGGTTTCTTGACCTCACATTGAACAAAGATCCAATATGGCACCTTGATAGTTCTGCTACTCTCAGCGCTTGCATTTCCCACTCAGTTATCAATTATGAAGTGCGCAGCACATCAGAAAATCATAAATGATGTAGGAAAAGGGAACGCTTTCGCTGACCAGATAGCCAAACAGACTGCTACTGATCTTTATTCAGATATGTACACTACAAGGGAAGCCACAAATGTCTGTACCATTGATGAAGGAATTGAGTCTATAAAGAATATCCAAGCCAATGCCACTCTAGAAGAAACTAAGCAATGGGCTGAGGGCTTGGTGAGGTTGGATGATTGTGTGTTGGGTGGATAACCTAGATGGAAAATGGATACTGCCAGATGCATACATTACTATGATGGTTTCAATGGCTTATGGTCCCACTCACATCTGCGCTAGGAAAATTTGCAAAATGTTAGAAACTGTCTGGGTAAATGTTAACATCCCGAAAACTGCTGAGCGTTTTTGTCCAGAGTTGCATGGTCTTTCTACAGCACAATTAAGGGAAAGGTACATCAACACCAAGGGGTAGTTTTGGTCCACCTTCTGTCCCTTTTGAAGTGATTCATTTTGACTTTATTGAAATGGAGCATTGTAATAATCTGAAATACGTTTTAATTGTTATTTGTGCTTTTAGTAAATTGGTTGAAGCCTTTCCTGTAAAAGATGGCACAGCAATGACAACGGCGAAAACCATGCTTAAGAAATATTTTCCTAGGTTTGGTTTGCCAAGGGACATCTGGTCGGACAATGGTCCACATTTTATCGCTGCTGTAATTCTACAGATATGCGCGGGATTACAGATCAATAAACGGTTCCATTCGGCCAGAAACGCTCAGAGTGCTGGATTGGTACAGAGAGACACAATGGAATCTTGAAGAAAAAGCTTGCTAAGACGTGTGTCGGCACCAATTTGAAATGGCCGGACGCCTTACTGATAGTGTTACTCTCAATGCGCACCACCCCACAGACTAGGACTAGGCTCTCCCCATATGAAGTTGTAATGGGTAGGCCAGCTAACATTTGGAATCTTCCAAAACCTAGGACATTGAGGGATATTGAGCATGTACTTCTTTCTGAATATTGTGAACGGTTATCTCAAAATCTGTATTTGATTCATCAACAGGTGCGAGAAGCCCTCCCAGCTAAATACGAGGGGCCAGGTCACAGCATCCGACCTGGCAACTGGGTGCTTACTAAATCGTTTGAGAGAGCATCCTGTCTCGCACGCACCGAGGTGGAGAGGGCCCCATCAGGTCCTATTGGCCACACAGACGGCAGTATGAGTAGCAGGGAAAAAACGCTGGATCCACGCTTCGCATGTCAAGAGGATACCTTTCCCTTTGCCACACGATGAAGAAGATAAGGAGAAACGTACTTGCTCTGCTCCCAGCGATCATTCAGCATTGAGCAGTACTGAGAGTGCTTCGGAGACACTCCCTGGGCCTGGGGAAACAGCTGCTTCATCTCCACACTCTCCTGCAGATCCTTTTGCATCTTTGTATGGTTCTGCTGCAAATTCATCACTTCCATCAGGAAGCAACGACAAGCTGTTCGCAGATCACACTGTACCTGGAGTCACAAGGTACAATCTGCGTCCACAGAGCTAGACTTAATGCACGGTTAGGCTGTGCCCACAGGAAAATAAATTTAGGGCTTATCCTTCGCCCCATCTTTTGCATCTGAAGGAAAATAGGTGGCTGGGGATAGACTAAGAAAACGCGTGATCAGGAGATCACCAGCAAACGGACTACAGAGTTTTCGCTTCAAAGGAACAATGCCTGTTATCGACCCTACTCGTGCGGCACAAACAGTTGCGTGTGTGGCCAACAATGACAATGGACGATCAAATACATGGTCTTTTAAAACGTGTTGGTTTCCTGTAATTGCGTTAACCAGTTTCACAATATTAGCTGCCTTAGGATTTTGGTATATGGAAGAAGTACATCCGCTTGAAACATTCTTGCCTCCTGAGAATGTTCCTACTGTATCTACACCTTTCATGCACCTGCACACTCTATCTCCTAGAGACTCTCAACATAGAGCTATCATAACAATACATTACTGCTTATAATGAACGCAACTCATGCCATTTTGAATAGGACAAATTCCTGGATCTGCTCCCATTTACCACAGCATGGGGAAAAAGGGTTGGGTTGGTATATTCATCCTTTGCCTTTAACTACTGCATGTTATGCTTCTCTACGGTCACTATTCTTCGGCCGATGGAATGATAGCATCTCAGGGAACTTTGATGGGACGAATTTGAACGAATTTGAAAGGCGAGTCCTAACGGCTCTGGGATGCTCACTCTTTGCAAATAGGAGCAAGCTTAATGTTGCTTCTATTAGGCCTTCTACACGCCACCTTCTTACACTGTTAACCATAGCCCCAACTAAGTTTCTTTCTGCATACAGAGGAATGGTACTTAGTCAATGGGTGATTTCGAGGGTTGCACTAGTGTTGCAAACTTGACCAGTGAGGACAGACCTTTGTATGTAGGCGAACTTGTCTACTTCGTTTGCAGCAATGAAGCTTATCCATGGCTACCTAGGGATTGGCAGGGAACTTATTTGGGAATTCTGCTACCTGGGGTATATGTAGCCAGTAGCACTGAAATTTCTAGGGCTCGTCCTAGGCGGGACGAGAATGGCAATACTTTGTCACAAGTTCTGGGCGATGTAGCGAAATCCTTTGTACCTTTTTTGGGGCAGATTATGAATTCTGAAGGTTTATCAGGAGACTAGCAAGAGTACTGGAGAAAACCATCAACCAGACAACTGACATACTCTATAACATACTCTATAACAAAAGGCAATTAGATTAGTGGTGCCACAAAACCGGATGGTATTAGACATCATTTTGGCAGAGCGTGGTGGAGTATGCAAATTAGTGGGGTCCGCTTGCTGCGTTTTTGTACCGGATTCCTCCCCAACCATCTTTAAGGCAATACAAAATCTGCATGTCCTAAATTCAGAAGTGCATGTTCCTGAGGGAAATTGTGATCTTTTGCTGTTGCTGTATACAATGCCTTCCTGCCATGTATTCAATGCTAGGGGAATGTTGTGCACAGAATATGGGAACGTTAGGGCCAAAGGTACATGCACGGGAAAGAATGACCAACGAATTTGTGATGAAGGAAATTTCTGCCGCGGATCTTATGGAAATTGATATATCTGATGAATGTGATTCAGGATGTATGGACATTGAGATGTGGAGTTACTCGTAAAGCGACTAGTTTTTAGTTTAGCACTTAGCTTAGGCCAAAAGGAGGGTTTGTTAAACGGAAATCATATTATGCCTCCTTTTGATTTATATTGGCCTAAGCCTAGTTGCTCCATGGGGAAAACCGCATTGCAAAGTTCTGAATTAGAATTGACTTCAAGTGCCATCTTGCAAAAAGTCCTCCATCTTGGTTCTAACTTCTGTTCACTCTTCAGTAATGATTAGCTATGTTTTCAGCTGCCAGAGCAGAATCGACCTTTGAGCCTATGTCAACATTAGGGCTGGCAGAGCAGACTATTTGTCCTGTGCAAACAAGACCTTGTAGTCAGAACGAACTCTCATTCAAAGTGTTATCTATGTCTACAAAACTCATCCTCCCACAAACAGTGTTATACAATGAATGTAAACTAATGCTGCATGTTTTTGAAGGAATCCTGTGTACATTTCTGGAAATAGAATTTACTTTAGTAAGCTAAAGATCCACACAGCTGACGACAACAAAGTTTGTCAGTATGTTTAAGGAACCTTGGAGCTAAAGTGAACTCCAATTTAAAGTGTTTTCTGTATCAATAGCCTCAGCCATATTCAAACATAAGAACTGAATGTTAGACAAACTAGAATGGTGTACCTTAACAATAAGCTATTGAATTTGTTTCTTGAAACTAGGATCAGTCTAAGCTGGATAACCAACATGACCAGACAGAACAAAGTTGTAACCATTGCATTTTGAAGACTGGAAAACACTTGAAGGATGTAAAGACAATATTGTTGTATTTGACATGTGAACTGGGCACAAACCCAAATTTGTAACCTATTAGTTTGGAGATGGGCTGAGCTATGACCAGGACTGTGTATAAATACTGCATGTTTTGTGATGACCAGGACTCACTCTCCTCACAGTATTTCTGGTACGCACTGCGAGGTGCTGTGAACCAGATAGCTATCTGCTTTGATATTTGAATCTGTACAGAATAAATCTTTGACTTCGTGACTGGCTGATCTAATTTTTGGTGGTACCAAGCCTCGATATTTGCTTGATATTACACCAAGTCATCGATGGTCAAATAGTGGTTTTGTGAAAATATTGTAAAGTGTAGTGGAGATGCAGAATCCTTGCAGGATCCTTGGAGAACTCCTCGGGTGATAGAGGCTGGCAATGCTGGTGCAGTAGGTGAGAAGACTATCTTGGTTCTATTGGTTAAGAAGGACTGTATCCAATGTATGCCATTAGTTGAGAAGTGAGCCGCTGATGCAAGGTGTTTGCACAGTATGTTGTGGTTGACTAAATCAAAGGCCGCTGAGAGGTCTAGCAGGAGGAGGAGTGCTAGGTTGCCATTGTCTTTGATCTCATCGATTTGTATTTTTAGATCCATCAAGGCTGACTCAGTGCCATGTCCGGGCGGAAGCCTGATTGGCAGAGGCCTAAGAGGCAGTTGGTTTCCAGATGATTTTGGATTTTCAGATAGGCTGCTTAGTCCAGTATTTTGAGGAGCAAGGGTACTGTTGTAATGAGACGGTAGTTAGTTGATACTTTGGGGTTTAGGGTAGGTTTCTTCAGGGTTGGGAGAGGCCACGCATCTTTGCCATTGGTAGGTACGGTACTTGTTTCAAAGGAGGAATTGATTAATGTTGTAATAAAAGTGGTGAGTTCAGTCGTGCATTCTTTAATGAATGAGGCTGAGCATATGTCACCTTAGCACCTGGAAGGTTTGAGGCTTGTGATCATTTTCCACACTTTGGCTGTTGAGACTGGGGCAAAATCAAAGTGGGTGTTGAGGTTCTGGACTGTGTATATGGGAATCTGCAAGGATTGGTAGGGAGAAAGGTGCAACTTTTATGGTTTCGATTTTTGATTGGAGTAGGGCAATTTTGTCTAGAAGAGCTTTTTGTATATCTGTGCACCAGGCAATTTCTTCAAGACAAGATTCTTGGGGGGGCACTGGTGACTCAAGTTTGCATAGGATAGTGAATAATTCTTATGCCCCAGAGTTGGCTTTGGTGATTCTTTCATTGTATATGGAGCTTTTGGTTTGGAAGATGGCGTTTTTATAGTTTTTAGAGGCGCAAGTGAAAATGTCTTTGTAAGGTTCAGTAGGGGCTTTTTTCCAGTTGGTCTCAGCTGTTGTCTTATTGCTGCATAGGGTTTTGAGATTTGGGGTGTAACATGAGTTTAGGTGAGCATGTCATTTAGCTTTGCACAAACTCAGTGGTGCTACTTTGTCAATTGCAGCTAGGAGGATTTGATTGTATAGCCCAACCATCGTGGATGGGTTGTTACCTGGGTTATTCTGATGTTCTATGATGGGAAGCATCAGAGGCAGTAGTTTCTCTGGCATTGTGTTGCATTAATTTCTGGATAGGGCAACTGGGGCTTGGGTAGGAGGCGTGTCTATAGTCTTATATTTTATTATGGTGAATGAGATAAGGTGATGGTCAGACCAGGGACATGGTGTGTTGCAGAATATCTTAATATTGCAATTAAAATCTGCCAGCCAGTTGAGTGTTCGACCTTTGATATGTGTAGGGTTAGTAATATGGTGTGTGAAGTCTAGCGGTTTGATAGTGTTGGCGAGGGCAAAGGACTTATCATCAATTGGATCATTGACACCCAGGTTTAAATTACCCATCAGAATGATTTGGGAGGATAGATTGGTGTGCACTGAGAGTTGAGCCACGTCTTCTTCGAAGGAGAGAACTGGACCGGGGGGTCTGTATAAGAGGTGGAGGGTTAAAGTGATAGAATGGGTTAAGGTCATTTTGGTGGAGAGTAATTCCCCTGAGTGGAATGATTGGTTAGGGATTTCCTTTATGCAGAGTTGGTTTTTAGCAATAATTGCTACTCCTCCTCCTTTGGCACTATGTCTATCTGATCTGAAGATAGTGTTACTTTCAGGGATGGCAAGGTATAGTGAGGGGTCGGCTGCTGCGTGGAATCATGTTTCGGTAATGGCTATGAAGTCTAGGTTGTCTGTAATGATGAGGTCAACGATATCTAGGCCATGTGCTGGGAGTGATCTTGCATTAATGAGTGCTCCCTTGAGTGTGGAGGCTTCTAGGTTGGCGTTGTCTAGGGAGGCTGGATTGAGCTCACTGCAGGAAGGAGGCATCGATGTAGGTAGGTGTGGAGTGCTCAAGGTAGTTGTAGATATGAGGGTAGTTGGTTTCACTGCAAATGTTGTGTGTACATTGGACTTCGGGAGATCCAAGGCAGGAGTGATTAGATCATTGGTAGTATTGGTGGAGTTGAGTGTGGAGTCTTTCGGGTTCAGTCTGATAGAGATTTAGTCCAGGGTGGATACCTTTAGATTGCGATGGGTAGCTACGAAGGGTGGTTGGTGAGATCTCTTGGTAGTGGAGTGTAAGGTTCTTGAGTTGAGGTGTGCTTTTCTCCATGTGAATGAGGAGTTAGTAGTTTTCTGTGGTAGTGGGGCTGCAACTATTCGAGACAAGAGTCTGAGGTTCCATGTGGACAGTGGGCACGGTTTGCTAGGGCCATTGGGTGTGGTATTGAATGTGGTGCTCTGGAGGACCAGGGCATAGGTTGGCAGGACATGAACTTCTGTTCACTGATCACTGTGGGAGCAGAGGAGTTGGTAGGGTAAGTATATGGCAAGAAGCGAGTAGGGGGAATGCTGTGCAAGTCTGGGAGGATGATTGCCATTTTTAAAGTCACAGTTTGTTTGCAATTAGATTTGCCATATTGATGAGAGAAGGCTAGGCAAGTTGTGGGTTTCAGGTAGCCCAGGTCTTGGTGGTGCCAGTCTGTGTAGGGTCCAAGCATAGTGAAGTCTTGCTGCCTTGAAGCAGTAGCCTGAATTGACATATTGAGAGTGACTATAGGGGCACCTATGTGGTGTGCTAGGTGGCAGTGGTAATAGTGACTCAGAGGCACTTAAGAGTAGTCGTGTGGTCACTTCTAAGTGCAGATCACTAGCAGAGCAGCATAATGTAGTGGTCTAGGGCACATTTAAAAAACATACGGGCAACTCTAGGTGCAGATCACTAGCAAAGCAACATAATGTAGTGGCCTAGGGCACATTAAAAAAGCATACAGGCACCTCTAGGTGCAGATCACTACTAGCAAAGCAGCATAATGTAGTGGCCTAGGGCACATTTAAAAAGCATATGGTCACCTCTAGGTGCAGATCACTTGCAAAGCAGCATAATGTAGTGGCCTGGGGCACAGATAATAAACATACAGGCACCTCTTGGGGCATATCACTAGCAAAGCAGCATAATGTAGTGGCCTAGGGCACATTTAAAAAGCATATGGGCACATCTAGGTGCAGATCACTAGCAAAGCAGCATAATGCAGTGGCCTGGGGCACAGTTAATAAACATACAGACACCTCTTGGGGCATATCACTAGCAAAGCAGCATAATGTAGTGGCCTAGGGCACATTTAAAAAGCATATGGGCACCTCTAGGTGCAGATCACTAGCAAAGCAGCATAATGTAGAGGCCTGGGGCACAGTTAATAAACATACAGGCACCTCTTGGGGCAGATCACTAGCAAAGCTGCATAATGTAGTGGCCTAGGGCACATTTAAACAACATACGGGCACATATAGGTGCAGATCACTAGCAAAGCAGCATAATGTAGTTGCCTGAGGCACATTCAATAAACATACGGGCACCTCTAGGTGCAGATCACTAGCAATACAAGAGCAATGGTTTAAGGCACATTCAATAATTATGAGGACTCTTATGGGTGCAAGACCTCAGTAAAAAAAACAGAAAATGGCATTGAATCAGAGTATATAGCAAAGGATTTGGTTTTAGGTTGATGGGTAGGGGTGAGTGTGCAGCTAGGATCCCTCTAGATCAGGCTAGCTTGTGACAAACATGTGGGCTTGCCCGCCCAGGAGATCTCAAATTGAATTGAGCATGTCACAAGACAGTGAATAGAAGTCAGAGAAGGGGAACCCTTTAGTACGCTGTGGTCGAGGTGCTGACTAGCATAGGAAGAGAATCCTTACTGCAGTGTGTCAAAGTATAACCAGCTATCGCAAGCTTCAAACATGCAAGTGTGGCACCCGCCACAGCTACAGCAGGGTGGTGTTGCCCCCGTCAATAGGGTTCAGAGCGAGACCACCACCCCCTTTGAAGGAGCAACAGTGATGGGGTAACCCCATCACGTTCCCCGGAATGAATGCATATCATGATTAGGACCTCCCACAAAGAGAACCTGCGTGTTCACACTTGTCAATGACAACCCACCCTGAAGAGGAACCCTTGGTGGGGGAGGAGGTAGGAAACAAGCAGTTCATATTTACTGTGGACTCAGGTGCAACGAAATCATGCATCATGCAGGGGAATTTCCCATTATCAGGCAAATATCTTGACACGCAGGGATTCTCTTGGGCTATTTCCATGGTTCTATACACTGGGCAGCTGGGCGTAAAGGTGGGAGGGAAGGTGGTGTGGGCTCCCTTATTATATTCCGAAAGTTCCCCTGTTTATTTGCTGGGCAGGGACTTGCTCAGCGAATGAAACATGATAATATCATTCACAGATTGTGGTATAGTTTGCTCCACACCTGGGATGTACGCAATAAGAGCAATGGTGATAATACACACAATGACAAGGGAGGTGGTGGTTCGCAGACTCCCATGTTCATTTATGGTATTACTGTGCTTGTGGAGGCAGTGCCTCAGATCGCTAAGCACTGTTGGTGTGCGTGCATAGATTTAATCATTCGTCCAGTTATGTCATCTGCGATGGTGGCGGGAACAATATTGTCACTGGATTTACAGGGATTTTTAGTCTCTGACAAGAGGGTTGTCATGCTGGGAATAGACTAGGACAAGTGTGAGTGGCGCAAAGTGCTCTGTATATATTTTCAGTACAGTTAAAGGAAGTGATGGATTACGAGCTGTTTCAGAACAATGAGAAAAATAGGGAAATACTATTAGAGATTTGTATCCCCTGCAGCATAATGGTACAGTACCGAAGGGTGCAGTGCCCCCTGATGGCAGTATTAACTCCACCTCTATTTCTTGATGAAGACTTACAACATATACCTGCGCATTTGTGGACTACAAATCCACATGATCTGGGACTATTGAAAGATGTGACCCCTGTGCGTATAAAACTGAAACCAGGCGCGGTGCTACCCAGGGTTAAACAATATCTGTTATCAAGGGAGGCTGAGGATGGTATTAGAAATACATTACAGGCTTTACTGGACCAGGGAATCACTGTGCCATCCACATCTCCATGTTACACAGCGATCTACCCTGTCAAGAAATCAACAGGGGGAAATTGGAGAATGATTCAGGACTTAAGCCCCCTCAACGTTGTGGTACAGAAAGAATTTCCAGTTGTTCCCAATCCTGTGACAATTCTATGCAGAATCCTCAAAGAAGCCGCATATTTCACTGTAGTGGACTTGAAGAATTTCGATTCCACTTCACCCTGATTCAAGGTACCTCCCAGCATTTACACAGGGTTAAATGCGGTTCGAACACACTTGGTTACCTCAGGGGTACTGAGAGAGCCTGAGCATCTTTACCAGAATACAGCATGCTGATTTAGGCAACATTCAGGTCCCCAGCACGATTATCCAGTATGTGGACGATCTGCTAGTGTATAATGACAGTGAGCAGCACTGCCGAATGGACTCCATTACATTCCTACAATTTCTGGCACATAAGGGGTACAAGGTTGACAAGGCTAAGCTGCAATACTGCCAGCAGGAGGTGCTCTATCTGGGGCAGCTCATAACAGTGAATGGTAAGATAATTCTACAGATAGGGCAGCGTTGGTATGCGCCACCCCCAGACCTGCCTCGGTTGAAGAAATCCAGATGTGTTTGGGGCTGTGCAACTACTGTAGGGCATGGATCGTAGATTACACGGCATGCATGAGACCACCTCTGCAGGCCCTTGAGGAAGCACAAAAAACAATGGATCATAAGCAACAGTTAACTGCAGATATGACCAAACAGTTTGAGGATCTAAAAGAAGTTATTAGTTCAGCACCTGTACTGGCCACCCCAGACTACACACAGACATTTTACTTGTTCTCACATTCCGACGGCCAGCTCATGACTGCAGAGTTGACACTGAAGAGCACTATGGGCCATAAGCCATTGGCCTATTACACCGGCACACTGGATTCAGTGATGCAAGGGAAGTTTGCGTGCAAACAAGCACTAGCAGCTGCTGCATTTGCAATAGAAGAATGTTCTACTATTGTAATAGGGTGCTTGGTTACATTGGATGTGGAATCCTGGAGATGTCAAAATCCACCCTGACTACAGGGAGATCTTCTGCGTATGAGATTATTATTTCAAAGACCCACATTCATGTGGTTAGTTTTAAAACAGTGAATCCTGCCACCTTTGTAACAGATATGCCCACTGCAGAAAATCTAACGGTACACGACTGGGCCACATAGGAGGGGGAGGAGGATGACATCCCCAAAGTGAAAGATTGCACACTGATGGTGGGTGATGTACTGATAGTTGATGGATCATCCACAATTGACCAAGTGACTGGACAGAGACATACAGGGGCAGCTGTGGTACGACTTGAGGAAGTGGAGTACAAGATGGTGGTTATGAAAGATTGCCCATGTATTATTTTGCAGAGTGGCAGAACTCATAGCACTCATCGAAGCATTGAGAGCGTTGCAAGCGTGCCATGTCACAATATATTCAGACTCTGCATATGTCACAACAACTGTGCATGTCGATCTAACTCACTGGAAGAGGAGGGCATTTCGGAGGGCAGATGGGTCTCCAGTGCAGCATGTGGCAATGCTAGAAACACTGGTAAAAGCATTATCCCAGCCATCTATTGTGTCGACGATCAAGTGCGCGGCCCAAACTAACGGGGCAGATGAAATATCAATGGGGAATGCAGCCGCCGATGCGGCAGCCAAAATGGTGGCGTATATGCCAAATAAAATACCTGCTCAGTACATCGTGACCAACCCACCAGCAAGCAAACATCCATTACTTTACATAGCATTGCCTAGCTCCCAGATAATTGAGTTACAAGGAAGGGCACCAGAAACGGAGAAAGTATTCTGGCTACGAAGGGGATGCCAGATCTATTGTGGAGACAGGAGAGCTGCGGGAAGACAGTAATGTGCCAGGAGCTGCTAGCAATATCATTTGAACAGTTACACAACCAATCACACAGTTCGAAGCAGACATACAGGAGGACTGGTTCATACCAAACATTCAGGAGAATATCACAGAAATGGTTGTAGATTGTACCATATGTCAACATTTCAGTACAGGGTCATTCCGTGAATTACACATGGATTATGCAGACATGCGTGAGCGTTGCAATGGCTCCAGGTACCTCTTAGTATTGGTTTGCTCTTTCTCAAGGTAGATAGAAGCAGGGCCATGTTCACATCCGGATGCCAAATGTGATGCTAGATTCTTGGAATGGAAGGATTTCCCTCGATGGGATGTGTGCAAGTTTTTAATATCAGACAATGGCACACATTTTTCAATGCACTGTTTCAGCACGTCACAGCACTACATGGCATTAGGCACCGTATGTGTATAATTTGCCCCCCATAGGCCAACGGCATTGTGGAGAGGATCAATGGAAGCCTCAAAAGTAAATTGCCCAAACTATGTACCACTGGGTACACCTCTTGCTCCTGTCCCTCTTCAGTTTACGCACACAGCCCAGCAAAGACCACTGTTTATCACCTCATGAGGTGGTCCCTGGTCGGCGTATACACACCCCCATATCTCCTGTAAGTAGAACTTCAGATGCACATAGGGCAGCAGCGATGTTAGGTGAGGAGTTCAGAGATTATTTGACAACACTGACACAGGCAATTAAATGTGTCTCCCAACAGATTGCACCTCCCAGAATTGAGACAGCAGACACACTGGACATAGCAACCACAACAGCAACAGATCCTGAGTGAATGCCCACACAACCACTGCTGCCTGGTGACTTTGTGTATATTTTTAATTTTGTACATAGGTGTAATAACCCTCGGTTCCACAGGCCCTACGAGGTGGTGTATTGCACTCCCTTGCTGTGAAGGTAAAGGGCTTGTGATATTGGGCCCACTTCTCCAATGTCCACAGGGCACCTCCAGACAGCACATCAGCACTACAGTTATCTTAGAGGATCGGCAGTATTACCTGCCCCCTATGCACTTCACTGGCCTGTGTAGGCACAGTAAGTGTGCGGTGTCACACTCCTCCAATGGGCCAAAGCTCCACTGCTAGCTCTGCATTTTTCCTTCTCTCTTTCTCTCTCTCTCTCTCTGTCTCTCTCTCTCTCTCTCTCTCTCTCCCAGTGTAAAGGTATGTCTTTTATGTTTCTCATTTTTTTTGGTAGTTCTCTGCATTCTGCTTCCATTTCAGGAGAGAAGATGATAACCCTCACCAATGTAAATAACTTCATTAAGTAGTGATCAAAAGTGTAGATGCACAAATGATAATATACAGGCCTATGCTTATTGTTGTGGCATGGCCGTTATTGCAGGTTTATAAAAGATAATGATGGTATTCTTGGGGCTTTATTGGGGAGAGTGTTATAGGGGGAGGTCATAAAAAGGGGGGAAAGGGACTGTATAATTAAATGCGACAGTACATATAAATGTTAACAAAATTAGTGGATTTACGTATATTAGTAGCAACATGAATGTTAATAATAATGGAAATACATATAGGAGTAGCGATATCAGTGATACAAGTATTGGTGATGATTATATCAGGAACAACACGACAGTGAGCGTGCCTGCACAATTGGCAATGATGGTAATAGTAAAGAGTTTGTTTCCAGAAATCGAGAACAGTTTAATAATTCACAACAATATGATGACCTTTTCATTAGCAATGTTAAGGCTGGCACACCTGAGAGCATGTATACGAGTATGAAAAGGGAAGCACGAAAGAAGTATGATATGTATCAAGGGCTGGGTTTGGATGCCATTGAGGATATACAGCACCCGAGTATACCAACAGTTGGTATACTGACATGAGTGGCGTTGGAAGAAACATTGCAAATGGAAGCTGGTATGTGTGTTCACTCATTCCACACATGGCAGGGGCTCCCAAGGGGTTTGTACTGCAAGCAGTCCCGATTATAGAGGCACAATGCCTAGTGCATCTTGCACTATGCAGAATAAAAGGAACGTTCCAGGCACACTGTGTGCAACTGCAAATGGTGGGTCCAGATCTTGTGAAGTGCAACAACGATCCAAAAAACATCAAGTGTGTGGAGCTACCCTAGTTGAAGGTGAAAGGGCATAAATATGTTAATAACAAATGGGAGGACACCAAAGTAATTTGCCTGGCAGAAGGACTGGTAACATATGACAAGGAAGTGATAGCGTGGATGGATAGTTTCTGTGCACAGATATGGACAGAACACATCACGAAGCTGATGTGGATTGTAACAATAGAAAAGCCGGTGTGAGTGCACAGTGAAGAAGTATATGAACTTTGTTTCCACAGCAAGGGTAAGGTATTTGTCGGCTCAAACGAACGTTGCAATAAGACTCTCCTGATTCCAGACATGAAGAGGAGAATGGCAGCTGTGATGGATTACTACTGGGTCTGTGGCCAACAAGCTTCCTTTCACCTCCCACCATTATGGAGGGGCTATTGTTCGCTAGCCACGCTGTTCTCAGCGCTACTAGTTATCCCAGAAGAACATCTGAAGGGGGAGCACTGGATGCTGAGGAGCCAACTAGCCCCCCACGTATTTGAAAAAGAAGAAAATAACCTGTTGCCCACACAAGAGCTCTGCATCCTGCCAGGGAAAGGAAAGTTCCAACAACTAAAGAGGATGAAAAGATTGAATAACATATCAAAAGTCTCCCCACATTACTTACCAGAGGAATACCGGCTGTTCAGCTCAGCAGAATCCTTTTTCGCATCTCTACTGTTGCCGGGAGTGCAGGCTATGGCAAACGCCAAATGGTTGCAGATCGTGCACTTGGATCTGGTAGAGCTAGCAAATGACACAGAGAGCGGGTTCAACGTGATAAAGGTTGAATTGTGTGCATTAAGACTTATGACGATGCAGAACCACTATGTGTTGAAAATGTTAACAGCAATGGAATGAGGGGTTTGCAAGAAGTTTGGCAAATCCTGCTGCACATTCGCACCTTCAGAAGATGCACAGAATGCTTAGTTAGCCAACATCATTGCAACTGTGTATGGTCTGGGTGTTCGCATGAACGAGGGAGGAATACAGGAGAGTGACTGGTTCACCCTAGCATTTATCTGTGCCCCGTCTTGGCTCCATGCGATCATGAAGATGTTGATGCCCATTATTGTGTTCACACTAGTTAATTTCTACACCTGCCAACTGGGCCTCCGATGTTGTGCCAATGCGGCAACAAATATAGCAAGAAATGGTATCATTTGGACTTTCAAATGCACCTTGCCAGACAGAGGTAGTGAAGTACAGACTGATATCCCACTGAGTGGCCTGAAGTATGAAATGCTCCCCATTCCGTATGGAGATGAAGTTGACCCCCTATATCACACTATCATTACACCTCCCCTGACATAGAGAATTACACAGAGGTCTGGGTGGACCTGGCAGGGGATGGAGGATGCATATATATGATTTGCTCATCTAAGGAATATGCGCGTAGTGGGGAGAGTTTACGGTCAGTATGCAGGGCTTGGATGACAATACAGGAACACAGCCGTACGTGGAAGCAGAGAGGAGACAGCAGGAGTGCAAGGGTATTAAGGAGTTTGTTACTGTAAAAGTAACAAAAGGGGGGAATGTTGGGAAGGGGCCGACCCTGTTCCACCCCCATAAACGCTTTAGAGTTAGGCAATCTGCATTCGAAGCACTATGATGGGCCAGGGGGGAGGAGGGACGGTGGTAGGACCCTATCCCAATATAATCAACCCACATAGTGTAGCACAGGGCACGAGCAAGACTGCCATTTTGCATAGATGTTAGTAACCATAGTTAGGAGACAAGGCATGTGTGGCGAATGCAGCATTTCATGCACTAGGCCCTAATTGTTAGTCAAGTGAAACCTCCAGCCATGCCCGAGGTCCCACGATGACAACCCACACCCCCAACCGCCATAAACTCATTCATTGTTCTAACAGTGTTGCAAATATGTTTTATTTGGTATACAGTCTTTATATCGAAATTTATATACCAAATCACTTATATATCTAAACATATACCTTGAAAACCCTGATATTGAATATATTTATGGTGGGTAAAGGGTTAATTTCTGGGGGGAAACAGTTGGGATGGGTTTGTAGGGGTCAGAAACGAGGGTTTGGGCAGTTCCCCCCCCCCCCAGAAAATAAAAAAATAAATGAAAGATTCTTTTTTTTTGTATTAATTATTCCGGTTTTCTAGGAATATGTCTTGATATGTAAGTGATTCGGTATATAATACCTCGGTATAAAGACATATAACCTTTTGTTTACCCGAAATTAATGTGCCCTACAAGACTGCGATCATAGACCGGCACCTGGTGTGCATGTTATCTCACACTGGCCAAAGGATGACCTGGCCTACCTCAGGTGACCACAAGTTATAGCCCATATAACTGACTAAGCCCCAAGATCCTTGAATTCATGGCACCAGGTGATCTTCGACCACCAACCCTAAAGTAACAAGTCTTAAATGATCAAAGAGAGCGGACATAGCATATCTTTGAGCTACAATCATAGGATTTGTATTGCAAGGGGCTGGGAGTGATACATTATAGTTCGAAATGAGAGTGGAGACCTTTGAGCCGGATGGCGCGAAAGGGAGTGAGTGAAATGTGTGTGTGGAGGTCAGAGTATTCCAGGACCTCCTTTGGGCCCGTCTTAAAGCCTGCCAGGTGCACAGTATAATGATGAAGCAGCATCGTGTTAGGAGTGTAGTTAATTTATTCTTGCACCTTCGTCAGTGAAAAGAAGATGATCTAGGCAACACCTATGTGATGGAAGACAGACGGACTGGACTGGAATCAATCACCTGGCATCCCGTATGGAGCAGGCGGGTCATGTATAGGTGTACACCAACCAGCCGCGCAGGTTTTTACTGTATGGTATTGCGTCATGATGACGATGTGTCTGCTCTTAGCCTCTGCTTGTACCCTTTTTCAGCTGAACGTTCTTGGCAGTAGAGTTATTTGCTGTTGTTCTCATTTTTGTGTGAGATTAACACTTTTTATCCTTAAAAGATCGACTTGGGCCTTTTTTCCCAAGTGGGTTGTATTTTTTCTGGTGTGAGCGTTCAGGGGCGTGACTAGACCAAAATGGATTAATGCTAGAATTGCAACATAGAAGCAGGTGGGATGAATAGACATGCACTGTGTGCCTAGAGAGGTAGAAGGTTGTCCAGTGTGTGCCGGTGTAAACCAGCACCCAGGCAGGTACACACATAGGTAATTAGGGAAATGGATTCTGCATTTGGTGAAAAAAGCCACTTGGGTAAGTGGCTTCTGCGGCCCACTGTCCATTTGAAACGGAAAAAACATTTAATCCACAGCAAAAAGGTAGGTGGCAGACACAGTGATCAGTCATTGGATGTTGGAAGTACCAATCAGGGAGTGGAAGCCAACATGCTCAAGACCGCTGCAGGGGTAATGATGAATGCAATTAAGGGGGCACATTAGAATGTTGGAGAGCAGGAAAACTCAAGGCCAGGTGGGTGTGAAAGGGCACTGCTGGCTCACTGGCGGAATCATGGTGGACCATTAAATGCTGTGGAGCGGAGTGAACTACGCTTGGAAAAAGAGTGCTTAACTCCAGCTGAACTAGGAAGCGGCTGGCCAACAGGGGAGTTAGTCAGAGTATATGGGTGAAGCGGCCATGCGGCTATGGCCGGACAGGGGCCTTAAAGTAAACCTTGAGGTGGAGGCTGGCTACGCCTGGCAGCTCCCCCTATTGGCCAGATGTAGTTGGTAACCAATCAAAGTTAAAAAGTAACGTTAGTTAAGGGGGCCTGCCTGCTGCTGCAGGCTCTGGTGGATTGAAGGTCCCATTGAAATTGCATAAAAGTGGGCAAGCAGGCCCAAGTGAGCCTACTTGCTGCTGGCTGCTGCTGGCTCCGTAGGACTGATGCAGGGAAAGGCAGAGTGGTAAAGAATACATTCCCCGGTCTGGAGGGTCTAAATCTTAACCGCTGGACATTGCTCCGAACTATTGTTTTTCAGCCATCCAAGCTCAATCCCAATTTATGACACTCAATAAGGCAAAAAATGACTGGGGTTGCTTGCGCAGAAGGAATGTGACCTGGCATTTCGGCCTAAACTGTCCCTTTTGGAGTGGCACTAATCCTGATTTATATGCAGTCTTTCCCCTTCTATCTGCAACGTCATAGCTGGCTGAAAAACGATGATGTGGAGGGTTGCCAGCGCAATGTCAGTTGTTATGATTTCATCAAAACTTCCATCTGTGCCTCTTCAATTTGGCATATTCCCTGGTACTCACACCTTTGCCAAGTATTGCAATTGTTTGCCCAGTTGCTCGCATAATTTGGAGTACAATGGTGCTGCAACCTCACATATCAATGACTGGCAAATGGTACACGGTCATTAGGCGCCAGCAGATGGTAACTAGAGTAACTGGGCATACAATGGCAGTAGCTAGCCAATGTCAGGCAGAGGTTGAGGTAATGTCTATAAAGTAACCACAACTATTGGCTTCGTTCTTGGATTCTAATACTGCCTGATTTATGCATTTTTCAAAATTTGATGAATGATGGCTTGTGCTAAGCAACTTGAGCTTGGCTTGTTTTGCTCTTTCCTATGTGACCTTGGATTCTTGTGTATCATGATCTTGGTTGTCGGTGCTGATTTGATGTGCAAGGATGCATCTTCTTGCGAGAGCAATTGACAAGGTCCAAATACAAGAAGGTGAAGCTTTACTGTAGCCCCTGACTTCCTTCTTTGATGTTTGATCTGTTTGGCTGTTTATTCCCCTCTGTTCCTCTCCTCTTCTGCTTCCCTTCTTCTCCTTTGTGATGGATCCTAGTTTATGGGGTACCTCTCATGTGTGTTCTGTACTTTGCTCCTTTTCCTATAGCTCACATGCCCTCTCCAAGTTCTTCCATCACATACTCGTTTTGGCCTAGCTCTTTCCACTCCCTCCTCCTGGCATCCGTGCCTCCTGGCTCCTTCTTCCTGTTACCTCCGCCCATCCCCTCACCTGTGCCATCTGCCTCCTCGTGATTCCTCTCTCATTTTCTATCCTATTTCCCGTGTTTTGCAGCCTCGAATGTCTCCTTCTCTCCAACGCATCTCCCTCTCTCACTGCTTCCCTTCTACCATATCTGTTATCTATCTATCGTCTCTACTGTCTCGATTCTTGAATCCCCAATTTCTACTTTCTAATTTCACTTTCCTTTCTCTTGTGCCCATCTCTTACTGCCGCATTATACCCCTTGCATTTTCTTGTGCCCATCTCTTACTGCTGCATTATACCCCTTGCATTGTATTACCTTCACATCTCTCTATTTCCTTTTATTGTCCACTCGCTTGCCCTCCTCTCTGTTTTCTCTACATATATTTACTTTTGTTCTCCCTGCCCATTGTTTATTTCACCCGTCATCTCTGTCTCTACGGTCTTCCCTCATGCCTACTTCCTCTGTTCTCTGGCCCTGCATCTTTCCGCCACTCCCTGGTCTGGCCTCTTTGCCTCCAATGCTTCTTCTCTCTGACATTCTCTCGTATCCTCTCCCTCGCTATACTGTCTTTGCCTTATACTGCCCTTTCCCCTTCATTCTTCAGCCCAAAGTTCTTTAGCCCTCTTTGCTAACCCCGCTCTGTCCCTCACACTCCAACCTTCATCCCTCTTGTTTGAGCCGTATATATAACCTTCCTCTCTCCATCGCCATTCCCCATATTGGGCTCTTTGCTGTCCCTTTACTCTGTGCTTCGTCACTCGTATCTCTCCCCTAACCCCTATACTCAATCACCCTTTGTCCATTCCCATCCAACATCCATTGCCATATTTCTACCTCCTACATTGACTACCCTCTGACCATCTTTGCTGACCCTTTCACTGTTATGTTATGTTGTGTTATGTTAAAGGTACTTATTTATATAGCGCACTGTCTACAACGGAATTAGTCCCCAGGCGCTCTGTGTCCTTCCTCTCCATCCTTACATTGTATTGTCTCTCAAAACAACTCTCTCCCTCTAAGCTTCGTCGCTTCACATTCCATCGTTCATTCCTTTTGTCGCTGGCCGGGTCTCATGACACCTCACACTGCCCACTCTCCCATATCCCCTACCTCTGCGCTACCCTTTCCCTGACCCCTCTGGGCTCTGGCCCTCTTTCCTGCTCACCCCTTTCCAGATCCTCCCCGCCCTCACGCTGCTCCCCGGAATCTAGTTTCTGCTCTTGACTTTGCCCTCTTTCTTGCTGTCGTCTGCTCTAATTCCGCCGTCTGCCTGCTCGGAGCCGCAGTGCCCCCCGCCCGCCCCCTCTGCTGCGCCATGCAGATGGTACAGTCCTACTGCGTGCGCTGGGAGCCTAGTGGATGTTGCTAGAATGTTATCGTATCCTCTCGGGCAGCAGGGCTGGACAGACTGCAGCGGCTGAACTGAGGAGCATCCCGGACACGCACACAGCACAGGGCTCGGCTTAACACCCCTACACCCACAGATCCTGGTGCACTAGAGCAGGGAGGCATCTTCGGAACGGCGAAGATATCATACAGGGGTTCAGGATGACCCAGGGAAAGGTAAGCCTTCTCTCTCTCTTACCCCCTCCCCAGGCCTCATACCTTGAAAGGATGGCGCCAGCCCCATATATATGTGTGTGAATGTTCCGTTCCTCTGTACTGTGTTTGGAATGGAAGATAATGAACTTTTGAAATACCTCTATAGAAAATGCGACATTGAACCTTTTCCTGTAACAGGCCACAGAAGACCTCGCGTTGAAATTGACTCCTTTCCCCTTAATTTCCCAGGAAGGGCTCGGCTCCCTCAAACACCCCCCACCCAGGACAGCGAAAACTACCTGTTTTACTTGCCACCTACCACCACCAGGGCAAGTGTATTCGTGGCTCAGCACTTGGCCATAAGTTCCACTACTTGCTGAGGCATGGCCTTGGAGCAAGCGATAGTTACAGCCGGAGGGAGGGGTGCATACGAGGAGTGCAGATAATGCGGCCTGTCCTGCTGCCTGTCATTCTCTTGATATCCCTCTGCACCCCCTCTCCACTGCGGTGTCCCCCCCGTCCCCCAATGGGCCATCAGCTGTAGGTCCTTCACGCTGCTCCACTTGCCAAGCGGGGGTCACGTGACTGTCACGTGTCGCCTCCTCCCCATTCCCCATGCCATTGCAACCTTGAGTCACGGCCGCTCGTTATTGCCACCAATGCTTTAGCATGTCGCATCATCCCGTTACCATGGCGTGACGCTCTTCCCGTGTAGCCTTAATGTGGAGACACCTGCCCTGCAGTGGTTGCCACGCCCCCTTTCACTCTGATATGGTGGCTTCTGCCCATCTTCGTAATGAGTTGAAAACACCTGCCCCTCTGCCACCCTGAGGCAATACTTCAAGGACCTCTGGCAAGAGGAGGCCTCTCTGCCCTTCTGCCAGCCAGAGGTAACACTTGTGTTCTCTTCTGCCTTCGTGTAGGCTGATAGCAGTTGCACATCTGCTCTCCCCGAGGTGATCATGCTTGCCCCTTGGCCAACCCGAGGTAGTGGTATGTTATGATATGATGCATTATTTATAACGCGCCTGTACACAAGAGCTTCTAGTGCCCTCCTGCCATACTGATGCCTGCACCTCGGGCTGTAGTCTACTGATAACACCCAACTTGCAGAGGTCGAAGTGAACCGGAGCTATCGGGAGCAGAGTACCACTACTTTATTTTTTACTGTCAAAAGTTGCACTACTTTTTACAACCACTTCCGGAATGGAGTTTTTTTTTTTTAAGTTGAAGCGTAGATCTTCTTTTTACCACCCTGTAAGTTACAAGCAGACATAAATCTGCTTCAATATACATTCATGAAGCATGGATCACATTTCAGCCTGTATGGGCTATATGTGGCTTCAACTGAACTAGCAGAAGATGGGTGAGGTCCTGCTAACACTAAGAAATGATCTTTCTGACACCCAATCTCTCACTGATTGTTGTAACTTGTCAAGTTGTTATTGCAGGTTAAATGCATATCCGATCCTGGCCCACGTTGTACTGTATCTGATTATGTATCAACCCTGTGACCATCATGTAACCCTGGTCATCCGCACTTATTGCTTCTTTTTTTTCTTTCTTTTTGTGTCATTGTCCCTTTTAATGATGAACATGCCTGTAACTTGTAGAACATTGCTCCTAAGCCTCTGGCGCCCAGCAGTGGTGTAACACAAAATGTGGGGGCCTCCCTGCGAGCCACGTTGAGGGTCCCCCCCCAACTCAGCAACAAATCAAGAGCCGCGCCACACTCTGGGCCGGCCTAGATTATCATACTTGCGCAATACGCACAAACGTGCTGCTGAAGGGATATGCCGCACACTGCAATAGGAGAAAGATATAAATATGTGTTTTAATATAATATACAGCACACTTTCTGAGTAAAATTGGCTAAAAAGCCAGAGTGTTTGCAAATGTTTTGTAGTGTAACACCAATCCAATAGATGCAAGTCACCAACAATGCACAGGGACATTAATTCTTTGCTATTAAAAATGCCATGCCACAATGAAAACATGTCCAACTGGCTGCACAATGTAGACCAGTGTAGACACGTAATAACAATATAGTAAAGCTTGCCAGGCCACATTTAGACATATCTATACAGGTTGCACGAAAATGCCAGTCGAAGCAATAACACTCATCAAGAAGAGAACCCACATTCAAGCCTGTGTCTCTGTGGCCTCTAATAACACGGTCAAACTCGTTAAAATCTGAAAAGAACTGATCAATCCTGTTGCAGTCTTTACCTCTCCTGTTCCCTCCCCGGCCCTCTGCATGGCTCTGTCATCTCACTTCTCCGCTAAAACTCAGGACATCCTTTCCTCCATCTCCTCTTCCTCTCCCTCTTCCTCTCTCGGCCCCTCTTTGGCCATCTCTACCTCTCTTCCTCCTTTCTCCTCTTTCTCTCTGACAACACCTGACAAGGTTTCTAGACAAGTCCGATCTATCAGTGTCATCTAAACAGGTGCTCTCCTGCTCCACTAGAACCATCAAGAACCATATTGACACCCTCGCTCCAGCCTTGACCGATTTCTGTAATCACTCTTTTGCCACTGGAATGTTCCCCTCTCCCGTTAAGCACTCCCTTATGCACCCTCTCCTCAAGAAGCTGTCTGCCGATACTGCCTGCCCGGCAAACTATCGCCCAATCTCCATCACCCCTTTCCTGGGCAAACTGTTGGAAAAGCTGGTCATCTCCCAGCTTACTCTCCACACGGAATCTGTTGGTTGTCTCCATGACCATCAGTCTGGCTTCAGAGCTGCCAGAGGCAATGAAACTGCTGTCCTGAACACCTGTGAAGATCTGCTCTCTAACCTTGATTCCAGCATTCCTTCTGTCCTCATCCTCCTTGATCTTTCCTCTGCTTTCGACATGGTCAACCATGCCATCCTGATCAATCCTGATAAGTCGACTCCATGAGAACCTGGGAATCATGGATCAAGCCCTTGAGTCGCTGACCTCCTTCCTCTTGGACTACCCCTCCCAGGTCCAACTTGGTCCCTTCTCCGCTCTATCCTCTCACTCTGGTTTTTCAACCTCTATGTGACCCCTTTGACGCACCTGATCTCTACATTCTCCTCTAACTTTCAGTGTTATGCGGTTGACACTCCACTTTCCTTCAGGCTCCCCTCAGAGTCCCCTCATCTCTCACTCATTCCTGACTGCCTATCCGCGATTCAGGATTGGTGTGCCTCCAACAATCTCTGCCTTAATACCAGTAAAATGGAGATCCTTCTCATTTGGACTCCTGCCCCTGCTTTCCCTCTCTCACTCTGGCTGCCCGCCTTGGGCCCTCTTCCTTCGCCTTCTTGTGAGGCAAACACTGGTGTCAGCTTTGACTCGACACTCTCTTTCTCTCCTCACATCTCGGACGTCGCCGAGAAGTCCCACTACCAGCTGCTCCTCCTCAAAGGGACTCTTTCCTTTCTCCCAGGAGCTCACTGTCTCCAGAGCCCTGGTTCTCTCTAGGCTGGACTACTGCAACAGGCTCTTTCTCAATCTGCCTTTCTCTACCCTCCAGCCCCTTCAACTAATCCAGAACAGGACTGCAAGACTTATCCTTGGCCGTAAGCACAGGGATCGTATCTCTCAAGCCCTGAAATCTCTCCACTGGCTCCAAGTTGCTGCAGTATGAAGTTCAAGACCCTTTGCATTGTCCACAAGGCTTTCTGGGCCCGGGGCCCGCACTACATCCAACGCTCTCTTACAAAATATCTTCCTTCTCAAGCCCTTCGCTCAGCTACCTACCACTCTCTAAGGGTTAGACGCTTCTCCAGGCAGAGAGTGGGGGGTAGATCTCTCTCCTCTGCAGGTGCCTCCCCCTGGAATAGCCTCCCTACCCCTCTCAAGCTTTAGCAGACCACCTGAAGTTCTGGAAGCAGCTCAAAACTTTCCTCTTCTCCTCTGCTTTCTCTCCCTCCCTCCCCTGCTAACCTACATGACCTACCTGTCTGCTGTACCGACTGGTTGCTTGGCTACCCCCAGAGTCTCACTGTCACCCTTGCACTGCTTCTGGGCCTACAATGCACTTAGGGGCTGTAACTGTAACCCTACAGTCCCTTGTTCTCCTTGCACTACCCAGAGCCACAATGCCCTGACTGCACTTACTTAGAGCATTGCTGCCTTGTTTTCCCTCCCCTCTACCTTGCACTTCCCACCTCCCTTTCCCCTTGCACTTCTTGTTCTCGCACTTGCACGATCTGAATGACACAAGGCCTAGTGACATTGTTTGTCTTGTCCTCCCTCTATCTTCTATCCCTTGTCTTGTCGCGCCTAGAAACACTTGTGACTTATATAGAAAAATATACAATGCCGCAGTAAGAAACGGCTAGACTGGCAGCACCCAGATGGCATCTAGCCAGGTAATTCACTTAACAGGACTGCTTTATCATAAATGCCCTGTTAAAAAAAAGTCATACCAAACTGAGGGATGACTAGACTGGCTGCACCAAAATGCCTCTCTAGCCACTAATACCACATATGCCTGCTTAGCCTGGACATGGACAGCCATTATAATTTGTCGTACAATCTTGCCCCCCCTTCAACATCCCCTCTCCCTCCCACCCCAACCTCCAAAATCAGCTCCTTGGCACAGAATTGCCTCCACGTCCCTCTTCCTTGCCCCAGAGCTTACGGTTGAGGTTCCTTGCCTCATAGGTAAGTACTGGGATGAGGAAGAGTGGGACTAGGAGTAATGAAGATTACAGGTAGCTAAATCGGGCATTACCTCCATGTACCTCTACCTCATCCCAGTAATTGTGTATGAGGCAGAGTGCCTTATACACAAGTACTGTCTCATACACACTGGGACGAGGAAGAATAGGGCTAGGAGTAATGAAGATTACCAATAAGTAATCCAGGCATTAAACACAAGTATTGGTGCAACACTATTGAGTTGACTGGGAATCAGCACTCTTTCCCCCTTGCCCCCCTGAAATGTTGGGCTATGTTGATTCGACCTGGCTGACCTTCAGAGCAGTTGCCAGACAGAACAGGACACAGATGTTAAACGGCACCTGAGTTTCGCTCTTAACAAGAGCCCAGCAATTACTAACATAAAGCAATTCACTGTTAGTTCCTGCATTCAAATGCCACATTTTTTAGGCAATTGAAATTGTGATGTGGGTTTAATAATTGCATGCCGGGGGAGTGATTGTAAGGGCAGAGAGGGACAGGAAACCATTCATTCTCAAAGCAGTCCATAAGTGGGTGCATTAAACCTTAAAGGAGAGAGTTAACTGCTTATAAAATGGAAGCTGCACTAGAATAGTCTCATTAAAATGCATAAAGAAATTAGATGCCCCAAACAAATAAGTTTGCCCCTCCCCCACTGCCCATGAAGTTGGCGCCCCTCCCAACATTTGAAGGGTTAGCCCCTGAACGCAAGCGCACACACCATTCACCATATACACACACGCACACCCAGCCATCCATACATTTAAGTGTGCATTCTTCCACCATACTGGCACACCCAGGCAGCCATCCATACATTTAAGTGTGCACCCTTTCACCATACAGGCACACCCAGGCAGCCATCCATACATTTAAGTGTGCACCCTTCAACATACAGGCACATCCAGGCAGCGTTCCATACATTAAAGTGTGCACCCTTTCAACATACACTCACACACGCACACGTCATGGGGTTGAGGGGAGCCCTAGTACTTCAAAAAGAAATTGGGCCTCATTCCAACTATGCCGGACTGGAAACAACGGTGCTGGTAAGCTTACCGGCACCGTTGTTTCCGGACTGGCATATTACAGCTCTGAGGGCGGTTGCCGTCCTTCCCGGCAGGTCAGACCTGCCGGGCAGAATGGCACCCACCCACATAGTTTTCACGGAAGCACCGGCACCGTTATTAATGGTGCTGTTGCTTCTGTGGTCCCCATTCCCATAGAGTCCGATAGGACTTTATGGAACTGGGGACTTACCATTTGCCGTCGCCTGACTTCCCAGACCGCCGGGGTTGTAATCCCCTGATTGTTACAGGAAAGTCGGGCGCCGGTAAATCATTATGGGTCTGGCGGCAACCTGCTGGTAGCAACGGCACGGTTACCGCCAAATCCGTAATGAGGCCAATCGTTTCTTTTTGAAGTCACTCTGACTTCATAAAAAAATTATTTCTGTTAAGGACCGAACCATAATAGAAATAATTTCTTTGTGAAGGCAGAGTGACTTCAAAAATAAACTATTTCTTTTTGAAGTCATAGGGCTCCCACCACCCCATGACATGGAGGCCTCCAGCCTAGGGTCTTCCATGCCATGCGGAGGGCACAGCCCTCAGACTTCATAAAGAAAGTTTCTGTTACAAAAATAATTTCTTTATAAATGCAGAGTGAATTAAAAAAGAAAAAAAATATATTTTTTTTGCAAAAAAAACATTTTTCTTTTTTTTCTACAAGTGGGAACCCCTCCAAGGCAATGTGCTGGCGGGCCCCCTGCACCACAGGGGCTGCGGGGGTCCCTGTTACGCAAGTGGCGCCCAGTTACCTTAGGGTTCGGCGCACGCTATAAATAAATAACGTGTCACAACTTTTTCCATCCCTCATGTACTTGTACTGTCCTCCACCGTTGTCACAGCTCCATAGCTTTTTTTGGCACACTTCTACCACTGCCAGCTTGTCGCCATACTGTGATAATGGCACCTTTCCCTCTAACGTCATGTGGTGGCTGCCATCTCTCCTTTTGAGGGTCAGCGTCTCACCTCCTGCACATGCTTCTCCTGAATGTTTCTTGTCATTACTGCCATCGCTGCGGGTGGTGCACTGACCATGTGACTATCATCCCTCTTCCAGGCTGTCCGCACCACCGTTACTACCAAACTCTTGGGGCCGCTGCACCTGCCTGTGTGCCATCACAACCTGCTTGCACCTGCTTGTCTCGATGCATATCTGTCCATTTGCAATCTCTTTTCTACTGACCTCTGACCCTCAGTCCATGTCATCAAGTGGCACTAAAGACATCCTTCAGGCATTCCCAGCTCCTAGTACTACAGCAACAATCATACAACTATTG
The DNA here is from genome assembly GCF_040938575.1 of Ambystoma mexicanum. Taxonomy (NCBI): domain Eukaryota; kingdom Metazoa; phylum Chordata; class Amphibia; order Caudata; family Ambystomatidae; genus Ambystoma; species Ambystoma mexicanum. Next base: position 243,520,200 of record NC_090926.1, on the reverse strand, counting down.
CCTAGTGATGTTTCACATCCCAAAAACGAAATAGTTTATTGATGCTTAAACAATAGATGTGACTATCATCCAGGTATTCATATGAGCGACCCCGGAAGGGCCATAGGCCACACAAGCCATGCAGAGGTTCGACAATGTGGCCCGTCAGACATGTACACACTTCTCACACAACAGTGATCTCTCAACAATTGCATTATTTTCTAAAAATGGAAAAATAACAAAAGGTAAATCAGGAATCTTTGGGCACTGCTGGAAATAATTGGATTATTTGTATATGCTTAGAGCACTGGACTGCTCACAGACAGGGAGTTTTGACACTACATTAGCACCCGCGGTGGGGGGAGCAGCCAATCAGGTTCCATGAAACGCATGCTGAAACCACTAATAGCCCGCGTTCCACTGAACCTGCAGGTTGCCTCCCCCGCCGCAGGCCGCCATATTCCCCCAACAGTCCCTTTTATTTTATGTTTTACTTTTCCCAACCCTCCTCCCCGGTCCCACTTACCTGGGTGTTGCGGCGGCAGTGACTTCCCTCCTCGCTTTTCCGGCTGCCATGGTAATAGAAGAAGGGCACCGTACAGAGCCCCGCCTTCTACAACCATGATGGGCATTTTCGATAAGTATTTTCATTCACTGAAATTACGGAAGCTCCTCAACACTTTCCTCTTCACCTTCTCCTTCCCCCTCTCACTCCCATGGTAATATCCCACAGTCGCTGAGATTGGTGGCCTGGGACCCTATGTGTCCTTCTGGGTCCCGGCCTTTCCGCCCAATCGCCTTCACCATCCCAGCACTTGCCTCCAGGCACCCACTGGCTTGTGTTTGCACAGGCCTGCACTTATTAATGGCATGTGACCACTCTGTACCAAGCGATCTCTGCTAGGCACTTACTGCTGCACCCAACTGACTCCTTGGCACTTCACTCTATTGGAACTCCTAGCACTGAGGTCCTTCTTTGTCCCTCTCACTCTCCCTGCACTTGCACGTTCTGAATGCTTTCTGAATGCTTACGAGGCCTAATAGGACCGCCCTTCCTTGTTTATTTTTTGCCTTGTTCCCATGTTCCCTCCACGTTGCCCTGTGAGCGCTTTGAAACTCAATTTCTTTGATGTATAAACCCCTTACAAATGCACAATAAATAAAATAAATAAATAAATTGAATAGGAGGCGTGCATTGTCCTGTTCAATGAATGAAAATACAATTATTTTTAGCGCCCCGGGTTACCCATTGTCCTGAGAGCCAATCGAAATTGTTATCGGTGTCAGAATTTTCAATTTTTCACTGTCCATTCCTTTGAAGGTCACTGTCAGTAACAAGCAACAGAATCCTGAGGGGCAGTCGGGAAATGGAACAGGACAGGGAGGAGTACCTGTTCCATCTGCTCCTCCTACCTATGAGGAGGCCACATCCGGGAACCTGACAAAAGATGGATCCTTCCCACCTCCTCAGCCACCAGTGCCACTTCACCCCAGCTGGGCCTACGTGGACTCCAGTGAGTACTCTGATTTTGTTATTTTTTAATTGGATTGTGTTTTAGAAGAGTCAGGACCCACGTGTGTCAATTCATCTCTAAGATCAAGAGTCAACATTTTCCCAAGCACTCCTCCTCTACCAACTTCAGCCCTCATCAGTGATCCAGAAGCAAAGAGAAGGGCTGCACTCCCATCATCAGCCCAATGGTATGGACGCATTCCTTTCATGGCCCTAGCACCACCAAAATAATGCTCATCTCTAGGAGGCCCAGGGTGCTGGTCGGGTAGTCCTTCTCCTTCCCGATGATGTCCTTAACCATGAAATTCCAAGGCCTGACATTTTGGCGCTGATAGGTGCAGTGTTTCAAAATTGCTCTCTGGTAGCCAGAGATTGTACAGTTTTTCTTCAATTCCAGACTTTTGGAGGGCTTGACTCACCTTGTGGCAGGACTGAAAAATGTGCTTTAGCAATTTAAGATCTGTGAAGCCAGTTGGTGGTCTCGCTTGCGCGTATGCTGACCTCAACCTTTTTATTTTGCCTCTTTGCTTCAGTTTCTTTTTTCACAGTTTGGTGAGAACTAGGACCTGTGCCCGAGACATAATATAATCTTTTTTAGTGAAATGGTATACATTCCTAAATCTCCAACTAAAAACAGCCACCTTTCCATTAAGCCCATTATTTTGCATCCTCTGTTTACAAATTCCATAGTGGCCGGGGATAAGTTGCATATAAGGTTTAATTGGGCATTTTGGTAGTTTATCGGACATTGCACATATTCGATTGCTATAGTTGGCCATTGCCTTTGACAATTGATTATTGTTCATCTGGCCCAGCTGGGCTATCCTGAGCAAGTCCAGTTCATATTTAGTTTGCTGTTTGAGACTTTGATGCAAACATTTCACAGACCATAGTGACATGTGTCAACAGTAGTAAGTGTGTTATTGAGCAAGCAGCTTCAATTCGGTTTCAGCAAAGTTAAATGTTAGCACGCTGCTTTTTTAAAATCAAGATGTGGCACCAAGCAACAGCACCAGATATTTGCAGAAGGTGATGTAGGCTGGTTTAAAATTGCTGGTTTTATGTATTTTCCCTAACTCCCCTTTCCCTGGATGTCCCTCACACTGAATCCCACTCGCCGAACAGCGGACCCTCTTGCCGAAATCATTTGCCCTAAATCTACATCTTGTGCCTATCCCTGCTGCCCCATCTGCTCTCTAATGAGGGTTTCACCAGCCATACACCCCTTTGCTCCACCCACCTCTGTGCCTTCAATGCGTGCTACACCCCATGCCCCTTCTTCCATGGCCCACCTCCCTGCCCGCCACATAACCACTAACCACACACCCCAAATCCCTGTTTACTCCTCACCTAGTCCTCCTTAGCTCCCCCCTTATTCTTCTGGTGTGCACGGCGAACACTGGTCATCGAAAATGGACCATGTTCTTTAAGACTATGCTCGCTGGCCATATCATTCGGCAAGTCCTGATTCCTGTGAGTCCTATTACCTTGAGGATACACTTGGTGCAGCAATTCTTGATGTAGGAGAGTAAATTCAAATTGTTGACTGCAGTCCAGGACATCTAGGGTTTAATCCTAGCTTCCATTCTTGACCACATTTTTGTGCCTTGACCAATTCCACTATCTCCATGTGCTCCAGTTTTCTTGTTAGTCACGTTCAGAGTGCATAGAAATAGGCCAAAAACCAATATTAATCATTACATAGAATCCGGGCATTTATGTTAAATGCTCATTGGCTTTCATGTGGTCTGCCATTCCATCTGTTGTCTCTCCATTTTCACTTCAACAGCTCCGCCATTACCACATCACAGACTGACGACAACAGCACCCACATTATCACATCATTGACTAACCACAATAACACCTTCATTATTACACCCTTGGACAAATCGGCCTCTACATTATCACATCACTGATCACACTAGCACTTCATTCTTACACCAGCAAATATAGCAGCACATTCATCATCATAACTGGAACCACACCAGACTCTCATTTATCACATCACTAAACTCATTAGGACCTCCAATAAGGCATTGCCGGCCACACCAGAACTGTCATTTTGTCAATATTTGGACACACAAGATTGATGGTCTAACTGTGTTTAAGGGACGTTATGGTTAAGTTGCACTCATAAATACCTATACAATTCAATGAAAAAACTTTGTTAAAAGCACGTTATGGTTAAAAGTAAAACCAAAAAACCTAAGAAATTCGGCAGTTATGGTAAGTTAAGCCACCATAACTCACGCCACCACCTTGCACTACTAAGACTAAAACCCAGGACATCAAAGATGACATCACAAATGTTTTTGATGACATCACTGATGACATCACATATCTGGGTCACTTTTTTTGTTCACTGACATATCTAGGCCAGGTGATTTTGTTCACTGACAGTCAGAATATTAAAATTCAAAAGGTGCTATATATCTAGACGTTAACCTTGTCGTATCTTCTTAAAGTACTTTCCTTAGGGTTTTGTCTCAGCTCATGGTGCAAATACACAGAGCAATAAGCAGGCCTCAAACACACAATTCATTTGTATACATGAAGCTGAACTTTAATGTTATTAACATTTTCTGGTGATGCTGTTTCTTTACTCCTTACTTTAGTTTCCCTGTATGCGCCTCTGATTTGTATGCATTTTGGGTCTTGATATTAGCACACGTGTGTAATACATCTTGAATTGTTAGCTAATTATTGTATGTTTAACATTACTCAAAACTCTGATAAGGTAGCATTCAATATTTTACTATCCAAAATGAGAAGATTAAAAATATTGTACTTCTATGGTGCATGCTGCAGCCATTGCCTATGTTTATGTATGATTAGGTTCCTATATTAACAACAGCACTCCAATATAATGTTTTGTTTAGATGAGTACATTCTTTAATAGATTAAGTAGCTCATGATAGGTCTCCGATCACTCCTGACATCTTGTTACCAACATTATGTCATGTTATGTTACTTTGCATTTATATAGCGCCTTATGTACCATTGGTATGATCTCAAGGCGCTGGTGGGTTGAACGCCCTTGGGAACCGTAGTTCAAGTCAGTAGAGAGAGAGAGAGTCATAAGGTGCATGTGTGCACCAGATATGTGTGCAGCAGGTGTGGAACTCGTATGATAGCTGCTTCTTAGCGGTAGGTGTAGTGGTTGGGAGATCAGGAGTATGTGTTCTTTCTGGCAGTATGATAGCAGACTGGTTCTGGCTGCGTTAGGCCTGATAAGAACGCCTAGGCTGGCGGGTGTGCAGCCAGCTGTGTTTAGTTAGGATGATGGGGAGTATGTGGCAGATGTTGGTATGAGAAGAGCTATACCGAATGTGTCATAGTATTGCTGTGTTCTAGTTCAGTGTTGGTGTAAAGAAGAGAGTAAGCGTGGTCATGTGATATGGTTGTTTTCAGTAGGTGCTTGAGATCGAGCGCCTTCATGCTCCATGCATTGCATGCACTCCAACCATTCTCTAACTCTAACCCCTTTATAAACAAAACCCCTTGTAGGGACTTTTCATCAAAATTAATTTCATATGTGATGTCATCAGTGATGTCATTAATGACATTTGTGATGCCATCTTTGATGTCCTGGGTGTTAGTCTTAGCCTTGCACGGTGGTGGCGCGAGTTATGGTTGCCTAGCTTATCATAATGCGTATAGTGAACGCTCACAACCTTCTCTTGTTAGATAATCCTTATGGTTTAATCACTATTCATTTGGAATTTAAAGAAGGGTGCAATCCCGCTGGAAAGGTGCCTCCGTGGAATGGCACACAACGAAAACAGGGGGTGTGGACCAAGGCCGTTAAGCCAGTGGTGGGAGCTGCAGTCCCAAACACCACTCGTGGTGTATGGATTCAATGTAGTTCAAGCAAAAAGTAATAAACTTCCGTCAATTTACTGCAAAAAATGATAGTTTAATTTCTGATTTTTGTCTTCAATTTCAATAATTGTACATCTTAGAAACAGCAGATGTACAGGGCGAGCTCAAACAATTGGCTAATGCATTTCGGAACAGTGTTCCTTCGTCAGGGCCAGCTCTTTCACAAGCTAATCAGATCCGAATGCCAAAAAGTTGAACAAACGAATTTATTGGATAACCCACAGCATATAAGCAATATTAGTTGGTTAAACATACAACAATCAAGAAGCAAATCCACATAAATCATAACAGAACAAGTAAACAAAGCCATCAGCGTGTACATCATCATGATTGTGATTTTTGGAGTTTTTCAAGTATGCCGGGTATGGGTACATCATGCCCAAAAATGGCGGTATGGATACACAAATTCAGTCATACAAATCGCAATAAACAACAAGATTTCAACACGTACCAGGAGAAAAATTATATACAATAAAAAGTACATATATATCATCAGCCATAAGGATTTCGACGAATACCAGTAATGAAAAAGTAAAATAGAAAGTACATACGTGCAATCCCATTACATGTGCATGATGACAGATCGCAGAATCACAGCAAAGAAAGAAAAAGGTAGAAAAAATGACCACAAGAATGCCATATACTACTCCTCCTTATTAACACTAAGTAATCACATAAATATAACTACACTAACCTTGCCATGGATACAGCATGGGCTTTAAATCTTGAACCAACACTTCAAAGTGAAGATTCTTGAAAGGCGTTTCAATATGCGTGTAGACTCTTATCTGAAAGAGGCATGCAGCGTGGTAAGCAGCGTGTCAACATATCATACTGTTAAAGAGGCTCACATTCCTACGAGCACCGCAGCGCTCGGTCTTGTTGCAAGACGCTTCTTACCTGACAGCAGGGAGAAAGTGAACCAACTGAAGACGCCGCTAGGACGCGTTCGTCGTAGCCATGGTGCTATTTACTACGTTTGTTTCAAGTTGCCAAGGCAACACATGGAGCCGCGAATGCTGCGAAACGCCGGCAGCCGTGTTTGAAACACGGCTGCCGGTATATATTACGGACATAATGTGCCTCATTCAGTGTATGCTTGATGTCGGCTGAGAGCTATAATAGACTCGTTCACGCTGGAAAATTAAGCATTACTATTTAGGAGCATAGAGCATACGTTAAAGGATTATTATTACATGATTAAAAATTATACGAAAATATAAAACAAAACAAGATAAAAAGGAAACAACACAATATCAGTCATTGGAAATGTGCCTACATTGTCCTGAAACCTAATGCCACGGTGGGCATTGTCACAGGTGAGACTAAGTTAAAGCTGTGTAATCCCCTATACTGATTCGTAGACATCCTTAGTAGGAAGTAAAGGACAGTAAGGGACAGATCAAGACTGCGGATGCCCCGGGTGCTGTAACTAAGGTTCCCCTTAAGTGCTAGATCAAAAAAAAAGAAAAAGAAAAAAGGAAAAGAGAGGACAACATTTTTAAACAGAGTTCTCCAGAAGTGTGCCGTTGATAACCTGGATGGATGCATCCAAGGTGTATGTACAGTTCCTTATTGGTCGCTTAGGCCATATTGTTTATCGTGAAAGCAAGTACATTCCTGGCCATACCACTAATGACTTATCCAAAGTAAGCCAAAAATTGGCTCAGTGTCAGTACGTTCTGACATACTGCACATTATCAACCCCAAAATAAATCATGATACAGCTACTCAAGCATCAAAGGAAGCAGCTGAGGTCGAACTCCTCATTCATTCCTTTCGGTGACAGCGAGTCGAGTTTGTTAATCCAAAAAGCCTCTTTCTATTCTCGCCGCTGTTTAATGTCTCGATATTGTCCTTTGGGAGGCATAACTACAAGTACAAGAAACCTCAATTGGCTCATCATGTGCCCATTGTCATTGAAATGTCTAGCAATGGCTGACATCCTGTTCTTATTCCTAATGTTAGATTTATGCTAATTTATCCTGATCCTGATTTTACGTGAGGTCTCTCCCACGTAATACTTTCCACAGGGACACTTTATTGCGTAAATAACATTCTCTGAGAGACATGTAGCATGTTGTCTTAATCCGAATCTTTTGCCAGTTTGTGGATGTGTGACTGTGCTACCTTTGATGATGCTGTTACAGTTCCCACAGCTCATACAGGGATGAGTCCCCGAGAATTTGTCTGGTCTCATGGCTGGTATTTTCTCTCTGGTGTTTACTAGTAAATTCTGCAAATTACTACTTTTTTGATACGCAAATATCGGTGGAGTAGGAAACAGGTCAGCGGTACGTTCGCCGCTTGTGAGAACATTCCATCTATTGTGTATTATGGTCTTAATCTGCTTACTTTGTATGGAATATTTGGTAACGAAGACCAATTCTGGACTGTCTTTCGAGGGTTTCTTCACTAACAGTTGCTGGCGTTCTTGTGCATTAGTCTTATCACGAGCAATAGCTAGATCTGTCTCTGGATATCCTCTTGCTTATAGTTTTTCTTGCAATTTCTGCAATTGTATGTGACAATCCTCTGGATCACTTACATTCCTTTTAACCCTTAACATCTGACCGTAAGGCAAATTCTGGAGAGTCTTGGGCGGATGAAAGCTGAGCCGATGGAGCAGATTGTTTCAATCTGTAGGCTTTGTGTACAGTGTTGTGGTAATCCTGTTGGCCTGGATGACTGTTTGTACGTCAAGATAATGTACATTAGGATTACCTATCTCAATAGTAAATTGGATACGTTGGTCGATCCCATTGAGGAATGTCAAAAACTCTAGAAGGTCTTGCTTACTGCCTGTCCATATGCCAAAAATGTAATCTATAAATCTGACCCATGTCTTCAACTGGTGTTGCCATCTTGGATTGGATAATACATGCGTGGTTTCAAATTGATGCATGAAGCATTTGGCGTATGCTGGTGCCATAGTGGCTCCCATCGCTGTCCCTGATATTTGATTGTAGAATTTGCCATCATACCTAAAGCAAGAATTCTTGGAGATAAAATCAAGCAAAATGATAAGAAATTCTTTATTGGCTCCAATTTCTGTTGAACTGAGCAAAAGGGATTATACTGCTCGCTGTCCGAGATCATGTGGAATGCTCGTATAGAGGCTGACCACGTCAATCGTAAATAGGATGTCTTCAGAGGCCAAAGAAATGGTGTCTAATATTTGGAGAAAGTGCGTTGTATCTTTCACATATGTACTTGTGGCTTGAACGATTGGCTGCAAAAAGAAGTCTATATATGTACCAAGTGGTTGTAACAAGGTCCTTGTGGCTTCTACTATTGGTCTTCCAGGGGGGTTAATCAAACTTTTGTGGATCTTAGACAAAGTATACAGATGAGGCATTACTGGAAATGCGGTTGATAAATACGCCCTTGTTTTAGTACTGATCCATTCATCTTCTACAGCTCTGTCTAGAGTCTCTGTAAGTTTCTTCTTGATCTCAGGAGTAGGATCTTGTGGTAGCAGTATGTAGGTGTTGGTATCTGAAAGCTGTCGTAAGCATTCTGAGTGATACTGTGATGCGTCTTGGATCACCATTGCTCTGCCCTTATCGGCGGGACGGATAACTATAGTGTCATCGCTAAACAAGGCACGTACCTGCGATAGTTCACCTCTGTTAAGATTGGTTCTTTTCGGTGCTCGGAACTGCATCTTCTTGAGGTCACTCAGTACCATTTTGTGAAAAATGTCTATTGCCGGTACTTGTATCGGTGGACAAAAGGTACTGCTCAATTTAAACTCAGTGTACTCTGACTCCGTTGCTGTAGCAGACGGTGCACTTTCAATGAAAAATGCTTTCAATTTTAGCTTCTGAATCAGCTTGAACAGTTCAATCTCTGTCTGGAACTTGTTAGTGCTATAAGTGGGTACAAACTTTCTCCAGGGTTTGTATCTCTCGAGCTGAAAGTGTCCGCTTAGATAAATTAACCACTAGTTGCGATTCGCTTGAAACCTTGTTTGCATCCTTTGGTTTCCTCTTTCTCCCCCTCCTTGTCCTCTTCCTCTGTCTAAAAAAACAGTGTTAGCTGTGCGTTTAGGTTGTGTTGATCTTGTTTCTTGGGCTGATGTACTGGCTGGTTGAGGATTTGTGGTTGCTCTCTCTTCCTGCTCAGGGATATCAGAGTCGGAGCTGCTATTGCCACTTGTGTTCTTGTTGGGGCGTGTGCCTTGCTGTTGATATTTATCAGCCCATGTGTAAACCTCGTTGTTGAGGTAATCAAAGGTATCTCGATGAAACGTACGTATTTTCTGAGCCTCCAAATCTTCTTGGTAACTCTCAAGCTTCTTATTAATGTCGGCTAGAATCTCGGCAAAAGATTCGGCATCAGTGATGTCAGTGATATCTTTAGAGAGGCTTTCAATCTCCTTCTCGAGTTGTTCTACGTTACTAGATAACTCCTGTATGGTCAATAAGATCAAGTCTAGGGAACATTTATTGAGAATTTGTTCCCATTTCTCAACAAACTTCTTGTTCTCCTTGCAAAGTGTAGGTCGTAATGGAATCCGAAGACCTCTAGGAATCGTTTGTGCTTTGTAATACCTGCTCAAAGTCACTGCATGTAATTTACGATTGATTAGCTTTCTAACGTTGTATTCAAGTTGCTTAATCTTACTGTGCGGGTCTGCCCCACCTGGGGTACGTATGGTTTCCTTGATGAGGCCCAGAATCGCATCCGCTTCTTCTGCTGAGAAACCCAGCGTTGTTGCTCTGTTGTCTGTGATATGTTCAATTTCTTCATATGACATTTTAACAGTGGTGTGCCACGTTCAAGTAAACCCACGGATGGAAACAAGAACAAAATGCGTATAGTGAACGCTCACAACCTTCTCTTGTTAGATAATCCTTATGGTTTAATCACTATTCATTTGGAATTTAAAGAAGGGTGAAAACCCGCTGGAAAGATGCCTCCGTGGAATGGCACACAACGAAAACAGGGGGTGTGGACCAAGGCCGTTAAGACAGCGGTGCGGGCTGCACTCCCAAACATCAATCGTGGTGTATAGATTCAATGTAGTTCAAGCAAAAAGTAATAAACTTCCGTCAATTTACTGCAAAAAATGATAGTTTAATTTCTGATTTTTGTCTTCAATTTCAATTATTGTACATCTTAGAAACAGCAGATGTACAGGGCGAGCTCAAACATTTGGCCAATGCATTTCGGAACAGTGTTCCTTCGTCAGGGCCAGCTCTTTCACAAGCTAGTCAGATCCGAATGCCAACAAGTTGAACACACGAATCTATTGGATAACCCACAGCATATATGCTATATTAGTTGGTTAAACATACAACAATCAAGAAGCAAATCCACATAAATCATAACAGAACAAGTAAACAAAGCCATCAGCGTGTACATCATCATGATTGTGATTTTTGGAGTTTTTCAAGTATGCCGGGTATGGGTACATCATGCCCAAAAATGGCGGTATGGATACACAAATTCAGTCATACAAATCGCAATAAACAACAAGATTTCAACACATACCAGGAGAAAAATTATATACAATAAAAAGTACATATATATCATCAGCCATAAGGATTTCAACGAATACCAGTAATGAAAAAGTAAAATAGAAAGTACATACGTGCAATCCCATTACATGTGCATGATGACAGATCGCAGAATCACAGCAAAGAAAGAAAAAGGTCGAAAAAATGACCACAAGAATTCCATATACTACTCCTCCTTATTAACACTAAGTAATCACATAAATTTAACTACACTAACCTTGCCATAGATACAGCATGGTTTTTAAATCTTGAACCAACACTTCAAAGTGAAGATTCTTGAAAGGCATTTCAATATGCGTGTAGACTCTCATCTGAAAGAGGCATGCAGCGTGGTAAGCAGCATGTCAACATATCATACTGTTAAAGAGGCTCAGATTCCTACGAGCACCGCAGCGCTCGGTCTTGTTGCAAGACGCTTCTTACCTTACAGCAGGGAAAAAGTGAACCAAATGAAGACGCCACTAGGACGCGTAGCTTATCATGACTGGTGAATTTCGGAGGTTTTTTGGTTTTACTTGTAACCATATCGTCCTTTTAACAAAGATTTTTCATTGAATTTCATAGGTTTTTATTAGTACAACTTAACCATAACATCCCTTTAACAAACTTTTTTCATTGAATTTCATAGGTTTTTATTAGTGCAACTTAACCATAACGTCCCTTTAACAAAGTTTTTTTCAGTGAGTTTCATGGGTTTTTACCAGTGCATGCTAATTTCCTATAACTTACTAATATCATACTTACCCCAATATAGCAACATTTCTGTCCAATTTACAAAGTTTCACCTTAAAACTCACTCTGCCATTTCCCACCTTCTAGCATAATTTTTAACAACCCTATACACTTTTTGCAACTTTTACCACTGTTTTTACGTTCGTCTACATCCGCAAACATCTGACGTCATCACAGACTTTCCGGACAGTGTCACGTGACCTTGCAGGCATGCGCGGCATGATGACGTGTTCGCAAACGCGTCTGCACTTCGCTATAGGGTCTGTGCTTCGCTGACAGTTATTTTCTGCTGATCAAGGAACTTTCAAGCTCAAAATTTACCCTTGCATACTTAAAGAATATTACCAAAACTGTAATTTATCTTAAAAATGGCATCAGCTATTAGCATCTGTTAGGAACCCACGGTGACAACAATAAAGACAGACACAAGTGACCACATGTCAAGGGTGTTTATTGAACTCTATAATGGGTGAGATAAACGCCTAATCTAAACCTAAATCTAAAATGGGAGGAGAATTGCCTAGCATTTCGGTGCTGGACTGCCCCAGGGCAGGACAAAGACTGATATGTTTGGGATACTTCTTCTCTGTGAAAGATAGTGAGCTAAAGACTGTGGGTAAGTCTCTCGAAACCAGGACTAATGTCTGGCAGAGAGACTCCCAGGACCCCCCTTGTCAATTTGTATATTCAAGTAACTTTGGGTCTCACCCTAAGTTACTAGGGGAATCCAGACGTGGACCCCTTGCTCACTATTCTTAGAGAGGCACAGCTCCGCCCTACTGATGAGGTCCAACCAGACCGAAACACGTGTCTGGGGATGCTGTTGGTACTCTTGTTCAGAGGAGAATTGCCTAGCATTTCGGTGCTGGACTGCCCCAGGGCAGGACAAAGACTGATATGTTTGGGATATTTCTTCTCTGTGAAAGATAGTGAGCTAAAGACTCTGGTAAGTCTCTCGTAACCAGGACTAATGTCTGGCAGAGAGACTCCCAGGACCCCCATTGTCAATTTGCATATTCAAGTAACTTTGGGTCTCACCCTAAGTTACTAGGGGAATCCAGACGTGGACCCCTTGCTCACTATTCTTAGAGAGGCACAGCCCCGCCCTACTGATGAGGTCCAACCAGACCGAAACACGTGTCTGGGGATACTGTTGGTACTCTTGTTCAGAGGAGAATTGCCTAGCATTTCGGTGCTGGACTGCCCCAGGGCAGGACAAAGACTGATATGTTTGGGATATTTCTTCTCTGTGAAAGATAGTGAGCTAAAGACTCTGGGTAAGTCTCTCGTAACCAGGACTAATGTCTGGCAGAGAGACTCCCAGGACCCCCCTTGTCAATTTGCATATTCAAGTAACTTTGGGTCTCACCCTAAGTTACTAGGGGAATCCAGACGTGGACCCCTTGCTCACTATTCTTAGAGAGGCACAGCTCCGCCCTACTGATGAGGTCCAACCAGACGGAAACACGTGTCTGGGGATGCTGTTGGTACTCTTGTTCAGAGGAGAATTGCCTAGCATTCCGGTGCTGGACTGCCCTAGGGCAGGACAAAGACTGATATGTTTGGGATATTTCTTCTCTGTGAAAGATAGTGAGCTAAAGACTCTGGGTAAGTCTCTTGTAACCAGGACTAATGTCTGGCAGAGAGACTCCCAGAACCCCCCTTGTCAATTTGCATATTCAAGTAACTTTGGGTCTCACCCTAAGTTACTAGGGGAATCCAGACGTGGACCCCTTGCTCACTATTCTTAGAGAGGCACAGCTCCGCCCTACTGATGAGGTCCAACCAGACCGAAACACGTGTCTGGGGATGCGGTTGGTACTCTTGTTCAGAGGAGAATTGCCTAGCATTTCGGTGCTGGACTGCCCCAGGGCAGGACAAAGACTGATATGTTTGGGATATTTCTTCTCTGTGAAAGATAGTGAGCTAAAGACTCTGGGTAAGTCTCTTGTAACCAGGACTAATGTCTGGCAGAGAGACTCCCAGGACCCCCCTTGTCAATTTGCATATTCAAGTAACTTTGGGTCTCACCCTAAATTACTAGGGGAATCCAGACGTGGACCCCTTGCTCACTATCCTTAGAGAGGCACAGCTCCGCCCTACTGATGAGGTCCAACCAGACGGAAACACGTGTCTGGGGATGCTGTTGGTACTCTTGTTCAGAGGAGAATTGCCTAGCATTTCGGTGCTGGACTGCCCCAGGGCAGGACAAAGACTGATATGTTTGGGATATTTCTTCTCTGTGAAAGATAGTGAGCTAAAGACTCTGGGTAAGTCTCTCGTAACCAGGACTAATGTCTGGCAGAGAGACTCCCAGGACCCCCCTTGTCAATTTGCATATTCAAGTAACTTTGGGTCTCACCCTAAGTTACTAGTGGAATCCAGACGTGGACCCCTTGCTCACTATTCTTAGAGAGGCACAGCTCCGCCCTACTGATGAGGTCCAACCAGACCGAAACACGTGTCTGGGGATGCTGTTTGTACTCTTGTTCAGAGGAGAATTGCCTAGCATTTCGGTTCTGGACTGCCCCAGGGCAGGACAAAGACTGATATGTTTGGGATATTTCTTCTCTGTGAAAGATAGTGAGCTAAAGACTCTGGGTAAGTCTCTCGTAACCAGGACTAATGTCTGGCAGAGAGACTCCCAGGACCCCCCTTGTCAATTTGCATATTCAAGTAACTTTGGGTCTCACCCTAAGTTACTAGGGGAATCCAGACGTGGACCCCTTGCTCACTATTCTTAGAGAGGCACAGCTCTGCCCTACTGATGAGGTCCAACCAGAACAAAACACGTGCCTGGGGATGCTGTTGGTACTCTTGTTCAGAGGAGAATTGCCTAGCATTTCGGTGCTGGACTGCCCCATGGCAGGACAAAGACTGATATGTTTGGGATATTTCTTCTCTGTGAAAGATAGTGAGCTAAAAACTCTGGGTAAGTCTCTCGTAACCAGGACTAATGTCTGGCAGAGAGACTCCCAGCACCCCCCTTGTCAATTTGCATATTCAAGTAACTTTGGGTCTCACCCTAAGTTACTAGGGGAATCCAGACGTGGACCCCTTGCTCACTATTCTTAGAGAGGCACAGCTCTGCCCTACTGATGAGGTCCAACCAGACCGAAACACGTGTCTGGGGATGCTGTTGGTACTCTTGTTCAGAGGAGAATTGCCTAGCATTTCGGTGCTGGACTGCCCCAGGGCAGGACAAAGACTGATATGTTTGGGATATTTCTTCTCTGTGAAAGATAGTGAGCTAAAGACTCTGGGTAAGTCTCTTGTAACCAGGACTAATGTCTGGCAGAGAGACTCCCAGGAACCCCCTTGTCAATTTGCCCAGTGTACTATTGACATCTGGTGCTTTGCAAGCCAGCTTTAGCGTCTGGTCTTATGCTTTCCCTTTCGGAGGTTTTGTGGTTCTGAGTTGCAAAGGACAAGGGTGATTCCCCCTTTGTCGTCCTTCCTGGTCTCACCGCCTTTCTTCTGTGTTTGAACTGCCAGTTAGTTGTAGCTGTCTCCTCATGCTTTTGGCCTTGCTCATCGTGTGCTCTCGGGTTCTGCCTTTTATCCCTGTGGGGAAAGTAAAGGGCAATAAGGTGTGCGTGATTATTGTGAATTGCCTGACTCTGCCTGACCCGTGGGCTGGGACATGTCAGATAAACAGCTTTAGTATTACTCGGTTGTTTGTCACAGTGCAAGAAAGTGTTTGTGTTGGAAAAAAAAGGTAGGTAAGGTTTCCAGATATCCTACGGGGTGGGATGGGGAAAAGGTGTCATAAAAAAAAAGGGGTGATCAGTTAACTCGGAAAGGTGAGGTTTGTAGGATCGGCAAGATGAATAAGGGGATTGTGGGAACGGAAGTGGTTTATAAAAGCAGATTGGGAATTCCAGAAATAATAAGCAGAGGGTCGAGGATAAGAATGATTGTGAGTATTTGGGTAGAAAACAAGAAGACAGGAATTCTGGGAAATGTGGTTTCTGAATGCAACCGATTTTGGGCTTCTAGTGGATGTATCAGATATGGATGGGACATTGGAGAAAGGGGATTCTTTGGGTGGGTAGATGTAATCCGGCCTACAAAACCCCCAGAGACCTAGACCTCCTCTCCCTTTTCCGTGGTATAATACCACATCTCACCTGAGGAATTCCCCTGCCCATAACCCTGGGCTCCCCTAACCAGGTGATCCTCCCTCACTCGTCTGCCCCCAGGGTTTGGATCGCCAGCCCTTCCCTGATTACCTGAATAAGGGATTCTCAGGGTCTAATTGGGAGAATACCCTCAGGTTTCTCACACTTCCCTCCTCCCAAGAGCCACCACCACCAACTGCTGGAGGACCTATACAACAAAGAAAGTGCAGTACTTCCAAAGACAATGAAGAGGACCAAGAAGATGAGGTAGAGGAAGTGCCTACCCTTAGCACCCAGAGAGAATCATGGGTGTGGCAGTTCTTTACCACTGTTGGGAATTTACCAAAGGCTAAAGCTACGAACGTTGTACACAGTTGCGGACTAGCTGGACAGTACTCCTACGGGACCACCAGCATGCGCAAAATCCCACCAGCTACCTTGCAAGCGATAAAAGAGGCTGTTGCTCCATATCTTTCGAAGACAACAGTCCTCTGTATATACTGTAACACACCACTCTGCAGAGGGGAGCAATTTCGAAGTGCTATTGAAGCTGTAATCAAGGAGCATGAGAAACACTGCCCCCTACCTTCGATGTAACACACACGCAACATCATCCCCTGTCCATCTGCCCCTTCATATTAGTAGTTGGTGCCTCTTCCCTCATTTCCTTCCCCACCTTACTTTCCGACTTCTCCTGCAACAAAAATTAAAAGGTTCCTTTAGGAACCACCTTTCACAGTTAAAAAATAGAACAAAAACAAAAATCTTATAGACTCCATCTACTTTACATTTCTCAATAAAGTAGATAGACTCCATTAAATTCTCCAAAACTTTCATTAGCATTTGGTGTTATGCTAATGGGAATAATGTGGCGTTCATCCCCCGTTCCAGATGCTGGAACCGGAGATAACGGCCCGGCAGCCCAAGTTATCGGCCCAAGAAAAGCGATGGCGGATAACAAGGGCTTCAGGTCGTTATCCCCCATTCTAGTACCTGCATCGAGGGATGAAGGCCATTAGCACCCCACACGGCGCCCCGCTATAGTAAGGAAAATCCTTTTCCAAGATGGCACACCATGGAAAGGGAAGAGGGGCTCCATACGGAGCCCCTCTTCCCTTTCCATGGCGGCCTGCAGGAGGGAAAGAGAAGGAGAAAATGTGGCATCGGCACCCACCGCTGCTGAAATAAGATAAGTAGGGGGTGGGGTCTGGAGCGGGAAAAAAAATGGGACAAAGGGTGGGGACGAAGATGGCAGCGGGTAGAACCGGCCATAAGGCGGCTTCGAACGCACACTAGTACTGGTAGTTTAAGCTCACATTCCTAGCCACCTCATTGGCTGGCTCCCCCGCCCAGAGTCAAAAATCTAAAAATATAAAAGGACAAAAACTATTTTCTGTCCCAAATACTTTACCCTAGCATACAATAAGGACCATAATCGATGAACCTTTATAACTATCCACGGTCTCCAAAGTACCCTTTCCAGGCATGGATCATTAAAAGACCCAAATGGCATGTGCACACCATCGCACAGGGCAGCCCTTACCCTTTTTTGTTTTATATTTATAACACTTCCTCAATGCCTGCTTTCATACAGTCATACATCCATCCACCGATCACTTCCAAAAACTGTACATATAACCCGAAAACCATACTAAGCTTCCACACACCAACTGCCACTTAACAATCTTCTACAAATCTTTTGCATCTGCATTTACCTTACTTATACAACACATTTGTGAGAGAAGTGCATAAATAGAAGGGGCATTACAAATGGGCAAGTTCTCATGAGAACCCAGGAGGTAAATGCCAAGGTGGGATGCCACTGGCTAACTATTGGAGCAGAGGAGTCCCAATGATGGGACACATCTTAACCGTAACATCCCCTTTTTTATATTCTCTTTATTAGTTTGACAACGTATTAAACATTTCCCCCCCCAATACCTTCCCCTCCACTCCCTTCCTTCCAATCCACCCACCGGAGTTCGGCAATCCTTTCCTCTTGCATAGATTCCTCGCAGGGGTTCAGTTAATGCATGTTCAGGAGTTTCAGGCGATGCGAGCACCATTGAGCCCTAAAGTCATCTTTCAAGAATGCCATTATCTCGCCCCAGTCTCTAGCAAATATTCCCAGGTTGTTGTTCATTGCATATGTGGTCCATTCCAACGCCACCACCTCCCACACCTTGCGGAGCCAGTCTTGAATCGTAGGAATGGTTGTCCCCTGTCAGTGTCAGAACAACCCTGGCCTTCTCCCTGGCCCTGCTTTCCCCTTCCTCTCCGGCCTCGCTCAGCACCAGTGAGACTCATTCGTAACATCCCTTTAACAATGTTTTTTCTGTCAATTTAATAGGTTTTTATAAGTCAAAATGTTTCATGGTGTTACATCACTGTATATAAGTTATTAATAATTCCTCTTTTCATATATATATACATATATCACTGAAAAAACTTTGTTAAAGGGACATTATGGTTAAGTTGGACTAATAAAAACCTATGAAATTCAAAGAAAACACTTTGTTAAACGGACGTTATGGTTCCAAGTAAAACCGAAAACCCCCTGAAATTCACCAGTTATGGTAAGCTAAGCAACCATAACTCAAGCCACCACCATGCACTGCTAAGACTAACACCCAGGACATCAAAGATGACATCACAAATGTCATTGATGACATCACTGATGACATCACATGGCTGGCTCTCCCTTTTTTTCCTTTACTGACATATCTAAGCCACATAGTTTTCTTCAGTAACAGTCAGGAAGTACAAATTGAAAAGGTACTATATTTGTAGACTTAGGGTCAAGTCATATCATATGAAACATATATATAGCGGAAGACACAGGCTTGAAAGAGAGCAATCCTTTCTGTGCATGAAGATAAGCATTAGAGTTATCAGCACTTTCTCATAGTTTTATTTGTATTACTATACCTTCTCTGTATATGCTCATATTTGTATACATTGTACTCACACTCCTTTCCTTAGGGTTCACTGACATCATTTGATACACATACATACAGTAAGTAGCAGCTTTGAAACAGAGCAATCATTTCTCTGCATAAAGATAATCAGTTAGGTTATGAACTCTTTCTGCTACTACTTCTGCTTTTTTGCTTACTTCTCTGTCCCTGTATATACTCATATTTTTATGTGTTGTTGTCCCTTTGTGTTTTGTCTGTAATAATGTAATTATGTATTAAGTGGGTTTTATTAGCTACTTATTACATGTTTCACAGTACGCAAAACTCTAATAAGAAAGCAGTTATCATTTCATTATTCTACATGGCAATATTATGAATATTGCACCTTCATCATGGATACTGCACACACTGCCTAAGTTTCTGCATGAGTTGCTTAGTATACTGGAAAGAACTTCATAATAGAATGCTATTTATATCAATGCATTGCTTAATGCACTAATTAGCTCATGATATTTATTCAAATGATCCTTGACACTTTTTGGTCAACATTATAAGAATCCCTCCTACAGAGTTTTCATGAAAAGTAAATGCACATGTGATGTCATCAATGATGTCATCAATTACATTTGTGATGTCATCTTTGATGTCCTGGGTGTTAGTGTTAGCAGTGCACGGTGGCGCGAGTTATGGTTGCTAAGCTTACCATAACTGGCGAATTTCAGGGGTTTTTTGGTTTTACTTTGAACCATAACGTCCCTTTAACAAAGTTTTTTTACTGAATTTGAAGGGGTTTTTAGTAGCGCAACTTAACCATAACGTCCCTTTTAACAAAGTTTTTTCATTGAATTTCAGAGGTTTTTATTAGTGCAACTTACCCATAACGACCCTTTAACAAAGTTTTTTTTACTGAATTTCATACGTTTTTAGTAGCACAACTTAACCATAATATCCATGACTTTATATACATGTAACATAGAACATACTGAACCCCTAGCTAGTGATTCCGATGTCCGCGGACTACCGCCATATCCGCGGACATATCGAAAATCTGAGCGTGGTGAATGTACATTTAAATAGTGTGCCCCATTTCCCCTTTGAGGTTGGCTCTGAAAAGAGCTGTTTTTTGGGGGGTTTTTTGCAGATCCTTGACAGACACCTGTTATTTTGTATTTTTTTTTTCTTACTTTACTCCTAAAATCTTCACATAACCTTCTCCAAAGCAACCTTTACATTCCAAATCAGAATGGCATTTCCCATAAAAGATAAGGAAATGCCATCTTCTTTAAAATAAACAGCATTACTGGAATCAATATTCTCATTATTACAGAAGAACATACCAGCTCTAAGCATGAAGGCACACATGCCTCGGTTGATTACACACCTAGCATTGTTTTGCTGAGGACAAAAAACTGAACTATTGTCCCATATTGCCCTAGGTACTAATCCAGAAAAAATTACTTTGGCATTTGGAAGGATGTTCATTACTACTTGAACCAAGTGTTACAAATCTGCCAACAAAGTAAGGGCACTGAAATAGCCCAAATGGAAAGCACCATAGTGCAAAACTACCACATGGGAACTGTTCATCCTGCCCATATCTTCACAAACTTGTACAATTCCCTGTATATTGCAATCAGGCACAGTGCTCCACACCACCTCCACTCCTTTAACATCAACATTATTTGCAACATGCCTGCATTGAGCATGCTGTTGTAAACCATACACAAACATATCTCCAAGCACCAACACCCTGACTTTCTCCACTTCTGCCATCTTCACTACACACAGTCTCTTTGAACACAAATCCACAACCTCAACATCTGATTGGCTGATCCCTACAGTCTTCTTTCCATGCTGGATTTGCTGGAAAACCCCGGATGTAGCACGCCCTGTCCACGGACCGCATAACTCTTAGACAGCCCTTCTACCATTTCCACTTGACTCTCTGTGCCATTCTCTCATTGGATGCAGCTAAGCAGGCACACTATACGGAGAACATCCTCAGAACACCCCCATTTTGTTTATTTTCGAACATTTCAGGACACTGCGAGTGTTCTTAGAACACATTCAACTTGCCAGCGAACAATACGGACAACGGCCTCAGGACACTCCCATTTTCTTTATGTACGAACATTTCAGGACACCGCTAGTGTTCTTAGAACACTTTCAGCTTGACAACGAACAATACAGACAACGTCTTCAGGACACCCCCTGCGAACATTCCAGGACCCCACGAGTCTTCTTAGAACACTTTCAACTTGACACCGAATCCATTCTGTTTATTTACGAACATTTCAGAACAGCCGTGTTGTCCGCAGAAAAATCGCACACAACAAAAGCATCTAGCACATAAAAAAAACAGAACATTGAACCTATCTCATACTCCCCCACCCTCCCCAAACACTCTTACACACCAACACACTCCACTAAATACAATTTTTAATCCAAGTTTCACTGCGCTGTCCGCGGTCGTCTGCGAATGCAAGATGGCGGGCGGCACAAAAAATCTGATGCGCTCCACTCCCCATGCCGTCCAATCAGCGAACACGTCGCATGTCCGCGGACATCATGCAAGCTGCCCGGCCAATCAGGGCACTGTCTGCGGAGCGAACCGGGAAGTCCGTCCGCGAAGCGAACTGAGATATCACTAATTTTTTTGCCTTACATTTTGGTCATTTTTTAAAAAACTACTGGACGGATTTACACCAAATTTGCAAAAGCACGCTTTCGGGAGCAAACCCCCGCTCCTGCTGTAAATTTGGTGTAAATCCGTCCAGCGGTTTGGGCTGTAGGCATGTGCAAAGGTTTTCCCCATTGTGTCTATGGGAAAAAACAAAAGTTTGGGACCCCCCCTATAACTTTGCACCCCCTGGACCAAACCTCTCCAAACTTTCAGAGTGGGCCATATACTTTTTTTGCAAAGTTTGGTGAGGATTCGTCCAGAGGGAGCAAAGTTATAAGCCACCCAAAAAATGCTCTTCCTATGGAAACACCAACTTAACCATAAGTACATGGACGCTACTTTATTTTATTGCTGCTATGCATGTAATTTTGCTGCTGGAATGCTATTTTGCACAAGCATCCAAATGTTTTATACTTGGCAATTTTGCACATATCATATACCGTCTATATGCACCTAGTCCGAGGTTTATTTGAGTACGCTAGACGCTACTTTGCATAGGTCACCATTGTTAATTTATGATCATGCAGCTAGGAGCTACATCAGACTACTTCCTCCTTTTCTGATGCATTGGTAAACACATTCTTAGACATATAAATTATGTCTAAAACCATGGTATATTGCTGAAATTTAAAAACACATGATTGCTTTGTGAAAATAATGCATTTTTTGTTACATTACACATTTTGTGTTTTTTATGCATTTACAAATTATGAAAGTAATTCATGTGGCACATATTAGAGGACAAAGTTAGAACTCCTCCATGAGTAATCATATACTGTTGAACCGTTCCAATATGGCTGCCTTACAAAACATGATGAACGAATGGTCCATAGCAGGTGGACACTCTCTATGTGAAATCAGAGAGTCAGTCTGGGGATAAATTGTAGTCCATTCTCTGTGTTGTTGGCAAACCCACGTGATCAAGCGGTCTGTGCACCGCGAAACGCGTTGTTTTTGTTTTCCTTCCTGATGTACTCACACCAATAAAGAAAACGTGTTGCCAGGAGTGCTGAGGAGTTTTTTTCCACTTTCTTTTGCTGCAAGGATATTGGTTCTTGATTGCAGCTGCTCTCTGGAGTGCATTCCACTTGCTGTCTTTTTCCAAAAGGCATTTTTTTCATATTATCGCGCTGAAGGCTCAACGGCGCTGGAATTTGCACCCGCCCATTTCACAGAAGCGCACAACTCCGTCCATCTGATCCGTCTTTGGAGCTGTTTTGTGTGCTCCGGTCTGTCCGCAGTAACCACGCATCGTGAGGATACAGGGAGGAGGAGCGGGCCGGTTACCTGCTGTACTGCGGATGACGAGTTCGGCGCGTCGGAGGACACGTGGAGCCCGCATCAGTTGCAGCAGGTCTGCGAACGTTCCATTCTTTTCTGTTTCTTCCATCTATTCAAGCCTCGTATGGTCCAAGGACAGTCCGTTAAAGTAATTACAGCATTTCCACATAGTGGCTTGCTGTTGGCGTGAGAGCGAACATTTGTTCAAGTTATAAAGTGGTCAAACACCTCAACAACAATACATTGGCCCTCATTAGGACCCTGGCGGATTTTTTCCGCCATCGACGGACTTTTCCGCCATGGCGTAAAGTCCGTTTACGCCATGGCGGATGGTGGACTTACCGCCCCATTCCGAGGTCGGCGGGGCGGTAAGTCCCCATTGACCCATTTACCCTTCCCCATTCCCATTTCGGCCCCATAGGGTATAATGGGAGTGGGGAAGGAGTTAATTACGCCACCGTAAATTACAGTGGCGTAATTAACACCAAGGTCCCATAGCGCCATGGATTTTTACGCCCGCAAAAAGCGGGCGGAAAAATGACCATGGCGCTCTGGGAACTCGGAATTGGCGGTAAGGGGTCGGCGCAGCTAACGCTAGCGTAAACCCCTTACCGCCAGGGTCCTAATGAGGGCCATTGTATTGATTATGGCAACACAACAGGAAAGGGAAAACATTCGAAAAATACAAGCTGCGTCACTTTTTTGTGAAAAGCAACCCATACCCAATAAAGATGTACCCAAGGAGCAGATGTCAGAGACACAGTCTAGCAATGAGGTGAAACTTCTAAGAGAACTGGAGAAGCTACGTAAAAGAGAGATCAGTAAATGGTGGGAAGAATTCTCTCTACAAAATTACATTGATGTAGGACGTATTCCAAGAGGTTTACGTATCCTTACCACACCCTCGTTCGAAGATCAAGATCCTGCTATGCTACAAGAATGGGGAGAGTCTAGTAATGCTTGCTCAGTTAACTTCCTTAACATCTTGATTAAATATGCCAGAATGGACAGACACAAAATACTGGATAAAATAAAGGAAGTTACAGAACAATTGCAGAGTCTAGAGGAAAGTGAAGAGGGGAAAAATCTATGCATCAATATGGAAAAGGGATATAAAATGTTTGAGGAAGATATCAAATTACGTAAGCAGAGGAAATTCATACGTGATAGAAATGATTATGAACAAGGAAGAGTATTGACCTTTGCTAAACGCTTTGACACACTAAGGAAAAAACTTCCTTTGCAAGCCCCAGTGTCCACGAATACCAGTTCGATAGAACCATCATCCTCAGATATTGACACTACTGAGAGTGAGAGTGAACAACCTCTGAGAAAATTAAATTTTTTAGAGGAAATGAAGCTGTTGGGTATGGATGGCAGACTAAACAGTGGCAAAAAAACAAGAGGCAGAGGCCGAGGCAAGGCTTCGAATCAAAGAGGAAGAAAAAGACAAGGAGGGGAAGACGCGGGATCTTCAACAAACATGGAAAAACCGGAGCGCTTAACACGCTCTGGAATAAAGAAATGAATTCAACCACGACAGAATTACCCGATATGTCCATAATCAACCTCTCCTCCCATGAGCTGACTGCGGCTGAAAACCAAGTCTTAAGACTGGGATTAAACTTTTGTCCTATCTCTGTCTATGATTATGCTGAAACCCGCATAGACTTTGATAAATTTATGCGGAAAATCAGATTAAAAAAATTCTTTGCCATGTTTCCGCCAAAACCTAAGACCAAAGTCTGTCACCCAGGACGCACTGATGTTTCCATACAGGACACTCTCACTCTGCGCATCCTTGAAGATTTGGAATTTGAAAATACAGATTATATGACTAACACAGATTTGGAACTTACTTATGCAGATACAAGTTGGCCAGGCAAAACAGCGCTCAAAATAAAATCTAAATTTAACCCCATGTTCAATCCGGGAGGCCATGTTGAGGCATTTCAGGACCTGGTCATTAATGATCTTAAAAAAATTCGGAAGTCACGGCAACCTGTGAGAACAAACTTGACCCCAGCCCAACAACGCACATTTAAACAACTTGGGGCTATGAAAGAGTATATCATTAAACCATCAGATAAGGGGACTAATATAGTCATGATGAACCGGACTGATTACATCAAGGAAGCTCATAGGCAACTAACAGACAAAAACTGTTACTCAAAATTACAAGCTGACCCTTCTGAAACCATGAGAGTGTTACTATCAGACCTTTTACAGACTTGGAAGGAGAGAGACCTGCTAGACGAAGACACGTGTACATATTTACAACCTAAATTTCCCACTATTCCAACGATTTATTTTCTGCCTAAAGTACACAAAAGCTTGACAAGACCTCCAGGCAGACCTATTGTCACACTATGTGGGGCACTGTTGGAAAACCTATCGCGGTTTGTGGATGAAACACTGATTACTTTTGTTACCACTCTGCCCTCCTATTTAAGGGACACTAAAGATTTTTTGAGCAGAATAGAGGGTATTCCATGGGAAACTTCTTATTTGTTAACAACTCTAGATGTGGTCTCTCTCTACACCTCAATTCGACACGAAGATGGCCTTAAAGCTTGCGAGTATTTTTTGTATACCAGGTCTATGAACTACATGCAACATGGCACTATGATATTGGAGATGATCAGATTTTGCTTAACCAATAATTGTTTTCTGTTTGATAAGGAGTATTTTATTCAACTTCAAGGCACTGCCATGGGCACTACGTTTGCTCTTTCATATGCTAATTTAACCATGGGCTGGTGGGAGAAGTTTGTTGTCTGGCATTCAGGCAACACTTTATATACAGACAAAATAATCCTATGGCTGCAATATATTGATGATCTGTTTGTGATCTGGGATGGCAATGATCAAGAATGGCTAGACTTTGTGAGGATGTTAAACATTAATAATTTAAACCTCCAATTTACTGAGAACCATAGCAAGACTGAGTTAGTTTTCTTGGATATTGCAATTAAAGTAGTTAATGGAGAACTCACCAGCAGCCTATACAGAAAGCCAACCAGCTCAAACATACCATTACACGCAAAGAGTAGCCATCCCACAGCCCTAAAATGGAGCATTCCGTATGGCGAATTTATACGCATACGTAGAAATTGCTCAAATATTAACATCTTTGACAGTGAATGTGCCTGGATGGCCCAGAGATTTAAAAATCGTGGCTACCCAATCAAAATATTGGAAAGAGCATTTCTAAAAGTTAGAGACATGGACCGTTCCCTCTTACTGATTTCTAATTCTGTGCAAACGAAAAATACGGAGAACACAGATACACGTCTAATTTTGACTTTTGGTAACGGGGCCCGTAACATTCGCCAAGTATTACAAAAGCACTGGCATGTTCTAAGATTAGATGAACACTTGGGCGAGATCCTGGCACCCAAAGTCAATATTACATTCCGTAGATCACCTTCAATGAAAGATACCCTGGTGCCTAGTTTTATGAGCCCTCTGGTTAATCAATCAGGAGACAGTTGGATGAACATCAAGAGACCGGGCTTCCAAAAATGTTCCAAATGTAAAGCATGCACCTACGCAGTCAATACTAGCTGTTATTTACATCCTATTTTAGGAAAGAACATTAAGATTGTGTCCAGAATAACTTGTGAAACTGAGTATGTGGTATATGTGTTGAATTGCCCATGTAACAAGTGGTATGTTGGTAGCACCAAAGGACAACTTAAATTAAGGGTACTACAACATATCAGGGCAATTAAGCATGCCGATCCAACTTACCCTATGGCTCTACATTTTAAGCATCAACATGGGGGCCAACTGGAGGGCTTTACTTTTTTCGGCATACATACAATTACCAAATCACTTAGAGGAGGCAATCGCGAGTTAGCATTACGACAGCTAGAAACCAGGTGTATTTTGGACTTAGAGACTAAGAAACCCAGGGGTCACAATTTAGATGAGGAACTATATACCTTCCTGGGAACATGAAGTTCAAGTTTATAATGTCTCTAATTTGCTCTTACCATCCAGTACATGTCCCATAGGCTAGTTCATTTCCTTTTTTCCCCCCTCTGTTTCCTTTTTCCCTCCCTTTCCCCTCTCTCCCCCCCACTCCCCCCCCTTTTTTCCCCCCCCCTTTTTTCTGTTTCCTTGTTCCCTTCCCTTTTTTGGACTCCTGATGTTATTAGTAAAAATGGAGTTATCACATGTTTATTTATGAAATATTGGGTTGGTACTTTGCTTTCATAGCTGTGATGCAGTTTTTAAACATTGGTTTTTAATAAGTAACCATATAGGTTTTTATTTTTAGAGGTTGCTATAACACAGAGATTTTTTAACTTGACTTTACCTGTTTTGTGGCGTCATACCGATGATAATCCTATACGGACTCTATAATAGAAAGGTTTTATCTATATTGTATTGCTGATACACTCTTTCCCCTATAAAAACTTTGATGCATATATATAGGTTTATATGAAAGAGACACATTTTTTACCTTTTATACGATAAATGTGGTTCTCTTTTTAGTATTATGAATTTGGATGTCTTGTGCACTATGCACTTTATGATCTAGCAATATTTTGCACGCACTTTGCACTTTACAAAAAGGAAACTTTTGCGGAATAATAAACAGAGCAGACGTCCATGCACATACCTCAGAACGTGGATAAAATCTAAATTTACAGAGATTCACTTTATTTGACATATATCAGATACTGTATCCATTTATTAAAGCATAAAGTTGAGAGGCTTATATGAATAAGAGAGGTATGTGCATGGACGGAGAGCACTATGCACTTTATTTTATTGCTGCTATGCATGTAATTTTGCTGCTGGAATGCTATTTTGCACAAGCATCCAAATGTTTTATACTTGGCAATTTTGCACATATCATATACCGTCTATATGCACCTAGTCCGAGGTTTATTTGAGTACGCTAGACGCTACTTTGCATAGGTCACCATTGTTAATTTATGATCATGCAGCTAGGAGCTACATCAGACTACTTCCTCCTTTTCTGATGCATTGGTAAACGCATTCTTAGACATATAAATTATGTCTAAAACCATGGTATATTGCTGAAATTTAAAAACACATGATTGCTTTGTGAAAATAATGCATTTTTTGTTACATTACACATTTTGTGTTTTTTATGCATTTACAAATTATGAAAGTAATTCATGTGGCACATATTAGAGGACAAAGTTAGAACTCCTCCATGAGTAATCATATACTGTTGAACCGTTCCAATATGGCTGCCTTACAAAACATGATGAACGAATGGTCCATAGCAGGTGGACACTCTCTATGTGAAATCAGAGAGTCAGTCTGGGGATAAATTGTAGTCCATTCTCTGTGTTGTTGGCAAACCCACGTGATCAAGCGGTCTGTGCACCGCGAAACGCGTTGTTTTTGTTTTCCTTCCTGATGTACTCACACCAATAAAGAAAACGTGTTGCCAGGAGTGCTGAGGAGTTTTTTTCCACTTTCTTTTGCTGCAAGGATATTGGTTCTTGATTGCAGCTGCTCTCTGGAGTGCATTCCACTTGCTGTCTTTTTCCAAAAGGCATTTTTTTCATATATATATATATATATATATATATATATATATATATATATATATATATATATATATATATATATTCATTGAAAAAACTTTGTTAAGTGGACATTATGGTTAAGTTACACTAATACAAACCTATGAAATTCACTGAAAAACTTTGTTAAAGGGACGTTATGGTAACGTTGCACTAATAAAAACCTATGAAATTCCGTAACAAAATGTTAAAAGGACATTATGGTTACAAGTAAAATCGAAAAACTCCTGAAATTCGCCAGTTATGGTAAGCTAAGCAACCATAACTCGCGCCACCACCATGCACTGCTAAGACTAACACCCAGGACATCAAAGATGACATCACAAATATCATTGATGACATCATATACTAGAAACCAAACAAACAGTATCAACTACATCTCCCATGAGTCTCTGGCTCTCTGGTAGTCCTAGCCTCAATCCTGTCCTCCAATGAGGTGTCCTCCTCTAGTATAAGTGTCCCTCAGACTACGTGCTTTCCTCTTTATTGCTGCTTTCGACAGCTAAGTACCCCTTTACTCTCATTTCTGAATAATTGACTGATATCATGAAAGTGTTCATAATGCGCAGCGTAATTGATGCGAAGCGCACGGCGAGTACGCTAGTGTTGTAAAATAAGCAGCGTAGGCTGTATATATTTAAATTATAGATATATCCGACACGCAGCATTTCGGTTTTGTTTTGCAGTACAAGCCAGGCCCGCAGGCGATCTCGCTTGCACTAGGGCCGGAGAGTTTTTCCAAATGAGCGCGGACGTTCCTGCAGCCTGAGGGAACTCGTTGGCCTGACAGGAACGTCTTCGCGCCTTACGCGAGCCCGCGCATGCGCGGTAATCTTCTCCCTAATACGTTCCACCCACGAACAAGGAAAAAGCATTTTGCCAACGCCAGAGCAATAAACGTGGCCAACAAGAGCATTCTCCTCACGATTTTGCAGCATTTCCTCAGAGACACAGAGGCTGAACCCGGATTAGGGTTTTTCAAAAAAAAAAGAAAATAATAATAATATTTATGATACATGTTGCAAGAGGTGGCACAATTATTTATTTATTTATGTTCTCTAATGCCCTACGTGCAGTGCACACTGCTTTAAAGTGCAGGAGAGAACTAAATAAAGGTCAGGAAAGCAGAGGGAGGGTGAACAAGAGGGCAAGGGGAGGTAATTACCACTTTCACAGCAGACCTAGGTCAAAATTCCAGCAGCCGAGGGCAAACAACGTAACTTGTACTAAACAAGAAATCACAGATTGCTCTTCATTGTTGACTAGGACTCGGGGGCTGGAGTGCATGAGTATGTGTGTGGTAGCGAAGGCCGGTGGGAGACACTGAGGTTCCATATGGATCACCCAGGGCTCCCAATAGAGACCACACAGTTGCCAAACTCTGATGAGCAAGGAAAGGTTTGGAGGAGTAGCAATGCCTGTAAGGTCTTTTAAAAGGGTCACACGGTCTTCTCTTCTTTCAGAGGGAGCGTTTTTCACGTATTGATGCCTAGGTGTGAGACTATCCTACCACCCCAATGGATTTTCTTTAGTCTGCTAGCTCATGCTGGTCCTGTTGCTGCTGACTTGAGGTTCCTCGATGGATGTAGACCAGCTTCACTAGGCACTATGCATAATAGCATAGTTTATAAATCAATTATTTGTTTGATCGGGAGCGATGCTGAGGTAAATTGATCATATTCCGCCAGGTCTGCAATCCTCCCTGTCTCTGTATTCTTGTCTGAGCAGAAGATGACTTATGGAGCTTGGAGGCAGGCTTCTGTACAGGCTTTTACAGTAATCCAAGCAACAGATGATCCACAAAAATTCCAAAATTCATATGGACAGGCTTGACAGAGCAGGCTGTCTGGCTTCACTCAGAACTCCAAAGTACAGACATATTTTAAATATAAAAGATGCTATGCCATATTTTATAAATAACAAAAGTGGCCTAATAAATGATAGTGAAGTTATTTCATTGTAATGTGTAAGCGATGCAACCAAAGGGGATACTATGGAGTAATTTCTAGGACATTCTGCCCCACAAAGATGTAGCTGCTGACTCGCTCGACTGTAAAACCTATAAAGATGACACAGCCTGTTTATTTTTATATTAAACTCACTGAGCCAATCCTCTTCTACTCACACAGCAGATTTATGCCTCAGATTTCACAGATTTTACAGACTGAGTCTGTGGATTTGTTTCCCTATTGTATTACTTGCTGAAGTTGCTCGGTATCATCACAATTGTTTAGTATATAAGCCCCACCAGGTATCATTAGCCTTGTAAGGTATGCCAACTACATCACACTGATAGACCCACATGGGGTGAAATACTGAACTTTTTTGAGGGTTGACCATCTTTAGCTGACAGTTGCTTTTGAAGTGAGACTGTAATTGCTCTCGGATTATGACTTCATTCTGAGCTTTTACTTGGAATATGGGACATTAAGGATGCAGTGAAAATGCAATCTCAGAACTTCTGGCAGTGCATTCACTCTTGGGAGAAATGCTGACACAAATGATGGCAGCAAGAAAGCTGCATTATGTGGTATGTTATTAGGACGTATCCACCTACCACTGCCATTTGCATGGTCTCCAAGTGCTCTGGGAAATGGGGCTAGGGGAAGAGACCGACAAGCAACTACCGTACTAAGCCTGATGACATTTCTGGAAGAGCCGGAGAGTTGACAAGAGGTGCAGGAAGGGGGGGAACAAAACAAACGACTATCGTACTAGGCCTGACGACATTTCAGGTAGTGCTGGAAGGGGAGGAAACAAACAAGGAGAGAGGGGGAGGGAAAACAAACAGCTACTATCATACTATGTCGGATGACAATTTGTATAGAGTAAGTGCAAAGAATATACAAAAGGGAGGAGGTAGGGGAGAGGGAATGATAGGAAGAGGAAGAGAAAACAGAGAAACGGTGAGTGTGGTGAAGGAGAAGAAGAGGCAAGCAGGAGGGGGAGGGCAGGCAAACAGGCAAGCAGTCAGTCAAACAGACATCACAATCGTAAAGCAGGGGATGGCTAGTGCTAATGGCACAAGTTTGCATGAAAACACAGCCAAATTTGAAACAGGCTAAATGCATGAAAACACTTCCAAATCTGAAACGGGCTAAAATGCATGAAAACACAGCCCAATCGGAAGCTAAGCTAAATGCATGAAAACACAGCCAAGTTTGAATGGCAACCAGATTCAGAAGCTAGCAGTGGGTGCAACCACTTAGTGCAATCAAAAGTGCAAACATGGGGGACAAGCAGAGAAGGAAACAGAGTCAAAAGAGGGTAGAGGCGTGTCCGGGGGAGGGAATTTAACCATAGGTATGGAGGTGTGTTATGGAACTCTAGATTACTTAGTGAAGTGAGGTAGCAGCATCATGGTAGTTCAAGCGCAGGGGTGACAAGAAAATACCTTGGATAGCATTCTGGAGGAAGCGGACAGGGAGCAGACAGGGGCCTTACTCTCGGGCCTTGGAGGCGGGCCGGTATTCGCCTGCCCGCTCGCCTGATTGGCTCAGATGTGGAGGGTGAGAACCAATCAAGGCGGGCAGGCATGGTGCAGAGAGGCCAGCTCTACAAACAAGGAAGGGATTGGCCATGTTGGAGGGCCTGGTCACATTAGCCCAACACATGAAAAGTAAACAAAAGCTGCTGAAACCGGCAGACGCCGCGGTGCAGATCAAGTTAGCAATGATATAGATGTATATGAACATAGCTCCATACTGATGTGATTTTTGGGCCATGCGCTCAATGCGCGATGTGCAGTACACAACAAAGCCCAAGGGGCTTACCTTCCATGATAGTAGCAGGTGAAAGGATCCCAGGGTCTCCAGGCCATGAGATGCAGGGGGGCCCTCCCGGGTCAAGAAGTGACTGTGTGTTGTGGTTGTATGTTGGCCAGGGGCTCAGTATATCAGTTTTAGATAGAGGTGTGAGTTTGCTATGTTTGAAGTCTGGGCATAAGGTTTTTTTTTTGAAGCAGTGTGCGAGTGGTTGGTTTGTGTTTGTGTCTGGTGAGTAAGGTGGAGAGAGATTGAAGGTTAGTCAAAAGGTGGACAGTGTTCTTAGGATTTCCGTAGTACTTTCAAACCATCGGTCTTGCTGTTGTTTGCGTTATAGTGAGATGTATTTGCCTTTAGTGGATGATGCATGATGATGTCCTGTGTTGAGATTTAGATATTTGGGGAGACAGGGAAGGTGTTCTCTGATTGTTTTTACAGTGCCCTCAAGGGATGCGTTCCAGCTTTCTGCTTTCCGGAAGGCCATGCAAATAGTTTTTGGCAGATGTTCGGGAGCTGGTGTGGTGTTCCCTTAGGTTGTGTCTTTGTATGAAAATCAAATTATTGAGAAGTTTAATTTCCACTGCTTTGTGGGTGCAGTTTAAACTTTCTGTCTATTAAGCATTAAAGAGACAGGTTTTTAAACTTTTCCTGAATTTCAGCTGGTCTTTAAGGGAGCAGATTTCCTTTGGTTGCACATTTCAGTGTTTGGGCACCATAGTGTACAAGGTGGAGCCTCCGTGACGTCTCTGCAAAATCTTCTTCATTCTAATAGTATGTCGTTTCTCGATTATAGGTCTCTGGTTTGCAGGTAGAGTGAGATTTTGTTTTGAAGGAATTTTGCTCCTTCACTCTTAATTGCTCAGTGGTCTAAGGAAGGCATTGTCAGAAGCAACACGCTCTCAAACACACTTTCGCCCTTTTTTAATAGTCAGATTGGGATTCTGTGGACTAGGGCCTGGCACACAAGACACATGAGGGCTCCTGAGTTCTCATCCGCCCTTTATCATACAGCATTGCATAGAACTACACTAGTTAGGTCCACTTCCTGTTAAGAGCTTCATTACCTGTTCCTGGTGCTCATTCTGCATGGTCCGGTCTAGTCTTTGGGTGTGGCTGTCTATATAAGCCACACCCAGTCAGCATCCTGTGCTTCGTGTGACTTCTGTTTCCACACTCACCGCAGCTCTGAAGATTCTCTGCTGACCTGGAATCTTCGATCCGACTTCTTCTTACTCCGCCTTACCTTCGCTTGGTAGTAGCTCAGCTTCTTCTGCCCGCCGCACGTACTACACCTTAACTGCAAGGACTCCAACCCGTGGCGCTTCCTTCCTTCCAGCTACTCGCCACTGCTTACCTGCAGGAACTCCAGCTCGCAACCTCTTCTTGTCCTTCACTGAGTCCTCAGCGCGGGCCCAGTCAGCGTCGCAGCAGCGGTAAGTTTACCTGGGAATTCCTTGATGCTGCCTTTCTACCCACGCATCTCCGAACTCGTGCCTTCATCCCCGCTCGAGGCACCTAGCAGCACGGCTCACCTAGAACTCGACCCTGGAAGACTAAAGACAATCAATAGACAATTACCAAAAACTGTACCGCAAACTTACCTGCAACTGCAAGGTCTTCAGTCGGGATTCTTCGATCCACGCCGACAACAGCTACCGCAACCCACGACCTGAAAAAGAAAGGAAAACACTTATAAGAGGACAATTGCATATGAAGACATAACCGGACAAATACTTACCGAACCAGTGACGTAACTGGTTAGAAGACACCTCTTGTTCCAGCACGCATCCCTGCTTAGCTTAGGATGGAGAGCTCATCAAAACATTAAACAAGGTGAGCCTGAGTGAACTCATACTCACACCCAGGCACTCGGGGAAGGGGTAGGGTGTGACACTGCAGATTAGAACACTAAACTCATGATTGTTTCCACAGGCATACCTTTGTGGCACTGAAGAACACTAGAACAGGGAACCCAAACTCAGTCCGGGGGTCCAATCCATCGCTCCTGCAGAATTCAGGTAAGTGTGACAGAACACGAAGCCACCTCAAACTATTCTGCCTGAGTGATGGAAACCTCAGAAGTAGATCAGTTATCCCAAGTCCTGGGGGAGCTACGGGCGGAGGTGCCTGCAGCCGGTCTGAAACCAATGCACTCAGACGAGAGTTAGTTGTGAACATAGACAGAACTGAGGAGTTAGCACGGCAAGTATTGCAAGCTCAGGCTGGCCAAGCCCCTCTGCCAGTAGGAACATCCACAACTCCAGCTTCTCAAGCTTCGACCCCTGTGCAAGTAGTTATTATACCGTTAGCACCTCCTCAAAAGTTCAATGGGCACCCATGGCCTGAGGTTTGAATATTGCTTCTAATAATGTATCTTATTGAGCATTCATGTTTTTCTGTATGCTTTGCACTTTGCTTCTGAAATGGTTGGTGATATCCTCACATCGTTTCTGGGTAGGTGAAGGTATTTTGCTGCAGGAAGCAGAGTTTCTCTTCTCACTAATGATTTGGTAAAGTTCTTTCTCTGTATGTGGTGTGTAACAGAGTTGCCCAGAATAGTAACATTTCTTTGCTTTAAGGATTTCTGCTTTCTAGTGGTGGATCTGTCTTTGATAGGCAACCTTATCTTGTGGGTATTGTTTCCTCCATGGTTTTTCAAGTGTTCTCTTTTTTTCCACTTTCATAAGTGGAGTGTGAACCATTTTGCTGAAGTCATTTTTTCTGAGCGCTTGATGCGCTTTAGTGGGGTGAGGGTGTCTGGTGCTTTGGCCATCCAGTTTTGTTGTGTTGCGAAAACTCCTTTCTGTAGTACAAGTTCTGGCTCATCGTGGTTGGGCTTGGTCCCTTCCATAAGATTGCTGAGTACCTCAATGTTTAGAGTTTCCCGTCTTCTTCTGGTGGTGGTTGTGTGTCCTTCTGAGTCGGGGTTTGACAGGTTGGCATGTGGATATTAAAAAGGATCTTTAGATGATCGCTCCACAGTACCTGAATGTGGGGGAGGTAGTTATAAGTCCTTCATCACAAACAATTGTGTTGAGGTTGTGGCCTGTGTTGTGTGTCACTCCGTTGCCCATTTGTTTGAGGTGTAAGCTGGCCATGTAGGAGCTCAAGTTTTCCAGGACTGATTCTGTTTGCTCCCCGAGTCAAATGTTGAAGTCTATCAGGACGGTTAGATTTTTGTGCTGTATCACTAGGTCTGTAATTATTGCTGCAAAACATTATGCAAAGCTTGAGTTGAATGATGGTGGTGTGTAAATTAGTTGGCAGGAGAGTTTGGTTTAGTAGTTGAATGTGAGGTAGATCAAGAGTCCTACTGTGAGTACTTTCTGATGGGAAATTCCTATGATCTGCTGCACATTAAACCGCACTGTATTAGTTTACATGGTCACTATAGCTTAAGGCTTCTAAGCTGAATTTGAGATTCCCGGCATCACAAATTCACACAGCATATTAAAAATCATACATTTGCTTTTTGAGGGGAAAAATGCCCTCTAGAAGGTGTCTGTTTACTTTTTGCAGTGCCTGCCATCATTCACTGACAATCACTGGTGCCACGTGAATGGTGTCATGGTTTCACAGGCTGCCAAAGTCGAGATCATCGCTCCCTAATAGTCACTGGTGCCAGATAATGGTTTCACAGGCCCCCAAAGCAGCGATAATCGCTCCCTGACAGTCATTGGTGCTAGATGATGGCTTGGACATGTGTTGACACTGGGGCCAAACCTTTCACGTAGTCCTCTTCGGGGATAATTGTGGATAGTCCTGTCAATGATTGGTGTGTTTGGCATACTGTAAATGAGGTGTATATTTGTGGTGAAACATATCAGTGATGGTCCAGAGTTTTATAGGTGTACACCTTAGAAACATATTTGGAAGGCCCAACTATTATTTTAGTAAGTTGAAAACTGTTCCTACTAGCAGCCTCAAAAAATGAATACATTGAAGTACATTTTAAATTGTCGCTGCATTTCAAATTCCAGGCATACTGCAGCCTTTAATCTTTCAAACTTGTAATGAATGGACACGGTTAGTGAATTGCTGGGTCAACTTGATCTTTCCATCGATGGGTATTCAAATGCATAAGAACTCTCAGTGTTGGATCCGAACCGCAGGAATTTTGGCCACTTATCAGGGCCTCCGGGACAGAACCAAGCTTTTTGCGGTCAAGTACATGACCTCAAAATACACAACATCATGTTTTAACTTCTGCGTTTGGTTACTTTTTGCAGCTTAGTAAACTTGCTACTGACCATCTTGTTGAAACTATGTACATGGATGTGAGATGCATTCTACTGAACTGTATTTTGAAGTGTAGGTTACCATTATGTTGGGGTGGTATAGCTCAAGACTCGCAAGTGACCCATGTGTGGTGTGACTTACTCATCCAATCATTGTTTTTCTTTTTATTCTGGTATTTGTGGTTCTGCCTATTGTAACATGAAAGTCCAACTGTAACTCACAAAATACAAAGAAAAAAGACAGGCCTGGATATCTGGCATGGAACGACTTGAGAGCTTTGATAAATCTTCATCGGCTCAACCATTCATTTCTGTGAAATTCCTCACTTGCCAGCAAGTTGCAGAGTCTAAGGGACAGAGCCATCTTTCTCAGAGTTGTGCACATTTCTCCTCAATACATCTAGAAACGATTGTATTTGTGCTTAAGGTTAATTGATGAGGCTATTTGCTGCCGAATGTTTTAGATACCTTCAGGCAGAACACATACGTTAAAGGGGTAGTTACCATGATTTGGAGGTTGCTTAAATGCATTCACTTACTCAACACAGACTCTTCCCATGAATTGCCCTAAAATGGCCCACTTACAGATAAACCCCCATATAAGTAACTGCTGAACCCATATGCATGCATTGGTTTTGGCCGAACCCCAAACCCTCTCCCTTAATGATAGGCTCACAACATGTGTCAAGTGTTGGCAATAAAAGGCCATAGGATTTTATTGTACAGATATGAGTTATGGCAAAAACACAATATCACATAGCATGATGGTATCATACTTCTGGGCACCGGGTCCTGAGGTTACCCCCTCTGACCCGTGCCGCCTTCTTGTGTCCCACGACTTGTTGTGGGCACCGTACAGTGCCTTATACTTCTTTTTGTTCTTCTCCCCTTTTTGTAGGGTGGGCGGGTTCTGTGGTAAAGAAGCAAGAAGATTTAGAAGACACTGAGTAAACAGTGAACCTCCTGTTTGCTTGGGTCCCCGTTCAGGGTCCACAAACAGATTGCCTCATTACAACCCTGGCATTGGACCATGGTGCTATTAGTACCATGGTCCATGCCGGATTCCGCCATGGTGGATGGTGGATTTACCGCCCCATTCCAAGGTTGGTGGGGCGGTAAATCCCCATTCACCATGGCCCCTTCCCCATTCCGATTTTTGGCCCATAGGGCTCAATGGGAATGGGGAAGATGCTAATTACGGCACCGTAAATTACGGTGCCGTAATTAGCACCAAGGTCCCTTAGCGGGTTGGACTTTATAACGCCTGCAAAAAGCAGGCGTTAAAGTGTGAATCGGGCGTTAAGGGTTTAACGGCGCCGCAGCCTTTTACGGCGCCGTTAACCCCTTAAAGCCAGCGTTGTATTGTGTTTACTCTGAGCATGCTGCTCATCTTTATAGGACACAGGGAGGCCCTGGGTCTTTGTTGTGTATGTGGTGGGGGCTGCTGTTGTCGCAACCCCCGGCCGGAGAGCCGACTGTCTGGCCCCCTGGTGGGGACAGATCTTTTGAACCTGGGCACTGCCTGATGGTTGTTTTCCTTATGGTGCATAGCACTTTGCTGTTTGTAGGAAGGGTGCGATGACTGTTCGCACCTTACCCTTCCGTGGCTTTGTGCTGCCGAGACTTTGTGTCTCCGTAGCTGGAGGGAGGAGAGGAGCAGGCACAAAGAAAGTTGGGGCTGCCCCTCTCTCAGCTACCGATGGTAACAGCAGTTACCCTGCCTCGCTTTTGGGATGCCCATGCAGCATTGCCCATAACTTCTGAACCCATATGCATGCATTGGTATTGGCCGAACCCCAAACCCTCTCCCTTAATGATAGGCTCACAACATGTGTCAAGTGTTGGTAATACAAGGCCGTAGGATTTTATTGTACAGATATGAGTTATGGCAAATACACAATATCACATATCATGATGGTATCATACTTTTGGGCACCGGATCCTGAGGTTACCCCCTCTGTCCCGTGCCGCCACACATGGGCAGGTTGACGGCTGACCGTGTTCCCCCAAGAGTATGCCCTAGAGACAGCCCATGTGAGCAAGTGTTGCGTTGATTTCCCGAAGGAAATGCTCCATGCCCTGGTTAGACAAATGGGTGCCGTCGTGCAGGAAGAGGTCTGGGTTGCCTAGAGTAATGGCTGGGTGTTTTATGAAACCCAGTCCTCTTGTCATACAGAATCTCTCTATCCCCCTGTTCAATTTTCTTCTGGATATGTCTATAGATTTGTAGCAGCTGGCCTCTAGCCATTTCTTTCTTGGTAAAATGGCTGAGAAGTATATTTCAGTACCCCTCCAGTTGTGCGAAATGCCTGCTAGGGAGGAGCAGATTTCCTCGCATAGGATGCGTCTAGCCGTGTTGACTAGGTCGTTGCCCCCTAGGTGAATGATCAGGAATTCTGGGGGTCCTTGTATGCCAGCAATTCTGCTAGTGTTCCGTGGACGTCGGCCCACCGTAGGCCTCTGTATCCCCACCATGAAGTAATTGGTGTTTCTGAAGGGTGGCCCTTCTTTGGTCTCTTCTGCCCATCTGCCTATCCTGAAAACGAATGAGTGGCCAACTATCCATGCTGATCGGAGTGTGGTCCTCGATACGCCTGTTGTTTCTGTGGTGGAGGGAGGGAGGGAAAAGAAAAGAAAATTTGAGGGAGGATGGCTATATCAGTTGTGGTCTGATATATCTTTTATAACAGTCTGGCTTCCATCCCCTATGTTTTGTAGTTGTTGCGGTGCTAAGCCTCCCTGCCATGCTGCAGTGGCGGCACCTATCCTGAAGGAATGGGTGCCAAACTGATTGGGATCCCACCCCGCTTTGCTGATTGCTTTTATCAGCACGCCTTTAAATTGTGGATTAAAAAACTCACCCCCACTTTGGGTCGTTGGGCGTAATAGAGGTTGGTGATGCAAACCGGAGAGTTTGTTGCTTCATCAATGCAACAAATGTTGATGGTTCTTTTTGCACCCGTTTTCGACTGTTGCGTTTCTATGTTAACACTCTCCTGTCTCACACTGACTTCCATGACACCCAGGCCGTTTGTGGCCTTGGTGCTGGAAGCAATGAGTTCTCCTACCCGGAAAGCCCCAAAGTAGGCTAGGAAAAAGGCTGTTTTAAATAACATTACCTCGTATGGGTGCCAACATATGGCTTCCAACTGACTTTATATCTGCACCAGTTTGCTGAAATCAAGGGGTCGGCGGGTGTCCACTTGGGCACCCTCTATTCTGCCCCTTCCCTTCATTGCATAAGAGATGAGGGCGTCTGGGTGGGGTCTGAATAGCCCCGTATTTTTGTAAAATATGAAATTGCCACTAGGTGTCTTTTGGCCCAATCCCTTTTGAAACCTTGTTCCCGAGCCCATTTTAAAAATACTTCTATATCTTTAATCGTTATTAATTCTACGTAGTTTACACCTGTGGCCTTAAATACTGTTTACAAACACTTACTGTACTGTGTTGCCGTAGTGCTTGCCACTGCCCTCTCTGACATCTCTGTTAGGAAGCCTGTGAGGTTGCTGGCACCCGTTGGTGATGTGCCTGATTCTTGTTGGGTATCCCGGCCTGGGCTCTCTGGCGCTGGCGTTGATGCCAATGTGTTGTGGGCACCCGTTTTAGGGGTGCCAGCTTTGTACTGATCATCCCGGCCTGCACTCTCTGGTGCTGGCGTTGATGCCAATGTGTTGTTGGCACCCATTTCGGAGGTGCCTGGTTTTCGTTGGGCATCCCGGCCTGTGATCTCTGGCGTTGGTGTGGAGGCCGTTATTCTTGTCTTCCCATTATTGCCCAGCATTCTGCTGGTATTGGCGCCATCTGTTCTTGGGCGTGGGGCGCTAGCTCACGGAATCTTGTCCACTGGAAGCGAGATAAAGCAACAGCAATGTTATTATCTGCCCCTGAAATGTGCTTCGCTTTGATTACAACGTTTTGTTGTAGTGTGACTGTTGTAATGGCTCGTAATACTTTCAGTACTAAAGGGCATTTCGTAGACCTTCTGTTTATGGAGCCTAATACCGCCATGTTATCGCACCAGATCAAAAGTTCTGTATTCGCTAGTCGCCTGCCCCTGATGTGTAATATTAGCCAGATGGGAAATATTTCTAGTAGGGTGATGTTTCTTGTCCAACCTGCTGCTTGCCATGAATTGGGCCAGTGTCTTGCCACCCATTCGGAGTCTAGTATGGCTCCAAACCCCTTGCTCCCGGCTGCGTCGAAGTATAGGACCCTGTTTGACCAGGTATTTAAAGGCGTTCGCCAAAGTAAAGACCCGTTGAAATCTCTGAGGAATTTTCCCCATGTTTCCAGGTCTTGTTTCACCTCTCTACCTAGCCGGATATGCAAGTGTGGTTTGGTGAATGATTTGATTTTGAACTCTAGGCTTCTGGAAAATATCCTCCCTTGCGGTATTATTCTGGATGCGAAATTGAGGCTGCCTGCTAAGGATTGTATTTCCTTTACTGTCCCCTTTTCTTTCGTTATCAGGTTTTGTATTTTAAACAGGAGTTCTGCTATTTTTATTTTGGGGATTCTGCAGAGGCCCTTTGCTGTGTCTATTTCAATGCCCAGGAAAAGTATGTTTGTGTCTGGTTTGGTGTTTTTTTCCTTCGCTAGGGGAATTCCCCACTGTGCGGCCATGTGCTCAAGTTTTGCTAAAGCCCTGCCGCATTCCCCGGAGTATGGTGGCCCTATGACCATGAAGTCGTCTAGGTAATGCACTATTTTTGTCCCTGGTCTCTGCTTTATGAAAGTCCATTGGAAAAAGGAACTGAATTGCTCAAATAGCGCACAGGATACTGCGCACCCCATGGGGAGGCATCTATCTACATAGAATTTGTTGTTAAAAGTGAAACCTAGCCACTGCTCTGAATCTGGGTGTACTGGCAAAAGTCTGAAAGCAGATTGATGTCCAGTTTGGCCATCAAGGTGTTTCTGCCGCACTCTTATATGAGCCTTACCGCCTCTTGGAAATGTGTATAAGATACGGCGGATTCTGTGTGTGGGATGCCGTCGTTTAAAGACTGGCCTTTAGGGTAGGAGAGATGATAGATTAGCCTAATTTTCCCAGGTTCTTTTTTGGGGACCAGGCCTAGTGGAGATATGAAATAGTTCTTTAAAGGCATGCCGTCCCAGGGACCTTCTACCCTGCCTAGTTGCAGTTCTTTCTTGATTTTGGTTTCTACTATCTGGGGGTTGTCCCAGGCTGGCTTCAGGTTCATCGGGATGGTGTGTGACCCAGAGCCCTTGAATGGGATGGAAAAACCTTTGGTGAAACCCTGCCATAATATCCTGCTGATTTCCTTGTCTGGGTAGTTGTTTAGGGCGTCCCTAAAGTTCCCTGGATTGATGGGGGTTTGTCCTGGTTCTAAAATTGGGGTTTGGCACATATAATTCTTTCTTGGCTGGTAGTCTGGTGCAGTTGCTTGCTGCATGGTCGCCGTTGCAGTTTGTGCAGGCGTGCTTGTACCAGCATTCTTTGCCCCATGTACACTGGTTTTTCCCAAAATTTCTGCATGGGATGTTGGATTTGGCAGCCTACTGTTTGTTCTGTCTGTTGGCATTATTCTTAGCCGCCCAGGGCTGGTTCTTCCAAAAGGGCTGCTCCCCTTTTTTGGATTTATCATTGTCATGGGATTTGCTTCCTTGCAAATTTTTGCTATTTTTGGAAGAAGAATGCATGGTATCTTCTTCCTGGGGAGGTTCGGCGTTGAGGGTGTATAAATCGTTCTGGACTTCATCCCACTCAATGGCTGGCCTTTCTGACATGCTTCTCCTAAATCTGATGCCATATGCTATCCATGTCTTCCCCCTCTGGGTTACTTTTACTTCCCTTATTTTATCAACGTATGCCCAGATCTTCCTATCATCCATGGGGAATTTTTCTTCATATATTGTTGCTAAGATGG
Organism: Ambystoma mexicanum; assembly: GCF_040938575.1. Classification (NCBI taxonomy): domain Eukaryota; kingdom Metazoa; phylum Chordata; class Amphibia; order Caudata; family Ambystomatidae; genus Ambystoma; species Ambystoma mexicanum. Next base: position 243,478,097 of record NC_090926.1, on the reverse strand, counting down.
CAAAGGCTTGTAACCAGTTATCCCAGTTTTGTTCGACCTGGGCGTTTCTGGCAATCGCTTTTTATTCTATCTTTTTGGGGTCTGAAAGCGTCTTTCCCTTTGCGTTGGGCTTCTATTAAGGAAAAGATTTCTATAAATTCCTTGGCCCATATGGCTTCTTTGATTGTGGTATCAATGTTCCATGCCAGGCATCTTTTGTATCTATTTAATATCTCTGTTTGGAAAGATTTCATTTTTTGGTCTAACTGTGCATTACAGATTGTTACAATGTCAGTTGTATTGCTGCCGGGTGTCCCTGTCACGCCCGTATTGTCTGCGCTGGGGGTTGCCCGTGCTTTTAGAGCACCTGCTGCATCTGTTGCTGGAGTTGTGGAGGCTGTTGTATTTATAGCTGTGGGTGCTACTGGCAACTGCTATACTTGTTGTGGCAGGATTGCTGTAGGTAGGGTTACGGGTGGGTTGACAACTGTTATTGTAGGTTCTACTGTGATAGTAGGGTTTGAAGCCCCAGGTTCCCTTGTGGGCGGTGTCTGTTTCCCCCTTACTTCTACCATTCGTTGCTGTAATTCCGCTACATTCTCGCGTAGCTTTGACAATTTTTTGTTACCTTTTTTGGCGCCTTCAGATACTTTCCTCCTTTTTAATGGTGCAGAAACCTCATCTTGGCTGGGTGGGCTGGTAATTCCTTCCCTGGGTAGGCCGTACATGTTTTCTCTAACCCATGCCCATCCGTAGTGCTCTGCCGCCTCAATGGCTGCTAACAATTGTGGTGATTTGGGCTTTTGCGCCGGTGTTGAGGGTGCCTGTGCTTTCTGTTTAGGCCCCATGATTTTTTATGCCTTCTATAGGAAAAGGAAAAAAGTTTTATCAAGGAGTTAAAACTGTTGCTATCGGCTAGCTCTTTGAGCCTGTTCTATTTGTTGCCGTGCTGGGTAACTGCTGGCTGGTACCTTCTTGAAAGGGTTCAAAGAAAATTGTCTCCTAGTGTCCGCTTTGTGCGGTGTTCATTTTAATAAATGGGCAGCCCCCAGACTTGTTTCAATGGTATTTAAATAATTGGTTTCGCTGTGAGGGCGCCTGTGCAAAATTACAGAAAATATTTTTAATCTGTAGTATTTGGGCCCGCCGAGCTTGAAATTGCGTTCGCAAGCTCTGTGTGGATGTCAAGAAAGAATGAGCTCCCGGCTTGCCGTGCTACCAGGCTGGCTGTGGCTCTGCCCACGTTAAAAACTGGCTTGTGTTATCTTGCCCCGCCTGCCTTATCAAGCGGGGGCTCCGGTCCACTGTAACAAATTGTATCTCTTCCCGGACACAAGTGTCTATTTTTCCTCCCTCTTAGCCCCAACGCGGTGGCTCACCTGTAAGTTGCTGAATCGGCCTCTGTCCACGCTGGGCTGCTCGGGTATCTCTCTCTCCTTCGTTCGTACTGGCTTAGGATGATTCAGCAGCACGTGTCTTTGTTTCGTTTTGGACACGCTCAATGCTCGCTTTTCCTCTATGCCGAAATGTTGAAATTGACGCCGGCTGCGCTGGCTGTTCGGTTGCCTCTTCCTCCTTCGTTAAGGCTGCAATGCAATTGCTTTGAACAGTACAATGTTCAGAAAAGAAAAAAGACGCTGCGATGTACATCGAACTTCGAGATTAAGCAGCAAGAAGATTTGGAAGACACTGAGTAAACAGTGAACCTCCTGTTTGCTTAGGTCCCCGTTCAGGGTCCACAAACAGATTGTGTTTACTCTGAGCATGCTGCTCATCTTTATAGGGGCCTCCCTGGGTCTTCGTTGTGTATGTGTTGGGGGCTGCTGTTGTCACAACCCCCGTCCGGATAGCCGACTGTCTGGCCCCCTGGTGGGGGCAGATCTTTTGAACATGGGCCCTGACTGATGGTTGTTTTCTTTATGGTGCATAGCACCTTGCTGTTTGGAGGAAGGGTGAGATGACTGGTCGCACCTTACCCTTGCGTGGCTTTGTGCTGCCGAGACTTCGTGTCTCCGTAGCTGGGGGGAGGAGAGGAGCAGGCACAAAGAAAGTTGGGGCTGCCCCTCTCTCAGCTGCCGATGGTAACAGCAGTTACCCTGCCTCGCTTGTGGGATGCCCATGCAGCATTGCCCAGACTATTTATTAGAAGGAAAAGTATAATACTTGAACTAGAATGCATGTATAATGCTGACCTGACCCTCCAAATGAAGGTTACTTGAGGGTTATATTCAAAAGCCCTTCTTTTCAACTTTGAGAGTCTGAGAGCTAGCTGTGTGTAAATTTAAGCCAACCTCCCTATATAATATAATAAAATAGTGGTATTGTTTGTTGATGTAGCAGTCCGAATAAAAAGGCTGTGAAGAAGGGATGGGGAGATGTTACCCTGTAAGAATGATATGATATGAATGGTTATTTATAACACGCTTAAAATCCAGAGGTTTCTAAGCGCGGACCTGGGGATCGAACCTGTGGTGCTAAGTGTCATCTTGCTTCCAAGGCAAGCACGTTGCCCCTGAACTATCCTCTCGAGAAATGGTTCTGCTCTGGTTTGGTTCTCTGTTCCCACATAACCGACTTCTTCCAAATCAAGTTCATTAGACACATCATACCATCCCTCCATAAGGAAAGATCCGGTTGTACTCATGGGAGCTACAGTGAATTGCTGTTCGGACTACTACAACTACATGCAGGTTTCCCGATAACCTCCCACAAAAAGTTGCAGATCAACACGAAGGCTGCTGTTAGGCTTGCAAATGGGGCCACAGCTCTGATAGACACAGGATACTTCATTGGCTGGACGTGAAAATATGAATCACTTTAAGGTACTTTGCCTTGGGAATAAGTGATTCTGGGACTGGCTCCAGAGTACCAGAGTGCCTATATTAATTGCCATTCCCCCCTCTCGCTTTCTGATATCATCAAATCTTGATCTGCTATTTGTCTCTAGAGTGTGGTACTCAACACGGGGTGGCCTATTCTTTTCTGAAAGGGGTCCCAACCAATAGACTACTCTCCTTTGGGACATCATGTTAGAACCCAACCCTTTACATTTTCGGTCTCTCCTCAAGGTGCTGCTCTTTGCAGGCTAGGCCAAGAGTCCATCTGTTTTCGCTAGCTACTCGCTGCACGAGGACAAGCACCAGAGGGCCCACTTTTCTTACCCCGCCAGCCTTTGAAAGCTAATGTTTTACCATCTCTGGTGTCTGCATATGTGTTGTTGGTTTCTTGTGCTTTCTACCAATAATTACATTCTTGTACATTCACATGTACCCCTCCGATAATGTTCATCGATATCATCCAAGAACGTCCACTTTGATCCTGTATTGCTTACAGTTCCTATTTGCTCTCATGCACCTTATGTATCATTGGATATTTATGTTTTGGTTCTTCTATGTGTAACTGGTTTGATTTAATAGCGCCTTGATGCCCAAGGGTTTAGCGCACTATATATAACAGAAAACATAAATAAATAAATAAACCTCGTTGATATGGTTAGTATTTTTATAATGAAATTCAACAAGCGATAATAGATCAGTCCAATGATTGTGTTGCATGTTAATAAAAGACCTCAGGCGCTTGTCCCAAGTCTTGTTAGTTCCTTCTGTTTCAGAAGACAAATGCCACTTCACCGTTAATAGATAAATAAATGAAAGTGTGCCAAAACCAAGGCCTACACTGGCTGCCATAGTTACGTACTAAAACAATCAGATTGCATGCATTAATAAAGAAACAAACACCACAATAAACCTTTTCTTAAGTAGTGTACCATTGTGCCCCCATTCTTGTAGTAAGGTGAGTCAGACAATGGGCCTCATTACGACCCTGGCGGAAGACCATGGTGCTGTTAGCACCATGGTCCATGCCGGTAAGTTAGTGGCCCTCATTACAACTCAGGCGTTAAGGGTTAACGCCACCGTTAACCCTTAACGCCTGATTCCCACCTTAACGCCTGCTTTTTGCAGGCGTTAAGTTCCATGGTGCTAAGGCACCTTGGTGCTAATTACGGCACCGTAATTTACGGTGCCGTAATTAGCGCCTTCCCCACTCCCATTATGCCCTATGGGGCAAAAATGGGAATGGGGAAGGGTAAAATGGGAAATGGGGATTTACCGCCCCACTCACCTTGGAATGGGGCGGTAAATCCGCCATCCACCATGGTGTAAACGTAGTTTACACCATGGTGGTAATGTTGGTGCACTTAGCACCTCAGTTGTAATGAGGGCCAGGGCCTCATTAGGACTCCGGCGCTAAACCATGGTGCTATTAGCACCATGGTCCATGCCGGAGTCCGCCATGGCGGAATGGGGAATTACCACCCCATTCCGAGGTTGGTGGAGCGGTAATTCCCCATGCCGCCATGGCCCTTCCCCATTCCCATTTTTGCCCCATAGGGCTCAATGGGAATGGGGAAGGCGCTAATTATGGTACCGCAAATTGCGGTACCGTAATTAGCACCAAGGTCCCTTTGCGGGTCCCTACTTTAACGGCTCGTAAAACCAGCCGTTAAGGTCGGGTCCCGCAAAGGGACCTCATAGTTAGGCGCTAGGTGTTTAACGGTGCCGCAGCCTTTTACGGCGCCGTTCAACACTTAGCGCCTGGGTCATAATGAGGCCCAAAGCGTGTCTAGGCCATTGCTTATGAATTCTTTCTTCTCGCCTAGATCCCCCCCCCGCCTTTGTTTCACGGTTGATCATAATTACTACCATAGATGGAATTGTTTCAGTTATATCCAGCCCTGTTCATAGATCATGGCATTGTTTCTAAAGTGTAGCCTTCTTAGAAAATAGGTCCTTCCCACAACCGTTCTTTTGTTAAGAAGCAAGAGGTCACGCAATTACATCCCAAACACTGTACAGCAATGCAGTCCACAGTCACTGTAGACAATGGTAATAACAAGTTGCTTGGTTTATTTCTGGATACATTCGAATGCATACAGGTGCCAGGTTACATATTCTAATCATTCACCAATAGTAATCAAGCCACTGGGCCTCATTACGACCCAGGCGGACTTCGCGGTGCTAAATGCACCGCGAAGCATGGCGGAAAGCCGCCGATAGCGCCATGGGGGTTGGCGGATTTACCGCCCCATTCCGACCTCGGCGGAGCGGTAAATCCCCAATCCCCATTCTGCCCTTCCCCATTCCCATTTTCGCCCCATAGGGTATAATGGGAGTGGGGAAGGAGTTAATTACGCCACCGTAAAATACGGTGGCGTAATTAACAACGAGGTCCCGTAGCGCCATGGTTTTCTCCGGCTGGTAAAACCAGGCGGAGAAAACCTCCATGGCGCTACGGGAACTCGTAGTATGGCGGAGAGGTACGCCATGCACTACGCTGGCGTAACACCCTCTCCGCCAGGGTCCTAATGAGGCCCACTGTGTTAGCTGTTAACATGCCTCCCGTCTTCTTTATGTAGAGATTCTGGGATCAGACTTTCATGTACCACCTCAAGACGGTTCCATGTGATAAAATTGCGGCAAAAATTGCTGTGGTAACAAAATATTGCGGCAAACATGCTGTGGTTTTTGCACCGCAATCCATGTAAAGGATGCGGGGGACACCCCCGCAACCCCAAGACCCATTATACCATTTAAGGAGAGCGGGGGAGGACCCCAGCTGATGCGTATCTAGTACTTTGCAACCAATCCTTGCAACACTTGACATCGTAGTATATCTCTGATCTCAATGCATCAGTCCACAATTCAAACTGATGTTAGGGGAGGAACTGGACTGCAAATGTGAGGGCACACGTTTTGCTTGAACATTTTCTTAGAGTTATCATAAAGATGTTGCAATAGATTCCTACTTTGGCTCCCCACAGTCATTGATGGTGTGAGATGCATGAGAGACCCTACTCTCACCTGTGACTCTATATCTGGGATTCCATCTTTCACTGTGGTCACTTCATCGATTTGTTTCTGCAACGATTCTTCTCTTAAAAGCTCTTCATTATTTCCTATTACCACCGCACTGCGCCGGTAATCTACTGCTTAAATGCAGCCGCTACTATTATAGTGGGTGCTGCAAGAATGTAACCAACCACACACTGTGCAACAAATAGGGCTTGCAGAAGATGTGGAAAGCCTGATCCTGGGCAAAGAAGTGGCTAAATATGTCATTAAACCACCCATTGTCTTCAACATTTATTTCCCTGTAAAAACTAAATGTGTTCTTAGCTAGTTCATTGCTTCTGTACTCCAGGTAATAACCCTACCCTTCATCAGCGTGAGTGCATAGTTTAAAAAGTACTTGCAAACTGTCCAGGCTTGGAAACACCGAAGTGAATGGGTCGCAGGACAACGGTGAGCAATGCTTTTCCCCAGGTTTTATGAAATAGCTGGAAAGATGCCGGATGCCAGATCCACTCTATTATGACTCTTTCTACAGTGCATTTACTATAGTGTTGTCAAGAAGATGACTTTAATCTAAATGTCTCATATAGTTAGGCCTGATTAACTGTCTGCAGCTAGCCCACTAGCCACATGGCCTGGCTCGATCCATGGTGAAAGACACACAATACATCCGACTTCTCTATGGGGGTATGACAATGCTGTAGTATCAATCCTTGTCAAAGGCTGACACCCATGTACTCAACCTACAAGCCACCAGGGATATTATCAGCACACCAACCATTCCAGCACCTCTCTTCCACACCAATGATCACACGAGCACATCCACCTATTAATCACTGACCAAACTAGCAGTGTTGTTATCACATGACTAGCTGCACCAGAACCAATGTTATAGCAAACCCCAAGGAAAATCAAGAAAACTAAGGATTGCAGTGAGCACGGACAAAGCTGTCAGTCTTTAGGGTCTATATGGTTATAGGTCAGACCCTTCTAGCACTTAGCTCTGTAATTCTGCCACGGTAGCAGGAATGTGACCGCAAGTTCCTGACTGTGACCCTTGCCTTCTGGCTCCTAACCCTGCCTTTCTGCCTCTCCCCAATCTATGGTCTGGAAAAGGTGCCACAAGTCCCACCTTTCCCCCCGCACCTCACGAGTGCTCTGAAACACTCCCCCTTCCTGCAGTGCTGCGTAAGACGCTAAAAAGGAATACAAAAATAAATCACAGAAAATACGAAAATAAAGTTGTCGCATTACCAAGTACATCATAACCCTCATTAGCACGTGGCTGACCAAACCAAAACCTTTGTTCTCACACCCTACCTGTAGCCCCCTGGGTGTGTCCACTTACAGCACTCACTTTCTTCCCAGCTAGGTAATTGCTTTAAAAATCTCACACATACATACAAACAGCCATGCATATACAGCACATCACTGAAAAACCATAACTGCCATAGTAACTTGACACCATCAAATAACCTCTGTAATTATGCATCCCCAGTTTCACTGTTCCTTGGCTAGGTCTGTAACAGTAGATAGGCTGCAGACCTATGATCCTCTTGATTGTTTGTAAACGCTCACTGGCCCTGCAGCATCCCTGTGCCTTCACATTATCTCTGTCCCTTGTTTTATGCTTGCCTTGATCTTTTCGCATTCATGACAATGCCTCCCCCTGTCCTTTGTGGGTAGGCAGGCACTCCCCCATAGGATGATGTGAGTAACACAAAGCCCATACATAACCATATCTACTTGTTGGATTCACTATATATTTAGACAATCACATTAAGCGCCCAGCCTACTGCAAATCTACACACAGCATTTTATTTATCCCACGCTCCCAATGTCAACCTACCTGACCCAGTGACTACAATGGCTTCACATTACTGCTTTTGGCTATCAGGATGAGATCTTATTTACCGTTTGTTAAACTGAAATACCTCTTTCAGTCACTACCTGGGAACCTCAGTTGATGATTTAATCCACGCAGGATGTGCACTTAGGGATAAGGTTTCCAGCTTTTGAGAACACTTCCTACCTTCTTCCAAGATATACCTAACTCACCATGTAAGAAACTAACAGCTGCCGTGTGAACCTCGGACTGAGGAATAATGTTACACTGGTATAGGATCTTGGACAGGTGCAGACAAGCATGGGTGCTGATTCTGAAGCACTGACTGGTGGGCCTTAAGCATAGATGAACAATTGGGTTCTCTGCCAGATACAGATCTTGGCTTATGATCTAGATGAAAAGGACTGTGTTATAGGAGATTTATGACCCATCCTCCTCTGGATCCCCTTTGGAGGATCTGTAGCAGACTCTCTGGGTAAATAACACTTGGGGGAATTACTTGCATCTTTTGTGATTCTGTCATTTGACATGTCCTTTCTCATCCTACCTAACTACTCTAATCTGTCCACTCATCAGTCCCTGGACCACCACAGATCCCACATTCCTTCCTTCCTGGGGATGAAATGAGTGTAGAGTCCCCCTGCCCATTGCCCATCTCTCTAACTCTCTCTCTCTCTCGCTCTCTCACTCTCTTTCAGCCCTTCATGGATTTGCTGGTCATGCTTCATTGTTAGATAAGCATCGTTACTGGGGACTCCTCTCCATGCTAGCAGAGAGTGGGCCTGGGTAATCCGAAACGAGGAACCGTGCAGTCACAGGCTATCGAGTAGGCCCCTTACCTACTCCCAAAGTATCTCTGCCTTTTCTCCATCTTTTGTCAAGTCAAATCCTCCAACTCTCTCCCATTCGTCTTGCTCTTATCACCTCTCCCTGTAGGGATCCATACCCAAGGATCAAGACACAGCTCCCTGCTTCCCGAAGACACTCTGGTTGGCAGGTTCTGGTCTGACAGGCTGTTACCAGGGAAAATGTATCCATTCTGAACCAATAACAGGCAGCCCCGAGAAACGCACACAGAATGTACAATATGCACATTTTAAAAATACTTTCATTCCCGCTTCACAACAGGCAAGTATACTGAAAGATATTTCTTTAACATCATCTTGCACAATATATACTAGTAAGTCCTAAACTGGGGGGCTTACAATTACATCACTTACCACACTAGAACCCTAATTATAACAACACCAAACTCACCAGAATCGGCATTATAACTGACCATGTTGGAAAAGCACATTTGCACATCACCAAGCACATCAATATCTCTGTCATCAGCATACTGACCACTTCAGAACCAACATTATCACTTCTATGATAACATCATCACTCTACTGACTGCAACACTGCTTCCTTTACCACATTACTGACTACAGCAGCACACTCATATGCACCTTACTGACCACACAAGATGCTGCATTCTTGTAAACCTTGTATTAACATTGTAGGTTTTGTAAAATTCTGTGACATAGATTCTCCAAACCAGGAAAGCTAGGAACATGTCTTGCTTTAGAAAACCTAAGCTAGCAACAACATAAAATGCCCATGTATGTATTCATCTGCTCACTTCTGCTTACAAAGCAAGCTTAGTCTTCTATATAGCCAAGGAACAGCTGGGAGAGAGTAAGTTCATGCCCTGGCCGGAGTTCAGATTTAGCACAGGGTCAAAGACCTTTGTAAAATGTATAAATGCTCTCCTTGTGAATGGTGAAGGGCAGACACAGAGAGATAATGAGAGATGCCAGGTGGTTCACATGCTAGATTGTGCGACCATGTGGAGTCAGGGAATAAAAACCTGTGTCTCTGAGCATTAAACAAAAAGTTATTTTCTGAACACAGGTGGGAATACAAATACGTATTTTCCCACATTCTCACACCATGGACCACCCTACCATCCCCATTATCACACCATTGTCCAGAACGAAATGGCATTTATCACACCACTGCCCATACAAACACCTACATTATCACATTGACACCCTCACCAGAGCATCCATTATCACACCACTGTTATTGCCAGCACCACATTACCATATCAATGACCACACTGAATCCATAATTATCACAGCCCTTATTTCAGTAGATCCGATACTATCACATCCCTGATCACATGAGCACCTTATATTGACATCACTGACAACACCAAAACAGTTGAGAACAGATAAGCAGAAGCACTGACATGATTTACTCTCTAATCTTGAACCAATATTTCCTCCTCCAACCCCAAAAGAATGGGGTTCTTTGGGCTGAAAGTGCTCCGACACCCATGTTGAGCACATACATCTAACAAATGAAGCCAGATAAACTCCCAGGGCTGGTTGGATACCATTACATTGGAAAAAGTAGTGTATTTGTTATTTGAGACAAGAGTTTTTATTTTGATACAGTTTTGCTCCCAGCTCTCCAAGGCTCAAATACTTCATCTTTGGAGTGCTATGTAGTTCATCTGAATCTATGAGATCACTGAGACCACACATAATTGCGACGGACGAAAATGCAGACTTTTTTTTAGTTAAACCCTCCTTGCACCACATAGATATGCGGGGGGAGACCCCCCGGAGCCCCCCATATTACTTTAATATCCCATACCCCCCACATATATATGTGGTGTAAGGGGGGGTTTAAAAGAAAAAGTCAGCATTTTCGGCCGTCGTAATTCGCAGGTCAACATTTTTGTACGATTCCATTCATCTTACTGCCATTAATCCATATGGGGCAGCGTCACATACAGGTTTCCTATTTTCGCAATCTCGGATTGAAATGTTTCAAAAGGGTTAAAGAGAGGTGGGTAGATACTTGGAGAAACCTGAGGAAAATTATCTGATGAACTGACGTCTGTATTATTTGAAGTATAATGGAGTTACAATTTATCTGATACACCTCTTCCCAGGATGGTCTTTGAACTGGGAGCTTGGACCTTCAGTTCTGACTTTGTGGACACCCAGAAACAGGCTCCATCTTCAGGAAGGTTTCTCAGTTGGGTGATACCCACGCACACCCTTTTGCTGTATGTGCCATCTGATTTTTCTTTGGATGCAAAAGCTGTGAACCTGGTCACTGGTTGTAATGTTGAATTCTGTGGAAATCTGTATTATTTAATCTAAAAGGTTCATATGTATACAGGCCTGTTTAGTCTGGTCTTGCCATGCCATCATCTTAAGAAAATGAAACATACTTGAGTGGAAATCTACTTCTGGACACGGGGTATAATTTGAGACCGCAGCCATGATGTACTGCAAACTCCTGAAAGAATGACTGTTTGGCATTAGAGAAGAATGTGTTTAATTCTAGTCCTACATATAATTGTAAGATTAATTGTCACCAAAATGTGCATTTATTATTAACCATCTCTAGACACCTTGTGGCTGAGCTTGTTTATGTTAAAGTTTTGAGTTTCCTAAATTGTTATTATCTAGCGTTTTTTGTATTGTTCGATTCCCTTCCTGAACGTGTTACTTTCTAAAATGAAATATGGTTTGTTTTTGTTACTTGGCGCAAGGTTTCACCCTTCTTTCAGTAAGGAAAAAAATATTAGCTTTGTGCGTTACACCTGGCTGGACTGGGTGTGCAGTTTTCGCTGTTGAGAGTTAATTTTCCTGCCACTTCTGTCTATGGGGAAATATTGGGAACAGGATTACTTTTGTACTTTGTTATATTCTCTATTATTATAGATGTTTTGGAAGGTTTAAACAGGGATTTTCCTCCCCTTATGTAACCGTTTGGGACCTCTCAAATGTCACTTTTTTTTTAAGCCCATGTGTACATGTGAACTCGAAACTTTAGTCCCGGAATGCGGTATTACCAGTTTCATTCTTGGACTGTTATGGTTTCTAAGATCACATTTCTTCATCCGGTGAGACTGTTTTGGTGTTTTTAGGGGCAGAGTCCTTTGTGCTCTCTCCTCCCAGTTTCTGATATAAGATTAGTTCTGATTTCCATATTAAAAACAACTCTCAAATTTGCCTATTCCTTTTATGTAACACATCTTAACTTTCTGAGAAATCTTTTTATTTTCTTGGTGTGATTATTTAGATAAGACAAAATACTTGGGGGTTTCAAGGTAGTTTTTTGTAGCATTAGAAGTAGATACACAGTTCTAACTTCTGTAAAGGGATTGTGTTTTTAAAGTTTTGTTATCAAAGTCTTTCTTTGCTCAGTAATCCCAATGCTCTTTTTGTGGTAAGACTGAGAGAGAATTTAGCTTCTTAGGATATTCATGTGGTGTAGACCCTTCAGTTCATCAATCCTGTGACTTTACACTTGTTCTGGAAACACTATTCAGTGGACTTGGATGCTCATTCAGATTACCTTGTAGGACAGGAATCACTGCAAACTCTTTCATCAGTAGGTTCCTCGAAGCCCTGGCTTCCAGTGCGATTGCCAGTGCTTGGCACACTATTATCACAGGTAGGACTGCGTCTTTATGAAAATAAAAAAGTGATCCTATCATCCATCTGTGTTAGCAGCATACCCACTCCACTCTAAATAACTTGTTCACAACCGGCATCTTCCCAGAAGCCATGAAAACCTCTTATGTAAAACCGCTTCTCAAAAAACCCTACCTTGACCTTCGCTCTCCTGCTAACTACCGGCCAATCTCCAACATCTGCTTCATTGCCATACTAATTGACCACGTGGCATATAAGCAACTTGGCCTCTTCACAGAAGCCAAAAATCTCCTCAACCCTGCCCAATCGGAGTTCTGACCCCTCTGTGGAACGGAACCTTCTCTGCTCTCCATCTGGGACGACCTAAAAATAACCGCTGACTCAGAAGGGTGTGCTGCACTAATCATCCTGTATCTGTCTGCGGCCTTCGATACAATCAGCTACACAATACTGAGGAACAGGCTCCTCACCCTAGGCATCAAATACTCTGCCTTTAATTGGGTCGACTCCTTCATCTCCAACTGCTCACAAATCATTGCCCTTCCCCCGTTCTCCTCTACCCCCCACCCAGCCACAAAAGGAGTGCTGCAAGGAGCCTCCCTCTCACCACTCATTTTCAACCTCTCATCCGCTCACACAACCTTACCCGATACAACAATGCAGGCGATACCCAGATTATTTTCAAAATCCCCAAAAACCGGGCCTCGCCACATCCTGACATTGCCTCTTGTCCCCTACAGATTGACGATTGGATGAATTACAACCACCTAATCCTTAACCCGGGTAAATCAAAGATCCTAATATGTGGCAAATCCACTCTAATCCCACAACCTTTACCGTGGCTGCCTGCCCTTGGATCCCCACCTGCCACCTCCGCCTTAGTCATAAATCTTGGATGCACCATGCACACAGACCTATCCCTCTCGAAGCACATCAATTCAGTATCCAGAACTTACCCTCAAAGAATTTCCGCTATACTGGCTATTATCACCTCGCCAGCATGGACTACGCCAACTCCCTCTACCTCAGCGTCACAGCATGCCAGCTAAGGAAACTTCAACATATCCAAAACCCAGCTGCCTGACTGCTCCTCGTCTTCCCGCCCAGACAACACATCACCCCTGCACTCAGAACTCTGCGTTGGATCCCAGTTGGCCTAAGAGCAAGCTTTAAAGCCATGTGCATCACACACTGAGCTCTCCATCTTTCAGGACCTGAGTTCCTCCAGAACAAAATAATCCACCAGCCTCCTTCGAACCTCAGATCGGGCTCAGCTCTCCTCCTAGCTATTCCACCACACTGCTCAGCTTTCTCTATCCTTGCACTCACCATCTGGAACACTCTTCCTCTCCACACACAATGCATCGAAAACTACTTCTCCTTCCAAAAAGTTCTCAAAACCTGGCTTTTTACCACTCAATCCTGAAAACCCTGTAATCACTAGTGATATGAGCTGTTCTCCCCAGGTGAGGCTGACTGTGTTCATGGCGTCTCCAACCTTTTCTTGCTCCAGGCATCTGATGGTGACGTCTGTGTTCACAGTGACCCAGACCACACACACACTCATACCCATCACGACACTGCCTTCCCTCGAGCACCACTAGCTGATTCACAGCACTCTCATAGGCAATGTCATTGGATCGATGAACGACTGCACCGGGGAAACCAGCAGAAAACCGTCAAATCACAATTAGTAGTAGAGGCACAGTGGTGTGATTGAACCAAGGCCTCCTCCACCTCAGTCGAAAACCTAACTCACTTAAAAGATGTCTGGCCTCCCAGGGTGACAAGTTGGGACATAGACTATTGTTGCAGCCAAACCATTTTTTCTACCACACCTGCAAGAATCAACAAAAAGCCAAATACCTCAATGGGCACCCTAACATCAAAGCAACCCCAAATGGTATGTATATTACACCACTAAACTAGTCGCAGGCATGGCGAACCACACACATCAGTATACAGCAAGGATTATAATCCGGCCTTGCTGTTCACATAAACTCTCTGCCTACCTACACCATACCTCGCCTCAACATCTCTTGACAGCAGAATGCAGTGCAGTCCTAAGATAGATTCGGGTATGCTGATCACATAACGAGTCACTAGCACTGACGCCACTCCTATTTTTCTCAGCACCCATCCACGTGCATTAACCACATGGGTAGCTTTTTCTGCCTGAGCCTGGCCAGCCCTGCAAAGCCTTTTTCGGCCAAATGCACACATGCATCATAATTGTGCTCCAGGACCTCCAACACTCTGGACTTCGATCCTCCGGGGCATTTCAACAGTGCAATGGAACTATAATAATGGTAAAACTGGTGCTATACAAATGACTAGTACAATACAATGACCAGGCATGCTCAGTTTGTTGTGTGCTCACACATGTACACTGCTATTTTTTCCCTCTCTACAATAATATGAATCGAAGCATGTAGTGTTAGGTAGTAAACTTCTGAGCACTTGAATCTCATTGAGCATCATAATTGCTGGACTCATGAACTGGCCCCAATGTAAGTCCCGAAGTAGTGAAGCAGGATAAGAAAACAGAAAAAGGGACTTAGGCTGATAGTGTTAGAAAATTGTTCTTGTAATGACCAGTTGATTTCTTGAAGACCGGCATGAGGGTCCATCCATTTTGATGCTGTTATTAACAAAGTTAATACTCCGGAGTGAGTGACGAAATTTCTGTTATTTTATAGTTAGCCGGAGTGCCCATGTAGTGGGCACTGGCAAGAGGATAAATCTTCTAGCATTCTCTACTCGTGTGTGTTATTTTGTAGAATCTATGATGTACTTATTGTTGAGACTGCAACTGAGAACAAAATGGGTGACCTTACGAGAGATTAGAAATGGCTTATTTCGATCTTGAATTTCTATTTTCTCCCATCCTCTCCCCGCCAAGGAAACCCTCAGGATTGTATGTCTTCATTTTTCATGAAGGATGTAAGAATTTTTGTAAAATAAATGTGCAAACATTTTAAATAAAATAAATAAATAAATTAAAATATTGGTGTTCCTGCCTTCCCCTTATCAAAACAACTCTACTCACATTTTCATGATGATTCTAAATCATTGGGACAAGGCAGCAATTTATCAGGGAATACAAGGAATTGCAGTGAGACTTTGCAGTGTGACGAGGAAGTAAAACGATGCTCACACAAATTCAACAATCTAGGTTATAAGGGCACCACCACAAGGACAACATTGACAGAAATAGCAAAAATAACTCAAACAGACCTTTTAAAAAATTAAATCAAAAGAAGGCCCTAATCAACAGCAAAAAATAAGATTCATTACACAGTCTCAGCTCATAATCATGTGATCATAAAACTCCTTCAAGAAATCTTGGGACTTCTTTTTATTGAACAAGGCTTTGGGACAGTACCTTAATACTGAACCATCTACCGTATTCACTAAAGCACAAACCATCAAATAAGCTGTTAGTGCCAACCATCTATCTGCAAAGTGGCAGAGCCGGGGGCAGGAGGGGCGACCGCCCTCCCCCCTCATCTCCTTCTATTGCCCAGTGCACCCCCTTCCCCGAAGTCTCTGGCTGGCACCCTATTATCCACCCCCCTACCCCTGGTACCAAAATATGATTCTGCCACTGGATCTGCCCTCAAAACACAATCTACCACATGGTTGGCCAAGAAGCCATATGGCTTCTACAAAAATGGCACCTGCTGCGCCTGTCATCACACTTTAAATAAATCCTTCACTGTGGCCATAACCAATTAACAAAGCTACACAGTCCAATCTTTTTTCAATTGCAGAATGATTTCCTGTGTATATGTCATATGCAGCGTCGACAACAAAATATATGTGTGAACTACCATCATAGCTCTCCAGGACATAATTCTTGAACATCTGACAGACATCACAAAGAAAGACATAATTCTTTGGCTGAACACTCGGTGGAGAAGCATGCAGATGCCAACTACAAACAGATACACTATTTGGGACTACAAGATATTGGCAAAATCGAAAAAGGAGGCATTCGTGAAATCAGGCTACACCGATGCCAAGCCAAATGTATTAACAAGATGCACGCACAGGGGATGGTTTCTACGTTTGAAACAAAATGGCCATATTATTATCATTTGCTTTTTTCAATATATGGACATATATCCATAAAGACGGTTATACTGAGGTACAAACTTACTGAAACGGTTGAGATTTTGCCTGTTTCTCTTTTGCACCCTGATTCCCTTTGTTTATAGTAAGCACAGTGCACGTGATCATTATGCATACTCAATTGGTTTATGACTGAGGTGTACTGATGTTGCAAATCCGGACAGACAACAGGCAGCTCACACTGCACGTAACAACTCAATGTTGCTTTGGAGCTCATTTTCTACTAGTCGGCATTTCACTGATATTGCTACCTGTCAACTATATTGTTGTGATGTGCTTTGTTGTGATGTGATGAGATCTGGGAGGAAGGGACATGTGTCGTATAGTGCTTGGGATGGATACAGGAGTCTGGTGATGTAAGAGAGAATGTTTGGTGTGACAGAGAGAATTTTATGGTGTGAGTGAGGGAATGCTTGTATTAAAGGTTCTAGACTCAGGTAGTTAGAGAGCCCCTCGCCTGGATAATGGGAGCCAGTGGTTCTTACTGTGACATCCTAGTGTAACTTACTGAAGCTGATTAAAGTAACTATGCTGGAACCTACTTTATGTGCCTGAGGATCCTACCTAATTTCACTGGCTACACTATGAAGAGGCGATAAAACAGTGTGCAAACATTTGGAGCATTTTGTTGGCACAGCACTAGTATTGGGGGGAGGGGGGTGGAAAGTCCAATGCTGTAACGTTGGTGATAACATTTGGTTGAGAATGTTCAGAATGTCCTGCAAGATGGCTATGATAGGACTTCATAGCTCTAAAGACTATGAACTCTAATGCTGTATCACGAAGAGCTTTATGAGTTCAGGATAAAAAATGTAGGTATTGTTAGTACCTCTCTGCTACAAGGTCAATGTCAGGGTGAGCTTGCATGCAGAGATCTGAGATCTGAGTGTGGTGTGATCAGAACAGAGGGAGTTTTTTGCTAGAAGTAATCTGTTTGAGGAATTTCAGGTTAAGAGTATGTTTGAGAGCATATTCAGCATCTGTGGAGAATGTTGCAAGTGCTAAAATAACCCATTTGAGGAATTTCAGGTTTAGGGCTTCAGGCCAACCATGGACTCTTCGCCAAATGTTTTAAAGATGTTGATTGCTACATCTGCTACGTGGGTGCATATTTAACATTCTGTGGAGCTGAGAGTTCTGGAGAGTGTTTTTCTTGAGATCCCAAACATGTTCTAGCATTGACATGTTCTGTGAAACTGTGGGTGTGTGTCTGCACCAGGAATCTGAGTGTGGCATGGTGGTAACACCCCACTTGTGATGTGTTCCACGATGATATGTGCGGCGGCCACTGCATAGTGACACAGCTCTCTAAAAAACAGTGTGTGTGTGCAGGTGACTACTCACAGAAGTACTTGAGGTAGACCCAGGAGGGAGATTGATGTTAAGTTTACTAAAGCCTAGTAGAGAAATGGTGTGTGTTCTCCGCATTGACTAGAATTCCACCCCTCAGTAAAAAGGTGCAGTGAGAGAGTTGTGCGGTGTGAATGTTGGTGTCCAGTCATACATGTTGTGTTCATGAAGGAGGAGTGCTGGTTGGTGAAAAGTGCTTTCTTCCTTTGATTGAGGGTAAAGACATATGGCCTCCACTTGCCTTTGTTTTCCTGCAGAGAAGTTGTGCAGCCCCACCTGCAATCACAAGTTCTTTGTGTCATCATCGTGCGGCTGATATCAGCTGTGGTGAATAAATGACAAAATCTTGCTTTATGTGAAGAAAGGAGATGCGTTGTGATGTGCTTCGTTGTGATGTGGTGAGATCTGGAAGGAAAGGAGGAGTGCTGTATAGTGCTTGGGATGGATGTAGAAGCCTGGTGATGTAAGAGAGAATGTTTGGTGTGACAGATAGAATGTTATGGTGTGCATGTGGGAATGCTTGTAATAAAGGTTCTAGACACAAGCAGTTGGAGAGCCCCTGGCTGGGTGATGGGAGCCAGCAGGGGTCAAGTCCTAAAAAGTAAAGTGGGGGACTCATCAATAAACACAATGGGATATGATGTCGCCAGAAATTAGCATATCAAGGTGAAATATGCACATTTCATGCAATTGGCTTTGTATAACCATCCAAACTGAACAGGATGAATGGCATTTACCAATTACCAATGGGTAATGTGTCTGCATTAGATTACCCTGCGTGAAGAGAAGGGGGAGCTGTGCTGGATTATTACACAGGGCGAAGAAGGGGTAGAAAGTGCTGCTGTTGTTTCAGTACAAGACCCAGGGCCAAGAGGAAGTCCCAAAGCCTAGAATGAGCCATGCTGGGGGTTGATGTGAGGTTCCCTAGTGCTGAAGAAGGGCACCCAGTTTAGTCCGTGGGCAAGGAAAAACGATACTCACCCCTGTATGCAGACCCTGGGCAGAAGAATCTGTGTGAGTGCTCCGTTGGGTGGAGAGATGGTGTGGGCGCCTAAGGCAAAAAGATGCGCCATGTGAGAAAGCTCTAAAATATATACCTGCGAGTGGTAGACAAGAAGCACTGTCTACAGAAGAGGCTCAGCAAGGCTCGATGGGAGAAGTAAAGGATCTCCAAGAGCCGGCAGCAGGGTCCCAGTGATGCAAACAGCTTTGTGGAAACGTCCTGCGCTTAGCGGGAAGACACAGCAGTGAAAAGATATTGGGCCTCATTCCTAGTTCGGAGGTAACCACGCGGCTATTTGCGGCATGGCTGCCTCCGAACACGTCCAAACTCCTGGTGAATGAAGTAATTACCGGTCCATTCCGAGGTCGGAGGGACCGGTAATTACCCATTCACCAAGGCCATTCCCCATTTCCATTTGAGCCCCCATAGGGCTCAATGGGAGGGGGAAGGCGGCAATAACGGTGCCGTAAATTACGGTACCGTTATTGACCCCGGAGTCCCTTTGCGGGTCCCGTCCTTAACGCCTGCGAGAAGCAGGCGTTAAGGAAGGACCCGCAAAGGGAACTCGTAGTAGGGTGCAAAGGGATTACCGGCACCAGTGACATTACCGGTGCCCGGTATCCCTTTGTGCCCTACTTGTAATGAGGCCCATGGTCTTGGAGGTCTGGGTTGGGAGCTCCATGCACAGTGATGATCGGGCAAAAATGTTGACATCAGTGAGCCGTGGCCAATAGCTCGGCACGCTCTTTTTGACGCGCTCTGGGAAAGACTGTCCCCCAGACGTTGAGGAGTATCACGTGAGAAAATAGGATGAGGCTGTGAGAGGCATCCTACCAGCGTACGGCCAACGAAAAGCTAACGTATAAGTGTTTTCTATTCAAGTTGGCCTGGAAGTGTTTTCTTTGCTCTGATGGTAGCATGAAGAAGGCAGGGGTCCAGTGTATAACGGGGCGGTTATCAGGTACTGTGCTATTTTTTGCTCATCCGGATGATGTGTAGGGTTTCCCGAGCACTGGAGAACTAAGAGTGTAAAATGACTTGTTAGAGTGTGCATACGTGTTAGTTTATGCATCTTATGCATTTAAACTAAGGGCAAATGGTAACATGGACTTTTAATGTGTTTTATTCCTTTTAACTAACATTTGTGCACATTTAATGTGGCATATTAAGAAAATGATATGTATTCAGTAAAGGTTCTTATATAATATGTCTAATGTGAAGGAAGGTGTTAGGAAATGAGCAGCAGTATTTTGATGGCACAATCTGTGTCGATGGCGCAGTGAGTGGGGATGTTTAACCTCAGCTGGATTCTTATATGTTCTTAGCTTAACTTTCTTGAGGAATTGTTGCACTATGTTGCATGGAAGCATCAAGGACTTTAAGGATTTTTGTATTTAGCAGTGTCTATAGTGGCAATGGTAATTTGAGGAATTCCAGCTGTAGAGTTCAGCTATGGACTCTTTGCAATGTATTTTAAAATGTTAAAGTGTCATGTTGGGTCTGTATCCTGAATAAAGTAACATGCTGGAACCTACCTGATGTGCCTGAGGAGCTTGCTTTTTTCATATACATTACCCCATCGCTAAGAGTTCTGCTCTCATTTCTCCGACCAAACAAATGTAATATGATTTTTTCCAAAATGACCTTTTGTCATATGTACTAGGTTTCATCATTGTCACAATATGCACACCATTTCCACATGCACAATAAACTTGTGCCTTAACATTTCGAATGTTAGTACTTCAAATTTACAATTAAACTGTTGAATCTCCCAAACATAACAAAGCTCACATTGACTTACACACACTTTAAATATATGATTTGTCAATGTAAGGCATACAGGTATAACAATGTGTATGCCAACACAACTCATTCCATCAAAATGACACTTTTTAATATGTCCGCATCCCTGTTTCCTTCAAATAAATGCACCTCTTTTGTGTTCACCATCGGGAAAGCGTGTTTCTCAATTTAATGAAAGCACACGTGCCTCATCAATCGGTGAGCAGGTAGCTTCCTGCCCTAAACACGGGTAAGGAGGCCATGTTATACTTTAAAATGCAGCTTTTAGGTTTAAGAGAAAATTGTGTTTTTTGCCGACAGGCACCAACAACATCAAATTTCCCTCTTTTCTTTTTACCGTCCCTATTTGGTTTGGATCACTATTTTCATGGGTTCCACAATGGATGGCAGATGCATTCAAATTCCTAGGAGCCCTGCTAGCGATGATATTGCTCGGATTCTGTGTTATCAAGATGATAATCTCTCAGAGCCAGAAATCTGCGAAAAAGGCCATAGGGATGAAGATCATGAGAACCAGGATGGAAACCCAAGGACCTGACTGATGAAGAAATAAGAGACTTTGTAAAAGCCAGCATTTATGCACCAGAAGGAACAAAGTTTCGATATCCAAGGAGACATAGAAATTATGTGGGAAAATGGATCTATTGTAGTCCAAGTGGACAATGTCAACTAATGACTTGGAACAAAGATGAGCATGTGAGAACAGCAGGAAGCTTGAAGGGAGTCATAAAGATATGGACCCCAAAGATATATTTCTTCAAACCTCTATGCGTGGATCCAGAAGATGAAGCAAACGTGGATCCAGAGGATGAAGTAAAGGTGGATACCAAGGAAGAAGTGAAAGTGGTTGATGAATCACCCAGAGGAGGGAGTGTAGAGGAGGTGCCAAGCTCGATTCACACTCAAACCATCCATTTTGAAGTACCAGGAATGTTCACGTCGAAACATGTGACGTATGATGAGCAAATAAGCCAGCAGTGAGCCGCAGTTGGGCTCTGTCCAGTACCTATCAGAAGAACAGCACGTGTTGAAGTACCAACACCTAAGAAAACTTGGACAGTAAGGTACCGATTGAGAAAGCCATATCGACAAATGAGTCAGAATGACGATTTTCAGGATACAATCCCTGAAGAATCTAAAAAGATACTGAAGGAAGACGAATGGTGATGTCACAAGGACTGACTCACATGTAGAAGATATAACAACCTGAGAATGATGAAAAGAGACGAAACACCATGGATAAGTTGCATCCTGAGCCTCAAGTGAAATAATCGATGTCAAAGATATCAGAAACTATGCCACATGTGCAATGAAGATATTCAGTTAGTTTAAATGTGTATATATGCAAGGAACTGCAAGAAACAAGAATTCATGAGGCCTGCTTATGCTTAGTAGTAAGATAGATTGCGGCAAGCGCCACGCATACATATCCACCTCAAAAGGAACACTTTATATAAATATACTTCCACTATGCACAAGAGTAGAATCAACCAAAGGTTACTAAAGGTCTCAGAGGAGAGCTTCGCAGTGAACAAATCGAGAATTAAAGACAGAGAGAAACTCAGACGAAGGCAAATCATGCCAAGAAGCCAAGGTCGTATAGGCTGAAATAGATCAACAGTGGATACAATTTATGAAAAGAAGAACAGAGTATCCGGTTCATAAAGGTCAAGATAAACCACAAAAGGCAGATGGCTGGCAGAATTAAATCAAATACATAAATTGCATGAAGAATAAGACGATTTCACGGTTTCAGACTCACGTGACCAGACGACCGAGAAGGGATGAAACTTTGACACCTACGCATGGATTTGTGCCATGCACAGATGTCTTAACTTTTCCATACCAAGAAGCAGTCTTGAGGCCAACCACAAAGAAATAATTGACACATGACCACTGAGGTGATGATTGATTGTAGCAATAATTGGAGGGAAGCTGGGGGTGCAGACGAACTCCCTGCACCTGGCCAGTTATTCTGCATGCTGCTAAGCAAGTCGAAAAGTATGAGTGGGGCTGTTGCCAACCCAATCACAGTGGACCAAGTAATCTAGGGTCCTATAGTTAGTAGCACCAATGAGACGTTGTACTTTTAGTGACGTTTACAGTAGCCATTTTGAAGGAAGGGCCTTAATGCTCCGCCTGACAGTGTTTGTTCTATGCTGTTACCATATACAGATATAGTACCTATATTAAAGTTACCTTCCTATTACCAATAGAATTGCATGCCAAAGTTTAAGCGTTACATGTCAGCGATGACAAGTTTTTGGTATAAATTATGTGTTTTTTCTGAAATTAATTGGAGTTGAATTGAGAAGAAAGATCGAGCGATTTCTGATATTCATGAACTCCGCGTTTTTTGTACTTGTCATTAAACAGACTCACTTTGCCAAACTATCATTATTGATTGATGCGAGAGTATTAATCTGCATCCCCATCCATCTCACGGGTGCTGCTGCTCATCTTAATGTGCTATTGGGGAACCCCCAGATCTATGGGCCGGCTGGGGTCCTAGAGCACAATTGCATCAGCAGTGATGTGAAAACACACCTTAAACCCTCCACAGCCCAGTGCCATAAACAACGGGAAGGTTTAAGACCTAATCATTGGTTTACTACTGGGCCAAACAGTAGGTCTATTCTGGTCTGATACAGAGAATAGACATACATGATATACCATGTTTAAGATGTCATGTACTGCTTTATAACTACTGTTTGCAGCAAGATTAGGATTTTGTAGTGTACCAAGCATGTTATAACAAACGTAAGGAAGATAAGCTTAGGCCATATACCAATTGCTGGCCAAGAAATGTTGTGAAGCTTTCACCCCTTACCGTTTCCCACCAGGACTGCTGAAGCAGCTGCTCCACTCATTGCTTATCTGACATTTCATGCTTAATGAGAGAACATAAGTTGCATGTATACTGCAAACCTCCCACCCAAGTAAGGCCACAGTTTGTAAATGCACCATTCACCTTTCACACTTTAAATGCAGCCTCTAATTATTTCTTCATCATCTCTTGTGGCATTTCCATGCTGAAAGAGAAAGAGAGAGAGAGAGAGAGAGAGAGAGAGAGAGAGAAAGAGAGAGAGAGAGAGAGAGAAAGAGAGAGAGAGGGAAAGAGAGAGAGGGAGAGAGAGAGAGAGAATGAGGCTGGAGACTAAGAGAGAGAGAAAAACAGAGTTGACAAGAGCTACAGAGAGAAAGAGAGAGAGAGAGATACTCTGAGTAAGAGTGACTCAGATGCATTTTGCTAGACGTACTGTGACTGAGAGAGTGACTGTGACTGAAAGGCTGTTTATGAATGAGGCTGACTCAAAGACTATCACTGCAAGGCTGACTGTGACTGAATATGACAGAGAGAATAGCACTGTGATGAGGACTGTGATGAGGATGGGACTGTGATATAGGCTAGCTCTATAACAAGGACAAGGACTGTGGTGAGGACTAGGACTGTGACTAGATCTGTCATGAGTACTGTCACTAGGATTGTAACGGACTAGGATTGTGACATGGATGAGACTAGAACTGTGATGAGGACTAGGACCGTGATGAAGCTTGTGACAAGGACTCGGACTGTGACTAGGACTGGAACTGTGATGAGAACTAGGAATAAGGGAATAAGGCTAGGAAAAGGACTGTTATGAGGACTGGGGCTAGAATCATTACGAGGACTAGGAATAGTATTGTGGCATAGACTGTAATTTGGACTAGTGCTATGAGAATGCTCATTACACGGACTTGGCAAGGACTGTGATGAGAGCTATGACTCTGACTGTGACAGGGCACCTGACGAGGACTAGGACTGCGATAATGACTGTGTGAAGGGCTAGAACTGTGATGAGGACTAGGACTATTATGAGGACTGCAATGGTTTTGAGGACTAGGACTGTGAATGTGCTGAGGGCTAGGACAGTGAAAAGTACTATGACTGCGATGAGGACTACACACAGGACTAGGATTGTGGTGAGAACTATGACTCAGACTAGGCGTGTGACAAGCACTACAACTGTAATGGGGACTACAACTTGCACTAGGGTTCTGACAAGAGATAGGACTGTGATGAGGACTAGGGCTCAGACTGCGACTAGGATTAGTTCTGTGACTAGGCCTAGGTCGGTGGTTGGGACTTGTACTGGCACAAAGACCGGGACTGTAATGAAGACTTAGAGAATCATTCCACTGGAAGCAAGTGCTGTGTTTTTCATTGTTAAGATAAGATAAGACTAAGATGAAAGAAAAGGTCTAGGATGAGGGATTAGAAGGAGAACTAGGAATAGATGAGGGAGTAGGGACGAGGACTAAACTAATAGTCTGCTTCTCAGCAACCCTTACCTCTCCCTCCTCTCTGTACTATTGTTTTGGCTACATCGTAGTGGTAAGGCAGAAGCACATGCCCCAAAATCTAAAACTAAACATCTGTTATTTGAAAATTGAATCTGATTGTGACATATAAAAATACCTTAAGAGTTTGCATCCAATTGAGAGTTTAGTGGGGTCACATATTCTAGAAGAGTTGTGGCTCAAGACTAAGGGACCACATGATGCAAGCTGTCTTCAAGAGCCCCAGAAGTTACAGAAAAGTAATGCTTCTTCACAGACAGGGTTGTTCATACATGCAACAGCCATTCATCTGGAGCGCGGTGGGGCAAATCTGTAACATCATTCGGAAAGGCACACAGCTGACACAATATCAGTATGGGAGTAGATCTCCAGATTAAGTACGGTATACATATTTGGCTGTTTTGACTATCCTAATGTGCTGCCATTATCTATGTATAATCCAGTTACATCGTCACCATTAACTCTTGGGTCAAAAGAAATTCCAGCTGCAATCCCTATCTGCACTCTCAGTGTCTTCTTTTCCATTCTGCTATGAAATATCCTATGATTTCTTACATCTCAATGTTCTGCTGTCTTCTTTGCTATGTTTCTTTAACTCTTATCTTGCTTGAGACTAGAATTGTCTACCTCTGTGCACACTCCCTGAGGAGTCTCTCTTTTTTCTACCTTCACACCACAACACTTCTCATAATTTCATGTATTGTATTGTGGCATCAGTGCTCTCTAGGGCAATGTGATCTTTCACAAGCACACTAATTAGGAACATGTCCAAAGCACAGAACTCAGGCAGTCACTCTGCAGATGTTATGTTAGATGTTTCAATTGACTGGTGGAGGTCACTTATTACTCAATGTCTCAGGAAGTGTTATATGGTGCTCCATGGGCCACTTTCATGCCTCTTGGCTTCACACACATATAAGCATAGGGTTCACAGGTTCCTCGTGGCTGCAAGGATCAAATTTAAGAGCCTCTGCATCATCAACAATGCCTTCTGGGGCCTGGGATGACTCTATCGCCAACTTTCCCTTCCCAAATACTCCCCTGCTAGAGCCCTCCGCTCCTCTAACTCTAACTCTTTGACCGTAAAAGGCTTCTCCAAGCAGAGAGTGGAGGGAAGGTCTCTCTCATTGGGTGGTGCCTGCATTTGGAACAGCCTCCCTGCCCCTCTCAGACTTGAGACAGACCTCCTTAAGTTATGTAAACTACTCGAAAACTCTGCTGTTCTCTACCTCTTTCCCTCTTTCCCTTCCCTGATAATCACCCCACTGCTGCTGTTACTGGTGGCAAGATTCTCATGAATCTCACAGGATTCTAGGCCCTCCTCCCAGTAGATACCAGCAAAATGCCATCAGAGGTGACACTGGTATGCCAAATGGTGGATTGATTGTAGCGGCCAGGACTTCTTGAGCCCTAGAAGTAAGTACTTGGGATAACGAGTTCCAGGGTATTTTGGTGGTACAAATCACCCTCTGTACATTTAAGACTAGGATACTAGTGATTAACATATACTGCAATTATCTAGAGGTGTCCTGTGAAGTCTTACAAGAGAAATTGGCAGAAATCCTGTTGTCATGTTTTGTCATGTTCTGGAAAAGGGATCTCTGGGGACTTTAATGTAGATTGTGCAGTTGCCGTCAAGGACATGTTCGTTCAGGGACCTGGTCCTTATATAAAACCTCTTCAGGGGTGTAGATGGGCAAAATCTTTAAAGAGTGAAATCTATGTGTTCTTCATTATTTTATTGATCTTCCGGAAGACAAACTGTTTACATGGCATCGTAATAATTCAAAATCTCTGTTCGATTTTATCGTAACTACATAATTTCTTTGGTATGACCTACCCATTTTACTATTGACAATGGTGATCCAAGTGACCATCATCACGTGGCCATGGGTTTTAAGGTTTTTAAGCAAGCCTCTCCCTATCTGGGCTTAAAAAATCTTTTGGTCTCTCGAGGCAAGAACAGATTAACCTGATCCTCCAACACTATTAGCAAATCAAGTGATTTTGACCTGGAATGATAGAGCGAATTTAGAATTTTGCACACCATCGGCTTTTCCGATTTTTAGTAAGCATAATCTAATTTGTTATGAAGTTTAAAATAATCATAGTAGTTAGAGGCACTGGCACTTTAACTATGAGATTCAGTTCTCTAAACAGCTTTTAGGAGGACTATAGGACAGATGAAGCGGTGCTCCTGGACTGACCAGGACAAAAGGGCAGTTATTAAAAACGCAAAGGAAAATTACAATAATAAAGTAAAGTCTCTGCATTGCAATTTTCATCAGACAAAAGACGACATTATGCGCACTCAGCACTGTCTCCAAATTAAGTTGCTTTAAGTTACTCAAAAGATTATTCTGAAGGCCCCAGCACCTTAATTTATCCCATAACTTGCTATGTTCTATGTTTTACTCTGTCAAAAGCAAGTGACAGGTCAACAGTAGCACAAAGATGGGTAAAAAAGGCTTATGTCATCTGTGTATTGGTGGATGTGGATGTTATGTGTGGCTATGAGGGCTCCCAGTGGCTCAATGTATAGATTGAAGATCACTGGGGAGAGTATGGAAACTTGCGGGACTGCACAGCTGATGGGTAGCATTGGTGATTAAGAGGACTGCATCTGAACAAACTGCTGGCGGTTGGCGAGGTAGGACTTGAACCAGCATAGGACAAGTTCCCTGATCTCCATACACTGATGTATGAAATGAAATGAAAACAAGCCTAATTTAAGACAGCTTTTCATATCTCATGTGGCCTGCAGCCATTGATAGCCAAAGAATGGTCATCAAACATACAGCACACATTTACACATAAGGCTAGTGTGCACACTGGAACAATATTCGTGGCCTCACCAAGGCCCAGGAAGTGGTGCTTTCCTGTTCCTGCAGATGAGCAAACCACAAACAACAGATAGCTGCCTGTTTTAACTACACACCAGTAGGTGTGACCGTTGACTTCACACCATTAGGTGTTATCTGAGATCAGCCTATGGTCTGTACAAAAAGGAAGTGTTAGATCTGATAAGGATTCGCTAACAGACACATTGACTTAAATCCAGCAGTAATAGCGCTACCGCTGGATTTAAGGGTTACCGCCAAAGTCGTGATGAGGCCCATTGTGCACATCCGCCCAGTTAAGGCCCAGTGGGTACAATATAAACTGCTAAGTAACAAGTGAGGGAGATTTCTCTAAGACAACTGTTGTATGATGCAGAGCTCCACAGATGCCCTAAAGTGCAGTCAAGGCATTCACTGAGAGGTGCAAAAACCTACCTTATGAAGGTTTACAAAGGAACCCTAAACTCACGACCACAGTAACACGCTCAGCCCTAGGTTTTACTGTTCCAGATATTGGCTATGACGAATGCACACAGGCAGGGAAACCATGTTCCTTCATACATATAAGGCCCAAGCAAAAAGGGAAGGGGGAACACCAGCAGACTTGCCAGGGCATTGAGGCCTGCAGGGCTGGGGAGGAATGCAGAGCAGAGGAGTCCTGAGCAGAGCAGTAGCAGGAAAGAGACAGCAGGAGCTGTTTCTTTTGAAGTACATTCAGCTCCAAATGTGAGTGAAGAGTGGGGGCTTGCTGAGTGCATTCAGACTGATGGTGTGTAGTATAGTGTAGCATAGCTTCATGAGACATAAAGGTTACACATGCTGTTAAACTAGAACCACCACTTGTTCATTATTTATCTATTCAAATATGCTCTTTGCCCACATGGCAATCTTGTTCATAGGTGTGATGTTATGTTATGTTATATCTGCTTTTGCTTTAGCTTATTTAATGAACATAAGCACCCTCAGGAGATAGCGGGTCACATTAAATGCATTAACATGATAAATCCTGTGTTAAGTGTATAATTCAGAGTAATGCTTCAGAGTGGTATCTCTCTGAGTCCAAGAACTTTACAATTCCTGGCTGTATATGCTTAATCATGTTGATGAGCGCACACACCTAGGCAGGCCTGTCTTTTAGTGCTGAGATACAGCCTAGGGTGAATGTTGATATGAGTGATTGATGATCAAGGGGTCTATTTTCACAGCATCAAAACGAGGAGGAGATAAGAGGCTCAGGGTCACACCTAACTCGTAGGAAATCAAGTCAGGGTGTCCGTAAGTGCCTGGAGGCCTGCTGTGTTGAAAGCAACTGAGAGGTCAAGTAGAACCAGGAGGTAGAGGTGGCCGTCGTCAAGGATACTGAGGGCGTCGTCGACCACCTTTATGGTTGTTGTCTCCATGCTGCATCTGGATCTGAACCCGGATTGATAGGTTTAGCGGAGAGTGTTTGTGTCGGTGTGTTACTGCAGTGGTGTGGCTTCAGCTTTCTCACTGATCTTACCTAGGAAGAGAAGATGTGTGATGGGGCGATAGTTACCTTGGTTGTCAGGATCCAAAGTGTGTTTGTTTAGTACCGGGAGGATTTGTCCTGTTTTAGGGTCGATGGGAAGGTGCCTTGAGTTAGGGAGCTGTTGATGATCTCCAGCTAGGAAAGAGAGCTTCTGCAGGGATTGTCTTGAGGATGGATGCTGGTAGGATGTCATCTGTATACGATTCGGCCTTGAATGCGGCCAGGGTTTTTGTCAGGTTCACTGTCGACAGTGTATTGAATGTTGTCAAGGGTGTGGAGATTTCGCAAGGAGGAACTTGAGGTGGGTCTGTGGATGCAGTGCTGGTGTCTATGTGCTCGCAAATCTGGCTGATTTTTTCTATGAATAAGGTGTTCATGGCGGTGGATTTTTCAATGGAGTGTGATTTGGCAGGTTCGGGTAGCGGGATGACGCATTGTTTGACTACTTTGAAGAGGGCTGTGCTTTGTTGTTGTATTCGGCTATGGTATTCTGATAGTAGGCCTTGGTTTGGCTGTGTTGATTAGTTTTCGCATGTTGCTCAGAGTTCGTTGAGCAGCGCCAGCTCGGATGAGGTCCTGGAGCGGCACTAAACTTTCTCTAGTTTCCTGATGACTCTTTTGCTGAAGCTGAGTTCTTGCATGTTCTTGCTTGTACCAGGGTGCTGATGATTTTGGTTTGCATGTAAGTTGTTTCAGAGGCATGTGTTGGTCGATGGAGGCTGAGAGAGTGGTGTTAAATGCTTCGTATGCGAGAGTCGCAGTTCGGTTGGGGGTGTTCGGTCATGTAAGGTGGAGGTTGGCAAGGCCTTCCATGAAGGACCTGAAGGTGTGGTGTGCTCAGGATGTTGACAGGCACGGTTAGGTGGTCAGAACAGTCAAGCGGGAGAGGAGAGCTGTAGTAGAGGATAGACAGTGCGGTGATGATTAGGTTGAGGATGGTACCTTTCTCGTGTATTGGGTCCTTTGTGTGCTGTGGGAAGCTGAGGGTGTTGAGAAGGCCAGGGAGAGCTTCCTTTATCGGTATGGTGGTCTTGTTGCCTGGGAGGTTGAAGTCTCCTAGGAAGAGGTTGTTGGTGTGTGTGAGGGGCATGGTGGTGACCAGGTCGGTGAAGTCTCCAATGAAGCTGGTGTTGGGTTTGGGTGGTCTGGTGATGAGATGGAAGGTGACTGTGTCTGTCAGGGAGAGCGGGAAGTGGCAGGAGAGGACTTTGAAGGGGCCAATGTTGTTGGCATCAAGTCTGGTGCAGGGTCACAAGGTCTTTTGGATGACTTGCAAGGCCTCTGCCTGTCTTGTTCAGCCAGTCTCTGTGTTGGATACTGTAGTTGTCAGGGAGAAGGACATCGAGGATATGGGTGGATGTCAGCGAGGTCTCAGTGATGAAGATGGTGTCAAGGTTGTGGGTAGGAATGAGGTCGGCGATGTCTGCTGCATAGGTTATAACTGAGCGGACATTGGCGAGCATAAACGTCTGTGTTGTGGACGGTAAAGGGTTGCTGAAGAGCTTGGGGCTGATGTGGGTGAGGTTGCTACATTGTGGAATCCATCCAGGGCTGATGTCATTGATGTTGGTATTGCCTGGTGATGGTGGGGATGGCCTGTAGGGACGGAGGGAAAAACACATGTTGGCGCGTGCTTACCTGTTGTCTGAGCAGGGGTTCGGGCCCTGCGTCCTCTCGGTCCAAACAGGTGCAAACAGGAATTGCCCTTTTTTTGTTGTTCATGTGTGAGGCAATGTTGCCATTTGTCAACATTGCTTTGGCAAGTGCATGCTGCATTGTGGTACCTGTCGTCATGTTCGTGTTTATAGTTGCTACTGCATGTGTACATCAGCATCTCCATGCAGGTAAGTCTGACATGCGTATGCTCCCCTGCCTGTATGTTGACGCTGGTGCGGGAGGTGGTCAAGTACAGAATTTGCATTTGCTTGTCATGCCATCCTTTGCGTAGCTATTTACACCTCCCATCCCCATTTGGGCATGTGCTTCAGAGCGCATGTGTGCTGGCTTTTCTACTCACCCACTATCCAGGTCTGTTGTCCACTGTGCGTCTACATATATCCTGGCAGCGTGCTGTTCCATAGGAACATGCCATCGTGGGTGGAACCAGGGTAGGGGGTAGGGGTACAGCAGTGGGTGATGTACAGGTTGGGGTCACAGATCACCTGCACATTCAGGAAGTGGTAGTGCTTGCAGTTATGTGGCATTGCACTTGCCGCAGGAGGGCTTTGAGCACATGGTCCAACACTGTGCATAATGTGGGCTGCCGTGCATCATGGCCACTTAGTGCTGAAAGGTGCCAGTTCCGAGGAATTGTAAGACAGACACTAGCTTCAGCAGTGGGGGGCATAGCTGTCCGGATGTTGATCCTGCTCCCTATGTCGTCCCAGATTGTGGTGAGCATCTCTGTTATGGTCTCCCTGTTGAGGCGGTACAGGTTGACCAACTGGCTGTCGGTGAGGGTCCAGGGTGAGGGCCTAACCCTGGGGAGCAGTGCGTGCCTTGCCTGGGCTCTCTTCCATCTCCTCTTCCCCCCCCCCAAACTCCCCCCTGTGCTCCCTGTGCCCTGGCCTGGTTGTCCTGTCTCTCTACTTCAGCTGCAGCATGAGCAGCTGCCTGTCCAAGCTCACAGTGGCTAGTGGCAGCATGGTGTTTGAAAAAGTGTTTGGGGTAGAGGTGTGCCTTACGTAGCACTCTGGAGTGGATTGGGATCACCTATGGCTTATTTCAGGCACCTGTGCTCATTTACCTCCAGGTGGAAGCTGGAGGAAACTGCACTGTGTTTTCGGAAGTATTAGCACTGGTTTTCGGCACTAATACCGCCAAACGTGGACTTGTGATGCGTGTGGCTGGCTGTAATAGTGCCTACTGATTTTACAGTCAGCGGTATTTGCACCGGCTCATGATCCAGCAGAGCAGTATTGGTGGCGTTAATCCCGTGACCGCCACTTTTAAGGGTTACCGCCAGACTTGTAATGAGGCCCACAGTCCCATTATATCACACTTTGACAAACCCAGTTTGACAAGTACAGCATAATCCAGTTTGATACCCCAGTATATTTTGCTATGATATTCCCAGTTTGAAAATCCCAGCACAATCACAGTTGGTTAAATGCCAGTATGCTCCTAGTTTGACATTTGCAGATTAGTGCCACAGCCATGCACCCATGAGCAGCCAGCCCACAATGCCCACGCATTGTCACCAGATGTCCAGGGATGGCACATGGGGAAACCAGCATACCACATGCATGGTGTGAATACACTTCCACATGACAGCCACCATGTCCGCTGCACATGTCACCAACATACACCTATGTAACATATGCTGCAAGGGAACAGGGTACATATGAAGCACAAATGCATGGCACAAGAGACACTGCATGCTCAGGCATAGAATAGACACGTCGTGAAATGAAGGCCCATATGCATGCATGAGTAGTCCATTGACCTGATAATGTGTAAGTCCACCCCACACCTTACACCGTGACTAATGCCTGTGCCTCCCCCCATGCAAGTGACTGTGGATACCCACAGTTGCCATGGCTAATGATCCCTGTGCGTGGTCCACAAACACTGCAGGATATTGCCTACAACCACACTCACAGCAGTGTCTGTGTGTGCATTGAGCGTACCTTCGGCCTCTTGAAGGCACGTTTCTGTTTCCTCGACTGTACTGGTGGAGCCCTGATGTACATTCCAGAGAATGTGGGCAAAATTGTGCTTGTCTGTGCCATACTGCACAATATCTGCCTGAAGAGGAATGTTCAGCTACCCCCTGAAATGGAGATGCCAGCCCAAGAAGGTGATGATGCAGTACCTGTGGCAGAGGCAAATGTATGCATTGCCAGAGAGGACATGAGGGATGGGAGAATGGCACGCCAGGGAGTGATAAACAATTTTCTTTTTAAACCTTCACAAGGCACAAGCCATGCACGACTGTGTGACACCAACTCAGTCATTAAACTCGGCAATGACACAATCAGGAATGTCCTCACATTGATGAACTTCAATTGTGTTTATAGAATGCAGTGCCCCAACTATCTCCCCTACCCCTTCCCACCACCAACTCCTCAGCACACTAGCCTCCTCCTACAAACTCCCCAGCACACTATCCCCTCTCAACCTCCCACCACCAACTCCCCAGCACACTATCCCACTTACCCCTCCCACCACCAACTCCTCAGCACACTATCCTCCTCCCCTCCCACCACCAACTCCCAGAACACTATCCCTTCTCCCCCTCCCACCACCAACTCCCCAGTACATTATCCTCCCTACCACCTCCCACCAGCAAGTCCCCCACACATTATCCCCTTCTCCCCTCCCACCATCAACTCCCCAGCATGGCCACTCAAGCTAATCAGTGTCTCAGAGTCCCCTACAACGGTGGCCTCTTCCCCCCTGCCAGCCCCCAGTGAGTTTGGACAAAGAAGGCACTGTCACAGACGCCTCAGCGTTCTCTGCTCTGGCTCATCTGTAGGAGTGGTTGAAGTGGAGGGAACAGAGCCTGTCCCCAGTAATTGTTGCCGTTGCACCTCTGTGCTCTGCCGGATGGCCTATGCCAGTGCAGAGACGCCTTCAGTCATCTCCCTGACCCTCTGGGCATACAGTGTCGGGCAGAGTCGGTCGCAGAGCTGCTCTGCAGCCTTCGAGGTAGGAGAGAAGTATTTTTTCCTTGGTTGTTACCGAGTGGTGCTGTGCTGGAGGAGGAGCTGTCCTCAAAACCTCAATTTGCACATGGAGCAGCCGCAGTGTTGGTCGCAGAGTTGCTCGGCAGTCTGCACAGTCCGCACAGGCTAAGAAGGCCCGAGAACTGGAGGTTCATATGTGCCATTAGAGGTTTTGAGCATTACTCTGCGTTTCCTACTCCAGCTTACGTTTCCTACTCCAGCTTACTCCCCGAGTGCCTCCCATGTTCATCTGGTACTGGCTATGCTACCATGTTTCGAGAGTGACTGCAGGCTTTGCCTTTGAGCTCTAATGCTCTGTGCCCATGTGTTTCCAACATTGACCCAGGAACTGATTCGGTACAGTGCATTGCCTCTGGGAGCTACGGAAGATTTACTGTGGTGGCCAGCTGTCCTTGCTGGTTGCAGTGCGTGGCCCCTGGACAAGATAACCTTCCCACTGAGGTCTTCCTCTGATCTTGCTGCTCCTTTGGGGCTTGTTGAGGGCGAGCCTGCTTGTGCGGATATGTCTGCCCATTGACTATTACAACTGCATGATCCGCTCTTTCCTTATCCCCTCCCCTTTTCCCCTTTATTTGAATTACCTACTTTTCGCTGTTGGGCATCAACTGAGGTTGGTGCGGTTACCTGGACAATCATTCCAGGATCGAAGAGAGACCCCCCAAACCTGCCCCTTGTAGGGCAGTTAATCATGCCTCTAAACAGTCATCCTGCTCCTTTCCCCTCAATAAAAATAAACTGACTAAGCAGCCGCATGCTACAGCTAAGCATGGTACTAATAAACCTCAACATTCAGCTCAAAAGAAAATGACTACCTATTTTGAAACAAAGTCTACCATAGCTAAGAGCGGGAGTGAGTGAACCAAGAAGCCAGCAAAGCAGCAGTGTGACAATATCCTACAAAGCTCTTTTTTGATTGACAACAATCAATCGTTTCTTAACCACTGCCTTACTTTGAAGCGGCTTTCTTTAGCCCCCAATGATTGCAGACAAATAAACATTGTAAACTCTTATCTGTCTGACACTCCAGATCTGTAACATTTGGTAACACCTACATTTTCCTATTCTTCTGTGAGTGAAGAGGCAGAGTCTGAATTTGCCCAAGAAGTTAATCCGAAGTGTCCAATAGGGGGCGCCTCAGACGTGACAGTCTCTCCATCAGATACGATTCTAGCCAAACTTGATGCACTTTTTTCTCTCTGCTCATAATTGGCAGAGGACCACTTATCGATCCACATATGCTGGGCCATATCAATGAATCCACGGCAGCCAGGCCCAAGATCGTCAAAGCTGCTCCTCCTTCTTCAAGAGACCTCTCACATACTGTACCATCTGTGAGGAGACTTCTCCTGGAAAAGGAGGCTCCAGTTAAGCCCAGGAATCCCACTTCTTCGTCCTTGTCCCTTATCAAAAAAGTGTCTTCCCATCCTGTTACCTTGCAGGGCCCCAAGCTGAGTGTAACAGCGTCCTGCAGAAAGCAAGCCCTTGATGCTATCTAAGTGGAACAGTCAATACTGGCCAGTCCTGGTGCTTCGCCCAAGGAGAAAAAGAGGCGCAGGATGAAGACAGGGGGTGGGTTACCTCCGCCTCTTCTTTTAAAACATGGGGATGCACTTGCCACCCCGGTAGCGGTGCTCCCCTCTCTAAAATGCCAAGACTTCATCCGGGCTCCTTCCACACCTAGCAACTATTTAGCTGTTAACACCTTTTCGGATGGCGCTACATGTCAAGTGATGTTGTACGGTCCCTCGGCAGGAAAGCAGTCCTTTAGTGAGTAAGAAAAGACAACGGCTACCCCTCCCTTAACCTCAAAGTTAAAGATCTATCTGGTACTTCGACAAACTGTAATGCAGAGTTCCATTCCATTGTGCATAACACTGGAGCCCCCAGGAAGGCATTTCCATTGCCGCCTACTCAGCCGACCCATGCTGAGGGCATTTCGAATTTGCTCCTAGCTGCATGGCATTCTTGTCTGAAGCCATGGAGTAGACCCGGGGAAAATGAGAGGCTGCACACTGACTTCCGCCGAAATCAAGCTGGCTTAAAATACATCAAGATAGTTGAATGAGAGCCTTCAAATACCAGTACCTTCTTGAATCAAACATGGGTGCTCAAACTGCTGCAGCTTATACCTGATCTTAGTGGTCTCACTTCTGAGGACATAGTGACTTTAGAGTTGCCTCCTTATCATAGCTTCACCAACTGGGTATTGCTGAAATTGGCTTCTCCTCTGATTTCGGATTGTGTTTGTAAAAATGCCACCCTGCTTTATGATTTGGATTTTGATAAATATGTCTTTTATCTAGCCTCTGATCAGATTGCTTGGGCCCACATGCCACAAGGTGGCCTTACTGGTCCTAGCTGGGCAGTAACTCACGTTTAGACCAACGATCAAGGGCCTGTGTCTTGAAAGGGAAGAAGGATCGGGGTGTGGTCTCATGTCCCCCATTGAATTGAACTCAGGAACTTGCACCCGGTCCATTACATTACTTTCTTGGAACACCCAGGGCCACCGTTCTTTCCTGACTAACCCTAAGGGTGGAAAAGAATTATTGACATCTCACATCTTCTGTGTACAGGAAACCTGGCTTACGTCCCTCTTTTATCTGGATGGCTATTCCATGTTTTTTCCCTTTCCTCCCCATCAATTTTGTGACGCCCTAAAGGTGGGCTCTGTATTGGGGTTAGGTGCGACTATTCCCTGACTCCTTTTCATGCTGTAAGGGAGGAAAAACATTATTTGGCAGGTACTATACCTGATTTCCCTGCAAATGGGGGTGGCACACTGGTCTAAAACTGCTAGCCTAATAGATATTGTTCATGATACATTGTGTGAGTGGTTGGGTGAAATAAAGGCTGGGGACATTATCCTCACGGGTGACTTTAATGTGGATTGTTCGGATGAGTATGGGTCCCCAGCGGGAGTTCACATGGGCCCCACCATAATTAAGCAAGCGAGTGACAAGAGGTTCTCTCTGCTTTCGACCTGATTCCCCTGTCTACCGAATCCCCTCTACTGAACTTCACATGGTCCATTGGGGTAAGTCACAGCAGAATTGACTTTATGTTTGTAAATAAGGCTATCAGAAACCAAGTACCCCAACTTCGCACTCAATCTGTAAACATGAGTGATCATGTCACATTAAAAATGGCATGTAAAAAGGTTCATACAAAACCCACGGAGTATCTTCGGCCAACCCTCTAGTTAACATAGCAAGAAACAGAATACTCTGGTCAACAGCCATTATTGACAGTTTTTATCGTGCACTGACCAGGGAATATCTCATGACAGAATCCATCTTGGATAGATGTAATTGGGATTTGGGGCAGCTAATGGATGTTTTTCTGCCACAGGGACTCAAACATCTGACCAAATGTTTTAAATCCTCCAAGCAGGGTGCCTCTTATGATGCCGTAATCGCGGCCAAGAAAAGAGCACTGAGGTCCCAGCTTAGATACACCAAGTGGAACATGGCTAAGCAGTTAAGGGAAGGCAGTGGCCAACTTAAAATCTTTAAAAAATCTATTTCGGGTATGGCTCAAGGGCCATAAAATCATCTATACTTCCGCAAGATGGCAGCTCATATGTACGTGGATCGTCATGCTCGATTCCAAGAAATTTTGGCATATGTTGGGTACCTTCTGAGTCAACTCTGAGGCACAGGAAGTCTGCTGCGTCGCTGAGGTAGCCTGGGGTAGATACATATTGGACCTGTATTTTTGCTCGGAGGAACCTAGCAGCGCTTCCCTAGTTATCTCTATGACCAAAACCACCGTCTGGCACCATGTGGCAGAAGCCGATTTACAGGGAATGATTATGAAATCTAAAGCCTCTGGGGCTGTTGGCCCTGACTGCCTTTGTAATGCAGCACTGAAGATGGCCCCATCTTTTTGGGCCACTTTGCTGAAACAGCTCTTTCTACGTATTGTCGAGACGGGACATCCCACAATCCTGGCGGGACTTGATATTGGTCTCCGTTTTTAAACGGGGATTGCGCGCTAACCCCTCCTGTTTTCACTTATTTGCTATGTTAGATTGTAGCTCGAAACTCATTGCAGGCCTATTGCTTCAGCTGCTGAACTACTGGGTGGAAAGAGAACATCTTCTCGGGCCCGCATCAGTCGGCCTTTAGAAGGGACTTTAATACCTCCCATTCTATCTGGATCCTCCAGACACTTATATCTGATGCCCATAACTATCCTGATATGCCACTGCACTTATGCTTTGTAGACTACAGTGCTGCCTTTGATAGTGTGATTCGACCTCGCCTATAGGACAAATTGGTAGCGTGGGGAATAGACAGCACATTGTTGTATTTCATAAAGCTGCTGTATTCTGATACCAGGGTCAAAGTTAGACTCTCGCAAGAGAGTGCCATGTCAGGGTTTTACCAAACCAACATGGGCCTCAAGCAGGGGTGTGCTTTACACAATCTGTTATACAATCCTATTATACAATCTGTATGTATCAGATATGCAGCATTTCTTAAAATAATCAACCTCCACGATTTGGCAGAGAGGAGATAGTCTGCCTTATGTATACTCAGTGGTCATGGACAGGACCGCCATGGGACTGCAGCGATCATTAAATGCGCTGCATGCATATTAACAAATCAATGGTCTGAAAATTAACCTATCTAAGAACAAGGTTATGATTTGTAGTAAGAGGCAGAAATGTAACGGGCGATTTTCGTGGGTCCTGGATAGTGCTCGCCTTGATTATGTCCTTGGCTACAAACACCTCGGTGTACAGGTTTCGGCTTCTCCGTCCTTGGCCCACCTGAAGGCGGGGATAGTTACACAAACCTGGGCCAAGTGGCTGACTTTAAGGAGGGTTATCCTTGAGAATGGTGGTAGATCTACTGAAGCCCTGGTAAATGCATATAGGGTGTCGATCATACCGAGCATCCTATATGCTCTTGAAGTTTTTCCTTTGAGGGCTGTGTCATGGCTTCCCAAACTCGAGGCTAACATCTTGCGCTCTATACTTAATCTACCTATTTCTATCCCGGTTGAGGCCCTGCATTTGGAATTGGGCCTACAATCACTTTTGGCCCATTGAAAAGTGGCGGCATGCAAGTTCTGTGTTGAAATCAAATTTAACGGGAGCGCTAATTGCTCCTTGCTATACTGAACTCTGGACCATTGTAGTCTTCGCTCTAAAAGCACTTGGTTCAGGGATTTGGAGACTATGGTGTGTTTGCCTGCCGAGATATCAATCTAACCTGCTCTAACATGTGTGACGTCCCCATATTTCTGAGTGGGTCGAGTGGTAAATCCTGTATCCATAACCGCATTATAACCCTCAGCAGACTGGCGTTGATGAGCAGGTGCACAGTGTATTCCCAGCAGGGCCTATTCAGAGATTCTCAGCGTAGATATCTTGTCACACTCTATCTCCATGTCTTTATCAGATTTATACTCCATCTTCGACTTGATATACTCCTAGCTCTGGATTATACCGGGGCATGGAGGGGCATAAAAAGAGAGGAGCGCCTCCGCCGGTTATGCTCTGCCAAGGGGAAAACGGCGCGACATGTCCTCACGGATTGTCAGGCACTGAGTGTTTTTTACCTACCGGGATATGCAAAATTTGTAAATTTTGGCTCTTATCAGTTCTGGAGTATGCCTTATTGTGGGGAATCGTACGTTATTTCTGCTGCCGCCTTCCAAGTATGACTTAAAATTAAGTTAACATACTCCTTTTATAAGTGATTGCATATCTAGAGAGAATGGATGAACTTATGTGCAATGTGTCATATCTAAAATTAAAAGTATATTTTACTGGTTTGAGATGAAGTATTGTTTTCTGTACCTTATGATGCCATTTTAATGTATTTTATGGTTTTATGTGCGAAAGGACTTAATGTTTCCTACATGCACTAAAATAAAAATAAAAGTGTCAGGGTGGCCATGCTGGCAGTTGTCTCTGCCCTGTTCCGAGAGATGGCCTGCACAATCCTGCGGGTACCTCCTTGAATACTGTCTCTAATGGCCCACAGGTGTTCAAAGTGCGTGTGGCCAATTGCATCCATCTCCCATTGTCTGCGCTCCATGTCCTCAAGCTCTGCGATAGCATGCTGTGTGTAGGTGTGTGCTGTGTGGGAGAGTGGCTTTGCACTGGACCTGAGCTGTATTCAGGGGAACCATATGAGGGAGTGTCAACGTCCGGCTCAGGTGACAGTGCACGCCAGTGGCGGCATGGATGTCTATCCAGGGAGTGTGGACACTGACAGCGTGAAGGGCTATCCGGGGAGTTTGGACACTGGTGACATGGAGGGCTATCCGGGGAGTGTGGACACTTGTGGCGTGAATGGCTATCCGGGGAGTGTGGATGCTGACGGCGTGGAGGGCTATCCAGGGTTTGTGGCCCTTTGGCAGGCGGTGACACTGAGCTGTGTCCCCCTGAGACTCTTCAATCACCCTGCCAGCAAGTGTGGCCTCAGTGTCTGTGCCTCCACTGCGAGTGTGGGTGCAGGCGGTCCTCACACTGTTCCTGATGGCCTGTGATGTGGGCATTGGCATGGCCCTGCTGTGTTTCGGTGTCACGCGGCGGGACATCCACCTCGGAGTAGCCTGAGTGACCCTTTGCGGGGTGGTGGTGGAAGACCTTGCGGGCCCGGATATGCTGCTCCCAGGTGGGCCTGCAACCTCTTCCTCCTCTGGCAATGCATGAGTGACTGTAGGGTTCATAGGAAATGTCATCAGGTATGGTTCCCCCACTTCTGTTGGCATGGAAGACACATTTGCTATGGTACAGAGAGGAAACCCAAACAAATAGGCATGTGGGCATGGTTGGTCAGATGGTATTATTGCATGTGGGCCCAGCATCATGGGGTTGCTTGTAGCGATCAGTGGGTGTCACATGGCCTGTTGGTCTTTGGCCTGTGTGTGTGGAGGGCAGGATGTTCATGCAGGGGAAACTGACATCTGACATGCATGCTTGTGGTCCTTCATGCCCCCATATGCCGTCCCCGGTGGCACTCACATGGTGGGATGGGGTGTGGCTTAGTCCATAGCACAGGCATGGTTCTATGGGGCACTGCTGTGCAGCCAGCAAGTCTGCACT
This sequence comes from Ambystoma mexicanum, assembly GCF_040938575.1. Lineage (NCBI taxonomy): Eukaryota > Metazoa > Chordata > Amphibia > Caudata > Ambystomatidae > Ambystoma > Ambystoma mexicanum. The sequence continues at coordinate 243,437,240 of NC_090926.1, read as the reverse complement.
GTGGTACACAATGATTGGCAGGCTGAGCACATATTGGTGTGGGGGGCGTGTACTTCCCTGTGGCTTGTCTGCCATGCCAACAGTCTGCACTGTGGTGCACAATTATTGGCAGGCTGAGCACATATTGGTGTGGGGGGCGTGTACTTCCCTGTGGCTTGTCTGCCATGCCAACATGGGGCAGGCCAACTGGGCCTGCAACATGCTGGTGTGACTGCTGCACGGTGTCGTGGTTACTCACGCACCTCAACCTTTCTGGCACAGAGTACGACAGTAGGGGTGTGGCACGCATGGCATTTGGTTGGGTCACCTGCCACCCCTTCCTGCTGCTGTGACGCTCAGGATTGCCCTTGGTGCCTTGCCACATGGCTGCTGTGCAGGGTGGCTAATGTGCCACCCCATCACTCCACCCTGTTGGCATGCCCAGCTTCTCGGTCTGCTGACATGTGTCAATGTCTACTGAGGCATCTTAATGCTGGTCTATCATTTGTGCATGCACTTGTGTTGGGGGTGTAAGGGGGTTGACTCACCACCTGCCTCCTGGCTGCTGGAACTTACCTTCACACTGCCAACTCCCTCTAGCCCTTCGATGTCCAGCACTGTACTACATTTCTCCTCCCAGGTGGTGAGGACCAGTGGGTCCACAGTGCCTCCTCAGTCGCCAGGGACTCCTGGCAGTATTGTGACAGCAGTTCCTGCACCCTGACCCTCAGGTTGTTCCACTACTTGCTGCAGTCCTCTCCATCACAGGTTACATGTGCCACTGCTGTCAACTACTGGCAGATGGTATTCCAGATGTATGTCCTGCGCTGCTGGGTGGTCTCAGGCTGCCGACTGCCATAAAGATCTTCACAGTGGGCAATGAACTCATCTGTGAGGACCACCAGCTCCCCCTCCCTAAATTTGGGTTTGCGCAGGTGATGTTCTGCTACCTTGCCTCTTATCCTCTCCTGGGACATTCTTGCTTCTTTTCAGGACCGGATGGCTGCTGGAAGTGGAAATATTTAATTATTTAATGGATTGTGTTTTTCAAAATGGCCACCACAATGCTCCCAGACCGGCGATCACGCAATTTCTGCCAGCGCTATTAGCCCCGGTGCTAACAGCGCTGGCATAGCAGGAGGTAGCACAATTAGCATTGAGGTAACCCTTAATTCTATGTATTTTCCGCTGGGTGCTTATAGCGTTACCACCGGAGTCTGGCGCCTTTACGGCAGGTTGTGATGCAGCGCTAATACCACTGCACGACCCAGCAGTAGCGCTATTTCTGCTCAGTGGAAATTGCGCCAAATTACTACCCGCTTGTGATGAGGCCCACAGTTAGGAAGATACTCAGGTTTGTGTCTAGGACTACATCAATGGCAGGCATACACTGCGGTTTTAGTGCCAGCACAATAGCCACCTTTGTGGCAATTTTAGTGCTGATGAAATGAAAAGGCTTGAACGAATGTTATCGCTTTCAGAATGGCCAGAGTGACACTGGTATTAGTGTCAGGGGTGACACCCGTGTAAATGTTGTCATTGCAATCCTCCTTATACCTTTTCTAAGGTGAGCATCATGGAACCGGTGGCTTCATGCTCTCAGGACTCGGACTTCGTCAGATTCAATAAATGCAAATCCTGACATTGTGCAAGTGCTACACACAAAGCAAATCCAGTCTCTGCTCCAGTGCTAATACAAGGTCAAATTGGGTCACTACAACAAGTAATGCGTGTATGTCAAAAATAATTTCCCAGCGAGAGGCGATGCTATTGGACCCCAGCAATAAATGCCTATTGGCTTGCAAGCTGGGTGGGAGCCAGCCTGCAAGCCAATAGCAGACACTGCCTGGGACTAGAGTGTTTACTGGGGCAACCTTTGCAGGTTGTATCTCGGCCAGGTCCTAGATCACAGTGAGGATCATGTGTCTCCCTGCTTTCCAGTACAGCCAACAGCAGGTAAACCTCCTCAAGCCTGGCAGAGTGCCAATATGCCTTAACTGAAAAAGGCCCGAAGTGTACGATTCAAAGCCCTGTAGAGGCAAGTTAACAACCCTGGGCATATTGAGGGCCATTACTGAGTACTAAGGTCCTCATCATGGCCTTGGCGGTTTCCTGGTGATAATTTCGCTGGGATGCTGCCAATGCAATAGCGTTACCACAACTCGGTCCGGCGCTAGTACCGGAGTTGCGGTAAGGCCGTTACTCCCCTTATTTTTTTTAGAGTCCATAGGACTCTATGGGGCAGTAATGGCGCTATTAGCGCCCGTGCAATTACCGCTGGGCTAATAGCGCTTATTATGGGTGGAAAGGGGAGGTTTTTACCTCCAGCAAAAAACTGGAGGCAAACCGCTAATAGCATTACCGGTGCATTTATACCACTCTGCCCAACCCCTGATGAGACCCTAAAGCTTGCTAACACCAAACACACACCAGCTGTTGCCAGCTGATAACCCTATGCTGCACTCACAGCTGGTGTGTGTTTGGTGTTTCATATTTTAGGATCTCGAGTGGCCTTGAGAATCTCCCTGCTGCACGTGAAGCTGTAAATGAACTACCTGAGTTCAAATGATCATATCCTAGCGAAATGACCTGAATTTATATACTTTTAATATTGTTGTGCCTTCCAACATATACTGTTTTCTGATTACCCTAAAGCTTATTACCATTCCCTGCAGCGACTTATTGACGGCATTAGCACCGCCGCGTAACCTTCAAGGCGTGAAGGGATAAGTTATTTCAGGGTAGCAAAAGGGCCATGAATGGGAAAGTGCCACGTTTGGTACCCTAAAAACCCTGCACAAATTAGACGGCTGCCATGGAAATGGCAGCTGACACTCCATGTGAAGTCCCCCCTCCATTTCCAAGGTGGTCACCCTGAAGCAGCAGGTTGCTGGCTCAGAGGAGGAATGTGTGGTGGCAGCTGCTTCATGTGGCAATGGTGGTAAGTGGTAAACTGTTTAATGAAAATGAGGGAGAATGACGTGCGTGAGCTAAGTGAGTGGAGGGCAGAGGGGCACGAAGGGAGCAGGGGGCAGACACAAGCATCCAACAGTTTTGCTCAGAGCATGGGCGTAAACTACTTGGTAAGCCTACCATCCAAGGAACGTGGGTGGTTGCACCTGACTGCTAATGCAAATGAGCAATGATATTCTAAGTGGCTGCACTGGAATAATATGTATTAATAAAGATATTTGGCACTGGATATGCATTGACACTTAGATATTGATGTATTAATCCTGTTGTGCAGTGCCCTGTATACCTTTGTGCCAAGATTGCGCTTTTAGTAGGTAAGATAGCTCATTGGGTTGAGCGCTCACTGCTGTGGTCTGTGTCTGATCTTCAGCTTGCAGGTTTGAATCACTGCCAGGCCAACTCAACCATTCAGCCTTCTGAGGTCAATAAATGAATACCAACAGGTTGGGTTATATTGTATGCAAATATGTTCTATGTAAAGCGCTTTGGTGAAAGCTCTATATATAACACATCAAATGTATTGATTAACTATATAATAAAATAAAAGTATATGTTTTTCGATACCTGTGCAAGTAGATAAAATAAGGGTGATTAAAGACTACACTTTTTGTATTCCAGACACCCGCCCGAACTACAACATCCATTATCAAGAAGACAGAGAGATGCTCACCGCCTTCAGCTGGGATGACCAGAACATCAGACGAATATTCATTAGGAAGGTGAGGAAGTGTCAGTGATTGGCTCTTATGATGCCTTGCTGCTGTTTGCATAACTCCTTCCACCTGTGACCGGGCCAGGATCAACTTGTCATTTTCTTTGAGATCCCTCACTTCCATAACCATGGTTGCCTCCCTCTATTATGTTGTTTCTGTAGAAACCCAGGAATCAATTTAAGGATTTGATGAGCAGGAGAACAAAAGAGCTTGTGTATTGGGAATGAGGGCTCAATGTACAGCGTGCTCCAACATTAGCACTTAAGTGCTGGTGGGTTCACTCCATGCAATTTACTCACATTTGCATAACGGAGTGCAAAGGCAAAGTGTAAAAACAGGCGTTATGATCCTTATGCCCTGCTTTTACACTTCATTTTGTAGAAAAGTGTAAATGCCACCTGGCATTAGTGCATGGTGGACAGCATTTACAATGTATTCTGAAGGAATACGCCTGCTCTCTTACACCACCGTGAAAATCTTATGCTGCTATAAATCAATGAGGCATCTGAAGACCGAGGAGGAATGTGTGGTGGAAATGTTAAATCTGTTTCATGTCCCTATTCTGCCACTAAATACAAAATGGTTGCAAAATCCCCCATAGTCTAGGTAAGTAAATTGTAGACAGATTACACCTTGAATTTAGACCTTACTTTCACTTACTGTCACAAAATGGCCCCTGTGTATTTTAGATGTATCCAAATGCCCCTTTATACAAATTCCCAAAGACACAGGGTTAATTTGAACGACAGCAGCTGGCCTCAGAGGCAAAGCTGGCTCCTGGTAGTAGTTTGTGCAATCTAATCAGACTCTTCCAGGCTACAAACTGAAGCTAAATAGCAGCTAGCATTGTCGATCTCAGAACTCCTCCTCACAGGGCCTTTTTTTTCTGTAAGCATAGCCAATTCCTCCTGAGATCTTGCTTCCACAGAAGCTGCTTCTTCTAACAGTGCCCTTGTTTCTCTAGGCACAACATCGATCTCTTCTAATCTTCCATGTATGGGTGTGTTTTCTTTGCTTTCGGCCCTCGTTTCTTTAGGCCCAGTTCCAATATCCTGTAATTTTGTATGTGTGGATGTGTTTTCTTCTCCTCCAGCCCTTGTTTCTGTAGCACAGCTTCTCTCTCCTGAGATCTTGCATCTACGAATTTCCTTTCTTCTCCTCGAGCGCTCGTTTGTGTATGCACTGCTTCTATCTCTTGAGATCTTGCATCTGTGGGTGTGTTTTCCTCTCCTTCAGAACTCGTTTTTGTAGGCAGGGCTTCAATCTCCTTAGATGTTGCATCTATGGATGTGTGTTCTTCTCCTCGGGCATGGCTTCTGTCTTCTGAGACCTTGCAGATATGGATTTGCTTTTTTCACCTACAGCCATGGTTTCTGTGCACACTGCTTCTGTCTGCTGAGATCTTACATCTATCGATGTGTTCTCTTCTCCTTCAGCCCTTGTTTCTGTAAGCACTGTGTCTATTTCCTCAGCATCTATGGATGTGCGTTCTTCCTCTTCAGCCCTCATTTCTGAAAGCACAGCTTTTACCTCCTGAGAGCTTGCATCTGTGAGTGTGTTTCTTCTCCTTCAGCCCTCATTTATGTAGGCACTGAGATCTTACATCTATGGATGTGTTCTCTTCTCCTCAGCCCTTATTTATGTGAGCAAAGCGTCTATCTCCTGAACATCTATGGATGTTCTTTCTTCTGATTTAACTCTCATTTCAGAAGGCACAGCTTCTATCACCTGAGAGCTTGCATCTGGAATGTGTTTCTTCTCCTTCAGCCCTAATTTATGTAGGCACTGCTTCTATCTCCTGAGATCTTACATCTATGGATGTGTTCTCTTCTCCTCAGCCCTTATTTCTGTGAGCAAAGCGCCTATCTCCTGAACATCTATGGATGTTCTTTCTTCTGATGTAACCCTCATTTCAGTAGGCACAGCTTCTATCACCTGAGAGCTTGCATTTGTGGATGTGTTTTCTTCTCCTTCAGCCCTCATTTCGGTAGGCACTGCTTCTATCTCCTGGGATCTTGCTTCTGTTAATGTGTTTTCTTCTCCTCAGCCCTCGTTTCCGAATGTACTGCTTCTATCTCCTTACATCTATGGATGTGCTTTATTTTCTCTCATCCCACATTTCGGTAGGCAAGACTTCTATCTCCTGAGCGCTTGCTTATATGGAATTATTTTCTTTTCTGTCAGCCCTCGTTTATGTAGACACAGCTCCGATCTCCTGAGATCTTGCATCTATGGATGTGTTTTCCTCCCCTTCAGTCCTTCTTTCTGATGGTAAAGCTTCTATCTCCTTAGATCTTGCTTCTGCGAATGTGTATTCTTTCTCCTTCTGCCCTAATTTCTGTAGATACTGCTTCTATCTCATGAGATCTTGCATCTGTGGATGTGTTTTATTCTTCTTCTTCAGCCCTCATGTCTGTAGGCATAGCTTCTATCTCCTGAAATCTTGCATCTGTGGATGTGATCTTTTCTTCCTTAGCCCTCGTTTCTTTTGCATAGCTACTATCTCCTGAGATTTTGGGTCTGTGGATGTGATTGTTTCTTCCCACGCCCTCGTTTCTGTAAGCATGGCTCTTTATTTCCTAACCCCCTCCTTCAAAGACCTACCTTCTGTGATGTGTTTCTGTAAGCATGACTGCACCTCCTGGGTCTCATTAGAGAGGAGGATGGGCAAGATAAATTAAACTAAGTTATTAGGCAAGATGAGTAAACATTAGAAAAGCTAATACAATCTTATAAATTTGAGCAGATTTTACAGTGCAGGTGAAACATGGCTTGTGAATCAAAATTCATGTAAATGTGTAGCCATGGTGGTTTGCCAAGTGTCCACGGCAAGGGCAATATGAGAGCAAAAAAAGAGTGTTACCTTTCTCCTGAAATCGTGTGTCAATAGAAGTGAGACCTTATGCCAGAGCCTTCATTTCCATGAGAATGACTCCTCCTTCCAGATGCATCTCATTATTAGCTGCACTCTACCAGAGTCTTGGTTTCTGTAAACAGGGCTTCTTTCTGCTGCGCTTCCGTCTAGCGTGCCGCACCTCTTCACCAGATCGTCCAGTAGTGTATCGCCATGATTTAGAACCTTGATTCTTTAATTCCATCAGCATCAGGTCAGAATAAGGAATCCCACATGTAGTATTGAAATTACGTCACTGCACTGTCTGCATCAGTAAGGCACTCAATGGTAATTGCACTAATGATTGCACTGATGACAGCAAACAAGCAATTAAAAGGTCTGACCAACAGCGCCATCATAGCTTCCTGTTTTTTTAATGTGTCAAAACAGAACATCCGCTGTCTTCGCCTCATGAACGTATTATTCCCATTGAGGAAATTCCTCTTTGGAATTTTGATGCATTTAATTTTGCTTTGCTTTAATTTGGGTTGTTGCCCATAATTTAGCCCTCTGCTTTGTTTTTCATTGAAGCCAACGGTATTTTTTCTTCCTCAATATCGAATTCACACTGGCCCTATGATAACAGGCTCTCTATGAAACACTGGTCACTCTTCAAATTCCTTCTACTTGTCTTTCAATCAATCGGTTTGCTATCCTTCCTATTTGATGTTATCCTTCCTTTTGTGTCCCTCTGTTATAGCTACCTTCACTCCTTTTCCTTTCTCGCCCTCTACCACTGGGGCACCCTACAGCCAGAAACCAAAAGTGTCACCAACATCCTTGCATTCAAGATTCCCCCTTAAACTGCATAATCTCCCACTAGAAGGGAATCGTGCACTGTCCCATCAGATTCACTCTCATATTGCTAACTCTCTATTGTAAGGCCACTGCCTGCTGGACTGCTCAGATCTCTAATCTCGGCCTGGAGGGAAATAGCGGCCACATTTTAACAGATTGCCATCCTCTCGCCAATCTCGGCGAGATGTTGAGGAAGATTGACAAGCCTGCAGTTCACTTTAACCTCGATCTATGCAGCACCTATCGTATGGTCAATCTCCCACTGGAGAGCAGGCACCTCAAGTCTTTCATAACCTGTCCAGTGTCTACTGACGTACCGAAGCCTTTTCTAAAAATACGTTCTATTTCTCCGTTGTTAATATAGGCTCTGCTGCTTCCAGACGTTATACAGGCCATATGCATTGACTTCTTTTCGCTATTTAAACAGTAGGTCCAAAATGCATCGTTTTTTATGCTGTCATAGCTTCCAACAAACCTTCCGAATAACATCATATAGAGAGGACCCTTTGCCCTACACTCCGTTAGAACGTGTCTGATCGATTCCATCATTGCACTTACTTTACAAATCCGACACCTCCTCTCTGAAGCAAGGATTCCCAATTCAGGGCCTTTAACCATAAGTCCTGGGAGTCTATTTGTATGAATGCACTGTATGTATCTTTGGAAATTAGGATCAGGGCAAAGAAGCAGATAGTTCTGGGGTTTGTTGTAGGACACCTCTGTTACAGGTCTATCAAGCTTCAGCGTGACCATAGGATCGTAATTGTTCACCCAATCCCATTGTTCCACCTTCAGCACAAATTGCTTCTTTAGTTCTAGGTAGCCTAGTTCCCAGTCAGGGCACCAATCTATCTGTTTGAAGGTTACATGTAACAGTAATAGATAGTCATCAGTCACATCCTTGGCGTATGATTGACCCAATCATTTAGGTAAAGGGCGTTTGCATGTGGTCATGGCTCCAATATAGAATAGACTTCTTTGTTTGAGTTCCATTGCTGGTAAGGACATCAGTCCTAGTTCCAATCAGAGAGAAACTAAATTTGCACAGCATCCTGTGCCAAAATGTTCCCTCTATCACTATGAGCAACGTAAGGTCCCACATTGACAGTGTCTACAGGCAGTATACCATTACTGCACAGAAGCACTGTTTATAAAAATGTTAGGATACCCACAGGGCTGAAACCTGGTGCTTCCAACACAAATAACAGAGATGTTAAAATAACAGCCTTCCTCCTTTTTGTTAACATTATTTCTGTATAGTTACCTTTGACGCTCAGTACAAGGCCCACATATTCATACTGGGTCACATACTCTACCAGGTTTCCACCTACAACAGATTCTTGATTCGGACATTTCTTTGAGTTAAAATACATCATCTTTGTCTTATCCAAATGAATCACCAGATTGCGTTGTTTCACAAACTCAAACATGCCCTGCGCCAGTCTTTTCGCCACTCCAAAGGTTTAGTCAAAGACCACTGTCGTCTGCGTACATAAGACATCATACTTTGGTGGTCAGAAGTTTGGGAGCGCAGTTATTGTTTTCACTCAATTTTCTAGGAAGGTCAGACCAGTAAATATGAAATAATAGTGGTGCCAATACACACCCTTGTTTCACTCCCTTATATATAGCAATTGAGTCAGTGGTGGCACCCATACAATCGAATATAACCCTGACACTTGTGTTCTGACTGCATTCAATATCGGGCCTGGACATCCCCATAGTTATTTTTCCCCCCATAGTTTCCTCTGGTATACAGTATCGAATACTGCATGGAAATCTATCATATTACTATACACGACCGGATTACCCTTTTCTTGGGCCTAGTTATCAGTTTGTCCATTCATCCTTAATTGTGATTTACCAATGAACCCGTTCTGAAGCCTGTTTGAATGCTATCCAACTTTGCATCAACCATTTCATCACTGAGGAAACTCTTCAGTAAAAGTGAGGTGTACATCTTGGGTGACAGCCAATAAGGAGCATTAAAACATGCCAAATATTGTGTTATAAAGGCCCCACCATTAGCCACATTTCGCACATGGTGACGCACCTCCCTAGCTGTCATTGCAAGAGGAAAGAACCTTGGAAATGTTGTCACCCATTCCAAAGAATCTGGCAAGAGAATGCATATGGTTCTGACATACTCGCAGCCACATGTAAATACATTCTTGTGTCATAAAAAGGAGGTGCAGACATGTTCCTGGGGCTGAGCAGGCACTTTCTGCGTGGAGCACCTTTCGTTTTATTGCCTCCTCAGAAGCAATTGTTCCATACATTAGAGGTTGGAGGTATGCCGCATATGTCCCCAAGACACATGAGCATTGCCTCCCATTTGATGAAGTTCCAGTACATTGTTAGGCCAAAGCTAGGGGTTCATAACAGAGTTTCTGTTTGTCTGTCTAGGCTACCACTGAATGGTGTAGTACAGGGATGTCATTTCATCAAAATGACTGTGGTAGAGGAAGTGATATCACACAACCATTGACATTTGATGACATCATAGGTAGTGATGGCACATGACCTTCCATGCCTTGACAAAACAGGAAGTGGCATCACATAGCATTGTTCCTCAGTACACTGAGAAAAATATGGTTACGACATCACTGTTATATGAGATACATTTCATACAAGAATGGATCACCATATGCAGCGTTAGTATCAGTGTGTATAGGCCCATGTTACCAAATTCTGTGAATGTATGCATTTGCACTTACCTTGGTTTGCCTTCCAGACAAGGCGATCGAAGCTGCTCCTGCTTGGTGTTGGTGTGCCCCGACCATCCTGCTCCCAGTCCTTTGCCACAGGATGCAGAAACCTGGCATAAAAGAAAATGGCAAAGTGTGGTCAGGGTGCACAATTACACTTAAACTAACGCAACATGCACCACAGTGAAAAAAAGAGGCAAAGCAGCATGCAGCAAAAGTGACAGCAAATCCTGACTATCTGTAATTGGATTTGATAGGGAATTTTGAAAAAACAATGGCGTAAAAATTAAGGTCAAGTTTGTAGAGACAATATAGTCAATTAAATTTGAAATCAAAAGTTCATTTACAAACTGAAAGGGAATGCCTACATGGGTCATCTTCAGGCAGACCAAGAGGCTGACATCACAGCATTCTACTCCTATATGCCTCTGACCTTATATATTATTAACCATAGATGTCTGAGCTATTTGCTAAGTGGCATATATGGTTGAGTAGACCTTGCTAGGATTCAAACCTATGACTGGCAGAGCACCCATAGGCCCCAGCAGTGTTCACCTACCCCACTGAGCTATCTCATCAGCTATTTATCCTTAAATGTGCATACCACAGCATTTGGCAATGTGTTGGCTATGGGCGTTGCATTTCTTAGTAACATAACACTTATTACAGTGCTTAGAAGATTATTGCCATTTTCAACTGTAACTGTTTCTGACGGCTTCCCTTATGATGAATGTATACAGTCAGAAAGTTAGCTGAGCATCTGTATTTACAGTCCTGTGCGTGCACCAATAGTAATGCCAGAGCTAACCCACCTTCAGAGGTGTTACAGGACCTATCAGATGTGCACGGCTTAGTCTCAATGCCTAAACATATACTCAGCATGGCCATTTGGGCCCCATAACATAAAGATATTTGCAGAGACTGGAATGGGTATGCCTTGTGTAGCCTGCTGAGTGCTTGATGGGCTCAATTCCTCTCTAATTGGTGGGGCTGCTGTTAAACCTTCCCCATTGTAGTCCCATTAGAGACATGGCCGGGGACTCCTGATGCTCTGCGCCTCTGGGCACGGCCAGCCGCCTCGCTGCGACAATAGGTCCCTTTCTTCCGAGGAGACACTTGCCACATTGAATGGAGCGGCTGAAATACAGCAAGCAGCGCACATTATCTGCAGAGGCAGGCTGTCTTTGCTGCACGAGAGGAGGGATTAAACAGGTTTGCACAACAAACATAATTATATTCAGGTGCTGAGGGAAGTGGGATTTCAATTGCACAAAGCGTCATTTGACAAGGCCTTTGCTGGAAACAAAACACGGCAGATAATGAATGCAGGAAGGTTTCCATGTGTTTGGAGGCCAGCATAGCAATACAGTGGGTGCATTGAAGATATTATATAAACACTGCTGCTCCATGCTGTCATATCTCGGTTCTCACTCTCATGTTGTGTCATGTGCTTGCACACATGCATGCAATTCTTCGATAAGTTAGAATTATGCAGAACGCTATGCGGTTGGTCCATTTAGGCTATCTTGGCGCAGCAAAGAGGACAGCTGGTTGTTGGTTTATTAAAGGTACTCACCTGCCCCAAGGCCTACCGAGTTTTCTTCAACACCAATCCAAAAACTGTGCAGCAGAGCATGAGAATCGTCTACTAATCTGGCACTATCTGCTGGAAGCCACAAATCAATTTTTAGGCAAAGGTACCGAGGTTTTGACAGCTTGAGCACCAGATAAATGCCCTGTGCTCTCCTACACTCCCCTCCCCCTCCGACCACTCACTGAGCTGAGGAAGGAAGCATCAGAAGGGTGCCGTCATCTTGGGGGTGCGAGCTGTGATACAGAGGTCTGTGTGCGTGGGCAAACCTGAACACTGCTGTGCCATCCGAGACTCGGAGGCATTGAGCCTGTACAGTGTGATGGCACGGACGTTGAACGTCACGAGCTCATGGTTGCTAGCAATCACCTTTTATTAAAAACTGTTTGGTTAATTTCAGGCGGGAATGAGCATTTTTGCAAAGTTTTACACATGTTATTTTTACTATCAATTGTTTTAAACCTTCCATTCATTTTAGAATCGTATGATTTTGCTCAATCTATTGCTTATGATTGCTTGTAACATTCCACTGTTGCTCCCGTAGAGAATTGTACTTATTTAAGGATTTTTGCACACATTCATTGTTTTATTCAGCCATTTTCGAGTGTCACTTTAACATTGCAAAGGTTAAAATCTGTTTTTCTCTCTTGTTTGGGGAGGGAAGGTTGGATTCAAATTCCTTATTCCTGACGACCTGCTGCTTCCTTGCATCTATTTAGAATTGCTTATTTGTAGGTTGAGGAATATTGCAGGGGGAAATCCTAACTTAAATGCTATCTTTCCAAACAAGCCAAAAGTGCTCTATTCACTGGTGTTTTCCATCTTTGTTGCTAAAGGGTTAATAGAAGGGCATTGTTCACATTCCTATCTGTTATTGTCACCACATTGGTGATTGCTTCTCCCTATTAAAAAAAGTATATGCTTGATTTGAATTTTAAATAAATAAATATTACCTTTACCAACCAGCCTGATTCCTGGTCCACCGTGACCCGTGGTATTTGAAAAGGGGTGTGATATGAGTGGTGTGTCTCTCAAATATTGAAGCTACATATATACCCAAATAAGCATGTCGGTTGTGCACTATATACTAGGCTGAGAACAGGGTGTATCGCCTGATGGAAATACTTAACAGATTTAGGGGCTTGTGCCGTGATTTTGAGTTGGATTACCACCCGTGACAGTCTGGCACAGCAGACTAATCTGCAGGGTAGTGACACGTTGCTTGGTTGGTGTACTGTGCTACACTGTACAAGCACCTCCCAAAACAAATACTCCAAGACCAGGCCGGTCTATAAAAGTAAAAGTAAATCAACCCCAAAATAATTAATGAACAAAGAACATTCTCTAAATGGCTATCCCAGTAGAAATCAGTATGGCTAGGGAGCACCTCCTGCACAAGCTTTTTGTCAGGGGTCAGTGGCCAGAACAGAACTCACGCATGCCGGGCGCAGCGCGGGATGAAACCGAGGCTGAGCCTCGTAAAAATCAGCTGTAACCGCCGGCAGGCGGATCACGCCGGCGGCCAGCGCAAAGGCCACTCTAAGGCCTGTTGAGAGCCTGTTTGGAGCATCAGGAGCCAGGGGCTACAAACTCTACCCGTGCTGCTCCAGGCGGAGTGCACCGTCGAGCCTAGAGCCAGGACCCCTGCCGTCCACCTACAGGGTAAGCATACTGCCCCCCTCTTCCAATATCCACTCCCGACCATCGAGCTAGAGCCCTGACCTAGCACCTCCCAACATTGCTACGCCCAAGGTCCCACATGCACCGTTGTGCTCCTGAACTGTAACGAAACATTTAATGCACAATCCACTGCGTAGTGCCTTATGGTCGCCTAGAGACCACTGTATTACTGCGTAGTGCCTTATGGTCGCCCAGAGACCATCGTAATTTTGTGTAGTGCCTTATGGTCGCCCAGAGACCACTGTATTACTGCGTAGTGCCTTATGGTCGCCCAGAGACCATCGTAATTTTGTGTAGTGCCTTATGGTCGCCCAGAGACCACTGTAACACTGTGTAGTGCCTTATGGTCTCCCAGAGACCTTTGTGATATTATGTAGCGCCTTATAGTCGCCTAGAGACCACTGTATTACTGCGTAGTGCCTTATGGTCGCCCAGAGACCATCGTAATTTTGTGTAGTGCCTTATGGTCGCCCAGAGACCACTGTAACACTGTGTAGTGCCTTATGGTCGCCCAGAGACCATTGTAATATTGTGTAGTGCCTTATGGTCTCCCAGAGACCACTGTGATACTGTGTAGTGCCTTATGGTCGCCCAGAGACCTTTGTGATATTATGTAGCGCCTTATAGTCGCCTAGAGACCACTGTATTACTGCGTAGTGCCTTATGGTCGCCCAGAGACCATTGTAATATTGTGTAGTGCCTTATGGTCGCCCAGAGACTATTGTGTTGTAAACCACCTACCCACCAATCCAAGTACTAGCTACGCACAATGTCCAGCCTACTAAGCTTCTACTGCATCATGGCTATTGCTACACTTCCTGCTACTAGCAAGCTGGGCAGCTACACAGAGACCCCACTACACTTACATGCACCTCTATTACATATATCACCAGATATTATGACTAACACGCATGCATATACTGACTCCAAACACCAAGCTCTGCCAGAACCTCTAGCTTACACTTCCAAGCCTAGCTCCACCCGCGATAGAAATAGCAAACTACGCGCTAGACTTAACAAACTCCATGATACACCTAGACGACTCCTCCTTCCTACAAATTCTGATATGAAACACCAAATTGGCAATACAGGCTACGCCTTCAACCGCACCCGAGCTTCAACGCTCACCCAAATACCTGTGCCCAAGACTAAATCCAGTGCTAAAAACACTCCTAATCCTACACTTACCAAAGAGGAAACTAAGGACCATTCCTATAAAGGAGCACTTCTCAATGCCAGGTCACTAGTTGCACATGCCCTTGAGATAGCTGATCTAATCACTGAGAATAACCTGGACTTCATTGCTATAACTGAAACCTGGCTACACCAGGCAGCAGGCCCATCACTTATGTTAGCCATACCTGACGGCTACACTATATGCAGACAAGACCGAGAGGGCACCCGCGGAGGCGGAATTGCCATTATCTCTAAATCAAGCCTCTCACTAAGACTAGCCCCTGCACTAACGCTACAATCCTGTGAAGCCCTCACTGCTAAACTCCTTATAAATAATAATCAATCCCTAACTATTCACCTAATCTATAGACCTCCAGGCCCGCTTGGGACCTTCGAAGAGGATCTACACAAGTTACTAACCCTCAATACTAAAACCACCTCTCAATTGCTGGTATTAGGGGATTTTAACTTAGGATTTAACGACAAAACAGATGTGCATGCCGCGACCATCGCCCAAGCTATTAATTCCCTAGGCTTCTCCCAAAAAGTCAACAACCCTACCCATACGAAAGGTAGAATATTAGACTGGATCGCTGACTCTAACTGTACTACAGTCATCTCCTCTATCTCGCCTTTATCATGGTCTGACCACTCATTAGTGTCCTTTGACCTCCTAACCTCCCAACCATCCTCTACAGTCGTCCCCATGGCACCTTCATGCCCCACAAGAAATAAAAAGATTATGACAATAGATAATGTCATACCCGCTATTCTTCCAACCTTAAACGCCTTGCCTGACAATCTAGACCCCGGCACCTTAGTTCACGAGTATAACAAAATTATGACTGATACCTTGGACAAAATTGCCCCACTTAAAATGCGCACAAGTAAACCCAAAGCCCATCTAAATAAATGGTTCACGCCCGAACTCAAGGCCTTACGCCTCACCAAGAGAAAATATGAATCCAACTGGAAAATATGTGCAACTGCTGAGAACAAGGCTAACCTAATATCTATCTCCCGTCAATACAAAAACGCAGTCTGTCTGGCTAAGAAAAACTCATACAACGATCGTATCGCCAATTCTAAATCAAGCATGAAGGAACTCTTCTCCATCCTAAAGGAACTTGAGTCACCTATTGCCATACCAGACACTTGCACTAAAGATCAGACCTGGTGTTCTGACATCCAATATGCTCTATCTAATAAAATCACTACCCTCCAAAACAAAATTCAACTGAAAAAAGACTCGCTTAAACTCCCTACACTGTCACCACCTAAGGCGATCCACATGCCTCAACATACCAAATTTTCCTTCACCAAAACTTCCACACTTGAGATTGAAAAAATTATCCTCACCCTCAAACCATCCAACTGCAAAGGTGACATCTGCCCAGCACAGCTAATAAAAGACGCTGCCAGAGACCTATCACCATTTATCTCCAAACTGGTCAATGCATCCTTCTCTACAGGCATCATCCCAGCTAATCTAAAACAATCCTGGGTGCTCCCGTTGCTTAAAAAGCAAACTCTAGATCCTCTTATCCCCACCAATTACCGCCCAATCACTACAGTTCCGTTTCTACTAAAGATCCTGGACAAAGTGGCCTATATACAGATTCAAAACTACCTTGAACTGCACAAACTACTAGGAACTAGACAATCTGGCTTCCGCCCACTACACGGAACGGAAACAGCCCTGATTGACTTAAAGGCCCAAATAGACGAACTGAGAGATCAGGGCAAGACAGCCCTCCTCCTCCTACTAGATCTCTCAGCTGCGTTTGATCTTGTGGACCACAAAGTCCTCTGCAAACACTTGGACGTTGCCGCTCACTTCTCCACCCAAGCCATCAGTTGGATAGAATCCTTTCTAAGTGAGAGAACTATGAGAGTCTTTTCCCCTTCGGCAGCAGCTGACCCTATACCTATTACTTGTGGAGTCCCTCAGGGATCCTGCGTCTCTCCGACCCTGTACAATATATTCTCCAAACCTCTGTTCGACGATCTGGACAATCTCGGTATCACCTACACTAACTATGCAGATGATACACAGATTCTCTTCCCACTTTCTGGGGATCACAGCAGGGATGGGGAGTTGGTGAATAGAGTGTATCTCATCATTCAGGCATGGATGGCCACTCACGGTCTTTGCCTGAATGATGATAAGACAGAGTTGATCATTCTGGGCACACAAGCTAATATTAACAAATTGGGCCCGGATTACTCAGCCTTCAGCATAGACGGAAATGCCATTAAAGTCTCGAGGGAAGTAAAAACACTTGGTTTCTATCTCGACTCTACCCTGTCCTTCACTAAACAGGTAAACTCCCTAGCCTCCACTACTGCCTACACTTGTAAATTGATCAGAGCAGGCAAGCCCTTCCTGTCCAATACCAGCTGCCTAATCCTGGCTAGAGCCTTAATTCTTTCCCGACTAGACTACTGTAATGCCCTATACAGTAGCGCCAATAAAGCCACTACCCTAAGACTTCAAATTCTACAAAATAATGCTCTTAGAGCTGCATTAGGAATAAAAAAGAGGGAGCATATCTCCTCGACTAGGCGGCAACATAAATGGCTCTCTACGGAGAATAAAATCCAGCTAAAAATGATCTCATTAACCCATAAGGCCTTAAATAATGCAGCTCCCAGCTACTTAATGGACAAAATAAAAAGAAAAACTTCTAATAGACCCATGAGAGTCGCCAATTCCAATTGTTTGGCAGTACCTAGATTCAGACTCGCCAAAATTGGTGGCGCCTGCTTCCCTGTGAAAGCTGCTAACCTGTGGAACGCCCTGCCACCTAACCTAAGAGCTGACCAACCCTTCCCCCATTTCAGAAGGAACCTTATCAAACACATTATCGCCAACAACGACTTAACACCCGAACACTCACAAGTGTAGTCCGACCCAATGCACCCTGACGTGACATCAACCTTTATGCTTATTACCGCAAATCCTGTATATTGCTAACTGTACATTCATGTAAATACGGCAAATCTTTATCTGTACATTCTTGTAATTTGTGCAATATGGTGTAATATTGTAAATTCATTTATATAACATTGTAACATTGTAAGCTTCGCATATACTTGTTGCTGCGCCCGGTAACCTAAGGGTCTGGTGCGCAATATAAATAAACAAACAAACAAACAAACAAACAAACAAACAAACATGTCTGGCTACAGGAAATCACGCAACAAGTCACTGCCATGGACCTGGATACATGGCAGGACAATGACCCATTACACCAAGCTCTTAGTGAATTGTACATGGCCCCAAAAATTAAAGAGAAGCAAAGCAAAATTGCCAGAATTGCGGCCTACCTATACCTCCACATACGAGTGATAGGGGAAAAGCACGCTGGAAACATAGTTCTGGCACAGAATCAAATGGAATTATTAGAGAAAATCCAGAATGATCTAGACTCAGTAGAACAAAGGCTACGGGAGAACCAAGAATTGCAGGTAAAATATAGGGATTCTGTCCCAAAATTAAAAGAAGATCTGGCTCTCCTACAGTAAGAGAATGCAGAGCAAGACACCCAATTACAGGCACTAAAAGTGGAGTTTCAGGAAAGGGTTAACTCTCTCCAAGAGGGTCAACACAAGCTGGCGCAACAAGTACAGTTTAATAGAGCCTGCGCAGAGCAAATGGTTATCCTACAGGACCAGACAAATTAAAAGAGGAAAATAATAAATGAATTGTTAAAGACCTCCACTCTCAAGAGGAATTTGATAGGAACGCCAGAAATCCAACATTATAAAAATACAAAGAGATGACCTAGTGGAGCAGAGGGGCACCCTTATTCAAGAGAAAGACACCCTAGGCCAGGAAATAAGCGAGTTAAGGACCGAGTTACAGGAAATTAAGTTAGCCCTTCATGAGCTTAAGGAATTAAGAACAGGGCATGGGAAGCTACTAGAGCACACTAGACGGGTAGAAGGTTCTCTGAAAGAGAACACCAAAGCCAAAGAAACACAAACCCTCCTGGGTTGAATCACTTGCAACAGAGAATGTCCCAGTGCTCCCAAAACATGCAGGAAGCGCAGCGGGACAATGAGGCCCTCTGTGAAAAGATTGATGGACTCCACCAACAAGTAGCAGTTCAAGAGTGAATCATTGAGACCAGTGAGACTTTGATAGATGAACAAAAGGCTCAGATTTTTACTTATAACCAGGAAATAGGGGCTGAAAAAGAAAAGTTAGCAAGATTAAAGAAAGAGGGTGCTAGACTAAATTCTAACTGGAGGGACCCTGAACAGGTAGAGAGGGACAGGGCCACCCCTGATTATGACATATGGACCTCTGTACTCAGGGACTCCAACCTATTCAATACCATGAACACTGCCAGCTTCATGTCTACTGGCTCATATGAACCAGGGGCCATGGGGGTGGCAGAGTTCAATAAGTTTGGTAAGATGGGACTGACAGATCAGCGCCCCCCAGAAATTGATGGAGGGGTGTACCTGCACAGATACCCACATATTAGGGTTGATATCTCTGACCAGGAAGACTCCTATGAGGGGAGGGTCAGGGAATCAGATCCACTGAAATACCGACTTCCAAGGGACCAATTGGTTAAATTTGATGGGGAACTAAAGGAAATAAAGCCCAAAAAAAGTATCCTGAAGACCTCTACGCTTTAGGGCAGTGAGGGGGATACTCTGCCGATCCTGGGAGCAGGGAAGAGTCAGAAGACTTTTCTGAGCACCACAGGAAAAGAGAAACTAGGCCCCAACATTCTGCGAGCCCTTCCCAAGCTCGCAGAATCAGGGAGTGCCTAGAGGATCAAGAAGCCACCTCCAGTAGCATCGCCTCTGAGTCTGAGGGTGAGTGGACTCGGGTGAACAAAATAAAGAAGGCAAACAAACATAAGAGAGCCATGAACAAAGATCCCATTAGGCATATCAAGGCCATTAGAAGTGTTATAACTCCATATCATAAAAATGCAAAGTATTCTGTCTGGTAACATCTAGAATTATATGAGCAAATGATGAATACTTTTCAAATGAAGGACAGCCAGAATCGCATAGAGTATGTGAAATGGACATTTTCCCCTGAATACTCCAGTTTCTTTGCGGGACTGGAGGACCAGAACCACTCAGGATGGTCCACCTACAGGGCGACCATCTTGAAACATTTCTCTGCACACAGAACCCCCCGCAGGGCAGCCTACAATTTGCAGTGTGAGGAGGATCAGGACCCACAAGAATTTGTGCAGGAGCTCAAACACGCCTTTGCTCATCACCACCTTCTTACAGGCACTCCCCAAATATTTACTGACCCAGCTGGTGAGAGGCTTTCATGAGAAGAGATCACTATACTGGGTCATAGAACAGGCAACCCGCATTTATGAGGTACAAAAACCGGCAGATAACAAAAACACAAACAAAACCCCCAATCCAGCCAACACTCACGCTGCTGCTAAGGTGGCTGCTAATGTGGCGGAGGTGAAGGTTGCCCCATTCTAGATCTGGAGATGGGGGGCCTAAAAATATACCTGTAAAAATCCATCCAATCAAAGAACCAGAAGGCCCTTCGGCCAATCCCAGACAGGCGGCAGTCAGAGAGGTAATCCCACAGATGGGACCCCTAACTCCCCTGATTACATCAGCCCACGATACAAGGGTAACAGCCCCATCCTGGGGTATGTGTGGACTCCCTCAGCCCAAGGGGGGGATCCAACCAGGTAGGTACCACCCCACGCAACTTCGCTCCTAACTTTCCCCAGGAGGCCAGTAATTCCCCAAATGCCGGGTTGAGTTTCTTTCCCTGGTACCATCAAAACCCCAACCTACAGAACCATCCTCCTTTCTTTCCCCAGACAGCCAAATCCGGGAGAGGGGAAGCCAAGGGTGGAGGGTTGCCAAAATTCTCCAAACCCATGCTACTATGGGATAAGGGATAGTTACCCTTCCCATGATTCACCTAGGATTGACCAGAGACCCCTGTACCAGCTGGAACGGGTGTTCCAACTGGAGCGCCAGGTCCAGAATCTGTCCCAGGATCTGGGTTGCATGTTGAGGGCTCAACATAACCCTCAGATGAACATTGGGGTTCAGAACCCCAAAAGCCAAGGGTCTGGTACTCCAGAACAATGACGGGAAGAGCACCCCGACAACTCACCGGTTCCAGAGGAGGAGGCACAGGGGGAAGGGAGGTGTGAAGCCTTACAGGAAGCTTCCTTCCTCACTTGTGAAAAGCCCCTGGAAACCCAGGAACCGGAACAAAAATATCCTGCCCCCGAAAGTCTGCAACCCAGGGAACAGTGGGTGGGTAGGAGAAATAAAGAACCCAAAATGGCCTTTTTGGGTTCAAGGAGATTAGTGTCCTCTAATTTGAAGAGGAAGGATCCTTAGAGGATTCTGGGAAAAAGATCTTCTCCTTCAGGGATGGGGTAGCTCCTCCCAAAGAAGAATGGGTCCCAAGAGATCCTAATGAAGACTGGGGGGATGTGGGGACTGAGTCAGAATCGCCCATTATTGAACCCCAGAATGATAATCAAGGAAACCACACTGTCCAAACCTATTCTGGTGACTGCCTCCAAAAAGGGGTGGGGAGCCCAGAATCAGAAAAAGGGGAGCCCAAAACTCCCCAAATATCCAACTGTCACTTTTTTTTTGCAGTTCCCCAAGCTCCCACACAGAATCATGGCGAAACTACTCCTGTGTCGGAGTCAAGAATCAGAAAATTGACCAACCAACTTGCCCAAAATGCACATTATCTTTGCCCCCTTGAGGAGAAGAACGGAAGATTTTATGCCCCGGTCCAAGTTCAATGGCAGTGTACAGTGTCAGCACTGGTGGACACTGGATCCCAAGCAACTCTTCTGTCAAAGAGGTCCTTTGATCAGCTGGATTCAGGAAGGGGGCAGAGATACCAGATCGCTCTCACCCCTTTTCCTGGACAACTTCAGAACTTCGATGGGAATTAAATTCCTGTCAAGGGGACTGCGGATCTGGAAATTAAAATCGGGTGACACAAGGTGAAACACCCAGACATAATCGTGACTCCGAAGGGTACACTCTGTCTACTGGGGAATGACATCTTGCGAAGGTTGTCCCCCCTAATAGACTGTGTGAACAATGCCTCTGGATCCAGACTAACCAGCCAGTAAAATTAAAACATAGTATCAACCATGTTAGTTTAAATGGCACATGCCACATGGTTGAACAAAAACATGATAATATTGAGTTCCATTTCCAGAACAACCAAATACCTGACGTGACAGTAATTGCTATAGGACAACAAACTGGTGATGGGGACTCCTCTCCATTTCTGAAAATCAACCTTCCTTCCAGTTTCAAGTGGCATTCCACACTGGAAGGGAATACTTTGAAATTCTATACTAATTCACAATCTGAAAATCCCAATTCCATAGTCAAGAGCGATGAGAAACCAGCTCAAAGTTTAGCTAACATTCAGAAGATTAGAGAACGGTTATTCATCCCTATTCAGTTAAATGAGGGGAAGTCATCTGTTCTCGCCCGAGTGTGCATGAACAATGGTAAGAGTTTCATCAGCGAAACCATGTTCCAAAAACTCCCAAAAGATCCAGTCATTCCCACATTTAAATTGATCGATAAATGGGAAATGAACCTGGAAACTCGCAATTCCAAACATCTACTGCCATGCAGGTGTATGCTCAAAATTTCTATAGGTAACAAAAGCATAGTACATAATTGTTGGGTCGTGCGAGATGTCCCTGCTGTATTCTATTTAGGCAATTGACATTCTCAATCGCTTTGCCATTAATTTGGACCTGGTAAACGACAAAGCCTGGTCCCGATTAGGGGGTAATCCCATGGACTTTGATGATTCAGAAAAAGCATTTTGGTCAGCCCAATTGCTTCTGTATGCAGTTGAAGTTCAAATTGGAGAGGAAATCACAATCCCAGGATGGACACGACTTTTCCCACTTGAATTAAAATTGAAAAGAGGACAGAAATTGCAAAATCCTGACGCATATGTTCACCTCAACGCCCATCTCCAACAGCAAGGGTTGGGGTTAAACCCAACACCTTTAGTCAATGTAGAACACAACACAATTCCAATATTGATGGATAACAGCGACCTTAGGAGTATCACTCTGAGCGCAGGCACCATTATTGGAATGGCGGTTGATGACCGACATTTTTCCATAGATCTAGGTAATGAACTGATAGGACCAATCCCCAATGACTGTTTTGACCATGATAGCGACAATGACATAACACCAGACAGGATCTTCACCCGGCAAGGGGGGAATTTCCTGGTGTACTCTTCCTGCCCTTATGGTGAGGAAGAGGTGACATGTGACATCAGGAGGGATGAGGTGATCTTCCAGGTCCACAAGGACTGCCTTGCTCGCCTGAAACCCTCTGTCCAGGTCAATACTTTAACCAAGACCTCTCCACCCAGCTCGAGGAGGCCGCTGAGATAGCAAAACAAGCAGTCTTTCCGGGCTTCAGGCAAATGGTTGAAGAGAGAGTTAACCTAGCTGATGCCTGTGAGACTCTGGAGCAAAAGCAAACGTTGAAGCAGGTGTTCTTAGATTTTCAAGATCTCTTTGCGGTGGACTTATATGACTGTGGTCGCACCGAAATTCATGCAACAACAATTCCCATGGACCCCGGCATGACTCCAGTGTTTGTGAAGCAATACCGCTTGCCGCTCGCATCCATGGAGTCCCTGACGGAAATTATCAAAAACCTTGAGTCCCGTGGGATAATTCGTCCAGTCCACAGCACCTTTAATAATACGGTGCTTGGGATTTTAAAACCCAATGGCCAGTGCAGACTCTGTGCTGACCTAAGGGAGCTGAGCAAACGGGTAAATATGTCCCGATGGCCTTTCCCCTACATTGACCAGGGGCTGGCCCAGTTCCAGGGGTCAAAGGTATACACTGCCATTGACCTGACCAATGGGTACTGGACCGTACCTGTCAGTAGGAAGGACCAATACAAGCTGGCCTTTACCTTCAGGGGCAGCAGTACACATGGACTTGGACTCCCTTTGGATTCATCAACTCCAGCAACAAATGTAACATCTTCTTACACAAGGCCATGCCCGACTTGGGTGAAAGTGGTAACCTGACCTATGTAGATGATGTTCTGATTAAAGGCTCAACTGTGGAGGAACACATTGCAGACATCCGTTATGTTCTTACCCAGATGAGGGTTGCCGGAGCAAAACTATCCTTCCAAAAGGCACAGTGGTGCAGGACTCGTGTCAATTTCTTGGGACATGAGATAACTCCCCAGGAAAAGAAAATGGAAGCACTCTTGAAACTAAAAAACCCCACAACTCTGCATGAGCTAAGGAGCCTCCTTGGACTGACTAATTACAGTAGAAAGTTCATTGAGGATTATGCAGTAATCACAAGACCCTTGATCCATCTGTTGAAGTTGGGGTCAAGTGGGAGTGGGGTCCAGAACAAGCCGAGGCAATAAAGCAACTCAAAAGAAGAATCTCACAAGTGCCTTGCCTAGCTTACCCTGTCAAAAACAAGGGGTTCTTCTTGGAGACAGGGTTCTCAAATACATGCTTGACTGCAGTATTATATCAAAAGCATGACAAGGGTCAATAAAGCCATCTCCTATGCAAGCAAGACTTTATCCTCTGTGGAGGCAAAATTCAACGATTGTGAGAAGGCACTCCTGGCAATGGTGTGGGCATTGAGAAATGACCGCCCGTTCATCCAGGGGGAACACATCATAGTGGAGACTCCACACCAGCCTTTGCAATATCTCAAAAGTGACAGAATCGGGCCGGAAATGTGAGTAATTCCAGAATTACTTCCTGGATTCTGTCAATGCAAGGCTTTCCTGTGGAGGTCAGATATGGCCAAAACAAGAAGAGTCCACTCGCGCAAGGTCTGGCTGACTTGCATGATTGTGCCAGAGAAAACGTTCTTGAGGACGAAAGTCTTAAAACCCAGGACAACATGGAGGCCTACCTGAATTCTCTGCACAAAGTCTAAGAAGAAGACAAGTGCGAGGGAATGCCCACAGTTTATGTGGACGGGTGCTCCTACCATGTTGACAACAACGGGGAAAAGGAACTAGTGGCCTGCGTTGGGAATGCCTGGGTGAATGATGCCCGGAACCTTCTGCTGGGTACAAAATTGGTCCCGTAGTAGTCAGGTGGCAGAGCTGATGGCAGTTCATCAAGCCATCCTCACTTCCATCGAACACCAACTCCACATACTGGTTATAATCACTGATTCATATTACATCCAGAACGGGTTTGTGGAGCACCTGGTTAATTGGAAAACCAGAGGCATGCTATGTGCTAATAACAAACCGCTCAAACATGGCAAGCTAATACAAAATATTGATGATCTGGTCGCCTCTAGTGGGATGATCATCTATTGGAAGACGATCAAGGGTCATTCCAGAACAGAGGGACCAGACAAAACTGCAAATGACCTAGCTGATCAGCTTAACAAAACCAGCGCCATCCAGGGGGATCTCCTTGAGATCAAGTCCCTGTTGGGGGAAATCCAGGTCACTGCTATCACTAGGTCCCAGACAAATGCTCACAATGAACTCCCAACTGCCCAGTGGAGTAAGGAGACCCCAGATGCTTATTTAATCAGGGCACAAAAAGGGGATCAAATCATTGGTAAGTTTTAGCAACACATTGAGGACCCTGAGAACTTTCCCCTGACGGATACCAATTGCATTGGGAAAGAGGACCTCAGAGTGTTGATGAAATGTCCAAAAATGTTCCGAATCCAAGACCGTTTGTTGGTGAGGAGATCCAAATCTGGCTGTG
This sequence comes from Ambystoma mexicanum, assembly GCF_040938575.1. Lineage (NCBI taxonomy): Eukaryota > Metazoa > Chordata > Amphibia > Caudata > Ambystomatidae > Ambystoma > Ambystoma mexicanum. The sequence goes on along the minus strand of NC_090926.1, from coordinate 243,411,964 downwards.
ACCAGTGGGTGGTCCCTACCTCATTCCGAAGCCTGATGCTAAGTCATGCCCATGATGTGGCCACAGCCATCATCGGGGGTTTCATACTACATTAGAAATCTTGCAAGAGGTTGCATACTGGCCACACATGGGGCAGGACCTCGACCAATACTTGAAGGGGTTTCTTGTGTGTGCACAATTTCAGCCAACATCACTCACACACCGAGCTTCCATCAAAAAGAGGGGAATGACACTGCCTTGGTCAGATTTCCAAGTAGATTTCATCGGGCCCGTGATTCGCTCCTCTAGGGGGAACAAGTACATGTTAACCGTAACATGCTTGTTTACCAAATGGGTGGAATGTCTCCCGGCCCCAAATTGCAAGGCAGAAACAGCAGCTGCCCGATGATCAATCACATCTTCTCACGTTTTGGACTACCCCAAAGGATTGAGTCAGACCGAGGTAGATACTTCACCAGCGAAGTGATGACAAAGAAGTGGAAGATTCTTGGGGTAAAAAGGATGACTCCTCCATGACTGGAAGTCCAGAAGAAGTTGGGGGGGGTGGATCTGTGGGATAAATTAACCCACTCAGCTGTGCTTTACTACATCACTTTCCTGCAGTGGTGCAAGAAACAGCAAAATGGCTGTGCTGACTCCTGTGCGCACCAGGATCTCTAAACAGCGTTTTTGCAACACCCAGAAAATGGCTGCACCACCCTGCCACACACATTTCTGGCGGGGTGGAACAGAGTACACACTGCAGGAATGTGCCTGTGTGCTCTGCAACATTTAACATGGAGTGAAGTGAAAGAGGCATTACCCAAAATGCCCCTTTAAAATTACACCTTTTTCAACCTTTAAAAGTACTGCTTGGCACTAAACTCATCCATTCCGTATGAACCACTGTGATTAAAAAGGTCCTGCAATGCCCAGGATAATCCATTGTGTCTCAGCAGAACCGGGCCTAATTCTTGAATGACAGCTCCTGTCAAAAGTATCTTTGAAAAATCAACCAGGGGCTTTGTTTTCATTTTACACTGGAAACATGTCTATTTTGCAAAAGTATCTAAAAATCAGCTGTTCAGAGAAAGACTCTAAATAGATGCTTGTTTAAATGTATGCATGCTGCAAAACAACTCCAGCACTCAAGAAAAGAACTATAGCTGCATAAAGTGTGTATTTGCTGGAGATGAAACCCGAATTAAAAGAAATAGTAAAATGTGCTTTTTCTGACTGAAGAGAGAAAATCGCCTACTTAAAAGTAAATTGTTGTATGAAGGCCTGCTTACTTAACAATGTAAAAGGATTTGTTGCTGGTAAAAGTACACCTATAAACTGTTTTTATTCCACAGGTTTTGTTTAAGTCAAGATTTAAAATGAGAGAATGAAGGCTAAAACTCTTAGGCTATGTTGGCAACCTATAAAAAATGTGCTCTGCTAGCCTTGAGAAAGGGTGACACCTCATAAACTTCTGGGACAAGAAAGCGCTAATTGCTAGCTTAAAAAATTTTGAATGAAACAGGACAATGGAGGTTCGCATCCTCATCAGACATTCGTCTGTGCCCCAGGCTGAGACAATAGCAGGCTGGGACACTCAACGGAGGGGCAATAAAAACTTCCATTAATACTGGAAATTCCACTTTGCCTTGCAGGAAGTGACAATTGACAGCAGTTGGGGTAAAGAAAAAAAACTGATCAAGTAACAATGGACTTCCTTTTGGTTTTAAAGGCTATTTTGTAACTGAACTTTAAAGACGTTTAACTTTGCAGCAAGAATTAGGAAAAATATAAAAAGTTCATAGTTCTAAATCTAATTTTAAGCTCTTTCTTTGAAAACTTGGTAGAACTCATTCCTTCATAAGGAACCGAAGTTACAAAATATGACAGATTCCCGGGAAAGTATTGATGTTGCGAACATAACATTTTGTACATACATCCCTGGGGTAATTGCGCACCTGTGTACGAAGTTGGGGAATTTTAGGCCAAATCTTTCATGTTTAAAATTTCCAAAATGTGCCAGAAAGGTGAAACCAGGTACGACAGACTTGGGGTTTGGATTGAAATATGACGCGCAGAATATGTAACCTGTGTATCTTATTTTCTCAGAGGTAGCATCTGCATAAATATGTGTTTGTGGCAAAATTAGATTTTGGTTCCAGTAGCAAGGTGAGGTTTCTAAACACTGTGAAAATCACTCCATAAGCATGACATCCTTTTTCTGTGATCCAATCAGCTGTAGGGCAAGACGGACACTATGCTCTTGCCCAATCCTAATATTAGGGGCGTGGGTAGTAAGTCTGCCCCTGCCATATACTGTAGTGATGTCATCTTTCATGATAAATAAGGGCCCCTGACAGCACACAGGGTACACACTGATTCCTGATTCCTACGCCGGCGTCCTATTCCTGTCTGTTCCTGATTTCTTCATCCTGTTTGATCCTGATTCCAGATTTTCATTACAAAGCCAAGGCCTATCCATTGCTGACCCCATTTTCAGCTAGGCCTCAAATGCTAAAAAAAATCCCAAAAACCCAAGGGAAGCATCCTGATCCAGCCTGGTTTGTGGCTACTGAATGCATGCCTACTGCAAACCCACCATCCTACAAAATCTTTAATATCCAGTGACCAGAGGTGCCAGTCCAGTGCAGTCCAGTGACCAGAATGGCCCAGCTGATCCTGTCCCGCCCAGCTGTCTTGCCAGGCGCCTTGTGTAGTGAACAGAACACTTGACGGTCCAAAATCCCAAATTGACAGTGGACTGTGAGTATCAATAGGAACCATAGAACCATAGCATAACTTGCCTTGCCTTGTCCTATCCCAACCTCTAAACCATCCTATCCTTACCTTAATAACTTGTAACATTGTCAGAATCCTTATTGCAATCCTGTCCTTGATTTATCTTGCTAAGTGCCATTTCTTTAGTCATTTTTATCTTGTATAAATCCTAAACTATCAATCCTATTTCGAGTGATCAGACTGGTTCTGCCAGGGCGGGCGCTGGGAAAATGGGGTTGAAGTCATGAATAAACTCTAGAGCTTACTGTGTCTCTCTTTGGTATTCTAGCCTGAATGCTCTAGTATAGAAAAAAACTATAGTAAATATTTTCTTGTCCAAATTCAGTTTCTTTTCTGTTTTCACTACCCAATTTTTCTAAAAACGCCTCTTATTCTGCATTGCATATCTCCCTCAGTTTAATAGCTAGAGACCTCATTTCAATTCTTGATTATACCTAAGACCTATAGCTACACCCCAACCCAAACCGCACTCAAAAACAGTGAATTTCACCCATTTTTATTAAAAAACGTTTAGTTAATTTCAGGCGGATATGAGCATTTTTGCAAAGTTTTACACGTGTTATTCTTACTATCAATTGTTTTAAACCTTCCATTCATTTTAGAATTGTATGCTTTTGCTCAATGTATTGCTTATGATTGCTTGTAACTTTCCACTGTTGCTCCCGTAGAGAATTGTACTTATTTAAGGATTTTTGAACACATTCATTGTTTTATTCAGCCATTTCCGAGTGACACTTTAACATTGCAAAGGTTCAAATCCGTTTTTTTCTCTTGTCTGGGGAAGGAAGGTTGGATTCAAATTCTGTTTCTTATTCCTCATTCCTGATTACCTGCTGCTTCCTTGTATCTATTTAGAATTGCTTATTTGTGGGTAGAGGAATATTGCAGGGGGAAATCCTAACTTAAGTGCTATCTTTACAAACAAGCCAAACGTGTTCTATTCTCTGGTGTTTTCCATCTGTGTTGCTAAAGGGTTAATTTAAGGGCATTGTTCACATTCCTATCTGTTATTGTCACCAAATTGGTGATTACTGCTCCCTATTAAAAAAGTATGTTTGATTTGAATTTTAAATAAATAAATAAATATTACCTTTACCCACCAGCCTGATTCTTGGTCCATCGTGACCCGGGGTATTTGAAAAGTGGTGTGATATGAGTGGTGTATCTCTCAAATATTGAACCTACATATATAACCAAATAAGCATTTTGGTTCACTGAATACTAGGCTCAGACCAGTGTGTATCGCCTGATTGAAATACTTAACTCACAGAGAGTGAATTACACACAGGGGACAACCTTCATTTGCACTTCCAGGAAAAAGGTCCCTCCATGCAGTTGAAATCATGTCCAACACGTAGTGGAAACACAATGAACAGGCAGACCTAGTGTGCAGTGTTTAAATACAGTATTCTACTTATTTACACATTTCTGGTCCAAAACACAAGCACCTCTGCCATAAATACAATGAAACCGGTAAACAGCAGACTTGCCCCATCCCTTAAAATCTTCCTCTTCAAGGAATGGCTCCTTCTTAAGACCTAGGTCCACACAGACTGCACTCTCAACCTTACCTGAGGCTCAGTGATCTGCACCCCACTGTCTCCCCCCCCCCGGTTGCTCATAGATCCCTTGCTTCCAATTGCCCACCCTCGCCCTCTCTTGTTGATAGTGCCAAGCTCCTTTTTTCTCTGCTTTGCTCATTGAGTTTTTCCCAATATGATTGTAAAGCGCTCTGTTGCTTCCCGAACCTAGGTCTGCGCTCAATAAATACCCTAAAAATAATAATAAATAAACACTTTTTTTGTAATTGCTGCCTACAGATTTGTTTTAAACCTGATTTTTGTTTGGCTGTTCAGATTTTGCCATATTTTCTTTTAGGCCTTTCAGGGAAATGGCTGCTTATGGAAAGCTTGAACAATGCAGTTGGAGTCTAAGGCTGACCATGGGTCATGGGTGCAACAGCTGCGAGGTCTGCTAGGATTTCTAAGTGGAATTCTTCTTGCTGAGGTAGTCATAGTTTTTTTGTGTATAATCCACAAGAGCGCACAGGCTTCCTTACACTCTTCCCTTCAGACCTAACAGCAGTGCAAAGGTACTTTGAGGAAATTCGTCATGTTCAGCAGCCATAGCGAAAAAGCTATAGTAAATGGCAAGACCCCACAGAGGAAAACAGTGAAGAAACTCAAGGAAAGGTTTGAGGCCTCAGAAGCATGAAGCTTTCTTTGATGACAAAGAAAGATATACCTCTGTTCATTCATTTGTGTTGAACAGCCATAGTCAGCGAAATGTCTTCTCATTGTTGCTATTTCTCCTGCTACAAGGGTCACTAACGTATATTCTTTTTGATAAGACACTTACTTTTTCATGCACAATAAAGACCTCTGAGAACTGATTTAGTGTTTGTAAAAAATGCTGGCTCTTTTTTTTTGTATTTATTTGTATATGGATAAAGAAACTTCAACCTTTACAAAACACATTTCAATTAATGAATCAATACATTTCTTTAAATAATCAAATTCAATTACAACATAAAAAACATTTTACCATTATAGAATATTAAGTTACAATTCGACTTCAAACAAACCCTAAAAATACTTTACAAAAAATATCTAAAACTTCTATCATATTAAAATCGAGATTTAGTATCTTATCTTCATTTAGGACACAAATTCAAAGTTCTTAAAAATCCAATTACAGCCATACATATTGAGGTAGAAGAAACACCTAGACAGTAGAACCAAAATGAGTCAACAACCATAAATATAACTTCTTAAACAATCTTGCTAAAAATAAAGTGTGCTGTGCAATTAGAACTTCACAGAAAACCAATATGTGCTTCATTATTTCCAATTTTGTTTTGTCCCTGCAAAAACGACATGGAGCATCCTCTTCAGTGATCAAAGAACGATGCAAACAAATTTCCCCAGTAAGAAATAAATTACATCTAAATTGACATGAATCCTCTCTGTAATAGCAATTCGGGAATGTATTCAGGTAGGGGGCCACAACCCCCAATTTCTTATGCTCCCAGTTCAGATGTTGCATAGATAGGAACTCATGTAATCTACTAATAATTAAAAAAAACAGTACAGTAATCGCTAGTAAACTGCTCGGGAAATAACTCCAGCTCTGTCCTAGTTGTATCTATTTCCACAAGGATCAAATCACATGTGTTTTCCAAAGCTGCCAATGTACTGTCTTTTTTTCCAAGCAGGGGCCTACTCAGTTCTCCATATACAGTGTTACTTGCGGGATTTAGCATACTTCTATACAGAGTTTAATAGCCTCCATTTTACTCTGACCCGCGGAGACCCAAGTCTAGCTCTTTTTCATTTTTCTCTCCTGTGCTTTACCATTCCACATCCTTAACATTGAAAGGGAGTTATGCTGTCACGTTAAATGGATCGAAACCTTTGGAGAGGCAAATGAGCTTTTAAGTTTATAGAATTATATTGAAATTTGTTTCAAGGAATTGATCATCGTAGTTTTTGCATTAAATTGTCCTATGTAAAGGTCAGATGCCCTTTCCTACGTATTACTGAGAGAAGGCAGGCTGCGACTGCATCACTCCAGGGCAATGCTCCTCACTCATAAATATGCAAGCAATCACATAGAAGCAGGGAGTACCATCCATCAGCACTACCGTTTGGGATTCAGATCTAAATTGGTTCCACTGTCCTCGAAATAATGTTCATTTAAAGGGGAATTCATCCATGCCCTCCATTCTTTGGTCAATTACTGTTAGGTTTGTGAATCTAGAAAAGATCCCTCTCTAGAAAAGCATGTTACTTACAAAATTTCTCAAACATGAGTATTATGACAAAGCCCATCCGGATAGTCCACTTAAAAGCCCTCATGTCCCTTTAAGAAATGCTCATATCCTTAGAAGCTTCCAACACCTTAATGGGCTCAGGTGTAAAGCAGGGCAGAGAAGAGGTGGTAACTCTCAATGCCAGAGGGAGAGCATGAGGGCAGTTTACTCCGCATGACCCCTATTGGCCTGGAGTTGGTGTAAGGGTTCAGTGAGTTATGTACAGTTACATAGAGAAGAGGCAGTGAAGACAGAACAGAGAAGAGGTCAAAGGAGTGAGGAGAATGGTAGCAGAAGGAAGGAGAGGGAAAGGAGAAGAGATCATCACAAGTGATGTTGGGGAAGACTCTGAGAGATGTATGAAAGAGGCAGAGAGAGGACGAGAAAAGAGTGATGAATGGGCGAATGGAAGATGAAGTAGAGGGGAAGGAGGAGAGAACATTATAAGGGAGGCTAAGGGGATTGTGTATTATGAAGGGCTTGAGCTCACTTCTGTGACCAGCCCAAATACTCCCCCCTCCTCTTAATTTCGAACTTTATGCGACACACTATGATCTCGTTCTGGAAGAAACTCAATCAACATATGGAATACTTGCATTTATTTGACAATAAGCAGATAATAAAAATGAACAGCAATTTTAGTAAAATGGAAAGAATGCAGGTTCTACATCACAATTACATGGAGCACAAGGTATTCACAAACAGTTATTCTGGAACACTGTCACAGCTAGGACCCACGCCATCCTCGCGCCTTACACCTGTTTCCTGGGACTGGCCTTGCCCCTCGCTGGAACCAGTACAGAGGTGGGTTGTGACTGTCTAGGAACCTCTGCAAGTGGGACAGCTGTTAGTTCTGGGTGCTTCACATGTGCACAACAGTGAAGTCCACGATTAATGTAATATGCATTCTTATTGGGAAGGACCCGTCAATCAGAGTTATGCAACTTTCCAGAATCTTTATGTGGTGCAAAACATGTTTTTGATGGAAAAATCCAATTAGGCACTCTTACCCCTCCCACCCCCATGGCTGGGAAACTTTCCTTAGCAATGTAGTCTTATCAGCATCTGCTACGGTCAGCGTGTTTACAACTCTGCTTTCCCGTGCAACCCAATGTCTGCTTACAGTGAACGGTGAAGCCTCTTGCAAAAGTGGAAGCTGAATTCAAGTATTGTTACTAACCGTCTGCAAGCAACTTCATGAGCACTCCTCATGTTTTCTGTGATAATTATAGCTCACTGTGCTTGGTGTTTAAGCACTACTAAAGCATTACTAAGCCATTTTCTAAGGCTATGATTGCCAGTATTTAGTACAATCTTTGAAAAAGCTATTCACCCTAGATCCTAATGCAGCAGGCTATAGGCCTAGTATGGAATATAGTTAGCTCAATGGGTTTATGCACCTAGGTGTGTTTTTTCTCTTCACACTACAGATTGACATAAGACATTGACATGAAGTAGACAGAGTGATGAGAGGGTGGCTAGAGGAAGATAAAGAAAAGGAAGGAGGTGGAGGTTGGGAGGAACATCGGAGAGGAAGGCAAAAAGAGACTCAGAGAGGAGGTGGGAGGAAACTACACTAACCAGAAAACGTCAATGGGAGGATGGCAGAACCACGAAAGAAGAGATTTTAAGCTACATTCAGAAGGCAGAAGGAGCACAGACCGAGAGAAGGTTGGAGGAAAATGTTAGAAAGAACTGGCTCAGTGGGGAGCCAAGGAGAAAGAGCAGGTGAGCGCACCAACTAAGCAGGGTAAGCCAAGATCTGTGGAGGTACAAACATGTGGTGAACCATCTGGTGGATACAGGAGGAGAGAGAGAGTGTAGAGGAGACGAAGTGCTCAGACTGAGAGGTCCCCATAAGATAAGTCAGTTGAAACCCATCTAGGATGAGAGTAAGGATGGGGCATGTGGGAACAGAACCAGTACTCTAGAACAAGGAATTGGTGAGAATCCTGAAACCAAGCTTGTAGACAAATGAAGCTTACTAAAAACCTGATGGAAGCTTTAGGGGTTTACCAACCACTTCTCTATGCCAACTTCTACTGGCAAACAGGTTGAGCATGCAGGAACATGTGGTCCCCAGAGACCTGTGGACAGGGGCCTCCCCCTGCATGGAGCACAAGAAGCAGATGAGCAGGATGTACAAAGCCAACAGACAAGAAGCGCGGGGGACACTTAAAAATCCCAGAACTAGGAGTGACTTTGAACTGATCAATTTCCCTGGAAAAGGACGCACTGTGTGATTTACAATAAAATGTGCAGGCCAGTGAATTAGAAGAAACGCTATCCTGTTATTATTGAAGCTTTATGTTGCCGTTTCCTTATTTTGGTCCAAACCCGTATCTATCTCTTATACGTCCTTGTTTAATTATAAACGCGTGTCCCTGGCCCATGTTCATCCTACACGTTGTTGTGTCAGTATCTTCACTAGATTAACATGCATGTGTGCCAATGTCCTCCCTGGAAAATGCAGACATAGGAAAATGTATCTTCAAAAGATATAAAGACTGGACATGTACTGATGACAGCTAAGAACCTTCGACTTGACGATCCTCAATTGGTGCAGATTACAGAGTTCTGATTGGTGTCAATCGTTAAAGGTTTATCTATATATGTATAGAAAAGGGATAGTTTCTTATTGAAATACATTGAGATATGCTTCTAAATTATCCTACTGGCCACAATGAAAAAGAAAAAACTAACTTCCGAATCTAGGGCTAGCTATTTGTCTCCCACTTTATTACGTTGTCCGTTTGGTGTTGCACCTTTGTTGGTCTAAGGTCTGGCCTTGTGAAACACTATTTTAATTTTCTGAGAGCTGAACCTTACTAACTGTGTACAGGAAGGACCAGTCATCTTTCTTTTGTGTCAACGTTTTCAATAGCTCTCATTGTCTTTTGCTCTGTTACCTGCTCCTCAGTGCTCTCTATATTTGTGCTTTTTTCTTTTTTGTCACCAGTTCCAGTGAAATGGTTCAGCAAAAAGCATCTGGTGAAGCCCCTATTTTCTCACTCACTGCTTTAGCCATGTTATCTAAGTCTCGTGTCCAACATTTTATGGTTGGGTTACATGGGTTCCTTATTCATTTGGGATGTTGATCAAAAATCTCTAGAACACCCTACTTCCACAACCTCCCAAAGATGTCATGTGATCCCATTTGCGCCCTCAGATCTGTGTGTGGGGAATTAAGCAAACAACAAGAATTTAAAGAACCCTTAAAACATTACAACTCAATGATAATCCTGTATTTTGAGATTGCGTGAATTGTACAGACTGATAAACGTTAAAAACAACCCACATGAAAAATGGCAGATATTAGCTGGGTGTGTATAATGAGTTTCTTAGAACCTTTTTGTTTTTCTGGTAGCCTGATTTCACCAAAATGCTGCTCCCACTAGGAGCTAGTGTTTAACTGTATATGTAAGTGCCCATCCCACTAACCCTCACCCGCTTTCTTTTTTCAGAGACATGAGTAGTGAGGCCAACATTATTAGCACGACGTTACTAGCAAGTACATTATTAGCAGAAAGGTGCCATATAAGACCTCTTACGGTACCTTACCATAAGAGTTGCTGAGCCTCCATGCCACATAACATACCCAAAGAGAACACCCACTTTGCTCTTGTGCCCGTTAACTCGTTTTGTGGAACAATGAATAACTAGCAAACTTTTCCATGGTACATTGAAAGAATCTGAGTATGTCTTCGCTTTCCATGGTTTCATGAAAAGGCTCCTAAGGTCCCCAAGTCAAACCCACCTCCTCCATGCATTTCACTTTGGCAGGAAGCTACCTATCCTTCCCATTTGTAGTATCCTACTAGAGTGGTACATTATCACTGTGTAGAGGAGTGCCCCAAACCAGATGCTTACTTTTTGAAGTGAGCACCTGCATTTGATGGGAATATGTGGCATTTAATGGGGATTTATTTATTTTAATTTTATTTATTTCATTTGGTTATACGCCCAAACCCTCTGTTATCACGGCTTAGGTTACAGGATTACTTGATACTTAGGGGCTGATTCATAGAATTATGTGCACCGAAAAACGGGCTTTGTGTGCCATTCTGCTTGCAAATCCCCAAATCCCTAGCGGGCAGAATGGCGCACAAAGCCTGTTTTTTGGCACACATAATTCCATGAATCAGCTCCTTAGTTGGTACATATTGGCATATCTGTGAGCATACAACATTGTTTCTTTAAGCGAATTACACAAGAGCATTTACATAGTGTTACATAGCCAGACAGGGCTTCATAGAAGGCATAGTGGTATAAATTTACATTCTTACAATTAGTAATTACTTTCACGGTTAGTTATTGTGCTGGAGATTATGAGGCTTATTTAGAATGTATTAAATTGCCAGGTTTTGAGGATTTATTTTTTATTTAGGGAAGGATGGCTCATTTGAGGCCTGGAGTGAGTTCCAGATTCTGGGGGCTGCTACTGGGAAGCTAGAATTACATGTTTTTGTGTTTTTGAGGTGGGGGATGCCTAATAGTGTATCTGTGTTCGATGTAAGTGTTCTAGCTGAGATGTTGCGGGTTAGGCATTGGTTGAGGTAACTTGGTGCTATGCCTGCTACACATTTGTCTTGTATAGTGAGGGTTTTATGTAAGATTCTTGCTTGTATGGATACCCAGTGGGCATCTCTCCGATATTGCGAAATATGGTCTCTCATTTTTATGCCTAGTGCTGCTCAGGGGGCTTTGTTCTGAATTAGTTACATTTTGTTCAGGTTTTTTTGGAGGTCCCTAGTAGTAGTTTGTTGCAATAGTCGATTTTGCCAGTATGAGGGCTCTGGCGAGGGTAATGCAGTTTTGGGGTGTGAGAAAGGGTCTGCTTAGGGCTATGAGTTGGGCCGTGTAAGCTGTGGAAGATGAGAGTGCACTAATGTGTTTGTACATAGTAAGGCTAGAGGCTAGAGTCTAGATAGATACCTAAAGTTTTAACTTGTTTGGAGATATTGATTGGTGTGCCGTCAATGACTATGGCTGAGTATTGTGGGTGTAGTTTACTTAGACGGTCTGGGGATCCTACTATGAGAATAACTGTCTTTTCTCCATTGAGGCAGAGGCTATTAGTCGCCATCCAGTTCTGAATGATGGAGTACATTTTGTTTATGGTGATAATGTCCTGTTCGAGGTTGCCTGAGATGGGGATAAGTATTTGTGTGTCATCCACGTGTCATTACTCCCATGGCATCAAGTGCTGCAAAGAGTAATTTTGTTTCTGATGCTTGTTAATCTGCTTAGAATCACATGCTGTGCATATGGTCCGACATCCAGTGGTAACTGCGGAGTATTGCATCTTGTCTTTCGGGGGACCGAAAGGGGACGTCGGCATAGGCGTGTCTGAAACACTATCCCTATCGTGACGTGTGTAGTACCCAAAATCCCTCACGCGCCGAGGTCCCTCAGATTGTTTTTTTCCGCCCAGATAACTGGTCGCCCTATAGCAGAGCTCTTCATGAGACATTGTTTATCTTACCGAATTGTCGGTTATTCCCCGTTAAGTCACTTCGCCCATCAAGAACATCTTCGATGAAGACTACGGGGGAATCGTCTACGGCTGTGAGTTCCGGCGCCTAAGATCCAGCGTTCGGACTTCCACGTGGTCGGGCCTTCTGGCCGGCCTACACAGTAGGGAGAGTGGGCTCGGGGTTTGCCATTATGTTATTATGTCTTTCCTCTTTTCCACTGCTTTCCTTTTTGGTCTGGTCACCCTTCCCTTCTGCTATGGAAAGGACTCCATTTAGATTCTGCCCTGTGTGTAGGGTCAGATATCCGTGGAAAGACGAGCACACGTTGTGTAACGCTTGTCTCCCCCTAGAGCACGACGAAAGGCGGTGTTTGGCGTGTACACTCCTTAAACCTAAAACCCTTAAGGAGCGCCGGTTGAAGCGGTGGTCCGCGTATGGAATGTCACGCATGGAGCCTCCCTCCCCTGCCGCGACACCAGCCGAAAGTGACGGAGGTACAGCGGATGACCAAACGTCCAATGCGGACGTTATAGATCTTGAGGCGGACTATTCTAGGGCCGTCACGCCCGTCCCCGACCCTTCCAGGCTCAACTCCGGTCTTGCTACAGGGAGCACACCCGGCGACAGGGGCATACAATTGCACCGCACAAAGCACACAACCCAAGCGCCCTCCTCGACGACTTCGTCGAAGAAGGCGAAAGCACCAACGGGTCCGCCGGAAACTTCGGCGGTGCCCACGGATCGGTCTGATCTGAAGCCTTCCCCGCATCCGCAGCAGCGCATGACGACTGGGCATAGCAAACATAACAAGGGCGCTACTCCCCAAATTACATGCGCCGAAGTTTCTGTACAAGAAACTTCGACGGTTTCCAAGGCCTGTATAGGCCCGAAAACTACGCGTAGGCCTCTACCCGAGAAGCCATCCGCTGGCCCTTCTGGAGCCGCGGAAGATATTTTCACTGCTGACACATCATCGGAGGCGTTGTCTCCCGAAGATTCAGTGACTATCCGTAAGAGCATCAACAGGATTGCTACGGCGGTGGGCCTAGTACCGGTTCCGCCCACAGTTATGGGCCAATCCGCCGAAAAGTTTTCCACTGATTGGGAAGACGATCCCGAAGACTCTTATGAAGAAAGCCAGGTACCCCTCTCAAGCACCCTGAGGAGATCCTCTCAACGCCTTAGGACAGAGAGCACGGTTCCTACTCAGCTAGGTCCATTTGGGTCATCCAAGTGGACCACGGAGCAATTCGAGGGGTGTATGGATCGGCTGGAGCAGTTTTTCAGGGCTTCTGATCAACCTCCGCCGAAAAAAGGTCGGGTAGACCCTAACCCTCAAACACAAGATGTCCAACACCAAGTTGACTATCAAGAAGATGTCCAGATGGACACGTATAGAGATATCTATACAGAAGAAGAGGAGTCTTCTTTTCTAGACAGCTATGGGGAAGATCAAGGAGCAACGGACAACTGGGAGGACACCCAGCAGAACGATCACAACTCTAATATTGTTTGCCTCAACTCTCCCCCATCCACCCCGATTCGACAAGCGTCCCAGGTGGATGATCAAATGGCTTTCAACAACATGTTGAAAAAAGCAGCAGAATTCTTTAAAATTGCCACGCTTGAAGCCTTGCCCGAACAAGATTTTGCGGAGGACTTTATTAATGAAAAGCCTCCAGCAAGCCAGTCTATCCCTCTCTTGAGCTCTGTAAAGAGACGGCTGGCCCCTTCCTTACTCACACCCGCTCAGACTAGGGCTGTGAACCCAAGGGTCGAAAAACTTTTCCGACCCTCCCCCACCGACCCGCTTTATATCGAAGGACACGCAATCCCAGACTCGTTGGTGGTGACCAACACTCACAAGAGAGCAGGGGTTCCCCTTGCCACGGGAGAGTCACCCCTGGACAAGGAGTCCAAAAGGTTGTATGCCTTAGGCAAACGGGTTACGTCGGCGGGGGCCTATACCGTCCGGATTGCCAATAACATGACGTTACTAGCAAGTACGTCGATGCCCAATGGAACCTACTCCAGGAAGGCCTTCAAGAGGTTCCGGAACCAACCAGAGCCAAGCGTCTCCCATTGTCTCGGAAGGCAAACTTGCCAATCAGAATGTGGTAAAGAATACCCTGGACACCGCAGAGACAGCAGGCAGGTCTCTCGCACTGTCTACTCTCCTAAAGAGGCACGCGTGGCTGCGCACGTCGGGCTTCAGGCCTGAGACCCAGGCATCCATTATCAACAAGCCCATCGAAGATGCCAACCTCTACGGGAAGGCAGTAGATGATGCGTTGGAGACAGCCAAGAAGTAGCACGAGACTATTAAGTCGCTGCACCAGATTTCCCAGAAACCCTCTTCACAGAGGGGCAGTAATTCTCGGTGGTCCTTTCGAGGACAAGCCCGTGCCGCTCAAAACAACTTTGGCACGGGCAACTTCAACTCAAGTCAACCTGCTGCAAGCCCCACTTACTACCCTCAGAGGGGTCAGAAGCACGGAAAGAATAGAGGCAGAGGCTCCAATTCCAGAGGAGCGTCAACTTCGGGTCAGAAATGACCACCAAGTCCAGGTCCCCTCCCATGTCTCCCCGGTCGGGGGGCGATTAACATTCTTCCTCAAGGCATGGGAGGGGATAACTTCAGACCAGTGGGTCTTAAAGACGGTCGCCCACGGTTACTGCATGGAATTCGTCCGACCTCCACAGTTCAGACCACCAAAAGATCGACGCCTTTCACCGGAACATCTGCAGATCCTGATCCAAAAGGTGGAAGCGCTGCTGGGAAAGGACGCCATAGAAGCCGTCCTGATTCTTCAGGTAAACGAGGGTATCTATTCAGTGTACTTCCTTGTACCCAAAAAGGATCTCACCATGCGCCCTGTTCTAGACCTGCGCCCAGCGAACAAGTTCATAAAGCCCCAGAAGTTTCGCATGGTAACACTCCAAGAGGTGATCCTATTGCTAAAACTGGGGGACTTCATGACAACATTGGATATGAAAGATGCATACTTTCATATTTCAATGCTGCCAGCACACAGAAAATTCCTAAGGTTCGTGATTTAGGACAAACACTACCAGTTAAAGGTACTCCCCTTTGGCATAGCCTCGACACCAAGGGTGTTTACCAAGGTCCTGGCAGTGGCAGCAGCACTCCTGCACAGACTTTCAGTTCCAGTTTACCTTTACCTCGACGATTGGCTCATCACAGGGGACTCGTTCGACGTTTGTTTTTCGAACACCCAAAAAACAGTAAACTACTGTTCAGCCTGGGATTTTTTATCAACGAGAAGAAATCCATCTTAGTCCCCAGCCAAGTAAAACAATTCCTGGGGGCTCTAATTTGTACGGAAGACGGTCTAGTCTTCCCTTCCAGCGAGAGGGTTCAGAACATGCTCTCTCAGGTTCCTCAGTATGTTAGCCAGTCGAGAGGTGACGGTACGCAAAGCTATGCGTTTGCTAGGAATGATGGCGTCATGCATATACTTGGTTCCCCACACGCGGCTACGCATGCGTCCCATGCAAGAGTGGCTCAACAGCCAGTGGTGTCAGGCCAGCGGACAATGGGAAGATCTGTTAGTTGTCTCATCAGCCCTCGTTCTCTCTCTGCAGTGGTGGTCGAGGGAGAACCTCTTGAAGGGGAAAACCTTCACCACCCCTGCAGTGGAATCCACTCTCATGACAGACGCATCTCTCACGGGGTGGGGGGCTCACCTGCTTCAACAGACAGCGCACGGAGTGTGGTCCCCTCAGGTAGCGTCCAACCATATAAACCTACCGGAGCTACTAGCAGTGTTCAAAGCATTGAAAGCCTTTCAGGAGCAACTGCAAGGGAAGACAGCGCTGGTCTTAACCGACAGCACAACAGCAATGTATTACCTGAACAAACAGGGGGGGCACTCACTCTCCAGGACTATCCAAGCTGTCCCAAAACATCTGGATATGGGCTCTCAAACACAAGATGTTCCTGATATCCCACCATGTTCCAGGGGAACTCAATCTTCTGGCAGACGTACTCATCAGAGATTTTCCTCTGCCAGAAGAGTACGAATGGCGACTGCACGAAGACATTGTATCCAACATCTTCGCAGAATGGGGGTTTCCAGAGATCAACCTGTTTGCTACTCAGGAGAACGCCCAATGCCAAGATTACGCCTCCAGGTACCCCCAGAACCGATCCAAGGGGAACAGTCTCTGGATAACTTGGTCGGGGAAATTTGTCGATGCTTTTCCCCCGAATCCACCTTCTGAACATGATAGTACACAAGATGCACCAGGAACCAGTCACCATGATTCTGGTGGCTCCCATGTGGGCCCGCCAACCTTGGTTCGCGCACCTGATGGAAACGTCCCTCTCCCCACTAGTCAAGCTGCCCTGCCCATACAACATGTTGTCTCAGGACAGGGGGGAGACTCTGCACCCATGCCCACAAACTCTGAATTTAGCAGCCTGGCTCCTGAGGTTATAGAGTTTGGACATCTGCAACTCCCTCAAAGATGCATGGACATACTGAGGGAGGCAAGAAAGCCTAACACATGTTATTGCTATGCCAGCAAATGGAAACGTTTTGTCATCTGGTGCAGTCCCAAAGGAGTCAATCCCATTGATTGCTCGCCTTCACACATTGTGTTATATCTAACCCATCTGTTGGACTCTCGGTTAGTCTTCAATTCCTTAAAGGTTCACCTAGCGGCGTTGTCAGCCTACACCACGTCACAGCAGAAGGTGTTGTTGTGGAACATACCTGTGATAAAAGCCTTTATGGAAGGGGTTAAAGAATGTATCCCCCCATCACTCACCCAGCCCCTGGGTGGGACCTAAATGTGGTTTTAACTAGGCTCATAGGACCCCCTTTTGAGCCTATGCATAAAGCTAGTCTGAAAGACCTGACCTACAAGACAGCCTTTCTGGTAGCTATCACTTCTATCAGAAGAGTTAGCGAACTACAGACCCTCTCGGTTTTGGACCCCTTTGTTACAGTCCATAAAGATAAGGTAGTTCTGCGCACACATCCCAGATTTGCGCTGAAATTTATTCCGAAGTTCCATGTGAACCAGTCAGTCGAACTACCCACGTTCTTCCAGAAACCTACTAACACGGACGAAAGAAGCCTTCACACACTAGATGTGCGCAGGGCAGTCATGTTCTACATGGATAGAACTAAACCACTGAGGAAGACTAAACAATTCTTTGTTTCAGTGGCAGCTGGTAGAGAAGGGGACATTGTCTCTAAATCAGCAATATCAAGGTGGATTGTCAAATGCATCACACTATGTTACACTCTTGCAAAGAGAGAACTGCCCTTCAAGCCTAGAGCACATTCTACTCGAGGCACTGGGGCATCCATAGCATTCATTGCAAATGTTCCCCTAGAGTCCATTTGCAAAGCGGCAACCTGGAGTTCTGTACACACCTTTACAAAACACTATTGCTGAGACACTCATTCTAAGTCTGATTCTCAGGTGGGACAAGCAGTACTAAGACATCTTTTTTCTACTGTTCCTTCTCACAACCCACCTCCAACTCCGGGTACTGCTCGCTAGTCTATGCACAGCATGTGATTCTAAGCAGATTAACAAGCATCAGAAGACATGCATTACTTACCGTAAAAGCATTTCTGATGATTGTATCTGCTTAGATTCACATGCGCCCTCCCTGCCTCCCCGCTTGGGGTGGAAGGAACATAGACTTCTTACTACTTTCTCTCTTCATGTACTCACTCACTATAGCCTTGGGCTCCCTCATGGCAGAAAAAATATAATCGGAGGGACCTCGGCGCGTGAGGGATTTTGGGTACTACACACGTCACGATAGGGATAGTGTTTCAGACACGCCTATGCAGACGTCCCCTTTCGGTCCCCCGAAAGACAAGATGCAATACTCCGCGGTTACCACTGGATGTCGGACCATATGCACAGCATGTGAATCTAAGCAGATACTATCATCAGAAATGCTTTTACGGTAAGTAATGCATGTCTTATGAATTATAGAGTATCGGGGATAGGCACACGCCTTGGGGGACTCCCAATGGGACTGTGATTGGGTCTGCTGCAACGTCACCTAAACTACTCCCGGCTTGCGGTCGGCGAGGAATGACTTGATTCAAGCAGTGGCCTCTTTTGAGAAATGAAAGTTATTGGCAAGCGTAAGACAGAGTTTATTGTTGTCTACTAAATCGAAGGCCGTGGATAGGTCTAGAAGAGGTAGGATACATAGTTTCCATGAATCCCTGATGGCATCCATCTGCCAGTAAAGCAGTTTATGTACTATGTCTAGGGCGGAAGCCTGATTGTCTTTCCCCTAGTAACTGGTTATTTTCGAGATGGGATTGAACTTCCGTGTATGCGATTTTATCTATTATTTTGAGGAGGAAGGGCACTGTGGTTATGGGCCTGTAGTTAGTGGGGGTGGTTGGATCTAATAATGTTTTTTTGAGGAGTGGTGTCACCCAAGCTTCTTTAATATTGGTTGGGAAAGTGTTGGTCTTCAGTGAGGCATTGAGAAATTTGGTAATGATAGGTGCTAGTATGGGGGCTCAGTCCCTAAATAGTTTGGATGGGAAGCTGCCTCCTTTACAGTTGGATGGTTTGAGTGTGGCTATGGTTTTGAGTACAGAGTCAGTGTTCACTGGTTTGAACTGAAATTCGGGGGAATTGGGGGGTGTTGTGTGCCGGTGTTAGTGGGACTGGCTCAGTGGTGGGTACTAAGAGTTTTCTGTGTGACTCAATTTTGTTTTGGAGTGTGTTTATCTTAGATGCTACAGCATCTTGGATGGTGGTACACCAATCCTTGTTGACGTTAACTAGGCAGAGAGGGAGGATGGCGGTTTCTAATTCTCTAATGATGGAGAATAGCTCTTTGCTATTGGAGGTGGCATTGGTGATGCGTAGGTTGAGGGAGTTGGTTTTCTGTGTAAATACTACTGCTTTGTAGGTTTTGGATATATGTTCAAGTTGTTTTGTGGACTCATTGGTGGTGTTTTTCCTGTGGAGATGTTCAAGTGCTCTTTTTTTTCTTCTTAGTTCGATGAGGTCATCATTGAACCATGTGTTGCTATGTTTAAGCTTAGGGCTCTTAAGTTTGAGAGGAGCTTTATCATCTATGGCTGTTTTAAGGCAGGTGTGATGATCTATCAAAATGTTGTCTGGGTTGGTAGCTTGTCAAGCAAGGGGGATACGTTATCAATGATAAGTTTCTTTGAGTTTTTCACTAGTATGGGGGCTGATGGTGTGATAGTGGGTGTGGGAATCTTGGTAAGGACAATATTAAATTTGATGAGGAGGTGATCTGTCCAGGAAATCACTAGAATCTATTCTAGTAGAATTGTGGTATTCAATGTAAGAATCCAATCTAGGATGCAACCTTTTGAGTGGGTTGGAGCATTGACAATTTGCGAGAATTGCATTTCTATGAATGCATTGTGGAAGACAGTAGCCTTGAGGTCGGAGGTATCGTTGAACCCTAAATTGATGTCTCCTAGGACAATTTATTTGGTATTGGGCTTAAGAGAGGGGGAAATGAGGAGGGTAGGTCGGTGTCTGGATTACTGGTAGTGTTGGGTGCTATGAATACTATTAGAAAGTTGATAGTGGTTTCTGGGTCAGTAGCTAATTTGACAGCTAGTAGTTCATGCTCTGGCAGAGTTTTAGTTTTGCATTCTCTAAACTGGAGGTAGGATTTTGAAATGATGGCTACTCCTCCACCTGTAGTGTCTTGGCGATCAACTCTAAGTACTGCGTAGTCAGGTGGTATGGCGATGGTGAGTAATGGGCCTGAGGCTGAGTGAAGCCAAGTTTACGTTAGGACTAGTAAGTCAAGTTCGTATTCGAGGATGAGATCATGTATGTCGATGGCATGTGCTCCCAGCGATCTTACATTGATCAATGTGCCTTTTAATGGTGGTGTGTTCAGGTTGGGGGTGGATTTTTGTGTAATGGGTGCAGGTGGGTGTGCTTGTGGTGGGAGTGCGGCGGAGAGGTGCCTTGCGTGTTGTTTGCATTTAGATTTGGCGGAGGTTGGTGTGCTGGGATTCATGGTTTTGAGGGTACTGGTAGTTTGGTGAGTGTCTACGTTGTTAGCATGATGTGGGGCGTTGTGTTTAAAGACAGTCGGGGAGGAGAGTCTTATTTTTCTCAGGGTGCCTAGTATGGGCTTCGTGCATACAAGGGAAGTATGTGTTCTGGTAGAAAGTCTGACTTGGCGTTGTGTACCTATGATGGGTTTAGTGGTGGGTGTTCTGGGTGTGGTGTTGGGTATGGATGCAAAGTCTGACATATTGGGTAGGAATGGAGTAGGACATGGTAGTGGATGGTGTCTGGGACAGTATAGGCGTGCTAGGCCTAGGCCTAATGATATGAAATTGCCTCTAGAGCATGGGGTAGAAGTCTGAGGAATAGGTGAGCCTTTCTTTGGATGTGGTGGGTGGACATGGATCCGAGGTTGTGATAAGTTTGGTAAGTGGGTGGGGTTGCTGTCGGGCGTTCATTATTGAAATTATCAGTATTGCCAGGACGCCTGGCGTACTGGCTACTATCCTACAAAGGGAACACACAGGTTTGGCAGAACAAGTCAAAGTCCACAGCGCTTGTACACTGAAGAAATTAGTGAAGCACTAAAGCTGCAGGTGGCTGAGGGGTGTGGGAGCACTGCCTGATTCCACCCACAGTTAAGAACCTAAATGAACACAGACAGTTCTCAAACTCACTGCGCTGAACAGTGCAATAGTGATAGGTGTTCCAAGTAATTCAAAGAAGGAGGGATTTCTCATGAGTCCAATGAGTTTAATAACGAAGTAGCCTATCACCGACTCTTCATCTGAGGCTAAACATAATGCACAACATAATGATGAACAAAAATAGTACAGCACAACATAAACAGTTTGAATGAAAGTCGTCCATTGTGAAAAAAATCAATAGAAAATTGAAAAGGACATTAGTAAGGGCATTCAACCAAAAGGGCAAACACGAGTGCAGGTAGGCCAAAAAGAACAGCAGTTACAGCATATATATTAAGATAAAATCAAATAGCAACAAACGAAAATAATAAAAAATGATAGATAAATAAGATTTGCACAGTACCATATTAGGAAAGGATTGAATTGAATGGAGAATCCATAGGTTACGGGATGCATGTAAGAAACACGGGTAAAGAAACAAACGAGTTGCAAGGAGTTAGTTATAATGCATCCATGGAACAGCTTTAGTAGCGCAGTCAGAGAGGCAAAAGCTGCCAAAAAAAACTAATTGTAATCATAAATAAAAGGTACCTGAAAGTTTCAAGAGCTAGCCTAACCAATTACGTATATCATGGCCAGTGCCAGATGCACTCTCTAAAAAGAAGAGAGAAGAAAAGATTTTTATTTTATATGAAGTGTGTAAATACGCTGTTCAAGTTCAAATGTGAAATTCAGGCAGAACAAGAGAGTTTGAAATTAAATGGCAAATCATACCTCACTGCTTCGCAATTGCGGAACTCTGTAAGGGAAAAGAAATTCCCTCAGCATCACTTAAGCATGAACAAATTAACGTAACAACTGTGATTGCTAAAATGCAGCTGCCCAAAGTGCCAGAGGAAACCCAAAACGCAAAAGCATGGCGTGTGTGTGCAAATAAGAATGGGCAAAAGCTAAAAATTGACTTTCTCTAAACTTAATTGAGACGTGCTGATGCACTAATTAGAAGTATCATAGCGGCCAGGGGGCCGGGAAAAACAGTCTTACCTGTGCAATGCTGCTGAACTGAATGAAATGAAAGTAAGCCCAGACCATGGAGATAAAAAAAAGGACTATTTAAATGCACAAAGTATTTTAGAAAATGGCTGATTAGGTCAGGAAAGAAAACCGTCATATTGGAATGATGGAAATGAATTGAATACCTCTGGAGTGAATTCGCCCCAAAAAGTAAGGAGCTTACCAAACGCTGCAAAAAGGCAGAGATTAACCTGTTCTGAATTTAAAAATTAGCAGGACTGAAATTCCACAAAAATGTATATAAAGTGCGTTGCACAGCAAACAATGTACTAATTGCAAAAAATGGAGCCCCGGAGGGCGCCAAGATAAAAATATACTAGTAAGGCCTGAGAACGAAAGAAAATGTGCACCTTGTGCACCAATTGCTGTTGAGCTGAATAACCGTCTTACCTGTGCAATGCTGCTGAACTGAATGAAATGAAAGTAAGCCCAGACCATGGAGATAAAAAAATGACTATTTAAATGCACAAGGTATTTTAGAAAATGGCCTATTAGGTCAGGAAAGAAAACCACCATATTGGAATGATGGAAATTAATTGAATACCTCAGGAGTGTTTGTTTTTGCCCTTTTGGTTGAATGCCCTTACTAATGTCCTTTTCAATTTTTTATTGATTTTTTTCACAATGGATGACTTTTATTCAAACTGTTTATGTTGTGCTGTACTATTTTTGTTCATCATTATGTTGTGCATTATGTTTAGCCTCAGATGAAGAGTCGGTGAAAGGCTACTTCGTTATTAAACTCATTGGACTCATGAGAAATCCCTCCTTCTTTCAATTACTTGGAACACCTATCACTATTGCACTGTTCAGCGCAGTGAGACTGAGAACTGTCTGTGTTCATTTACTATCCTACAAAGTCTATGATACGTTTGTCAATATTATCTATTATCGTTACTAGACGACCTAAAATGGGGTCTAGGGGGTTACAGTGCAAACAAGTTCTTTTGGATAGGTTATACAATGTGTGCTATGAGCATAGTATAGTGCCATGCACTATGAGCATATAGTGGGCATAACGCCACTCCGTGCACATATAACAGGAAATTGTAATGTACTGAGCTATAAATTGTGATGATGGGGGCGGGGAATTAAGTATAGAAGTGCCAATGACTATTCATTCAGAACATGATTAGAGGCACGCAACTAAATCGGGTGGAGTGCGAAATCAGATCATCATAAAAGAAGACACTGCTGAGTCAGGAGGAATAGGCTAACAGGTGCAATCAGGAAGGCACACGTTTGAAACGGGAGGTATGCCATCAACAAGAATCGTAGGCTTACATGTGAGGCCAAGTGCGCACTAAAGTATATGGACAGTATGGCTCACAGATACGTCAGGTAAGACACTATCCAGTATGATCTGAGTGGCACACAGCGAGGTTAGGCGGGGCACGCTAGCATGTAGGCACGCAGGATATGGCACACGCTAGCACAAGGCATCAGGGCAGCGTACGGGAACTGAGAGGTGAAACAAGTACCTTCAACTAATGAGGTATGAAACACACTATCAGAAATGAGCAGGCAGGCAAAAGCAGTAACAAACATCCGGTGCGATCTGCGAGAGTAGACATTTGATCACGTATGGTAAGCAATTAAGGTCATGCATACAGGTGGAGTGGAACACAGCGGGTTGAGGCGCACGGTGTGGTCCGAGGCGTAAAGGATTCAGATCATCAGAGTTTAAGAGGGCAAGCAGTACGGAGCAGGGGCTCCGCGACTGTGCAGGACATGAGGAGTGGTAAGTTATCGGTGCTGCGGTTAGTAGGCAGGGTCTGGGAGCGGTGGTAGAGATGCTCAAGCTCAGAGGCACCACGTGGAGTGGACGCAGTAGAAAGCGGTAGTTCCCCCAGGGGAGTTTGATAATGGCAATGTGTCCGCGTTGCAAGGTATAAGTGTATGCTTCAAAATATAACCTGCATGCATATCTATTCTATGCACATGATGCCATTTAATTAGAATACCTAACATATGTGAGTACCTGGGCATTTGATGGGAATATCTGGTATCTAATTGGAATACCTGCATGTTCATGGCACTATCTGGCATATGAGTTGTTGATCATGCCATTTGGCAGGAAAATCTGGCACATAATGGGCATACTTTTCAGTCAAAATGAGCTACTGCCATTAGATAGCACTTCGGGCATAACATTGTAGTGTCGCCATGTTTTGGAATATCTGACATGTGATTTATTTTTCTTTTTATTTTTTATTGAGCATTTGTAAGGCGCTTTATACAGCAGAATTGTGTTTCAAAGCACCAGGTGAGTACACGTGCCTTTGTTGGCAGTACCTGGTATCTGATGTGAATGCCTGCACATTTGATGGCAACCCTCAACATGTGAAATGAGAACCCAAACATTTGGTGGGGATAGCTGAGCTTGTGATAGCAGTACCTGGGCATTTGATGGCACCTCCAACCATGCATTGTGAGTATGTGTGCATTCAATCAGAATGTGTGGCATGCAATGTTTAATACCGTGCGTGTGATGTGATTACCCAATATTTCATTATAAGACCTGTCACTGATGTGGGTACCAGCCAAAAATGTATATGTGAACCTGAGCATTTGCTGATCCTCCCTGCAGTACCTGGGGAGTTGAGAGCAGTACCTGGCATATGAAGATAGTATGAGACATTTCATGGCAATACCTGGCTTGGAAATGATTACCTGAACATTTGATAGGAATACCTGTCTCATGCCTTGGGTATATGGGTATTTGATGGGAATACAAGGCACATCAGGAGAATGGCTTGCATTTAGTGACAGGACTTGGTTCATGCATTCATTTTAGTAAGTGTCAAATGATGTGAGTACCAGATCAAATGAAGGAAATACCTGTTAGCTGCTGGTGAAACCTGAGCCTTTTGCGTACAAGCCTGGCATCTGATTTGAGTGCCTTTAAATTTGTTGGTAATGTCAGGTAAATTATATCAGGATCTGAGCATCTGAGAAAACTATTTTTCACTTATGATGTGTGCACCTGCTATCTGAGTAGAGTTCTTGGCATAAGATATGAGTGCATGGATGTTCAAAGTGAGTACCTGCCATTGCTGTCAGTACCTGACATATGATGTGAGTGCATGTTCGTTTGCTTGTAATACCTAACACTTGATCTGAGTATCAAGATCTTGCACATTGCCTTTACCTGACATTTAATTGGAATACCTGACATAAGATTTGATTATGTGAGTACCTGACATAAGGTGTGAGTAGAACAGTTGTTCGGAGTGCCTGCCTCATGAGGTGAATGCCCGGAAAATGATGAGAGTACCTGGCAATGGATGGCAATCCCTGCAAAATGAGGTAAGCATGTGCGCATTTGGTGGTCCCCAGAGAGAGAGAGACAAAGGACCTACCTGGAACATGGGCAGGAGAGGCAGAAGAATAGACTAAATAATCGAAAAGGCGCTTGAGTGGAATTGTTGTGTGATCCACCGAAGATCATTGCCAAGCAACCTCATCATGGCAATCCTATTCTTTCTAATCCTACCCAGTCCCATAGTATGTTAATCCTTTGTTTATGTTTTCCTTCCAGGGTATAACCCGGCGGACATCTTAGAATGGTATTTGGCATAAAACATGTTATTCTAGAGATTAACAGGATCTCTTACCCTTTGGTCTCTTAACTGTTTTACGGCTCAGGTTCCACCTGGGACAGAGTTTCTACCCACCTTCATTTTCTACCCACCTTTGTGATCCTATTTTCATCCTGCTCCTCCCCCACTTCTCTCTTGTCCCCTGAATTCTGACACTACTTTAACATAGGTGTTATTTTGCCCAACAATGTTATTGTTTTGAAGCAAGTCACAGATTTTGGTGGCTAATTGTGGCTTTCTTGGGATACCAGATGTATTAACGCTCATCTCAGGTCCCGGTTTTAATTACTTGCTCATCAATACTGTTTGTGGGACTTTTCCTAGACAATGATTACTAGAATGTGCCATTTCAGAGAGCCTGCCGGGTGTGTTTTTGAGCAATATCCCTCTGATAGCATTACTGTCTTCACTGTGCCGTAAACACAGGGTGAATGTGGGGTGTGGGCGGTCCCCATGAGCTTGAGGGACCCCCTATACAGTGATTTCCAGGGAGCCGCCATCCTTAAAAGTAGTGAATGACTGAAGGGCAATAAGTGAATTTGTCTTGAATTTGAAGATGGCACAGAACTAGTGAAGAATAACTGCAGCAGTGGGCGCAGAAGGAAGGGTGGGTAATGAATTCCCTCTTGTTTTAGAGCTCTTTACTCCCTCTTTCCATATGTCCTTCTTTCTTGATTTCTTTCTTTCCTTAAAGGATAGTTCCGGGACTTTTTTTTTATTGTCCCTACGGGTCGGCCATGTGTTTGTAAGCATAAATCGGTAGATCGTAGGAAACTTTCCTATGGACCTTACCCGACTTTTCGCCCATTATCGCACTCGAAATCAGCCTCCATTTTGTGATAATCCTATCATTCCGCCGCATCGACCTGGCTCACCTGCCTTTGCGGCACTAAATCAAATCCCCCGCCCCTGAGCCTGACATCAGCAGACGCGTACTGCCCATTTCAAGCACGTCTCGTGTCAACAATCGCTGCGCCTCAGCTATTGACGTGTTGCCATGGAAATGGCAGGACGCCTCTTTCCCCAATAAGTATAAACAGACCGTTTCACAACATACAGCAGCAGATTTTCGATTCCATTCCTCTCTCTGTGTTACTTTGAGTATTCTGTGACTCGTTTCAGTGATCTGGTCAGCTACCTTCGCCGCTTGTAGCCCGTGTGAACACCTGTACCATCTCTGTAAATTATTTTACTATCTTTACCGCACAATGGCCACAATAATGCCGTATATGTACGAGCCCGAGTACACCGAGGAGGAACTACTGGAAAGGCAAGCACGCGAAAACGATGGGGATTCGGACGGCAGTTGGGAGGACCAGTCAACGGATGAAGAGCCTGGACCATGTCGCATGGACGGCGTCTCCACCTGGTGCACGTGCAATCGGTGCGAGCTAATGCCAACTGAGGAGGAGAACTGCTGCTGCCGTGAAAATTCCGGGTGCTTGGCCTACATTTCGGAAAGCGAGCAAAGTCTGCAGGAAGGCGAGCAAAGTCCGCAATGCATCACCGAGCTGCCAGAGTTCAGGGAAGCCTGCCTCTCACGGACAGTGTTGAGGATGATGATGGTGCTTATGCACGAACTTCGTGGCACTGTTCGTCCGCGTAATCCGAGTAACGAGTAAGTATACTCTGTTTGTGATGTCAGTGATGCCACCACTATTTCATGGTCGTCTCCCACATATAAAATTACATTTACATATCATTCGAACGCATGTAAATTGGTTCCATATAGTGCATTTTCTAGATATAATTTTTTTCTAAGAAAAATGACATGTGTTACCTGAATCGACATTGATAAGAAAGTTTGGTCAGTTTAATACAGTTTGCATCTTTTTTTTTCACAGGTGGTACAGGCTGGTGGCCTATCGTTGCTTCACTTGGTGGCTTCACGGGAGGCTCGGACACCGCGTTCGGAGAGTAATACCTGCCTGTGCGGTACTTGCCATTAGACAACATTTCCCCAGTGACAGTGGACAATACCGCGGATTTTCCCTCGATGTGCTGCAACCTCAACTTTACAATGTGTAATGTTTATTATTTATGTTTAACTAAAATCTAAAATAAAGCCCAACATATATTTTAACAATGGTTGTTTTGATTTTTTAAATGAATCTAGTGTGTCTCCGTTGAATAGCCTTCCAGTGCCTTGTCTTGTCACACCACATGTCTCCGGCCAGCATCCTCCCTCACGCTGGCCGCACACCTTCAATCCACATAACCGTTGAACCCATATATGCAGCAGTCATACATATATTATTTTGTGGGTTGGCATCAAGCGTTGGCAATAAAAAGCTGTTGGATTTTATTGATACAAAACATGGTTATAGGTAAATAATAAATATGGTTGATCATAATAAATCCTCTTTTTGGGCACCGGGTACAGAGATGACCCCCATATATTCTCCTGGGAGGGTGAGGTATTTATAAACTCACCCCCCTGCCTTCCATGTAGTAGATCCTGCAGCCATCCTCTTACATTCAGTTAGATGGCCTCTCCTTGGTGAGGCCCTGCGGCAAATGGGTCTTGTCTGCACGACCACCGCCCCGATCCACCCCCCCGCCCTATCAAAGGCAGTTCGCACCGGGGTACTTGTGCTGGCAAGTGGAGCTGTCAGGGAGCGATAAAGGCCAAGAGGTGCCAAAGACCATGTACACTTCAAAGTGGTCTATAGAGCATGGGTTGTTGTTCCCATGTCTACCTCCAGACCCCGTGTCTCCTGCCAAGCATCCCCCCTCACGCTGGACGGCCCCCTGCAATCCACATAAGTGTGTCTCCATTCACGAGTCTTCCTGTGTCTTGTCTGCACGACCACCGCCCCGATCCACCCCCCGCCCTATCAAAGGCAGTTCGCACCGGGGTACTTGCGCTGCTGGCAAGTGGAGCTGTCAGGGAGCGATAAAGGCCAAGAGGTGCCAAAGACCATGTACACTTCAAAGTGGTCTATAGAGCATGGGTTGTTGTTCCCATGTCTACCTCCAGACCCCGTGTCTCCTGCCAAGCATCCCCCCTCACGCTGGACGGCCCCCTGCAATCCACATAAGTATGTCTCCATTCACAAGTCTTCCTGTGTCTTGTCTGCACGACCACCGCCCCAATCCACCCCCCGCCCTATCAAAGGCAGTTCGCACCGGGGTACTTGTGCTGGCAAGTGGAGCTGTCAGGGAGCGATAAAGGCCAAGAGGTGCCAAAGACCATGTACACTTCAAAGTGGTCTATAGAGCATGGGTTTGTTGTTCCCATGTCTACCTCCAGACCCTGTGTCTCCTGCCAAGCATCCCCCCTCACGCTGGACGGCCCCCTGCAGACCGCATAATGCCACGACATATACACGTCATTCATTCACAAACACACCCCTGTTTCGAATTCTTTATAACCCACTTCATATTTCTAATGAGAACTTCTTTGCGCTTTGCTAGTCAACCCGTGAAGGTGCTGGTTATCTGCTCTTCGTCTCTGTGAACTTCCGTGACCACTTTGAGCAAACTCGTCAGTTTGCAACCTGTGAACTGCTCCCTGTTCTACGACAAGAAACTACTCTGATCCCTGCATCTAACTGTTTGTTCGTCAAGGTAAGTCCATGTACCATAATCATTTTGCGTCCAATTTTTTAATTTATATCTATTTGCTAGTAGTCATCAAATTGCATCCATGTTTTCTTTTCGTTCACGACAGTACATGCAAGGAACTAGTCACATGTTCTGAGTTTAGTCAAATTACTTTTTCTATTTTTTGAAAGTTATTGAAATACTTATCCGCATGTGAATAACGTGTATAGTTCCAAGAACCAAAACGGACCTTGCATTGAACCTTTTATGTGTCATTTAATGTTTTAACACATTGGTATTCATAGAGAATTGTTGATCTTTACTTTTCAGAACTTTCCATAATGCCTGCCTGTTCCATTGGCGGTTGCCCTTCGAAGACCCATAACAAATCTGAAGATACTATAATGCATGTTTTCCCTAAGACAATAGATCAGATAAGAGAATGGGTCCGATATTGCGGATATCCAGCCTCTGAGCTAGAAAGTAGAGTCCTTGAAGTCTTTGCGGACAAGAGGGGTGATCGATACCGCATCTGCAGCAGGCACTTTAGCCCAGACATGTACTCCACATCATTGCTAATAAAGAAGAAAACACCGCGAGCGAGGCGAAAATTGCTCTCAACCGCTATTCCCACTCTATTCGTCCACATCCCTCCACTGGTGAGTCAAGTTTACGTATTTGTCTCTCGGCCTTGCGGTAGTGTGTAGCATTAGCTAACAATAATTTCCCCATTTATGTATCCACTCAATATGAAGGCGGAAGATTCTCCATCCGTGTCGTTATTGCAGTCATCAGCCACTTCAAGCGCCTATCGGGTAATCTTACTTAGCTATTCTGACACTGACTTGTTTTAGGCATGTAAATCAATAGTTTTAATTGATCGTGTAATCATTTTACCTAATGGTACACCACAGTACTCGTCCTCTAGTCTTTGTTTTCAGTTATAATTATTGTTATCCAAAATAATGCAAGTACTGTCTTTCAGGGAGATGCTGAGGAGTCCAACGCATTGACGACAACCGTAGATGTCACTCAGATGCTCGAGGTACGTTTCCGGACAGTTCCATCGATGGAGATCATCAGATCTTGCATTCTTGTAGCGTGATTGTTACACACAATGTTTCTTTCGTTTTTAGCCATTGGTATGTCCTTCTGTCGTCGCCCTCCTATGTGTCTTCTTTTTTCAATATTGTGTTCATTACTAATGAAAGTCCTATGTTTCAGGGAGTCGATGGAGCATTAGTCCAAGAAGAAGGGGGAGCATGCAGTTACGGGTCGGCGCAACAGCTTGCAGAAGTGTGCACCGCAGTTACAGCGTCCCTTGATGTTCTTATGCATTTCGAGGTATGGATACTGACAGATCAATCATGCGAGATCAAATGACGTGATTACATCCGCTATACTTCCTTCTTTATTAACGCAAGTACTATGTTTCAGGGAGCTGACGGAGCTTCTTCAACAAGAACATCACCCCTAGTAGTTGATGCAGATCTCTGGGTGGTGACACTTCCAACGATGGAGCAAATCGAATCATATTTAGATATCCATTATTTATTTTAGACAACTGATCATTTGTGCAGGTCTATTTAGATGAGCCGTTGACGCCTGCAGAAAGTTTATGTTCTTTTAAACAAAATAGAAAACCATACTAATGCAATTACTGTGTTTCAGGGAGTTGCTGAAGCGTCATCTTCAATAATATCATCAATGGAAGTCTATGCGGAGCCCGAGGTATGGATCTTGACAGTTCAATCTAACTAGATCAACAATGCGTGAACTATTGTCGTTTGAATGTTCTACACAATGCGTTCATTCGTGTTTTGCTATTGAGATGTACGTATGGGTATTGGTCCCCAAGTACATTTTGTGTTTTCAATATTATTATACATACTAATGAAAGTTCTATGTTTCAGGGAGTCGATGGAGCCTCAGTGAGTGATGGATGTGCTTATCATGAAAATATAGTCGTTGCAGCGCGAGAGGAAGTGGAGACATGCACACACGAGTCGGAGCAACAGCGTCCAGATGTTGAAGTTCGAGGCAAGAAAGTTTCAAAGAAAAGAAAGCAAAAGAAGGTTAGTGTCCTGTTCACTATATTATGTTGTCTTTCACTGTCAATAGTTCAATACTGTAAGTTGTGTTTAAACTGAACATCCCTTTTCTAATCTGTCCTCTAGTTGCGAGTGGGTGTAAGAACTAGATCTACACAGACAGTGAAGCGAACGAGAGATGTTGCTTGTCAAACCTTTTGGCAGGGACTTGAGACTGGAGATGCATCGTGCCAATGGGAAGAATATGAAGTGATTGACAACGGAGCTATACCACCACCAGCCATTGATAGTGAATGTCCTCCTGGTAGTTTGGATGCAGTCGGAGATCAATTCACAGAATCCACACCCGCAAAAAATAAGAGCGCGCGAAAGTTGAAGACATTGTTTTTTTCTCCCATCTCCGGACAAGGAACAGATGTTGCAATGGAAGAGAATGAAGTGGACGACAATGAAACACCATCAATATCACTCAGCATAGCGGAAGACGATATCAGAGATTGTACCTTTCATGCGAGTGACATGTCCTCAACGTTACAGGCCGAACCAGCTGGGATGCAGAGTGACAGTATAAGGAAAGAGGCCAAATTCATTGTATTCGATAGCTGTTTGATGGATATTATTATGATGATGAAATGTGGGCATTGGGTTGGTGGGGAAGTATGTGGGGAGCCATTGATTAATGTGACTCGTGCAATTCGAGGCACTAACCTTAAAATACATGCCACCTGTACACAATATCATCCGTTCGCATGGTCTGCACAACCCATGCTGGGGCAACTGCCAGCAGGCAATCTACTTTGTGCAGCGGCCGCACTTTTTAGTGGTTCAAGTTTTAAAAAGTTACAGTATTTCTTTCAGTTTGTGGGAATCCATTTCATTGCGAAAAGTCAGTTCTACAAATACCAAACCGATTATCTATTTCCAGCCATCAGCGAAGCTTGGAGAATGGAAAAAATGTCAATGGAAAGTACATTCGCGGGCAAACGCTTCAGGCTAGCCGGTGATGGACAGTGCGACAGCCCAGGATTTTCAGCCAAGTACTGCACCTACCACTTTCAGGACATGGAAAGTAAGAAAATTGTGAGTTCGGTGGTCGTGCAGGTGTCACAAAGTACATCCTCAGTGGCCATGGAGAAAGTTGGCTTTGTAGCATCATTGCAAGAACTACAATCGCGGGGAATGGTGATCGACCTGATAGCCACGGACAGACATGTTTCAATTGCCAAGACAATGAGAGAAGAGTACAAAAATATAAATCACCAATTTGACGTATGGCATCTTGCAAAAACAATCAATAAAAAATTGTCGGCTGCAGGAAAAAAAAAAGATATGCAAGGTATTTCACAGTGGTCCAAGTCAATCAGCAACCATCTTTGGTGGAGCTCAAAAACATGTGAAGGGTCGTTGGAAATTCTACTGGAAAAATGGCGGTCAGTAATGTTGCACTGTAGCAACGTACATCGATGGTCGACAAATGAGCATTTCCACAAATGTGAACATGGCCATTTGTCCACAGAGGAGGCACGGAAGAAGAAGTGGTTGATTCCTTCATCACCCACTCACAAGGCCATTGAAAAGATTGTATTTGATAAAACTATAACAAGAGATTTGAGGGGACTCACGGAATTCTGCCACACAGGAGATTTGGAGGTGTTCCACAATATGTGCCTAAAGTACAGGCCCAAAAGATTGCATTTTGGCATGGAAGGCATGATAAATCGGACTCTTCTAGCGGTCTTGGCACATAACCATAATGTTGGCCGTCAACAAAGTAGGACGACCGGAACTTTAGGGACGCTTCGCTACAATAAGGCCTTCACTAAAAGAAGTAAACAATGGGTGATCAAACCAGTGTTTGAGGATATGCAATATGAGTTTATTGAGAGACTTATCGTAGATGTCCTCGATAGGCACATACATGGAGTGGTGAACGAACCTATGCAGGGGACAACTGCATTGCCACCCAACATTGCCTCTGTTCCATGTCCACCTAAAGCAGAGCTCATTGAGAAATACACATCACGGTTTAAATGATTGTAATTTGATTGTCTGTTCTCTCGAGTCTCCTCATGTTGCAGGCCCATTGCAATTAAACCAAACAGTAATATAAATCATTTTTACAAAAATTATAGAATGTTTCCGTATTACAAACACATGGCCGACCCATAGGGACAATAAAAAAAAAGGCACGCAGACAAGATGCCCTTACACTAACTGCAGCTAACTAGAAATGTGTGCTCGCTCAAAGTGAAGGTCAGCTGCTTTGATGTTTTGCTCGGGTGGCGGAACGGCCCACGACCCAATATAAGGTTCTATTGTGATTTGACCTTGACAGGCCGGGACCATCCTGAAAGACTAAGAAAAGATAATGAATAAAATTTCAGAAACGAAACGATGAGCCACGTTCATTAGAAGAAGTAACGTCGGCAAAGAAGGAGTGGTGTTTCGGGTCTGCCCTACACAGAGACACAATGGAAAATGCAAATATAATGTAAGTAACTTTTGATGAGTTTATACCGCAATTTCATTACTATACAGTGGCTTTAAAGACGGGTTCAGTTGTACTTGTTCGTTCTATGTGGCATATTGTTTTCTACCG
Source organism: Ambystoma mexicanum (assembly GCF_040938575.1). NCBI lineage: Eukaryota > Metazoa > Chordata > Amphibia > Caudata > Ambystomatidae > Ambystoma > Ambystoma mexicanum. Next base: position 243,378,357 of record NC_090926.1, on the reverse strand, counting down.
CGCACTATCTTGAGGAGAAACATCTGCTTTTACTGAAGCACCTCAAAACCTTCCTCTTTGCTTCTGCTTTCTCTCTCCCTCTCCCCTGCTACAACTGGTCCACTGTCTGCGACCTCGGTCCTGGGCCCTTCCACTCTCCACCTGCACTGCCTCCCTGTCAACCCCTGCACTGGGGGACTGTCTCAGTATCCTACAGCCCCCCCTTCCCAGCACTTGTTCTGCACTTACCTTGCACTTGCCACCAGCTGGCCCTATTTATTTATTATTTTATGCTACTTACCTTGTACTCCACTCCCCCCCCTCCCTGCCTCGCCACGCCTTTAAACACTTGTGTACACCCAGTAGCGCTGTCCTCGCTATGATTTTAATAAGGATCTGATGGTGAGACTAATTTCATTTTTTATGTTTTTAGGTACATCATTCACTACTGTCTGTGTCACGAGTACCAGACACCGGCGGACGGCTTCTACAGCCGCCAGTTGCTTCTCCGCGTGAACAACGTTACCACCCTGACCATTTTATGGGACGATCGCCAAGTACAAGTATGCCCTTACGCGGTACTAACGGTTAGATGCAACATACCTACCGTTGTGGTGGCCTAGTGCCTCGTTGTTGGAACAGCCATGCGATTATCAGTGCGACCGAAGAGCTTATTTTTATCGTAAACCAACACCCTGTGTACTGCACACGAACATCGCTTCCCTCAAGACGAACTAATTTGGATCGAGAGCAAAGAAAAATGCAAATCGCTGAATATTCTCTAAACATTTGATGTCCAATAAACGTACTTTGCCAAATGTACAATCTTGCCGTTTGCTTTTAAACCACGGTTTCACATTCCGAATTGTGGTGCTGTATTGTGAGATGCTCTAAGACCCTGTGTACAGCAAAGGACCATCGCGTTCCTCAATACGAACTTTTTGGAACATGAGCAAATAAAAATGCAAATCGCTGAATATTCTCTAAACATTTGATGTCAAATAAATGTACTTTACCACACTTACAATCTTGCGGTTTGATTTCAAAGTACAGTTTCATATTCCGAATTGTAGTGCGCTGTATTGTGAGCTGATCTGTGTTGATTTCCGGGGTCTGTGTGGAGTCGCGTAGAAGACGCCTGGGCGCGTTTGCCTACGCAGCTCAGTCACGTCACGGATAGAGGCGGGGAATATGAATGTTTTGATAAAGTCTGTTTCAGGGGCGGGGGATTTGATTTAGTGCCGCAAAGGCAGGTGAGCCAGGTCGATGCGGCGGAATGATAGGATTATCACAAAATGGAGGCTGATTTCGAGTGCGATAATGGGCGAAAAGTCGGGTAAGGTCCATAGGAAAGTTTCCTACGATCTACCGATTTATGCTTACAAACACATGGCCGACCCTTAGGGACAATAAAAAAAAAGTCCCGGAACTATCCTTTAATTCTTTAGTCTTTTCTTTTTTTCAACTTTCTTTCTTTCTAGCTTTATTTCCTTCCATCATTCTTTCCTTCATTTCAATTTCCCTTCTTTCCTTTTTTCTGCATTGCTTCTCTCCACCTTTCTTTCTTTTCCTTTGTCCTCCATTCCACCTTTCTATATGTTCTCCCTTCTTTCTTACCTCTGTTACTTCTTTCTTTTGTTGTTTTTTTTCTTTCTACTCTTCGCTTCCTTCCTTTATTCATTATATCTTCTTGTCATTCTTTGCTTACTTCTTTTCAGTTTACCTTCCTCTTTCCGTCATTACATCTTTTTTTTCTTTCTTTCTTTCTTTCTTTCTTTCTTTCTTTCTTTCTTTCTTTCTTTCTTTCTTTCTTTCTTTCTTTCTTTCTTTCTTTCTTTCTTTCTCTCCCCACCACAATAAACCTTTTTGTAAGTGTTCTTCTTTGCACATTTCTAGTGTATGGTACATTAGAAGATCTTCCAAACACATAAAATCATGATCAGAGAAAAAACGTGTCACCCCTTCCTATGACTGGAAGCAAAGTCAGTGCACTCCTTTAACCTGAAGCAACACGAAAGCTGAAAGTATTAGCTGTGAAAGGAGGCTGTTATACTGCGCAACAGTTCACATGGTAACAAAATACTTTACCATTAGTTATTATCGCGCCCACTTTTTCTTTTTCACACACACGCATTAAAGAATATTTACTTTCGTTTATTTTATTGTGTTATACAATTTACACAGTTACATCATCTCGGGAGCCTGATGGAGAGTGTCTTCCTCGGTTATTTTGGGAGCCTTCAATCATGATGGGCCAAGTGCTTTGAATGAAGTCATCTGGTATCAAATTACGTTCATCACACTATATGTAGCTGAAACAACAGAAATGTGAAATTAGAGGGGTTATTCTGCCAAACTTCATGCACTGAAATTTCTTAACTAGATTTCTGTGGAGGGTGGCTGGTGGTATATGGTGTTTTAGATTGTAGATTGGAAGAGTGAAATAGTTTGCTGTCAGACGTACGAAATACGGAACGTTATCACTCAGGTGATGATGTTTTAGACAGAAGTAAGTTTGGCTTGCCATTTTTAGAACAAGACTGGCAAAGATTTCAGATCGATTTATGTGATTTTCTAAACCATCATCCACTAGATAATTGCAGCGATGACAGCAACTGGAAGAAAGTTGAACATGCTGTAGCTAGAAGAAAATAAAGCAGGAAAGAGAAAAGGAAAGAAGGAAGAAAGGAAAGAAAACAGAATGAAATGGCATACAGAGAAAATGGGGATAAAATAAAAAAGAGCATAACGAAATATGAAAAAGAAAACATGAAAGAAATAAAGGAGGTAGTGTCATGCCGCCGTCTTTTGGTGGTCGCTGGCGGTTATGGAAGGCTTGGCGTTGGCGGCGCCATTAGAATGTTCCGTGTTTTTTCTTTTCACTTCCTGGTTTGACGGTCTAGTCTTTTTCCCTTGTTCCTGTATTTAACCACGCCCTCCCCTGGGCTCTGTGCGTTGCAACTTAGTTTCCTGTGCCTTGTTGCCATGCTACTTTGTTTTCCTTACCCTACTCCTGTTGCTATTTACCGCGACCTCTATCGCGGCATCCTTCGCTCTGCTTCTCCTCCTCCCTTCCTTTTCCCTGCCTTCCCGTCCTTTCGGTCCCTTTACCTTACGGGGCTTCTCCTCTCCTTCCTTTCTCCCGGATCACGTTCCTGGTTCTTGGCGGTGCCTCCATTCCGGTCTCTCGCACTGTTCAGTATCAGCTTCACCGGACTCTCCAGCTTGCTGCTGCACCGAGAAACTTACCTTGACTCTCCTGCTCCGGTTTATCCTGCATTCCCGGACTCACAGTCATCCCTTCCTGCTCAGCATTGGTACCAACTACATCCGTAGAGAGGTTTTTTTGAGCGGCTGCTTTTTTCCTCTCATCTTGGTCTCTGCGGGACGGGGGCCGGCTGCTTCCCTGTTTATCAGGGGATCAGGGTGGCTTCTTCCCGCGGACGGCCGTACCTCTTCACAAAGAAGAAGAAGCCCAAGAACAAGACCTTCAGACGAAACTCCGTTCCGGAAGAGACAGGTGAGGATAAAGGGGAGGTGGACATTGACATTGAATTATCAGATTTGGAGGATAATACGCTGATACCCAGCATTCGTGACAGTTTGCAACGCCAGAAAGAGATTACAATGTCTATTCCGGAACAGGTCCAAGAACTGCTCACAGCAATGCAGAATGTGACATTAGAATTACAGGCTGTGAAAGCCGAAAACGCTGCTCTAAGACAGCGAGTCGACCACTTCGAACAGTCCCGGAGTGATCTGCCTCCCATGCCCTTACCCTGTGGTAAATATGACGGTTCACCTACTAAATTTAAAGAATTCATGGAGGCTTGCATAATCTATTTCACCTTCAGACCTCAGACATATGCCTCAGATGCAGCCGGCATAGGGTTTCTGATATCTAACCTTACGGGTAACGCTCTTCCTGGGCTACTCCGCTTAGAGACTGCCCTAATGTACCACCAAGACGTTCTGGAAACGCCATTCCTCGGAGCTAGTAGGGACGAGTTACCGAGGGGGATTTACTGGTCCCTTTGTTTCTTTATCAGTCACACCCATGCTTACCACAGAAGACAACTGTCTCATGGTAGTCGGAGTAGAGTTATGTATCTCTCAGCAGTCCTATGAGGTTCTGGCACTACTGGACTGCGGCGCTGCTGGTTGCTTTATGGACTTGGTTTGGGCGGAAAAGGTCGGCATTCGCCGTTTGCAGAAAGACGAGGACCAAAAGGTGGAAGGTGTAGATGGTAGACCACTCAGCTCGGGTCTTATCACCCATACCACACCTCCGATGCAGATGAAGATCCTACATCACAACGAAACCATTCAATTCGACCTCATCCGAGCAGCACATTTTCCAGTAATCCTGGGGGTCTCTTGGCTTCGGAAGCATAACCCGACCATTGATTGGACAAAGAACCAATTGTCATTTACCTCAACTTTTTGTCGTCAGTCATGTTCTTCACAGACCCTGAATACTTCTGTCCACATTTTGCAGATATAACCTCCAGTTTAGATGTGTTAAAGGTAAACAGCATCCCTAAAGAATATCTCCGCTACCAGGAGGTGTTTACTGACGATGGCCCGCAGGAACTACCTCCTCATAGACCAGAGGACTGTCAGATCATTCTCCAGCCCAATGCTGTTGTTCCTTTTGGACAAATGTTTTCCCTTTCCCTCAAGGAAAAGAAGGCTCTCAAGGAATATCTGGATTCTAATTCACAGCATGGCCTGATCCGACCTTCATTCTCCCCTGCAGGGGCTTCACTTTTTTTTGTTCCAAAGAAAGGTTCCAATGAACTTCGTCCTTGCATCGATTATAGGGGCCTAAATCAAGTCACTCTTAGGGATAGGTATCCCATGCCACTGATCGGAGACATTCTGGAAGCAGTTCAAGGGGCGAAAATCTTTTCCAAAATCGATTTAAGAAGAGCATACCACCTTTTGCGGATACGATCCGGTAATGAATGGAAGACTGCTTTTCGCACTCCCTTCGGTCACTATGAATACTGTGTCATGCCCTTTGGCCTAGTCAACGCTCCATCAATATTTCAAAGATTCATGGATCGCATCTTTTCTGATTTACTTTTTCATTGTGCCGTCGTCTATCTTGACGACATACTGGTCTATTCTAAAGACGCCCAACTCCATTCGGATCACCTCCAACAAGTCCTTCAAAGATTGCAAGACAATCTACTTAAGGCCAATGCTGATAAGTGCATATTTCAAGCCTCCGAGGTCAACTATCTTGGCTTTATCCTGTCTTCGGAAGGAATCTGCATGGATCCCGCTAAGATCGACGCCATATTGCAATGGCCTACACCCCATTCCATCAAAGACGTCCAAAGGTTTCTAGGGCTAGCCAATTTTTATCGCAAATTCATCCAAGGTTTCTCGGATCGAGTTCTTCCCATTACAAAGCTGCTAAAAAGTCTTCAATGCCATTTATCTGGTCTTCTGAGGCAAACCAAGCTTTCCAACGACTTAAGGAGGAATTCTGCTCTGCCCCGGTACTTCATCAACCAGATCAGAATCTAAGATTCATTGTGGAGACTGATGCCTCCTCTGCGGCGATTGGTGCAGCTCTTCTACAGGAACATGAAGGTTTGGAACATCCGGTTGCCTACATGTCCAAGACACTGAATGACAGTCAGACACACTATTCAGTGATAGAAAAAGAACTCCTGGCCATGAAATCTGCATGCGAAGAATGGAGACATCTCCTTCGAGGGGCTAACCATCCCTTCGAAATCAGAACTGACCACAAGAATCTTAAAATACTGCAAAAGATGGAATGTGTCAACTCCCGTCAGGCTCGTTGGGCGCATTTTTTCTCCCAATATGATTTCTCATTGACCTACTTACCAGGTTCCAAGAACATACTAGCTGATGCCCTTTCTAGAAGGCCTTATCCAGGCATGTCTCAGAAAGAATTTCCCAGTCTCATGCTTCCTGGAGTCAAGGTAATCTGTTCAGTGGAGTCTTTCTTAGAAAGGGTCCGCAAGGCCACGAGGTCCACCTCTCCTCTCTCAAAAGACCTATCCCTTCAAGATGGTTTATGTTTTAAGCAACAGCGATTGTTTCTGCCAGACAGATTCACCCGTCAATCGGCTTTAAAGTGGTGCCACGATGATCCAACGGCAGGACACAGAGGTGTCAAGAACACTTTGGAATTGCTTCATCGCAGGTTCTGGTGGACCGGTATGGCCAAAGATGTTTCAACCTACGTCAAGTCATGTCCGGTATGCTGTCGATCCAAACATTGCACTCAAAAGTCGATTGGTTTTCTTCAACAACAGGACCTTCCCAAGAGACCCTGGAGCCTTATTTCCACTGATTTTATTGTGGATCTGCCACCCTCGGAAGGTTGTTCATGCATCATGGTAACTGTCGACTGCTTCACTAAAATGGCACATTTCACTCCCTTGGCTGGTCTTCCCACTGCCGCTGAGATGGCGGCTATATTTGCCAGAGAAATATTTCGCTTACATGGTATCCCGGACAAGATTATTTCTGACAGAGGTTCTCAGTATACGTCAAGGTTCTGGAAGGAGCTTTGTGAGAGACTGGGAATGGAACGGGCCTTATCATCTGGCTTCCACCCACAGACTAACGGGCAGACTGAAAGAACCAATGCCACGCTGGAGCAGTATCTTCGATGCTTCACAAATACCCAACAGGATAATTGGGTTAGTCTGTTGGTCACCGCGGAATTTGCCTATAACAATGCCGAGCACAGTGCCACTGGTCTCAGTCCTTTCTTTTGTTCCTATGGTTTCCATCCCAGCTTTATTCCTTCTCTCTCCTTTCCTCCTTCTACCACTCCATCTGTGGATGCCTTACTTACCAGTATCTCGGAGGCTCACAAGTCTGCCACGGGATGTTTGCGGGCGAGCAGTCTTCGGTATCGATCATACTGCAATCTTAAGCGCCAGCCCGTTCCAGCTTGGCGAAGGGGCACCAAGGTCTGGTTGTCTACTAGGTTTCTGCCTCGCTGGCTTCGCCCCTCTAAACTGTCTCCCCGGTACCTGGGTCCTTTCCCCATACTTCACCAGATCAATCCCGTGGCATTCCGCCTCCGGTTGCCCAAACACATGCACCGTCTCCATCCTGTGTTCCATTCCTCTCTCCTGAGGGAATGTAAGGATGATCCCTACCATCGCCCTTTGCCACAGGACCCGGTCCCCAAGGCGGTTCCTTCCGATGAGTATGAGGTGGCTTCCGTTCCTGACTCCCGCTATCGGCGGGGTCGCTTGGAGTATCTCATCCACTGGAAGGGGTATCCACACTCGGAGGATTCCTGGGAACCGGTGTCTCATGTTCACGCTCCAGCGTTGATTCAGCGGTTTTACCGTCTGTTCCCGGGGAAGCCGGGGGGGTGTCCCTTGGGAGGGGGCATACTGTCATGCCGCTGTCTTTTGGTGGTCGCTGGCGGTTATGGAAGGCTTGGCGTTGGCGGCGCCATTAGAATGTTCCGTGTTTTTTCTTTTCACTTCCTGGTTTGAGGGTCTAGTCTTTTTCCCTTGTTCCTGTATTTAACCACCCCCTCCCCAGGGCTCTGTGCGTTGCAACTTAGTTTCCTGTGCCTTGTTGCCGTGCTACTTTGTTTTCCTTACCCTACTCCTGTTGCTATTTACCGCGACCTCTATCGCGGCATCCTTCGCTCTGCTTCTCCTCCTCCCTTCCTTTTCCCTGCCTTCCCATCCTTTCGGTCCTTTCGGTCCCTTTACCTTACGGGGCTTCTCCTCTCCTTCCTTTCTCCCGGATCACGTTCCTGGTTCTTGGCGGTGCCTCCATTCCGGTCTCTCGCACTGTTCAGTATCAGCTTCACCGGACTCTCCAGCTTGCTGCTGCACCGAGAAACTTACCTTGACTCCCCTGCTCCGGTTTATCCTGCATTCCCGGACTCATAGTCATCCCTTCCTGCTCAGCATTGGTACCAACTACATCCGTAGAGGGGTTTTTTTGAGCGGCTGCTTTTTTCCTCTCATCTTGGTCTCTGCGGGACGGGGGCCGGCTGCTTCCCTGTTTATCAGGGGATCAGGGTGGCTTCTTCCCGCGGACGGCCGTACCTCTTCACAAAGAAGAAGAAGCCCAAGAACAAGACCTTCAGACGAAACTCCGTTCTGGAAGAGACAGGTGAGGATAAAGGGGAGGTGGACATTGAATTATCAGATTTGGAGGATAATACGCTGATTCCTAGCATTCGTGACAGGTAGGAAAAAAGAGAAACATGGTGAAAGAGGTGCAAAATACCATTGAGAAATGTGCACTACTTGTGAATTAGTAACTTCAGAATTGCATCATGGCACTTCAGGATTGAGAAATGTTTCCTGGAGTCAATTTTCCAATTGATGCTTTGCCACAGGACCCTGGCCCCACCCCTACCACAACGGGAAAGATCGCTGCCTGCATGGGCCAAGTGGACGGCTAATTCTGGGGCTATTTGAAATTATTTACAAGTCTGTTCGTTTCATGATATTAATGCCCTGTTGCCCTGGTAGCAGGCCCCATTATCATTGCTCCTATGGAGCCAGACACTCAGACTTGTTGGGCCCTTCACGACATGTTTGTTTTTTATAATAAAAAAAAGTAAGTGTGATTAAAAGATCATGTTCTCTGTTTGACTAGACATTGTTGGATTCATCTTAATGTATTGTGGACTCTATTATCTTGGTAAGAGCACTTCACCCAACACTTCTCCATTGCTGTACGTTATTTTTTTAATTATTTTTTTATTGATTTAAAATGCTTGCACATTTTTTGTACAATTTTGAAAGCCAAATTCCTCATCCAGAACCTTGTTCTTTCCAAAACATCAAAGCATGAGAAGTCAAACCATTAAACATCAAAAGACAAAGGAAGTAGTATGAAAATAAAATCCCTAAAGAACATAGCAGTGACAGAAGAGTATGCTACTTAAAAAAAGGAGCAGGTAAAGAAGGGGAGGGGACAGGGGTCCTTTAGTCATAGGTCATATAATTAGTCTCCTTCAGGCGGAAACTGGAAAATTGCAAGCTTCATCCTCCATCTATGTCGAGAGTTGCTGTAATTTATCACTACCTCTATCCTTCGGTAAGGCAAGATGGCTGGATGCCATTGTTTCTTTTATGATCGGACAAAGTACTTTTTGGTCTATTAGTACTTTTAGGTGAAAGTACTTAATGAGTGATTCATTAAGCTATAAAACAAGAGGGGTGAGCAGTAATGATGGATTAGGTGCCTGGAAAACCTGGCTTGATGGCCCCAAGCAAAGTGAGGGCTATCATGGAGGGCCCAGGGTAACGAATCCTTGGCTTTACCAACCCAAGGTTGGTAAACTGGTCGAAGGCTGGAGGAGGAATAAGGATAAAGGAGAACATTAGCCAAAGACAGGTGTTCAATAGAGGAGGGGAGGGGCGAGGGAGCAGTGACGGTAGAGCAGGGAAGACGGGTGAATAGAGGAGGAGTGGGGTCGGCTGACAGGGAAGGATAGGGAGAAGAAGTTCATTGGCAAATCGAGGAAAAAAATTGCAGGCAAATATCAGATAATGGCCGAAAAAAAATCCTGATTTGCAGAGCAGCACCTAGCATTCCAAGAAGGATGCTATTTTATGAAGCACCATTGCAATTGTTCTTGCCTCTAAGTGATGTAGTAACTCCGCCAGTGCTACCTTGGGGGTCAGAAGGATGTCACCATGCTCAACTAACTACAAAAACGACTTAATATCAGTCTCCCTACTATCCTGAAGGGCAATAGGCCAATGGCTGACACCCGAATGAACCAGCCAGCATGGGACAGCGCTGTCTAGCGTTTACTATTGCCCAGTGTTAATGGCCCAATGTGCTCCGAACTGTACTATTTAACACATTTCTTCCCGAAATATACCCAAACAAATAGTTTGTTCAGAAAGTAACAGTTCGTCATTTGTGTGACAGTGTTTCATTGGTGCTAGGACACATTTTTGTCCAAGTACCACTCTAGCCTCAAGCACCTGCCAGTACCACCAATCAAGACTCGCCTCTTCAAGGAGTCTGTCCTCCTCAACACCTAGGCCAGCATGTCACCCCGCATTCCACCTGACTCGCTAGACGCCGCCTGCCTCTCCACCCCCCTGCAAACTGGTACAGTGGTGCCCCTCTGTAACCTACCCCCTGCTGTATATCTGTTCTGTTGTTACCTCTAAAAAGCTCTTCGTTATGCATCTGTAATGTTGTATACCTCTGTAAAGTTCTCCGTTATGCATTTGTATTGTTGTACACCTCTGTAAAGTTCCCCGTTATGCATCTGTATTGTTGTACACCTCTGTAAAGTTCTCTGTTATGCATCTGTATTGTTGTACACCTCTGTAAAGTGCTCCGTTATGCATTTGTATTGTTGTACACCTCTGTAAAGTTCTCTGTAATGCATCTGTATTGTTGTACACCTCTGTAAAGTTATCTGTTATGCATCTGTATTGTTGTACGCCTCTGTAAAGTTCTCCGTTATGCATCTGTATTGTTGTACACCTTTGTAAAGTTCTCCGTTATGCATCTGTATTGTTGTACACCTCTGTAAAGGGCTCTGTTATGTATCTGTATTGGTGTATACCTCTGTAAAGCGCTCCGTTATGTATCTGTATTGGTGTATACCTCTGTAAAGCGCGCTGTTATGTATCTGTATTGGTGTATACCTCTGTAAAGCGCTCTGTTATGTATCTGTATTGGTGTATACCTCTGTAAAGCGCTCTGTTATGTATCTGTATTGGTGTATACCTCTGTAAAGCGCTCCGTTATGTATCTGTATTGGTGTATACCTCTGTAAAGCGCTCTGTTGCTTCTCGAAAGTAGTTCCTTGCTCAATAAATACCATCATAATATTGATAGTAATACCGTGCAGTGCGCGCTTTGCATAAACTCTGCACGAGGGTGACACTAATCTCACTCACAAAGGAATAGAGGGTGACACTAATCTCACTCACAAAGGAAGATAGGGGGACGTAATCTCACTCACAAAGGTAGAGAGGGGGACGTTTTCAGAAGGTTGTGGTGCCAGGGAAATCATCTTGGTAAACGTCTTCAGATTCAGTTTATCCTGGTAAGGATGACTGGATCAAACAATTACCGATGAACGGCTCTGCACGTGCACTGTAATAATCAGCTGTCATCAGCTAGCACCTGGCTTAATTTAATCTCTTTTAGCTTTAATTAGTGCTCAGGCACCAAATGACCGTTTCTGCTCAATTACAGATATTTTCCAAAACTGTCATAGTTTGTGAGTAACAAGGTGACTCAGTTATAAACTTTTAAGGGAAACGAGCTTTTTAATTTACAGGATACGGACGTTAAAGCATCTTTCAACAAATTAAATTGTACCGGCGTTTTTAATTTCACAGGAATGTCTTCATCGCTCAGCAACATAATTTTACTGTGAAATTAAATTATGAAAAGCAGTTCCAAAGAGCAATCACACTTTAGGGGATTCTGTTGTAATGGTTACTGCCTGGTACACAAACATGCACACGTGCCTTCATCATGCAGTGCTTTGCCTACACCCTGCCAGCCTCATAGAGGACACTAAACGGGACATGATACTCCACCTCTAGGGGTCGCTAGAATGAAACCACAATCCTCCCTTTGGCAAGGGACCTCATATGTACTGACCTCATTGCACCTTAGGAGTAAGGCTGCTTGCTGGCTCCCTAAAAGTTAAACAAAGGTGGGTGCTGCAGCCCTGTCTAGAAGTGGCATCATTCAGGATGGGGCGTCGCGACAGGGGTGTGGGGGGTGGGCTGGGAGGTCATTAGCAACAGGTCTTTTGGTTCTAGCCCCGGATAGAAGTCCATGGGCCACAGCCAAAAGGCTAGCGAGTCCCTACAGTCCCGGCATTAGCGTAGGCCCGGATCTTTTCCAGGCCTAGCAACACTCCTGGGGCGTCCCACAGCAAGGCGTCCAGCTTGGCGCCGCCCTTGTGCTCACGGTGTCTGCTTTCTGCTTTCAGGTCTACACCATCCTGATGATCCAGCTCTTTGTCACGGTCGCCATCGTAGCGCTTTTCACCTTCTGGTAGGTGCTTAGCTTTGCCTCCATCTCAATATATGCGGGAGCAAGACTGAGGGACAGTGCCAGGTCTTGCTAATCATTCGTGTGACATTCACTCACACGCAGTACTGTTCCTGCCAGCGTGCCACCTCACTGGGTCTACTGTCAGCAGGAGGGATGACATGTGATATTTGGCCACTAAAATGTGCATTTTTTCTCTGGTTGTCTCTCCTGCATTAGTTAGCGGGAGGGTCGGTCAGTCTTCACGCTCATTTAATGGATGGCTCAGGTGGGGTGGGATAGTGGGACTCGGACCTGTGCATTGCACATTCTTAGGTTGGGCTACTGATGCCTCAGGACCATTTATTCCATGTTCTTAGTCTGTGACATGTACATTTTTATTTATTTGAATAACCTGGATGTCAGAAAGGACACATTTACAGATGCCAGAGGCATTCCCAGAGGCATTCCCAGGAAGGGTGTCTACAAAACCACAAACATGATAGCAAGTTGTGAGCCACTTTTTGAGCGTGTGAACAAAGTTGGAAATCGATTTACCTGGGAGGGGAGGTGGAGGGGGCAAATACTATAAACTTTAGCTCTGCACTATAAAAATATACACAATTACAATATTATGGAGGTCTGGTGAGAGTAGTGGGGACAGTTGGGAAGGTTAGGGAGGGAGTGGGTGGCGCTTCCTCTTTTTTCCAGTAGGTGAAGTTTAAAAGATCCACAGCAGGCTGGCTGGCTTTCATTACGATGGGCAGAGAGTTACAATGATGTGAAGTGAGCAGGGAGAGAGAGGTGAAGCAAAAGTGAAACATGGTGGTAATGGGAGAGAGAAGTTGAACGCAGAGGAAGAGCGGAGGGAACAAGATGGTGAGCAGACAGAGTTATAAGCAGGCAGGTATTGATGAGCAGGACCAATAATAGCTTTGTAGAGTAGGAGAAGGAACTTGAAAAGAGAGCTGCAGTGCATGGTGAGCCATCCAGCATGGTCCCAGAAGGTAGCTTGTGGAGAGTGCTGTTAGCGAAGGTGAGGAATTTGCCTACGGGGAGGAAAGAGTAGAGAGGAAAGCCAAGGAGTGAGCTTGAGCAGTAGTCGAGTTTTCTGAGCAGGTTGGTGGAGTTTTCGTAGAGTGGTAAGAAATGGACACATCATTTTCTAAATGTTGAGAAGGTTCATGTGAGCAGCAGAGGTGGTGATATTGCTGAATTGTGGTACTTGGGGGTCACTATCCCTCGTCCAAGGCTCTGAGCCTTGGACGAGGGATCAAGAAGGTCAGCAGGTGGAAAGGAGGTAGGAAAGGGGAGGGGATATATGGTGTTCGAAGCCAGAAGAAAGATGCTTTCTTCTTAATATTGTTGATATTGGTGCTGGGGTCACTGCTACTGCTACTGAGCTCTGGTTATCATGCACTGGTAGGCCTCAAGACTGGTCTTCCTATGTTCTTAAGCTGGGATATTTTCGATGCTGGTGCGTGAGACAAAGGATACTGCTTCTGAGCTCAGCTCTGGTTATCATAGAGTGTCAGTCTTGGATATTGGTGACTCAGACCTCGTTATCCTCCTTAGCTGTGATATTTGTGCCTTAGTGCTGGATACTGGTATTGTCCTATGGTTATCGTACAGTCTCAGGCTGTCATGTTGGTGCCTCAGGCTTGACTATCTCGTGGCCTTTACACAGACACAGACTCGCATCCCAGTGAGGCCGCCCTAGTTATCTCCTTCTGAAGGTGGAACATCAATGCCCAAGCTGTAATGATCATACAGAGCATTTGACATGAATAGTTGGTCTTCATTGCATATTTCATCTGTGTAAGTTGCGCTCTTGAAGCGAGTGGGATGGCCTTTCTGTAATGAATACATTACTGACCCCTATGCTTTTCTCTCTCTCTTCCTTCTTTTCTTTCTTCCTTCCTTCCTTCTTTCCTTTCTTTCTTTCTTTCTTTCTTTCTTTCTTTCTTTCTTTCTTTCTTTCTTTCTTTCTTTCTTTCTTTCTTTCTTTCTTTCTTTCTTTCTTTCTTCCTCCCTCCCTTTCATCCATCCTTCCTTCCTTCCTTCCTTCCTTCCTTCCGTCCTTCCCTCCATTGTTTCTCTCTCTTTCTTCCTTCCTTCCCTCCATTGTTTCTCTCTTTCTTTCTTTCTTTCTTTCTTTCTTTCTTTCTTTCTTTCTTTCTTTCTTTCTTTCTTTCTTTCTTTCTTTCTTTCTTTCTTTCTTTCTTTCTTTCTTCCTCCCTTTCATTCTTCTGTCCTTCCTTCCTTCCTTCCTTCCTTCCTGCCTTCTTTCCTTCCTTCCGTCCTTCCTTCCCTCCATTGTTTCGCTTTCTTTCTTTCTTTCTTTCTTTCTTTCTTTCTTTCTTTCTTTCCTTCTTTCTTTCTTTCTTTCTTTCTTTCTTTCTCTGGCCCCCCACTCTCTTTCTCTCCCTCTCTTTTCCCCTCTCTCACTCGTTATCTCTCTCTTTGTCTTGCAGTGACCCAGTGAAGGAGTATGTGCAGTCCAACCCTGCCTGGTACTGGGCTTCCTAGTAAGTACCTCGCCCTGATGCTTCCCCTCCGCCACCTTCCTTTTCCCTGCCAACCATCAATGTGTCCATCCCAAGTTCATTCTGAGGTCATGGTCGGTGTATGGCCCTGGGCATGTTTGTAGTGTGGCCTGTTGTTATCCTGAGTTTGAGTCGCTTCCTAAGGGACTGGTAAGTGTGTGTGCCTGTTGACGGGTGGGGTCCCAACCCTTAGAGACCAGACATGTGTCTTTGGCTGCCATCCCTAGCCTAGCCCGGCTGTCAAAGACCATCGCCTTTTGTGCTTCAGAGCTGAGCAGCCAAATGTTCTGGCTGTGCTTGGCATGGAGGTGGGCACTACACAACTGAGGGTGACCATATGGAAAGGGAGTCTTGGGGAAGGATAAAGGAGACTGCCTGTCACTAGCGTTGCATGAAGACAGCCACAGCTCCCCCCCCCCCCCCGCCGCCTGTGTGACCTGCATGTCTGGGATGATGAGAGGTGTAGGGAACACGGCCTGTAGGGCAATCAGATGTTTCCATCATGCAGGTGTCACTGAAGGGCCGGGAGGGTTGGATCCAGAGCGAGTCATGTGTCATTCACATGTTTAAGGCAGTCTGCGTTTGGGTGTCTATGTTAGACATCATCGGAGGTTCCCATCTGGCCACAGTTGGAAGGATCTGATTATGCTGCGATGTGGCAACTAATAGGACTTTCGAGGACATCCAAACCTTTTGACACAGTTGCTGGCATTAGATGTGTTGCTGTCCTTCGGCAGGAAGTGTCAGAGTCAGTGCTCAGTACTTCTTTACAGGCCGTGTTTAGAAGTGATCCACAAATCAAGCTTCTTGGGCGGTTCAGGGGTCTGCCGGAGCTCCAGCTAACACTGCTTGGGGCTCACACCCATTCCTTAAGCCACACCCCCTGCCTGCAGCATTAGTCATCATAAGCAGGTCACAATGCAGCACGGTATCCATAACGGCACTGCCAAACGAGAGACCTCCACACTCACAAACATACTCAAACTCATTCATGCAAACACCCTCTCATGCTCTGATGCACACACTCATGCACACATCCATATGCAAACACCCATGCACATACACTCGCACTCTCTCCCATATACACCACCACTTGCAAATATACACAAACATACGAGGAGTCACAAAGACATACATATTAGCACACATAGCCACACTTTCTCTCTTTCACGCTCATAAACACAGACTTTCTTTCTCTCACACACATGCAGGCACACATGCTCCTCTCTACCTCTCTCTCTCTCTCTCTCTCTCTCTCTCTCTCTCTCTCTCTTACACACACAGTCACACATGCTCCTCGCTCCCTTTCACTCTCTCTCTGTCTCTTTGTCTGTCTCTTACACACACCAGTCACACATGCTCCTCGCTCCATTTCACTCTCTCTGTCTCTCTTACACACACAGTCACATTTGGAATTAATTTCAGAGATGTGACAGTCCTCCTGCACCCCGTGTGTGTGGCTCACACCCCTTCTTAAGACACATGTTCCTCTACCTAAGAAGGGAGTGACCCTGTGGCATGCGTCATTTCCCGCCACATAAGCATGCTGACACCACAGCATGTGTGTCTTATGTAAGTCAGATATCCAGAGAAGCCCTTACTGCAGCTCTTTCTCTCTCCACCTCTCTCTCTCTCACACACACACACACCCATTCTTTTTCGGGCACGCATACACATAACATACAAAAACACCTATGCACATTCGCAAGTCCTTCCCCCCACACACACGCAAATACTCAAAACACATACACTCTGACATACACCTTCACACCCAAATAGAGTTGGACTCATGCAGACACACAAACACCTGCACAGTGACACACACATACACTCTCCATCTCTCAAACGTACTCGCATGTAAAGACCCACTCACACAAGCTTAAAACACTCTCACACACTTGGATTCTCACACTCCCTGACGAACATACACAGAGGCTTTCTCTCTCATAGATTGTCTCTCTCTCACACTGACAGTACCTGTAACCTCCTGGCTCACAAGTTGTTTTTCTTTCTCTTTCCAACAGTGCTGTTTTCTTTGTGACTTACCTGATCTTGGCTTGCTGCTCAGGACCCAGGTAAATTAATCTCACTAGCTACATACCTGAGCTATAATGTGTCATGTTTGCAACGTCAACCCCTCACGCTATTTGCATAACTTTGTATAGAGTCAGCGAGAGTGAGACAGAGTGTGATGCAATATTTACCATGGCTCACACATAATGTCAGTGGTTGTCCAGTATTAAAAGCCATAAATCCAGAAGTGTACACTAAGTGCCTGAAGCACAGAAAGAGACTGCCTCTGGTTCCAGGGGTGGTTCAGTCATGTTGTTGCGCTGTATCAATGCTGCCAAAATGCAGGCTTGGTGCACTCATGCAAAAGTAGATGACATAATGTCATGGACCGTGTTAGGACAGTTTTTCTGAAGTCCAACCAAGGGCTTAGTAAAACCATTCAACCAAGGCAGTACAAGACTCCACTCTTAGTATAAGGCTGTACCACCTGAGTTCATGGTAGCGTAGACAGAGCAGCCAGGCTTATCCTAGGAGGGAGAGAGGGCTGTAGAATCAGTACAAATGAAATTGTAATACCAAATGGTCCAAAGAAACACTGAAACACTATGTATGTAAAAATAAATGATGTATTTAAATACAGGTAGGCCCAGATAAATCTAGGGGTAAGTAAGTACTAACACATTGTATGAAATCATAATTATAAAAAACAACACTATACTTGAAGGTAAACAGACCAAAGTACAAACCTTAATTGGAATACCTAACAGTATTTCTAGGGAAGTCAAAACCTTTTCATACACATTCAGTATAGGTCACACCTATTTATGGGAAGTAAAAACCAAAGGTTATTTTCACAATTACATTCAGTAATGCAAGGGCAGTAGACCCTACCAGTTGTACAGTGACTCCCACTCCAAATCACATAATCAGTCAATTGGACAATATACTTTTTGTGAAAAGTGGAACACTTATTCCAGGTATATTAAAAAACTATAACTACTTTTGTGATAACACACAGTTATACTAGGTGAATAAAACCTAACTATGTAATATTCAATTACAGGTGCTTTTGAGATCAGTGGAACACAGATTGGGATAAGCAGTAACTCTGGTAACTTATTTTTGGTGTGGCACACAGCTAACTCAATGTGCTTAAAACCCATATACTTTTTATATCTCACAAGGAATCCAGGTTAGATCTTTCCCAACTATACAAGTGACTGATGTAGGATTTATAAGGGACAGTTAGAACCACAGACTCTGGGTTAGATAGCACAGGGAAAGTAAACCCTACTGTTACACTTTACTGAATGACTCAAAGTTATAGTAGCTAGGCACCAACCTAACGCAGACTTATTCTGGACAGACTAGCAGCAAGTCAGGGAAAGCAATGCCCAGTTGGGAAACACTCATACAATTATCCTAACAGGACTAATCTGGTGATACCAACAGTTGGAGGACACTCTCACAATTACCCTGCAGGAATAATCTGGTGAAACCAACACATTACTTTTGGGAAAAGGCACAACCTAATCACAGAAGATTAATATACCTTCACATCTACATAAAATGGCAAAACAGTTTCTAAGGAAAGAAAGATGTTAACCATACTTTTGAGAATAGTGCCTAACACATCTAAGATACCTTAGAGTTACAGTTACCAACCAACTCTTTACAATTAAGTAACTTTTAAACACATATTTTCATTTCTAGAAATCCCTAAAAAGTATTACCCTTATTCTTGGAGCATGAGTGTCTCAGTGGGCAGAAAGGGGGGTCACTAGGGACTAGTGACCAACAGACAGTGTCAGAATAGGTGCTTAAGTAGCAAAAGTCAGAGTTCCTTAGGAAGTCTGGGCAAACAGGTGAGTGCTTTACTTTAGAGTTAGAAGAGGGTGCAGGGGCTTCGCAGAAGACAACCTAGCAGGATTCTAGCAATGGGACTGGGTGCACTGGACGAGAGACCTCCCAATCACAGAAAACACCCCACGGCTACACAGAAATCCTAAAACACTTAAGGTAAGTACATACCCAAGCCAACACAGTACCTCAGCATTGAAGAAGATTTTGCAGCAGGACTTCTGGGTCTGCAGCCAAATACCTGGTCAGTGGATTCCTTGTCGTGGTGACTGAAAACAAGACCTCAGAAGGGACTTTGCAGCAGAGATCGATGAAGAAGGCTCTAGGTAAGGTTTTCCTTGTGGCTGAATGCCACAAATCTGCAGATTTGGTGCCTTTTCAAGGACCACAGAAGACAGAAAATCAGAGTTGAATTCTCATCATTACAAAGGTCCAGCAGCCTGTTGAGGGGATTTGTTAGACTCACTTCATGTCTCTGGAGTTCCACCAGGATGCCCACGAAGTTTAAGCGAGATTCAGAATTCAGAAGACCGTGCACCGCACAGTGGCTTGAGGTCCCAGGGTAGAGGGGGAATTGCAGCAACGCAAGTTTGCAGCACTGCGTGGGATGGCTCACAATGCAGGTCTTCTTGAGTCTAGTGGGTCTCACCAGGCTCTGGGTCGGGGTCATTGTTTTCAGAGTCCCCAGGTCGATTGAAACGAAGGGCTGCAGCAGGCTCGGGTTACACAGCAGGCTCTCCGGTCGCTGGAAATTGTCTCTGCCGCTTTTCCTTCATCATCCTGTTCAGTTTCAGTTCTAGTGGTTGACTTGTCTTCAGCTTCCAGGTTCGCAGTATTTATCAGGAATTACAAAACAACTTCTGCGTTCTCTCCCTGCATTTTACAAGAAGGAGCAGTCTGGTTGTCCAATCAGGACAGCTAGCCCCCCACTGAGATGTGTCCCCATTCAGGCAAGGTGGAAGACAAAGGGCTGTGGAGTTTTAGACTCCTCCCTCGCTTCCTGCCCTCACAGACTGGAGAATGGACGGGGAGCCCAGGGGTCTCCCGCCAAAAATAAAAATCACACAAAGGAAATTCCCACCCTGGATGTCAGGGGAAGGAACAATAAAGGACAATGAATACTAAAATGGTGAAAAAAGAAGACAGGGGCCATTCTGGTAAAATGAGCACAGTTAGGTGCCTTTGCTGGTGTAATATTCCTGACCTTGTGCCTGTGGTGGCACTGCTGCCTGGCAACTGTAAGATGTTCTTCTCTGTGCTGTGTACCCCGCTGCCACACAATGGCAACGGCAAGTCCGCACCACCAGTGGCAATCAAATGCTAGCGTGTGTTTAAGAAACAATGACTAGCAAATTACTGCATATTGGTGCACCGCATGCCAGCTGCATACTAGATGAGAAAGGGTCAGTGACCAATTTAACAAGGCCATCTCTATGTCTGATGGGTGTGTTCACCAGCAGGGGCGCAGCAGAGCCGAGCCTTGCATGCCACATGCCAGCTAGACATGCTGGGCTGGCACAGTCAAGCAAATACATTTTTTAGATGATTGCCCAAGACTTTAGTTTGTATTCTTTGCATTCTGGAACTTGTAGTCTTAAATGTACAATGGGAAATGAGAAGTGTAATGTTGCACTGGTCTAGCATTTTCAGGATGCAATGAGTCATGTTGGATTGTATGTTTCTGTTTGTCTTTTAACTCTTGCATTGCTTGGTCAGATAGCTTTCTATGTCCTGCCGCCTGTTTTCCAATGCTGCCCAGGAGCAGCAGGTGTAGATGCAAAATATCCCTCCCTTTCCCACGTCAATGTCCAATCTCGGCTCACCCCAACTCAATCCAATGGTGCTCGGCCCTCTCCACCACTTGAAAGGCAGAGGCATCAATACAATGTGTGTTTGCCTACCAACCATCCAGGAATGCTTCCTGCAGGGTGCTGACACATTCCGTCAAAAGAAAACCTCAACATGAGAAGAAGGTGCATGATGTGACGTCAACCAACATGACATTGTAGTGCTTAAAAACAAAAGTAGGAAGAAAGAAATTCCACCGTGCCACCATGACTACAGGTTCAAGTCTGAACACAGTGGACATGGCCTCAAGCAAATTAAGTGTGTTGATAGGCCAATGTTAGGACATGAAGTGGCCATCTGAAAAGCAGAGGACCTGGGGGCAGAACATCCCTGCAAAGGCCAAGGAAGTTCCAGTGCCTTGAAGAGAGAACAAGGCCATCTTCATTTGCTGCTTCTTCCCAATGCTTTGCCAAATACATACTCTTTACGGTACTGTGCACTCATTTATGATTCTCAGTCACTGTATATTGTGCCAGCTATACTTGCAGAACCCACACAAGTCCTTGGCAGGGTGTGCCCTGCCCCTGCTCATCGATGGAGAGGGTGTGCAATGAACTGTTCAGCCCGAAGTGGAATTTGTACGGTATAAGCAACATTGCAGGCCTTTTAACAGACCCTGTAGAACTTTGGCATTTGGTTGTAAAGCATCTGGGTATCAAACACAGTGGAGCTGGTTGCGCCCCCTCTGGTGACATCACATCATCGAAGAATAAGCTGAGGGGGAAATACTCATGTCTTTCACTGCAGCACCCTCCAAGATGAACGGCAGCACTCCCCAAAGTGCCCTTTCCTCCCTACTCCTGGCTGGCATTCCAATGGTGCCCCCACAGTACACCTTAACCTCCCCCTTACACTCTGCCAACCCGACATCATTGTTGCCTGTACTGGTTCCTCTGGCACCAGCGGAAGCACCCCATAACACTGTCCCCCGCTAGTAAGCTTCCCCATTACAGCTTCCCCCAACACATCACACGCCGCTGTGCCAGGCATGGGCATGCCGATAACACCGGTCCATGCTCCCTTACACCCCCACCAATGGCCCTGTGTCATGATTCAGACCCATGGTGCCATATGTCCCTCGCCTCGGCCCCAGGGTTCCAAGAAAGGACACCACCAGTGCCCCGTTGCCTGATTGCTCAGTGACAGCCATCACCATTTAAAGCATCTACAAAGACTCTACGGGTGAGATAGTCTACGTCCTGTTCAAACATGTCATTTTAACCCAGTACCAACAATGGGTTAAAAAGTGAACTTCGATGTGTCCGGCAACAGTACACTCCTTCATCTTAGTCTGAAGACCACAATTCTCTCCTCTGGCTGCAGAAGGTTCACAGGTGACCCCGCCCCGCGCGAATGCAGACGATTCAACCCATGCCACCCCCGGCACCAGCTCTCACCGACATCACCCCTCCTCCTTAGTCTGGCACCTCTTGCCAGCATTACTGTTACAGCACCATCATAATTCCTCCTTATGCAGCACCCCACCCTTGACTGAAACTGTTGTGAGGCCGTGTTATTTTCTTTATTGCAAAGTGCTTGCCAGGTCAATACATGTAAGTGAAACGTCATAAACACATAATATATGGTTGCTGTGCTCTCACTCTGTAACCACGAGTAACAGGGATGAGGCCTGTGGAAAATCAAAACAAGGCCATCTTTGGACATTAGATGTGAACACCACAATTACCAAGGATGAGTGGTGTGGAGCAGGCCTGGCCAGAGCCCTACTCCCCAGTACTATCCGCTGCACTTAAAGTGAAAGATGTGTGGCTATGTTATCCTTCCCTCCCATGCACACATTGCTCTAAGGCCCCCCCCCCCACTGGAGTTCCCCCTGCTCTCGCCCTCCCTGATGCAACCTCTATGTAAAGTAACAATGCATTGTCTTAGAATGTCTGCAGACGGTGTTGCTTATCATAGGAAAGACTGCTTGGGAGCGTACTATTGTTTGTCTGTACAATGAGAGGAAAGGTTATGTGTGTCCCCATATCCGGATTTGTACATATATCATTGAGTGGGACACACCATCGGCATGCTTGGAAATGCTGCAGAATGGCAGTGCATGTTTGGAAAGGCCTGGGAGCAAAATGGAGTTCAGCCACAGAGTGATGGATCATTTTCATACAGATGTGCAACATCTTACACAGTGTACTATGGAGGTATTGCTGGGCCTGGCCTGGCTTTTGAAACTCATAGAATGTCAGTGAGTAGCTGCTGTGTAACATAAGCCAGTAGAGTACATTTCTACTACAGTGTGCACTTTACAGTGAATAAGAGAACAATAGTGATCACATTTAATCCAATGCACTCCGGTACATAAAAGGTAACCATGACAGCACAAAACAGTACAATACTGTGTATGTGTGGAGATTGTGTGCAAGTCCGGGCTCACCAAATGAAACACTTTGCACAATCAGGCTGTGTAGTTAATGAACCGTCTGTTTAGCAATTGCACCCTCAAAGCACAGTAACACTTCTGAAAAGTGGCCTTGAGACCACCGCAAGGGTTTGACTAGCAAATGTTGTGTGTAGGAGAGCTGGAGGCGGCAATGTCTTACTTCAAAGTAACAGTACGCCATGCCATCTTCCTTACCCTCGTAGAGTCATACTCTGAAATAGCTGTTCATTCATTCATTCATTAAAACTTTATTCAGCATGAAAAAAAACATAAAGTTCATAAAAACAATTACAAAAAATGCAAATGTACAAAACGGAAACGCGAAAAATGTCATAAGAGAAAACACATTAAAACACTGTGCGGAACAGCAATCAGAGCTAAACGTGCTTACGACAAGTTAGATGTAAACATAGGGAGGGTATACTCGCCGCCCCGTGATCACACGCAAGCTGCATTACAGCTTTTCCTAGCATATGCCATTTGTTCAATACTGTTTTTATAGACCTCACGTTTAACTATTTTCCATCTGCACAGCCGTGCCCGAGGGACATCACAGGCTACGGAAATTCACAATATGAGGGTCTGCACTTGCTCTGCAAAATCCAAGTGCTTCTGCAATTGAGCGGATACCCGCCCTCCCAAGCAAGGGTTGCAAATGCTGAGCTCTCAATGGTTACAGCATAACACAAACAAACAGGAAGGGACACATACCCGACCCAACAGGGTCCCAAGTCTTTGCGAGTGCAGCAATATGTAGTGTCCCAAAAATGAAACGAACATATAAGGCTCTTGTGTAAGGTGGGCCTGCATAATCGAGGTAATCCTCTAAGCCAAAACGTAATTTGCATAGAAGGTCATTTGAACCAAATTTCAGCGTATTGGTCGCTTCTTCCATTTTCTCCCTGGCCAAGCAAGCCAAGTGCTGTTCTCTTAACCCTATTCAGGGCTGCCTTATCGCCACTGAGTGGTTCTCCCGACAACCCAACTTCATTCAGTGTAAACAAAAGCGTTTTCACTTGGGCCACCCACGGAATACTTTTACCCCCTTCTAAACTCAAAATATGTTTCAGAGCATCTCAGTATGTCCCCAGACCCTCAGTGCTACATAACCTAACCCAGTATAATACTGGGTTCAAGGAGCCTGGTTCTATTGGACGCACGTCGAGCTCGAGATGGAGCAATGCACTAGGAGAGCCTAGCGGAGTCTGAAGCAGATGTTTCAAATGCTTATTTTCAACCCTATCCAGGCTCATTATGTTTACATAGCCCCACAATTCTGCACCGCAAAGAGATGTGGGTTTGGCTTGTTTGTGATATAATTCTATAGCCGGGGAAATAGCACTGCTTCCATGTCTATTAAGGTCTGTGAGCTCCGCTATATTTCCCTAGTTTAGTAGAGGCCTTGTCTAATTGGGCAGCCTGTTAGGCAGAAACCTGTGCAGTTCCCTCTGGGACCACTGCAAAAGTTTTAAGACTACAGGTGTTGGCAGTAAACCCACTTGGTAGCAGTCTGCACCGTACAGATTCACTGTGGTAGCTGTGGCTGAGCAGTCAGACTTCCCTCAAGAAGAGTTAGGCAGTATACAGAGGATACATAATAGGTACAGAGGCACAGTAGCACAAGCAAACACTGACCAGAGCTAGGTGTAAAAGTATAAACTTATTTATTAAAGGTACACTCATAAATTACACTAGCACATTGGAAAAGGTAAGAAAGTCAAACACAGTTACTATTACTCATATGTACATCCCTAATCGTTTGTTGGACAGTTCTAAGTTAACACCACTTATTTCCAACCAGAGGTGAGCGCTTAACGTTAGATGGTACTCCAACAAGTATTACCAAAAGGGAGGGAAAAGGCAGAAATAAAGAGAGCTGTAAGGTAAAACACTTTTCACATAAGGTTAGCAAAGACAGTCAATGGTGGGACAAGGGGACTTAGTTCGGGGCCCGCGTTAGAGGGAGCCAGGCGAAAATGTGCCCAAGATCACACAATGTCACAAGTCTTTGCAGGTGAGTAGAAAAAGGTTTTACTACGGTTCTGAAAAGTTTAGTTAGGGTGTCCCAGACCTACCCAGGTTCGAGAGCCGAGGGCTAAATCTACCCCGTACAATCGGTGGCAAGGGAGGCCGGGCGGAACACAGTACCTTTAAAAGTGGAAAGATTCCTCCAGCGGTGGTAGTCGTTCCTGGTAGTGGGTGCAAGTCGCGGCGTCGTCCCGAGGAAGAGGTGATCTCGACGTGGAGGAAAGCTGCAGGTCGTTGCACTACCAGGGATGAGGCCAGCCATGGAGTTTTCCGGTCACAAAGGATTTTTACCCCTCTTTCGCGGTTGAGGTAAAAAGTGGTATCCCGGTTGCCGGGGTGCTTGGCACAGGCAAGGCGGCCACGAGATGCTTCGGGACGGCGAAAAGAAGGCAGCAACTGGTTGTCCCCACCAGTTAAGGGAAGAAGACTCTCCGGCGGGAGATCTCCTCTGTCATCGGGAAAAGTGGTGAGACGATTCTGCAGGGCTTCACCGGTGGTGTCGTCTTGGTAGGTCGGCTCGGCTTCTCCCTCTTCGGCTTCTTAGGTCCTGTGGCGACTTCTGAAGAACCAGTCCCAAAAACCCTGCTTTTATGCAGCAAACCCCCATTCATACAGCCTAGCTGTCACTCAAACATGCTAAGTGGTGAGCGGGGTGGCTCACCACTTGGGCCAATCACACTAGAGTGCGACATGAGTTGGCAAGGCAACTCAGTCCAGGGTGCCTAAACCCCCTCGCACACCCCCTGTGGTACCCAGACAGAATGGCACCACTTTGGAGGGCTTCTGTGCAGAAGCCCGCCTAAAGTGGAACAAAGGCTCGACTCGGGTTCAGGGTTACTGGAGTGAACCTAGACGCCATTTTGGCGGCGAGTTCCGGCAAAAAATCCCAACCGGTGAATTTATATTAATTAAATAAACCGGCTGTATCTTTAACATTGCACCAAAAAGTGGTGCATCAAAAACAATGGGAAATCCCATTGGGAAATATTCCGGTGGAATATTTCCGTGGTATCCACTGCCACCAGCCAGAACTCGGCGAGGGGGGACGGGACAGTACCCCCTCGACAACAGACCCAGGGGCAATCTAATTGCCCCTACCAGTACTTCCACAGTAAGATGGTTTGTACTGGTTAAGTTCCTAAGTTAAGACTAGTAAAGTCAATGGTAACTTTACAGACCCAGGGAGACAGTAGTCAGTCCCAGGGTGTGGAGTCTATGTTTGGGGGTCTCTAGGACACCCCTGTGCTACTGCACTGAGAGTGCTGTGTAACACACATTCAAAAACCAATGATGGCCTATGGGGAAAATTACCCCCTAGCCCATAAGCACATAGCAAGTCACAGAAAACACTCTCAAGTCATGTCCAAGAGTGAGGGTAAAAGAGTCTCACTCTTGGCAGGAGAAAAAAATAAACCCCACAAAATCCAGCAAAGCTGCTGGGGGACTCACTAGGTTAGGAAATTCAGCCTAAACAGAGAATTCTTCCTAACACTCGCCCCCCCAGACTAAGGGACAGGAGGATTTAATCCACTCCTGGATGACCCTCATACCTCTAGTCGACGACATACATCCTAGAGAGTCCATCAGCATTTTGATGGTGACACCCTGACCTGTGCTCAATGGTTAACCCAAAGGCTTTCCTTTGTAAGCTATAAGTCCTACAAACCCTTTGAGGAACATCAGTCTTTTTAATGTTATAGGGGAACTGGTTGACTAGTCCCTCAGAAGTTGGTACAACTCCTGAACCTGGGTTAGGCTTTTTCAAGGGGTCCTTATAAAGGATACCCTTAGATCTAGAGGGCCCTCCAAGGATCCTCACCACCTCTCTGTGGGGAGCAGGTTGGGTCTTAGGCCTCTTGGGTGGAGGGGATGGAGATAAGTAAGATACATGCTTCTCCTTCCTCTTAGATCTAACCTTACCTACTTTAGGAGATTCCCCCCTAGCATCAGGATTTTTGTTGGGGTCTTCTATAGAAGGTCCAACAGTCTGAAGGTTTTTGGCCTTAGACTTTTCTTTTCTGGTTTTCCACCAGCACTGAGAATTACCAGTTCTCTCAGGTCCAGATAGGGGCCTAGTTGGTCTATCCACCTCTTCCTCAGAAGCAGGGGGAGTCAGAGACTCTGAAACTAGGGGAACAATGGTGGAGCTTGGTTGGGGCTCCCATGTTCCTAGCATACTATCCTGAAATGTGCCTGGGTTAGAGGTCAACTTACTAACACCAGGGCTTGTAGTGGGGTTCTCAGTAGAGGGTCCCACAGGCTTAGAAGGGTCCTTCAAGGTAGCCTCTCTAGCCAATTTGGTTAAGTTCTGCTTCTCCATACTGGGAGGCCTGGGGGTATGTGACACGACTCCTAGAGTTCTTAGGTCATTCCCCAACAGGACTTTCCCAGGTACCTCAGTCTGAACACTGACAGGAATCCTCACTGTCATGTTATTACAATGAATGAGGGCTGGTAGAATAGGAACCATTTGGACAGGGCCTCCAGAATTTCTAGTGGGACCTTTGGGTGCCTTAGCCACATCCTCAGGTCTGAAAAAGCTTTCATCCACTACTGTTCTGCTAGACCCAGTGTCTCTCCTGGCAGGGGTGTCCTGGCCATTGATGAGAACACTGTCTAGATAATACGTTTTAGAGTTTGCTGGTAGAGAGTTATAGATTTCCCTATTCTGGCTACTAACCAGATCCATAGGCTCTAAATTTACAGTTGCTTGAAGACCCAAGGGTTCTTCAGCAAAGAGTTCAAAGTGGGCACTAGCCATCTGTACTTCATCCTCAGGAGTGAAGGCTAAGGAGACTGTGCTGACCCCTGCAGGTTTACCCTTGCATTTGGGATCCCCTTTGATATGGTCAGTAGCCTGGAAGATGTAGCATTGTCCAAATGCTCTCTGAAAGGGTGGCTTGTTCTGACCTCCCTCTGGTTTGTGGCCAGAAGGTACATTAGCCTGATGGGGCCTACCTTGGGGCTTGCCCTGGTTATTTTGTTGTTTGGGGCCCTCTTTGGGATAGGAATTTTCAGAATTCTCTTTGGAGTCCTTCTTAGGCTGTCTCCCCTCATCCTTCTTCTGAGTTACCCCAGACTCCTTGTGAGTAGCCCTGTTGGCAACCCACAAGTCAGCAGCCTTAGCTAGTTTCCTAGGATCTAATTCCTGTGAATCAGCCAAGTGCTGTCTGAGCTCAGGAGAGCAGGCATCATAAATTGACTCCATCATTACAAGATTTCTCATTCCTTCATAAGTGTTCACCTTGTAACCCTTAATCCATCCCTCTAAGTTTTTCAACCCTTCACTCACCCAGGTAGCCCAAGGGGTACCATCATGCTTTTTGAGGCTCCTAAACCTCTTAAGATACTGGGAAGGGGTCTTCCCAAACCTAGCTATCAAAGCTAGTTTCACACATTCATACTCATTCCTATCCTCCTCCCCCAACTCCATTACCACATCAGTTGCAACAGGGGGAAGCCTAGAGAACAACCAGATGAGTAACTCATTACCTGTGATGTTCTGGAGCCCATGATTATACTCAAACATAGACAACCAATCCAACACATCCAACTTAGGCTCATACATACCAATCAATTCCTTAGGCATCCGGGGTCTTTTAGGACTGGAACTTCTAGAGGTGCCAGAGAGAGAAGCATTCTCAACAGACAATTTCTTCATTTCTAGCTCATACTTGAGCTCCATTTCCCTTAGCCTTAGTTCTTTGTGAGTTTGAGCATTAAGTTTCTTGTACTCTAATTCAAGTTTCATTTTCTCTAGTTCAAAGTATTGAGGGCTAAATGTGGGACCTGGCAAAGGTCCAGTAGGTACAGCTGGTAGAGCAGACAGAGGCCTAGAGGGACTATCTACAACAGTTTCATCCTCCTCTTCTGGTTCTGACCCAAGATCGTCAATACTGTGTTCCATATCAAGATCATTGCTGCTTTCTACATTTGCTGGAGTGATAGGTTCCTCTGGACCATCCTCCAGACTTTGGTTTTCTAACAACCTTTCTATTAGCTCTATTTTCTTTCCTTTAGTCATGAGATTCTTATGCTTACAGAGAAGTCTTAGACAATCAGCAGTTTTTGTAGCAAGGGACTCTTGACTATAACTTTCCATAGTAGACAGGTTAAAAATGACTTTTTCTTTCTTGTGCTTAAGCTTTGTGGTTAGTTGCACTAAGGTATCTCAAAAGTACTCTAAAGTGTATACTCAATACAGATCCCACCGCTGTACACCAGTGTTAGGCAGAAACCTGTGCAGTTCCCTCTGGGACCACTGCAAAAGATTTAAGACTACAGGTGTTGGCAGTAAACCCACTTGGTAGCAGTCTGCACCGCACAGATTCACTGTAGTAGCTGTGGCTGAGCAGTCAGACTTCCCTCAAGAAGAGTTAGGCAGTATACAGAGGATACATAATAGGTACAGAGGCACAGTAGCACAAGCAAACACTGACCAGAGCTAGGTGTAAAAGTATAAACTTATTTATGAAGGTACACTCATAAATTACACTAGCACATTAGAAAAGGTAAGAAAGTCAAACACAGTTACTATTACTCATATGTACATCCCTAATCGTTTGTTGGACAATTCTAAGTTAACACCACTTATTTCCAACCAGAGGTGAGCGCTTAACGTTAGATGGTACTCCAACAAGTATTACCAAAAGGGAGGGAAAAGGCAGAAATAAAGAGAGCTGTAAGGTAAAACACTTTTCACATAAGGTTAGTAAAGACAGTCAATGGTGGGACAAGGGGACTTAGTTTGGGGCCCGCGTTAGAGGGAGCCAGGCGAAAATGTGCCCAAGATCACACAATGTCACAAGTCTTTGCAGGTGAGTAGAAAAAGGTTTTACTACGGTTCTGAAAAATTTAGTTAGGGTGTCCCAGACCTACCCAGGTTCGAGAGCCGAGGGCTAACTCTACCCCGTACAATCGGTGGCAAGGGAGACCGGGCGGAACACAGTACCTTTAAAAGTGGAAAGATTCCTCCAGCGGTGGTAGTCGTTCCTGGTAGTGGGTGCAAGTCGCGGCGTCGTCCCGAGGAAGAGGTGATCTCGACGTGGAGGAAAGCTGCAGGTCGTTGCACTACCAGGGATGAGGCCAGCCGTGGAGTTTTCCGGTCACAAAGGATTTTTACCCCTCTTTCGCGGTTGAGGTAAAAAGTGGTATCCCAGTTGCCGGGGTGCTTGGCACAGGCAAGGCGGCCACGAGATGCTTCGGGACGGCGAAAAGAAGGCAGCAACTGGTTGTCCCCACCAGTTAAGGGAAGAAGACTCTCCGGCGGGAGATCTCCTCTGTCGTCGGGAAAAGTGGTGAGACGATTCTGCAGGGCTTCACCGGTGGTGTCGTCTTGGTAGGTCGGCTCGGCTTCTCCCTCTTCGGCTTCTTAGGTCCTGTGGCGACTTCTGAAGAACCAGTCCCAAAAACCCTGCTTTTATGCAGCAAACCTCCATTCATACAGCCTAGCTGTCACTCAAACATGCTAAGTGGTGAGCGGGGTGGCTCACCACTTGGGCCAATCACACTAGAGTGCGGCATGAGTTGGCAAGGCAACTCAGTCCAGGGTGCCTAAACCCCCTCCCACACCCCTGTGGTACCCAGACAGAATGGCACCACTTTGGAGGGCTTCTGTGCAGAAGCCCGCTAAAAGTGGAACAAAGGCTCGACTCGGGTTCAGGGTTACTGGAGTGAACCTAGACGCCATTTTGGCGGCGAGTTCCGGCAAAAAATCCCAACCGGTGAATTTATATTAATTAAATAAACCGGCGGTATCTTTAACATTGCACCAAAAAGTGGTGCATCAAAAACAATGGGAAATCCCATTGGGAAATATTCCGGTGGAATATTTCCGTGGTATCCACTGCCACCAGCCAGAACTCGGCGAGGGGGGACGGGACAGTACCCCCTCGACAACAGACCCAGGGGCAATCTAATTGCCCCTACCAGTACTTCCACAGTTAGATGGTTTGTACTGGTTAAGTTCCTAAGTTAAGACTAGTAAAGTCAATGGTAACTTTACAGACCCAGGGAGACAGTAGTCAGTCCCAGGGTGTGGAATCTATGTTTGGGGGTCTCTAGGACACCCCTGTGCTACTGCACTGAGGGTGCTGTGTAACACACATTCAAAAACCAATGATGGCCTATGGGGAAAATTACCCCCTAGCCCATAAGCACATAGCAAGTCACAGAAAACACTCTCAAGTCATGTCCAAGAGTGAGGGTAAAAGAGTCTCACTCTTGGCAGGAGAAAAAAATAAACCCCACAAAATCCAGCAAAGCTGCTGGGGGACTCACTAGGTTAGGAAATTCAGCCTAAACAGAGAATTCTTCCTAACACAACCCAATTACCATTCTAATGGAATCTTATTCCAAGGTAATCCTATAGCGGAACTTGTGCCAAGGTTTTCCCAGCCACAGCAATATCGAGTTTACAGTGTTTGGCAAACCGAGGCTTGAAAACAAAAACCTTTCCCACATTTTCTAACAAAAACAGCCATATTGTTTTTCAGCCCCATTGGGTAGTGGACAGAAGTACTGCATCATATGTGTAAAATAATGCTGCGTACTTGTCCAGACCCATTCTAGGGCAGTCCATTCACTCCATCAGTAGAGCATCAATAATCTCTTTGGTTATAGGTCAAAGTTTCAAATGAAAAGGATCGAATGACAAAAGGGTCGAATCAAAAGGACCGAAAACACAAGGGTCAAATTTTTTGGGGGGGGGGGCCCAAACCACCTTTTTGGTGGTAAAATCCACATTTTTTTCCTATACGGAAACCCCCAAAAAAATATATATTTAAAAATAAAATGTGACCCTTTTGTTTTCGGTCCTATTGACTCAACCCTATGGCATTCGATCCTTTTGGATTCGAACCTTTGACCGGACGCCAATCTCTTCTATGTAGATGCAGAATAATAATGGGGCAAGGACACCGCCTTGTCTTACGTGCTTACGTATGCCGAAAGGAGCAGTAACTTCATCAGCCAGGCCATATCGCATCACCGCTTTGCTATTACAGTACAACACTTGAATGATGGAAATCAAGTGAGAGGCCGCATTTATTTTCCTCAATTTTTGTCCGAGTGTTTCACGTGAGACCCCATCAAAAGCGGTTTTGAGGTCCACAAATGCAACATACAGGTGCATCGTGGCAAGCACAGTGTACTTCTGGACCAAAAAAAACGATTTAAAACATTGGTCCACTGTGCTTTTGTGTTTCTGAAGGCCAGCTTGGAGATTACTAACACCACAGTTCTCATCAACCCAGGCTTGCAGGTGGGACAATATAGCCCTGGCAAAGATCTTATCTGCACTGTCCAAGAGCGAGATAAGCCTATAATTAACAGGTGAATCCCTGCCCCCCAGTAGTATTGAAGAATTCTGCCAGGTGGTAGGTACTACATTAAGCATACCTGCATTCAATATTTTACATGAAAATGCTAAGACTATGCAGATCCTATATGGTCCTGAGGCCTTCCCATTCTTCTGGGACCCTATGGCGATAAGTACTTCCCCCACACTGAGTTGGAAATCACCCACACCCAAGGGCTGTTCAATATTAAGTATAGCTGCATGAGTTGGGGAGACTAAGTACCTGGGAGAACCCCTATAAAGGCCTGAAAAATGTTTCCACCAAGCATCAGTGGGAATACAACACTGGCGAATTGCGTCCCTATTTTCTCCTTCCCCGAAACCATTTTCCAATAACTAGCGGAATCACCCTCTTCGAAGGCCTGTGTTAAACGGGACCACTTTGACCTCGCACAGGCCATCTTTTTTTCGGCAATTATCCTTAGTTGGATCTGCACAAACAGAAAATTCCAATTCCACAGCACAACCCGCCTAAAGCCAGGCCACTATCTCTTTTTTTCGCAGCTTGGCATTCGTCATCATATCATAATTTTTCTTCAGGGCTTTCTGTTTAATTTCAGATGCTTCACAGCTAAAGTGAGGGATGAAGTGATCAATAAGTTTCCCATACTCTGTGAGAATCCTTGCATTAGCGATCCAGTCACTGTAAATCTCCCTCAAATTGTTCAAGATGGCAACATAGATAGTGGGTTTCAGATGCTGCTCTATAACCCTAGAGGGCCTAGACCATCCAGTGGTCTTGCGTGCGTGCCCCGTCACAGTAACAGCCTCTGCCCTTGATAAAGTTGTATTGTCTCGTGCAATTCCTCACAGTCAACATCCCTCCCCTACATTACCCCCAAGGATTGCATGAACTCCTTACTGGGCCCCCATTAGAGGGAATTGTATTGGTTTTTTCATCTAAGAGAAGCATATCATGTCAATAGACCCGTGAGGGAGGCACGCAGCGTATGAGGGTCCGGGCAAAGGATTTACCTGGAATGCAGGGGAGTGCAGCCATGTATAGTGGATTAAGGGGTGCTCGACACTGGGCATATGTCTCCCCTCGCCCCATGAAAGGCAGCTCTCAAAGCTATCGATATTGCATATTCTCAACCACTCCATCGCTGCTCTCCACTTTTGACCACCAACCAAACACATCTGACCACCTTGATGGTGACATTTTGGGAGTGGAGAGTTGAGAGGTTAGGTGGTCTGAGCTGCATCAAGACCGCCATTCAGGAGTAACCCATATCTATACTTGATTTGTTTGCATTCAGGGACTTCAAGTCATTGTCCACAATATATTATGGAGATATTGCTGCGGGCGAGAACATGCCATTTCCAACTGGAAGCGTGTGACTGCATAAGATAAGATGGTAGAATAATTCTATACTACAGTCTGCACTTTAAAGTACTACTTGGTGCTGCAAAAGCATCTCCATAAGGGAACGGGCATGTTGACACATGTGTAATTGTGATATGTAAATTATGCGGTAAAGGGCGGATGCTTCAACTAGATCCAGTTGGTGCCTCTTGATCTGTGAGAATAAAAAGATGAGGATGTCGGAAGGTAGAGGGTAAGGCGTGAGGGTATAGCTGAAGCATGTGCGCAGAATGATGTGAGGGTCAAAGCCAAAGATGGGCGTGGGGGACAGGGGAATACGTGTAATGGCCGCTGGGAGCACTGTATGACACATTACCTTTGACTGAAGACTCACCACATTATTTTTCATGTATTATATTATCTATTTAGTAAAACATGTGATGTGAATTAATTAGTTGCCCCACCGACGTACTAGGCAAAGAGACTGAAAGGTACATAACAGTGGACAGATCAATGGGGTCTGGGAAAGGATGGAGTTGGGGAGGCTCACCTCTTCATCGCAGCCCGGTGTATCCAGTGACCACTAGGACCTCTTTTTCCACACGTGCTATTTTCGTGCAGGATATGTCTTCAGAATGTACTGCATCTCAAAAACTTGGATTATATCCAGCAGCTTAGTCTTCTGACTCAGTTGAGACCCTGGCACTCCATAATGGACACAGCTGGTGAATGTTTTGGGTCATTGTTGGTAATGATCTAGTGTGTTTCAGTGTCCTGGGTGTAAACCGTTTTCACGTGCAGCGCCAGCGCCCCACGGACAAGCTTCTCATATGAAGAAGGCTGTGTCCTTTATCCCTCAAAAATGTCTATTGGCCCTAAGGAAGGCTTGCAAATGCCCCCAGACTTTCACTAGTGGTCCTGTTTGTGGCATAGTAGACAGGCATTCTCTCTTCAATAATACCATTCTTTGGAAATGTTCAAATGGGGTGGATGATTCTGTGAACAGCGTGTAAGTGAAGTCCTCGGCTGCCACAATCCAGTGAGTTCACAGAACATAGGTAAGCCTATGACATCCCAGAAAAGCCGCTATGCTGTACTTCACCTCAGCACTGAACAAATGTACAGTTCCTTCGTTGTCTTCCCCTATCTTATTTATGTATTTATTTGGATTTGTAAAGCGCCCTAGCAGCCCACAGGCATCGAGGCGCTGTTGCAGAGATTGTCTTACTTACACATAGTTGTCTTAGTTACATAAGTTACATAGGGATGCGTGGCTCTTGGTTACAATGCGCGTAATACAAGATTGCCTTGGTTACATGAAGTGATCTTAGTTCTGTGAAGGAGTTTAGCTCTTGGTTACAGTGAGCGTGATACAGTTCCATTGAGCAGTACAAAAATAGTCTGATTTGAGAATAACACCATACACAGGGTAGGGTGATTAGGCGAACAGCAAGGTTTTGATTAATTTCCTGAATGCTAAGTGGGATTTGACCTTTCGGACATGAGGGGGCAGGGTGTTCCAATGTGTCGCTTCCAGCACTGGAAAACAAGATCCTCCTGCTCGAACTCTCCTAGTTTTAGGAACAGAGATCCTATTGGCGTAGGCCATTCCTGTGGGTCTGGTGGGTACCGGCTTGACAACTCTTTGAGCCAGGTAGGGGGTGCCTGGTTGTGGACACATTTATGTGTTAGGTCAAGGGCTTTGACGATTATCCTCTCTTTAATGGGGAGCCAGTGAACTTGCTTTCTAGTTTCAGATATGTGTTCCCTTTTGGAAATGCCAGTGGCTGCTCTAAGGGCATTATTCTGGACTGTCTGGAGTTTGGTAAGGTTTTTACCGGAAGTCCCTAAAAAGAGGGCATTGCAGAAGTCTAATCTAGATCCAATTATGGCTCTTGCAATGGTAAGACAATTTTGTTCAGTGAGATATGGTCTTACTGCATTGATCAGATTGGAGTGATAGGCCGAGGTTGATGCAATGGCATTGACCTTCCTGTTCATGGAGAGGTCGGAGTCCAGGTAGAACCCCAAGGTCTTTACAGCAGGTGATACTGGGATTGACGAATGGTCAATTGTAAAGCAGCTGTATTGCTTGTCCATTTTCCTGAGAGTGGCAGGAGATCCAATTATTAGAAGCTCGGTTTTATCTCCATTGAGTTATAGCCAGTTTTCCGACATCCAAGTTTGAATGGTGGAATATATAAACTCGAGGGTAGCCTTATCGGCTTCATAGTTTCCCGTGTGGGGGATGAGGACCTGTGTGTCATCAGCATAGTTGGTATATGTGATGCCAAAGGCATCAAGGATCAGGGACAATGGCCTGCTAAACAGGCTGTAAAGGGTAGGTGAAATGCAGAAGCCCTGTGGGACTCCACATTTAATGAAGCTTGGGTTGGCACAGGCTGAGTCAGAAAATACTTTCATCACCCTTTCCTAAAGAAACAAAGTGATCCAAGCATCTTACAGCCCCTGTCAATCCACTGTTCACCTGGACATGTTTAAACCCTGGCTATTCCCGATGTGTCATTTGCTGTGATATGATACCTAACTTCTGAGATAGCCACACCTCATTAATTCATTAATCATGGAAACTTCTCAGAAATATGATCTACTCTAGGGTTGTGCGATGTAAAATATCATTATTTCTGTGCCAAATCACAGTTAAGTCTGACTGATGTAGCAGTGCACCACTTTACTCAATTTGTAACTGAAAGCATGTGAAAAGGGACAGAGAGGGATTTCCTTTATCTTAATGTTAATGTTAGTTACCACTGGAGAAGTCCCCAGGCGCTCTGGTGGATCTGAAAAGGAGAGTATGAAATAAGAAGGAAGTGGGGAGGTTAGTAGGGTGAAGTGGGAATAGGAAAGTGAGAGTTGAGATGTCCTGTTGGCAGCTTCAGTTCGTTTGTGGGTGATTTTGAGAAGTAAGAGCCCTTGCTGGGTTTCTTTGATGGTATACCCAGCAGAAACATGTTCTCTCGGCTTGGTGCTCATCTCTCTTCGATCATTTTATTCTTTATGCAGTGCCAATAGACTGGAGAGCATAGCATGACAGCTCAGGTGCGGCAATGCTGAAAGTACTGTAATGCTTAACCAAACAAATGGTTGAAGAAAGCTCATTTAAAAGCGCCCTTTAAAGAGCCAGGAATAAGAGGGGTTGGTTGAGGGGATCACAAGTTCCTTTGAAGTCTGGAGATTAACTCTGTCATTGCACACAGGGTTGAGTAGAGTAAGGAAGGCACGACACCTCTGTAATAAGAGCCAGCGATCTTTTCCATCCCAGATGGGCAGGCCACAATCTGACAGGTACTCATCTGCACCTTTCAAGAGTCCTTATTGTGAGTGGATCAACATCTCAGATTTTAAATCTGCATTGTATATTAAGCACATACATTATTCAGCTTGTGCGTCCTATGCATTAAGTATGTTGCAAATATTTGAGCTGCCAAACCAAACCATATAAAATAAATAGAGCAGAGGCAAAGAGGCTTCAACTCAGTCCTCATATCTGTTCCCTTTTTTAAGTCCATTGTCCAATCCTCTACACTACCAAAGCTCTGGTTAAGAAGCAGCACAAGTGCAAAGAGCATCATCTTGAGGATGCCATTCTCTGCCTAGGTCCTAAGATAATGCAACATGTTGAGTATGGCTAAACCTCACACATGGGCAGTGCAATTTGCTCTAGAGCCAAAATGTGGAGCGACCTGAGATGTCCAAATAGTTCTCTTCTAGTCATATCAATTATGGGTTTCAAATTTGAGCAAATTTCTCATTAAAAGATTACAGAGGCACATGACATGTCCTTTAAGTTTGATTCAGCAATACTGCTGCCCCATTTCCTTTGTTGCCTCAGGCAAATGTCTAAGTCTGGATGATAAAATGGCCAGCCTTGATTCCAAGGACTCATTCTTGATAGTGTGTGTTTCTCTTATTAATCAGACTAAACATCTCCTTTAGAGCTGGTCTGATTTTGAAAACGAAATACCACCAGACTAAGTTATCACCTCTGCATGTGGTATTTCTGAAGATCTGTCCAGTTCAGAGTTTAGCACTGGTGGAGGTTGATTTTTTGGAATCCAGAAAAATATTCCAGAAATACCACCTATTCCAGTGGTAATGATAAAAAAATATTTTTCAATAATGTCTTGTGCCATTCCCACCTTCAACATGTGATGGTGGAAATGGATATTGTGCAGTAGTACTTCATAGCCCTACTGTGCATTTTTTAATGCAAACAATTGTGCATTCTGACCCTTTCATGCACTGCTTGGGTAATGTGGTGAGAGTGGTGGCATCGGAGTGGCTGCATTTCTCTTGAGTATATTAACGGTTTAAACAAATGTAGGCGCCTAATTTTACCTCCACTGAGTTGGAGGTAAACATAGCCAGTTTTTCTGATGAAAGTCTGCTTGGAATACCATCAGCGGTATATGGCCCAACCCTAAATTGTGCAGATAAGTAGGGGAGCCAGTGGTATATGGCACACACCCCTGCTTTTATAATTATGGCCAAACTCTGAATGAGCCCATAATTCTAATGCA
Organism: Ambystoma mexicanum; assembly: GCF_040938575.1. Classification (NCBI taxonomy): domain Eukaryota; kingdom Metazoa; phylum Chordata; class Amphibia; order Caudata; family Ambystomatidae; genus Ambystoma; species Ambystoma mexicanum. The sequence goes on along the minus strand of NC_090926.1, from coordinate 243,340,481 downwards.
GTGTTTTTTCATTAGCAATGTGCTCAACTGAAGCATCGTCCCACATCCTCACCGCCAGAGGCACTCTTCTATAGGCCAAGGAAACAGCTATTCTAAATGAAATTCCTCAAATGACAGATGCAGCTATCCACTGCCTTTGACACTATTTCCCCCAGTAAAACATCTTGTTTCTTAAGCGTGGATTTTGGAAGCAGGAAAGAAATAGTGAGTAAAGTTGAGGTCCTTCCTGTGTGTCTCTACATTTTTATTGTATTGTATTGTTTTTTTGTATAAAGTCCCTTGTTGCATACACAGTTGCTTCATAGCGCGTTGCCAGATTGTGGTGTACGGAAGACTCCCCACTATCCTACCCGATGTTTTGCATCTTCATGCAGCCCATCATGGACCTTCTCAGATTGCAATCCCCCTTCTGTTATGCGCATTACATGTTGATTTGTCCAGAAGATAGTGCACAGCATGGGAGGTTTATCCAATGGCGGCCACCGAACCGCAAGGCGGGAGCGGGATGCACACTGAACCATCCCCAGTCGGCCAACGCACAGTACATCGCTCTTCGGTCTTGCAGACTGGAGAACGGAATTCTCAATGTTGCCGGGGCGGACAGGTAGGTGGGGGAGGCACGGGGCAGGGTGTTGGGGCAGTAGGAGTGCACATCATAAATATGAGAGTGGAGGCGCCCTGCCCCAAAAATTACCTTGGGAAAGGGATGTAAAGAGGACGAGCAACCTTGCAGGGTGCTTCGTTTACGGTGCAACAACCTTTCATTGCAGGATGTTTTTTCACAAGGTTTTTTACCACAAATTTTTTAATGAAAAAAACCATCACATTTTTTTTTGGGGTGGTTAGAAAATTATATATATGGGATGTGGGTGTTTGGGAATGGATAAGCTCAGAACTGGATGAAAAGCTTGCCAAGGGGCCATAACAAAATTGCCCCACATTTTGCAAACTGCTCTTCGCAGACTTTCACAAAACACTGTTTGGTTATTACCTGAGAGAGACCATTATTTTGAACATTTGTTGGAAATGGTGCATTTTAAGACACATTAACATTCATCTAAACGGGAGGGGACTATAAAGGCAATAGTACAGGGTGCATCGGAGGTTCTCTGCCAAGGGGGCATACAGAGAATCTGGGAAAATCAGTGCTTTTTGAAATACACTGAGGCAAACTTGGCTAGGGTTTTAAGAGTATTTTAAAGGAGTGTTGGGTGTGCTTGCCTTATCATTTGTCGCAAAGATTGCATGAACTGATGCTCCTTTTGGCACACGGCCCTGGAACACTCTCTGTACGACATAGGGTTAAATATGGTTTTACAAGGGGTAGGAGGGGTCCTCTCCTAACTGCACAGGAGGAGCAAGGAAATGGAATGAAAAATACCCCAGATAAATGTTTAGTGCTGGAAAGATGAGGATGGATATTGGGCCATTAGTAGGTTACAGGTTATTTGCCCTGTTCTTGTCCCTACAAAACAACCATTTAAAGTGTTTATAAAAGGTAAAGTTGTTACATTTGTGGGTGTTCAGAACTTCAGTTTAAAGTAAGTATTCGGCCGAACTGTGGCTGAAAAAAAAATCTATTTGGCCCCAGTCAAATCGTTTCCTGCTCTTTGGCGCCAGTGGAATCGTTTATCTTCTCGTTTGAATGCAATATAACAACTCAGGGATGCAAATGTGGGGTGCAGATTGCAAAAGAGAAAAGGGATTAAACATTGACAGCATTCCTGAATTAATATCCGAGTGGTGAGGATGAGTGAGAGGTGGGCATGTCTGTTCCTATGGGAAATGCCCGTGGAAAATTCACAACAGGTAGTGGAGACCCCTAGGCCTGAGGTAGCCAGTTATAGATCCGGAGTGACATGCCCAAACCTAAGTGGCCTCTCAGAGGAACTCCGTGTTGGGAAATCTCTTCATTTCCCCTGTAGGCCAGTCGGCCAGAGATGGTATGGAGAGGTAGGCATGAAGACTCGGTTTCTATGGGACATTATCAAAGAACTAGGCTCTGTTAGTGAAATTGGTTGGAGGGGGTTATGTTTGCAAATCAGAAGAATTCCCAACTGGCAAACAGAATTTCCTTTTAAGGTCAATATGGCTGGGCGGGTCCTTCACAGAGTGAGGCCGGGGAGACAAACAGCCCCAGGTCTTGCTCTAGAAGGCTCCTCGCAGGAGGCCCTATTGTCACTCCCTTGGCAGCAGAGGGCATATGTTAAGACCTACCTATGAATGTTCCCACATATTATCGAGGATACATTCAGAGGTAGGTGTTCACTTGCTGGTGCATCAGGGGAGCGTCCACTCCCTTGGCCATTAACACCTCTGACCCTCCAGCAGTGACAGGGCAGGGTGCAGGCTGGCTACAAAAAGGGCGTGACTGCGGCTCCCGCTGTGCCCCTTTCTTGGCTCTGTTATGGACAGATACACAGGAGGCACCTTCCCGCCACCCGGACTCTCTGCAGCTTGTTTGAGCGACAGCTTTCTGCAAGGTCTATGGCCTTCTTCCTGTCTGTGAACCTCCCCCACCCTAAGTGCTTTATCCAGTTTTCAAGAGGAAGCCTGCCCTCGCGAGGCATTGTGTGGGTATTTTTCATGTGGTTGATGACCACCTGATGTGTTGGGAGGCAGAAATGTGCTGCGTCGAGGCATTACATTTGGGTAGGCACTTAGAGGGGCTGATAACATTTAACAAATATATAGATGAAAGCAAATGCGATTAGTAATCGCTACCGGGTGTGCACCTCAACAGGATCCAGCGGGTATGCCAGAGCAAAAAAGGAAGACCACATACCCAATAAACCAGCTTGATGTTCATTCCATTCTGATTCCATAGTTAAAACACCACACCGATGTTTCACTACCAGACATAGCGTTCTCATGGTGGAATAAACAGATTAGGCTATAGTTTATAATCAGAAAAGTATCAAATCAATCATCTATACTACCACACCCATGAAGCCCATTGCTTTCTGGAGTTGAATATAAGTCACAAAAGTCACACTTAAAGCAACATTAATTTAAGACTATGGGGGTCATTACGAGTGAGGCAGTAAGGGGTTAACGGTGCCGGTAAAGGTGCCAGAGCCGTCAAAACCTTACCGCCTCATTACGAGTCTGCTCGCGGGAACCCGCTAAGAATGCCTGGCTTTACCAGGCGCCCTTAACGGGTTCCCGTGAGCAGACCAGGGTGCTAACAACGGGCCCGTTATTAACAGGTCTGTTGTCAGCACCCTCCCCATTCCCATTGAGCCCTACGGGGGCTCAAATGGGAGTGGGGATGTTCAGTGCCTGGGTTCCCTGAATGGGGAATTACCGGGCCCTCCAAGGTCAGAATGGCTCGGTAAGTCCTCATTCAAGGAACCCAGACCCGGTACCCGGTAACCCCCTACCTCGTAATGACCCCCGATGACATTTTCTGAGTCTATACTTAGATTGTGTACGCCAACATTTAGGCATTTGTAATAAAAGCAGTTTGCATAAAACACTTATATAAATTATTATTATCCGCCAATTGAAATTAATACTAATTGGTCTACCTCACAAGGATAAATGATTGAGTAGACCCTGCAAGGATTCTAACCTCTCACTTGCAGATAATACATAGATCCCAGCAGTGAGCACGTCGCCCACTCAGCTATCTTTCCAGAGGTTTCCCCTGAGATGTCCATAACACAGCATTTGATAATACATTGGCTCTGAGGGTTACGTTTCTCATTAACATAACACTTAATATTACAGTGCTTAGAAGCAGGAAGAATATTTAATGTCCGCCAGTTAACGTGATAATAGTAGTGTAACATTTTCTTTTAAAAAAGGACTGGAGGAGACAGGAGGGGGCGGAGGGTAGGTAGCCCAATAAATCTTTCTTTGTAATTTCACAGTTGATTGAACAGCAGTCTGTGTCACCATTGGGTAGCTCAGCAAGTTAAAATCTCAACTCTGACATGTGGCTTCTTGCACTTTCCAAGTTCATATTTCCGCAGGGCTGAATCTGCCCTTCTTCTGAGGTTTATAGGTTAAGTTCTATTACATGTGCTATTAATAAAAACTATGTTTGCAGTGCTTAGAAGCAGTAATCACACATGACGCCCCATACATACAATTATGATATGTTACAAACTATTATAAACGGATACAGGAAACTATAGGCCAGAGTGAGATTAACATGTGGAGTATTTCTGCACAAAATAATTGGCTTTAGAAGCATAAAACAATGAGGTTAACTCTAAATAAGAAGGTCTGGGCCTGGGGCATCCAGTTTACTTGGCCTACATAGACATACTCTCCAGTTGTACTTTTGTGAATACAGCACATTATAGAAACGCCAAAAGGCACGTGAAATAGGGAAGACTTAAGTGGTATTGTGTCGGACATGTCATATTGCAGCACGCTTTAGCGGCAATGTTAACAGATTTCATCTGAACAGTGTGCACACGATAGGCTCATGGTTTATGACCCTAGATATTGGTGGAAGATTAAATATCTTGGGTGACCATGACATGATCTTAGCAAGATTTCTAGTGGGATCAGTCCCCAGATTAATCCTGCAAATAATTGTGATAGCAATTGCAATGGATCAAAGGCAAGATTTTAACTTACTCAAGCTGTATCCAGAGGGCTTCATCAACATATCTATCCTCTCCTATTCCTAGTGCCGCTACGGCAGTGCACAAATTAGCAAGGGGGCCTTGCAAAATGTGTTGCCCTAGGCCTCACCAATCCCTGTGGCAGCCCTGGGGCTAGGGACAAGTTAGCAAATGTCAGCCAGCAGAAGATGCAGCCAGCATTTCCCACTACGCAGTTGCCTCTTGGAAGAACTTGCTTATTGGGAAAACTCTGAATAACATTCAGGACACTCTGCCCCAACAGGAAAGATGCAAGAGATGGCAGCCATTTTCTCTGAGGACAGGGAGGGATACAGAGCAATCTATCTACCTGGGTTATGTGGAGATGAAGAATGAGAAACAAAGAAAAAGCCATAGAGCCTAGCAACCTCTAGTGTGGAGCAAAGGAGGTGGGGTAAGTGGATGCACATTTATAGTTTGGCGAATCAAGCAGCTGCCCAACAGGCCCTCAGGGGTGGACTGGCCCATAGGGAACTCTGGAGATTTCCCGGTGGGCCTCTACACCCTGGGCCTCTTTTGTGCAGTATTTCCAAATAGGAAAGCACTGAGCTTGCTGAAAATGTGTACTATGGGGCCACTTTGAACTTTATTTCCAGGGCCTCTTTTGGACCCCAGTAATTATTTCCAGGGCCTCTTTAAGTTCCCAGTCCACCCCTGCAGGCCCTTCTTTGAGTATGTACGGTTTGGGCAGATTCAGGCACACGCCAGAGTTTCCCACATGTTATTACCCTTGCCTCACCCATACCAGGTACTCTTGGAAAGTCCTCTCCCAGATCTGGCCTATAGGGGAGGCAGTCCTCTCTGTAAAAAATAGTAGGGAGATGGAATCACCTCACCTCCTATGTACCCTATGTACCCTCGACGTGTGTCCTGCATGGACGGGCAGTTTCCATGTACCCATTTCTGTGTGACCTGCAAGGAAGGTCCAAAACTCTCTTTCCGCCTAGCCTACCTTGCACCTCACAAGAGATTGAATGTGTGCAATTTGCAATGACATTGGCACATTTCAGTGTCCATTTTGTTCATCGAAACCTAGCCGTTTGCATTCATGAAGCCTGCCTCTTTGAGTGCCACTACATTTGCAAACGCAACATCCTTGAGTCTCTGCTTTGGGGTTAATTTGTTCTTTTCTGGGTTGTATGCTTTAAATAAGGATGATATGTTGATTAAAATGAACAGAAATAAATTAAACATGGGATCACATACTTTACAGAGTGCTTTCATTTGTATTTAAAACGGTGCCTTTCAAGTTTGGAGCATGATTTATTAAATAAATACAACTATTTGGCTTCATATTTGGCTTTAGCCAAATACCTGACCAACTATTCAGTTTTCGGACGAACACTAAATATGCTATTCGATTCATATTCTTAAACATATTCTTCCTTTCAACTAAACGTTTTTTCAGATGTTCATCTAAACCAAGAGATGTGTTTCTTGGCTCTATTCCTATATACTTCTTTGGCTGCCGAGGCAGCCTTTGATATTCTGGATGTTTTATGGGCTGCCTTGCTTTTACCTGGATCACACTAAAGATCTAAGTATTTTCTGACTAATGGATGATTGTGTTGAGGTCCCGATTAACCATTGGATAGTGCCTTGCAGTCCAGATTAGACTATACCTCCATCATCACAAATTCACACCTTCACCATAAGAAACAAGGCTGCATCAGTTCCTCTATCCTTGTTATTTGCAAAGTGGACACCTGGCCAAATCTGCGTACTTTCTATGTATGTTTGTATGTATGTATGTATGTTTGTATGTATATGTATTTATGTATGTGATATCTGGATGAATGCCAGGCTCCCACTCTCAACACAACATCGAGTTCAAGGGATTTTTTAAGCAAAATAACATACAGAAGGCCCTTAACTTTCAGGACACATGGATAACTCAAACCTATCTCAAGGGATATGGGTATAAGAAATAAAATCCTGAAGGGTCTACACCGGGATGCTGGTGTGAGGTCAGTACAACTTTTCCACTCTTAAGTGCAAGCTTTCTAGGGAGGTCCCAACTACCTGTCTGAGTATCTTCCCTAATAGTTTGCACCTCGGGAGAGACTCTACACTACAGTACAGAGCTCTTTTCCACATGAGGAGGGTGGATTCCCTAGTCTTTCTGGATGATCCATCTGAGTAGGAATTCTCCTCCTGAGTATCTCTGCTTGGTGCCAACAATGTAGCCCAAATGAATCAAAATCAGTCCTTAGGTGAGTGGTGGTCTCTAGCTTCTTCCAATGAGGAGCTCAGTTTGGAGCGCCCTAACCTGGGGGATTCTCCACCTGTCCTGTTCTAACTTTGGGCCAACTCTATCCTCCTCACCATTACAACATAAGCTTGTTTCTCTTCCCACCTTCTGTTCCGCCCCTTAAGATTGGGGTCTCACCACTACTCGAAGGCCACACTTCCTGGCAGACCCTCTTGCTGGCTCCTCAGACACCTCATTTTTTTGTGTACATCCCCATAACTCTACCTTCTTTCCTGCCCTTGTCTCCTTCCGTTTCATGTTGTGGCATCTCCTGCTGTGGTATGCCTTCCTCCTTTCTCCTTTCTCCTTTTTGGCTCTGCCCCCTTCCTTGACTCTCCCTCTGTCCTTCAGACCTTTCCAAACTTCCTCAAATAATTCTCCAACCTATTTGTTCTGCTTTTTTACAACCCCCAACAACTCTCCACCTTCCCCTTGCATCATAGGTCTATAAAAGCATTATTGTGTTTGCGTGGTACCCTGATCTCCAAATCATCAATGGGAGCCTCCCATGAGGATTCCCATGTACCTAGATGTTTGTAAGAAAATAGACTAATGAGGATGTCTTAAAGGGACCTGCACCAGTTCTCAAGGTTGTAGGGTCGGATTCAAGCTACAACCAAGTTCTCTCTCTCAAAGGGGGTCTTCCCCTGAGTAAAACATTGGCAAAGCTTCTGTGGTCCTGCTACTCTGTTCCTAGCAATAATGAATTCTGGAGGGTGCATTCCCCATGGGACTGTCCTCTGCTGCGCAAGGGTGCTGCTTCACGATGCTCCAGAGAATCCTCCGTATGCTTCCTCCAGTACCGTCCTGGAGCACAGTTGGTCTCCCGGCCACTAGAGTCACCACACTGCTGGAATCCATCACCAAGCAAGGACTTGTCACAGTGTGTATAGCATTTAGTATTGTGTGAATTCAGCTGGAATGCAAAAGATTGCTGTACAAGCAGGAGTGGAATGAGTACAGTTGCAGCAAGGCTGAAAGATTGTGGGTAGAAACGGAGCTCAGGAAGGTAAGGAATCAGGTGACATATGGCCTTATTCCCAAATTATGCAAACACTCTGCATTTCATTCTAGTTCCAGGCCAGATGCTGAGTTAGGCCAGGCCATGATCAAAACAATGTTTGACTATATTTTATGCTGGATGTTGCATTACCATTTGTACTTGTCATTAATAAAGCACCTTTTACCATTGTTATAGTCTCAATGCGTTGTTAATTGGAATGCCCTCGGGGGACCGAAGTCCAGAGTGTTGGAGGTCATGAAGTAAGATTAGGATGCCTGTGTGCGTTCGGCCAAATAAGGGTTAGCAGGGCTATCCAGGCTCGAGTAGAGAGCAACCCATGCGGTCAGGCATGTGGATGGGTGCTGACAGGAGTCAGGAGATGACTGAGTGCTAGAGACTCATTATGTGTTCCGCATTCTTGAAGTTGTCTTAGGTATGTGCTGCATTCTGATGTCAGAGGCACGGAGACAGCCTTGCTAGATCTAGTAACACAAATGGAGATCATAAAAGATAAAGGGAACTTAGCACTCCTCCTGTTACTAGATCTATCAGCGGCATTCGACTTGGTGGACCACAAAGTCCTATGCAACCACCTCTCATCCGCACCCCACTTCTCTGACGAAGCCACTACCTGGATTCAGTCTTTCCTAAGCAACAGAACTACCAGAGGTTTTGCTCCTACCGCATCCGCCATACCAGTCCCTGTCCCCTGTGGAGTTCCCCAGGGTTCATGTGTCTCCCCTACACTCTACAACATTTTCACCAAGCCCCTCTTCGACGACTTAGATAATTTGGTGTCTCCTACACAAATTGCGCAGATGACACCCAACTCCTTATCCCGATTTCAGGTGACTACAACATAGACTCCAAATGTCTTAACAACATTTACCTCATCATCCAAGCTTGGATGGCTGAACATGGACTATGCCTCAATGACGACAAGAGAGAGTTGCTCCTTGTAGGCACCCAAGCCAGACTCAACAGACTGGACAAATATTTCAATGCTTTCAATATTGATGGCAACAATATCACTGTTTCCAAAGACGTAAAAACCTTAGGCATCTACATTGACTCCTACATCTCTCTGACAAGACAAAATAACGCGACTGCCTCCACCACTGCCTACACATGCAAGCTTATTAATGCTAGCAGACCATTCATGACCATAGGCAACTGCCTCACCTTAGCAAGAGCTCTAGTCTTATCTAAGATAGACTATTGCAACGTCCTCTATCTAAGCACCAACCAATACAACCTAAAAAAGTTACAAACTTTCCAGAATAACGTGCTTAGTGCAGCGACTAACCACCCGAGATCGCATCACATCTCAGAGATGAGACGTAGCGTTCATTGGCTATCAGTTAACCAAAGAATCAAACTTAAAAATCTGTCACATTCAAATGCCTAAACAATCTAGCACCCAAGTACCAGTGTGACAAATTCACATGTAAATCTTCGGATCGACCGGTTAGATCCTCGCAGTCTAACTGCCTTATCATCCCTAGGTTCAAGCTCCAAAAGGCAGGAGGCAGCAGCTCCCCAGTCTTAGCAGCCAAAATGTGGAACTCCCTTCTACAACCATCAGAGCCGAACCTTCTTTCCATACATTCAAAAAGAATGTAAAAACCTGGCTCATACTGAATGAAACTCAAAACGTGCACTAAGCCACCACCACCTACTACATCTGAATACCTGTGTTATAAAGTTGCACATCTTCCTTACGTGCAAATCCTACTATATTCCGCTGTATACTATGCCTTACTAAATCGTAAGTCCACTTATAACTTCCATGAATCGTACTGTATACTTGTCAATTGTATTCTCACCATGTAAATACTAGCCATATGTCACTTGTAAATACTCATTATATGCAACTGCAAATTACATATGTTTTGTAACTGTAAGAAATCCTCCCAGATGCCTAAGGGCTTGGCGCGCTACACAAATAAAATACAAATACAAAAATACATATTGAAGCGTGGTCTGGTGTAAGTAGGCAGAGAATTATGTGAACAGCACAATCACATTTTGTGATCGTCCTTCCTGTATAATGATGTGTGCGGGTAGCCATGCTTGTGGCCAGTGTCTAGCGGAGTGCTGTGTTATATGTATGTAGCAGAATTCTTTGCTGATTTGTTGTTTGGTTACCCGCTCAGGTAATTTACTTCTGTCAATTGTTGCGGCTGTGATAAAACGGTGAGCGACAGCAACGGTCTATGCTCCAACTATTTGCAACAAGAGGAGCATGACGAGTCTATCCAGATATCAGGTGCTTACTGAACCTTTTCAGTTGTTACCTTTGACCTGGGCGGCCCATCCTATAGTTCATACATGCGCAATACCTGGCCATCCCCTCTCTCTTCCAGAGAGATTCCGGGGCTGGTTCTTGATTACCTACCTACAGTATTGCATGAGGGATCCCCACCTGGCCTACTTGTGAGAGGCATGGCCATGGCGGCACGCCCTCCCATGACAATTCACTGTAGCGCATCTCAATCTGTCCAATTTTAATGGTGGAGAGTCTATCACACCACTGTGATTCTAACAATGTGAGTGTGATTTGCCTGTTTTCCCACACATGCCAGGTGCAGTGACTCATCAATCCTCTGACATTTCATATACGAGGGCTGTAATTCAGCTAGTGGTGCTTGTGGGAAACCAGGGTCATGATTGGTGCATGATAGTGTGTGTGGTCCAGGATGTTGCAAAAGTGGCCGGCGCCGCCCGGCACTGAGAGGTTGGGGTTGCTGCGGATGCAGCTGGCGCTGCCAGGTGTTGAGTGTTTCTAAGTTTGGATTGGGCATTGGAAGTTTTAGGGAGGCGATTTAGGATAATGAGCCATATAGCCATGTTTTGCAGACTTTCTAGAATGAAATGCAGTTTTTGGTGCAGCAGGTGTGCAAAGGAAGAGTCTTCCAGATGGTAGGAGCTAGGATAGAGAAAGCCGAGCCACCAACTCTGGTGGAGTGGTAAGGGAATAGCAAGGAGAGCTGAGCCCGATCTGAGGTTTCTGGGGGGTTGGTAGTGGATGATTTTGTTCTGAAGGAACTCAGGTTCTGTATTTTCAGAGCTCGGTGTGTAATGCACATGGCTTTGAAGGTTTCTCTTTGGCTAACAGGGAACCAGTGCAATATTCTGAGTGCAGGGGTGAGGTGTTTTCTGGGCGAGAGGGCATGGAGCAGTTTTGGATTTTGTGAACTTTCCTGAGCTGGCATGGCAGGACATTGAGTTAGACAGAGTTGGCGGAGTCTAGGCGGGAGATGATGATGGCCAGTATTGCAGAGGCTCTTTACGGGTAGGAGAGAGAAAGATTTGTTAAGATGTGTAAGTGGAAGTGGCAGGATCTAGATACAGAGTTGATGTGTTTGGAGAGAGATAGATCTGCGTCCATAGTGCATCCAAGATTTTTAACTGAGGTGGAGGCGGCCAGGGCAATTGGCCACAGTAAAGGGTGTTGGATCAGAGCAGTTTTGTCTCATATTAGGATTTTTGATTTGCCCGGGTTGAGGATTAGGTGGTTGTTTGTCATCCAATGGTCGATATCCAACAGGCAAGAGGCAAGGTCGGGAGGTGGAGTGTCTTGCGGATTTTCAAAAAGATCTGGGTGTAGTCTGCGTAGTTGTAGCAGGTAAGGTTGTTTGAGCGGATAAGAGCTGGCACTGGGCTTAGGTAGAGTTTGACGAGGAGGTGTGAAAGGGAGGCTCCTTTTAGCACCCCTTTTGTAATGGGGTGAGGGGCAGAGGAGAAAGAAGGTAGGAGATTGATTTGCGAGCATTTGTAAATAAAAGAGGTTATCCAATTAAGGGAAGAGTCTTTGTTGCCTAGCATGAGGAGCATGTTCCTGAATATTGTGTGGTCGATGGTATCAAAGGCTGTGGATAGATCCAGGAGGAAGAGTGCAGCACATCCTGAATCAGCAGTTCTTTTTAGGTCATCCCAGATGAAGAACAGAGACGATTCTGTTCCACAGAGGGGTCAGAACCACGATTGGGCTGGGTCGGGGAGTCTACTGGCTTCTGTGAAGAGGCCAAGTTGCATATATGCCACACAGTCGATTAGTTTAGCAATGAAGTGGGTGTTGGAGATTGGGCAGTAGCTTGACGGGGAGAGTGGGTTGAGGCTGGGTTTTTGGAGAAGGAGTTTGAAATGAGAGGTTTTGAAAGCCTATGAGAAGGTGCCAGATGAGAGGGATTTATTTATGATCGAGCGGGCTATGCTGCCAGCACAGGTGAACGTAAGGATCTTTTTTAAAAGAGGTGGTGGGCAATGATCTCAGGACGGCTTGACTGAGATCTACAAGCAAATATAATTTACTCACCAAAGAACCAATGGCACTCCAAGTTGTAACCCTTTTCAGCCATGAGACCCAACATTCAATCCCTAAACTCTGTCCTGGATACACTATTGTTCCACTCATGGACTGAAAGGAGGATTGAAGTAAAGCAGTCTACACAGGAGCAGCTGGGGCTGCGTCTGTGTTTGAGGATCACCCTATGGCTACGGTTCAACCTTCCTAAAGAGCCATGCATCTGCTCATGTACCATCAAATGGTATAAAAAATCCTGTGCATACTTCTAAAAGGCCTGAAAGATTTAAGAGTCATGGTTGCTAGAGTGAACGCCTTGTACTTTCATCATGGACAATAGTGCTTTAAATGTACATGTGATCTGTACAAGAGACCAAACTCGAAGTGAGATTCTGTCAATTTGTTTCTGCTCCCAAAAAGCAATCAAAATGGTGGTGCGAGTTGAGGTTGTTATACCTTCTGTAATAATGTTCGGTCCCTATGGCATTACTATGCTATTTACATACAACTCTAAAGTATTCCAGGATCATCTGCTGATGATGGGGAATGTTCTAACAGGCGCTCGAGTCTATCCAAAAAGAGTCTGTATTGCAATGTGATGATACTGGTCTCACGTTGAGGTCTATTGTTGTCTTGGCAGCAGATGCTGCAGACGTCATTGGTTATTGCAATTTGTGCTACTGGTTGGTCATTTCTGCTTGATCTTTGTCTTGCAGGCGCTACTTCCCATGGAATCTGATCCTCCTGAGCATTTTTGTGAGTACCAGAGATGGACAGCATGAAGCATGGTTGGGGCAATTCCTGAGCTGGGAATGCCCTCAGGCAGTGGCAGGAACGTTGGAATCCCTCATCTGGATCATACTGTGCTAGAGATCCAGTATTGCATGGGGGATCCGCCCTTTGAGCTCCATCATGTCCCAGAAAGAACCTTTCTCATAATACGTTAGAGGAATGAACCTTCTGTACATATGCGTAGTTGTGATGTTGTGAAGCACAAGAGGTAAAAAAGGTGTCCTCCACCTACTACTGCGTGGGCAGCATAACAAACAGGATCATAAATAATTATAAGCGCAAAACGAAGTGCCAGTGAATGATCAACAGAATTTCTTCGCTTAGCACCAAATGTGCACTCTGTGGCGCCCACGCGGAGGCTGCTCAATGTTTGTGTAGTGTCACATACACTAGAGCAAGGCCCTTGAGCACGAGGGTACAAGGTGCAGAACTATACAAATAGGCCTCCTGATTAACATGCATATTCATAAATACTGAGGGAGACCACATTGTTTTTCTGTTTGTGTTTGTTTGAGAACTCACCTAAAGGGCTATCTTTACTGCTAAAGTATCTAGTGGCCGCCAAATTAATGGAAAATTAACTAGTGCCATTGTGATTACTTTGATCTCTGCCAAATGACTAGTAAGAGCATGATCAATGCTGACATAACTACTGTTGGCGTGATCGCTGCTTCAGTTACTAATAGGTGCATAGCCGGTGCTAAAACAACTAGTAGAGGAAGGATCACTGCTAAAGTAACTAGTAGAGTCATTATCATAGGCAAAATAACTTGAATGGGCATGCATGATTACCCTCAAAATAACTAGAATGGGCGGATAACTGCCAAAATAACTAAACTGGGCGGGTAACTGCCAAAATAACTAGAATGAGAACGATTACTGCAAAAATAAAACTAGAATGGCCTTCATCAATGGCAGAAAACTAGTATCAATGCTAAAAAAAAAACTAGTATGATTATAGTTAAAATAACTAGTGGTGACGTGATTGTTAACAGAACAACAATTTGTGTAGCAAAAAGGAGCAAGTGCTTCTCCATTACAAGCCTATCGCAGTGGTTGGTATTTCATAGCACCGTTCATTATTGCAAGTGTGTCACTTCTTTACAAAGCAAGAAAAACAGCAACAAAATACTTGAACTGTGATTGCAGTGATGTACCATAGTTTACTGGACCCGTTCTACTGCCTATCTACTTCCCTGACCACCTCCCAAAAACCTTTCCTAGGTTTTGTTTGTTTCACCTCTCAAATGTGTAGTGCTGGGATTTCATCCATCAGTTATTTCAAATAAAAGTGCTCCACATTTTTACTATAAAGGAAACAAGATCTCGGGGAGGGAAGGGTCTCCTATGTTACGTTGCTGAACATCACAAGCGAAAAACATCAATCCAAAAGCACCACTTGATATGATATGATATTGCATTCATAACGCGCCTATACACAAGTGTTTCAAGGCACGACGAGGCAAGGGAGGGGGAACAGAGTGAAGAAAGAGATAATGATATTACTAGGCCAGATGACATTGAGATCGTGCAAGTGCAGGGGAGGGGAGAAGGGAACAGTGGGGGTGGATGGGGGAGGGGGCAGTGCAGGACATAGGATAACCGTAAAATAAATAAAGACAATTAATAAAAAAGTCTGGCCAGCTAGTGGCAAGTGCAGGGTAAGTGCAGAATCAGGTGTCAAGTGCTGTTAGGGGGCTGTAGGGATACAGAAACAGTCCCCGAGTGCAAGGGTTGCCAGGGGGGCAGTGCAGGTGTGCAACTTGCAGGGAGGGGACCTGGGCCTGAGGTCAGAGGGTAGCAAGGTAACCAGTGCAGTTTCAGTTTGAACCAGGAGATCAGCAGGGGACAGGGGGAGAGGAGAAGAGAAAGCAGAAGCAAATAGGAATGTCTTGAGGTGCTTCAGGAACCGGAGATGGTTCTCCTCAAGTTTCAGAGAGGCTGGAAGGCTGTTCCAGAGGGATACCCCAGCAAAAGAAAGAGAACGACCACCAACTCATTGCTTGGAGAAGAGACTGACACCGAGGGAGTTGGAGGTGGATGAGCGAAGAGCTTGAGATAGAAGATATTAGGAAGAAAGAGTTGAAGGTATTGCGTCCCCATACCCCAGAAGGACTTGTGGACAATGCAGAGGATTTTGAACTTAATCCTCGCCGCCACTGGGAGCCAGTGCAGAGATTTCAGTCCTGGAGAGATACGATTCCCTGGGATTGAGGCCAAGGACATGTCTCGCAGTCCTTTTTTGGATGAGTTGCAGAGGGTGGAGAGTAGAGGCAGGCACATTTAGAAAGAGGCTGTTGCAGTAGTCCAGCCTGAAGAGAACCAGATCTCTGGAGACAGTGAGCTTCAGGGGGAAGGAGAGGAAAGGAAGAATACCTATGGGGAGGCGCAGCTGGTAGTGTGACTTCTTACAGATGTTAGATATGGGAGGAGAGAAGGAAAGTATGGAGTCGAAGATGGCCCAAGGTTTTTAGCCTCACAGGAGGGAGAGGGAAGAGGGCCAAGAGAGGCTGGCCAAAGAGTGACAAGAAAGGAGGGAACAGGTGTGCCGATGAGGAGAATCTCGGTCTTACTGGCATTAAGGCAGAGATCATTGGCAGCACACCACTCCTGGATAGCAGACAGACAGTCAGAGATGAGAGAAGGAGAAGAGGTGGCGGACAGGAGCCTGAAAATGAGTTGAATGTCATCCGCATAGCACTGAAAGTTGGGACAGAGAGCGGCGATGCGGTGGGCAGCTATTGGTTGAACAGCCAGGGAGAGAGGTTAGACCCCTGGGGAACACCACAGGTAGAGATCGAGATAGAAGAGAGGAAGGATCCAAGTTTGACCTGGGAGGGTCATTCGGAGAGGAAAGAAGTCAGCCAAGCCAGGGCCTGATCGGTGATGCTCAGGTTATCATGGAGACGGTTAAGCAGGATGGCATGGTTGACTGTGTCAAAGGCAGAAGAGAGATCAGATAACATGAATACACAGGGGGTGTTGGAATCAAGGTTGGAGAGCAGGTCTTCACAAATGTTCAGGAGAGCAGTTTCCGTGCTTCTGGCAGCTCTGAAGCCAGACTGATAGTCATGGAGACAACCAACAGATTCAGTGTGAAGATTAAGCTGGGAGATGGCCAGCTTTTCCAGGAGTTTGCCCACGAAAGGAGTGATGGTGATTGGGCGATAGTTGGCCAGGCAGGAAGGGTCGGCAGAGGGTTTCTTAAGAAGAGGGTGCACAAGGGAGTGCTTCAGGGGGGAAGGGAAAACTCCTGTGGCAAAAGAATGGTTGCAGAAGTCAGCCAGAGCAGAAGCCAGGATGTCAATGTGGTCCTTGATGGTTTTGGAGGAACGGGTGAACCTGTTTTAACTTGCTTGTTCAAACGACAGTATTTCGGCAAAAGGCCTGCGCAGTGAGCTGGATGAATAGCATTACACAGAGCCCGAAATGATCAATTGGATTTTTACCTCAGTACAAACCTGCATAGAGAAATAAGCAACTGCAGAGGCACGCTCCATTCTTGAGCAAGATCCTCAGAGAAGTCTAGCTCAATCCAGACCTGATCCTTGCACCTAGAGCAAGGGAAGCCAAACTGCTCAAGTGCTTTGACTGATGCATACTTTATGAAAAACAGAAAGGAAAGTCAGGGGGATGTGGGGACACCATTTTGGCAGGATACAAAGATTATTTTTAGTATTTGGAAAATAATATCACTGTTGGATTGATCCAGGTTCCAATTCAGATGTCCTTGTAAAATCAGAACATTGCTGCTCCATGGAGGAACACTTGTCCCGAAAGCACCATATTCTGTTGCATGTCCCTGATTTACAGTCTAACAGTGGCCCTAGAGACAGTCAGTAATGCTGAGCAGATACCGCAAGGGCATTCTCCTTGCAGACAAATACCTTTGCATTTTCAAATAATTGAGTTAAAATACGGCACATGTGAGGTGTTGTTAAGATCTACTGCACACGTCTTTCCTGTATAATCTGGACATTTCCTGGAAGGCAGCACCACACTTTTATGATTGACTGCAGTTTCAACAACACTTTTGCGGCAGACTTTTCAGACGTGGGCATGGTGACACTAGTGCACATGATGCCCCCGGATGATAGATTTTATTAGCCTATGCAGCTGAAAATCTTGAGATCTCCCCTCCAATGCTTCCACCCACCTCAGAAGGGGAAGCTGGAAACTGGAGGGGAGGGCATCAGCTTTAAACACTACTTTTTTCCCAGAGCTCAGAATCAAGTCCTTAGTTGGAATACTATTTACTAAAAATTGGGGGCTGTATTCTGTTCAGTGCCGAACATGACAACTCAATGTCTAAGTCGGGATCAAAAATGCAGGGAGTGACAAGGTCATTGTGCGTTGGCGTCAAGGCGTCCGAGTCTTACACTCCAATATAAAGCCCCTAAGAACCCTATTGGAAATTACCCACCTGCACTGAAACCAACGTGTTATTCCTAAAGTGTCTCCCCTTGCAGATGAGCTGGGTTGAGTTTGTCCAAATTGTATCAAAGTATTTAAAATTTTAAAAAGTAACCTTAATGTCCTTTAGTGTTAGACGCAATAGACTCCTTCCAGGACTATTACGCCTGCAGGAAGGATATAACAGGCTCTTGATGTGTTATTTACTTTGCAATATGGACTCCTTCAAGGGCCAATCAATTCCAACTGGCCACCATGTTTAGCCACCAATGAATTTGGATTTAACCACTCACCACCCTCTCTGTTACAGTGTGTGAAATAACAAGGGTGGGGTGACGTGTGCCTCTGTAAGGTCTGGTACACAACGGTTCATGGCTGGTTTCTGGGGCGGTGGTAAGTCTTGAATGATGGCATAAATGTTTGTAGGATTTTGGAGTAACACTGTTGTTTTGTTTTATACCATCACAGACTATCTCCTTGGCATACCTCACTGGAATGCTGTCCAGGTAACCAATTAGAATCAGAGTTGCATGTGGTAGAAGCCATGTTGGTTTGGAGAGTTTACAGAGCCTGTAAACGGAGCCTGTAATACTTTGGCTGCCCACAGTTAATGTCCTGGGGCATGGTTTTGAAGCCAGAGGGAAAGCTCATAACAGCTGCAGCCAGAGCTTTAACCAGGAGCAAGCCTTGTGGAGACGCTAATGTGGAGGCACTGACTGCGAGGTAGCGTTCAATATTCTGGCCTAGCCGCTGTGGTCGAAGTGTACGAAAATAAGTAGTGGATCTATGTTCCCTGCTGGACTGCCCCCGCTCTCCTCAAACCGCATCGCCACACCCCTTGCTACGTGCAATCCAAACCCCCAAACACACCTGCTGTTTAAGGGGCTGTTCAGTACAGTGCACTGGAGGGCATGTTTTAACTTCTTCTACAACTTTATTGTCAAACTATACCATTCCGGAACGTTTTGTTTTTAAAATAAAAATATAGCAACAAACAATAAAACTTGTTTTTTAAAGTAGGGGAGCACTGCTCCCAGCCGGTCCCGCCCACTTCGACCATTGCAGGCTAGCCCTAGTCAAAATGAAAGGCGTTTCTTAAGCATTAACTAAGCAAGCAAATTGCTTCTGAATTGCCCTTACTTAAGCACTTACTACGCCCTACCCAGGCATATATATAGGGCATAAAAATATTAGTAAGCAGAAAATGTTGTAAGCACCTTACTGAATGCTTAAAGAAGAAATGAACAACGTGTAAAAGACAAATGCTTATCACTTCTTTGGGGGCTGTTATTTACACATTCCAACCTAGGGCGGCTTCTGCAGTTGTTACCTCTCCGAGTGTAAGGCCTAGAGGAGAGGGAGTTGCAGAGTAAGGGCTGTTCGCCCACTATGCCTCAGGTCTCCTAGATCTTCTGCTCAGGCGGCGCGTCCTCAGTGGTAGCGCTGTTAAGCATAATGTCTGCTTTGTTCCTCCAGCATGTGCAGTATTTAAGCACATCTCTGCTTTCCTTTCAGTTATTTTGACACCAAGTCAGTGCTGCTTTGTCTGGGAATCACGGCGCTCGTCTGCCTCTCCATCACGATCTTCAGCTTCCAGACCAAGGTGAGGTAATCGGGGCGCAGAAGCTCTCAGAGGTTGGAGCAGCTCTGAGGCTGCATCAAGCAATGTGCACGTGTAACCGCCTGGGGGCGTCCCCTATGTACAGTGATGCTTCCAGGCTGAATTCCCATCCATGCACATGCCCATGCACGTGTGTCTGTGTGTGTTTGGATGGTTGCATGCATGCGCATATTTGTTTGATAAATTAACCCTTGTATGCAAACATTCCTAATGACTACTTTACCTCGTGTTGCAATTCAACAAAAAAACAGTACCCCGAGAAATGATTCTCCTTTCCACTGCTTTTATAATAGACCAATGATACATGTTATGTTGGGGATCCTGATATTCTCGTGTTGTCTTGGAAACAGAGACCTGACATAACCATTGCTTTGTCCTGTTCCTTGAATGAGGCATCAACACAATGGATGCTCAAATGCTCAACAGTGTAGTCCCCCCTCCTCCTCACCCCATCACAACACAGATTAATTATCGTTCAAATGCATACTTCTTTTTTCAGGTGTATGTTCTGTGTATCTCAGGAATTAACAGCTGTAGTTAATAGGGCCCTCCCTGTTTTAGCAGAACATCTTCCTTCAAGACCCTGATGCTTTGAAGAGCACCTAGAGTGCAGTTCCCCTGTATGGACTAGTCTGTAGCGCATACGGGCTTAAGGGAGCAGGTACTTCTGTTGGGGTTCATGATGGTGCGGGTGTCTACGAAGGATTTTCCTATCCATGATCTTGAACACTTAGGTGTCGGCCTGAAGTGTCTTATGATAGCTGGTTTTACAGGGTTTGGAAAAGAGGCATTCAGCGTGTCTGTGGCGTCTTGCATGATTGTTTCAATTTGTTCTTGAATGACTCAAGTGTGCCACAGTTTCATTGCAACCTTTTTTAATTGCAGCCTATCGATGACTTCACGGAGGCCCAATCAAGGGAATGCGGACTACACTGCCTGGATCAAAGGCGTGTGCGCCCAAACAATCATTTTTGGGATAGTTTTTTATATAGCTTCACAAATATCACTGCAGGACACAGAGCATTGTTTGGACAAATAATCAAAGGAGCAATTTAGGTTCCTGTGATTTCTTGGAACTGTGAATTCACTGAAACACCCCCTCCGGCAGTGGCAACCAATCTCTTTTGTGACCCAAAACCAGGGCACTGTTCCCCTTTCTCCCTCATCTGTGGCCCACACCGTCAATCCAAACGATGACCATTGCAAGCTCACAGTCTCTGTAGATTATAACCAAACCATCAGTTGCCTAGACAATGGACTGACAGCACCCTTATTGCTGCTAGATGGTAGGACAGGATACTGCCAAACTTGTAATTCCGAAGCCAAACTAAACTGCCAACAGACTCTTCATGCCAACGTCTCCATGTTTAGGTCTGCCAAGCCTTAGAACGCAAATATTTGGTAAATCCTCAAGCATGTCTAAAACCAGATTCTGGGTCTTCGACTCACTAATCCTGGCTTACTAACATACTTCTGAGTATTTTTCTTGTTGTAGTTCATTTATTTTACTCTTTATTTTAGCATTAAACACAAAAGTAACATTTTCATCAGTCCGGTACATGTTGGTCCTTGTTTTAGTAAACTGGAGCTAGGAACAGGGCACACCCTGGCCTACTTAGAACTCATGCTTTGTCTTGAGAAACTGCTGTTTGGGAGAAAGTTATGGGTAACACAGACTTCAGCCTGATCTCCCAAGACGTCACAGTGGACAATTCCTCCCTCTTCCCAAGGAAACAATAATCAAAGAATCCTGCCCTTAACCCACTTTGTCAACCACCTGAAGGTTGTAGGTGAACGTTTTAACTCTTTTATTGACTATTCTAATACCTTCTGTGCTGGCATTCACCAAACAAAGAGGCAGCAAAAATGACAGAATGCCACCAGAAGGCTTATTTTGGGCCTTGAAATAAAGGCAGCCAGTATTTGCCCACTACAGAGGTTTACAACGACTGGGTCACCTTCAGAAACCTGTAATCGAATATCAATGTCTGGCTGGACTGGCTCCCGCCTACCTCCATGGTAATACTAACCCATTTCAACATTCAAATACCCTACATACAGTCTTTGTGAGCGAACTTGCCTCTGGCCAGCTGGATCGAATTCCAAAGCCAGGAAACAGGTTCTTTCGTCACTTGCATCTGATATCTGGAGCAGACCAATTTGGACGCAGCACTTACAGGTTCATGCAGTCCAGGACAACATTGAACATTGATCTTTACTGGCATTGTACCCCTTGGTTCCTGCTTACGCCCACACTCTCGTAAATTGATCCTGGCTTTATGGAAGTTAAGCTCCCTAAGCCTGCCACAAAAGTGCGCGATCACTGTAACGCTCCTTTCGCATTCAGGTGCCGCCGGGCTCATGTACCAAACCTCACGTGCCACGTGATTGCCACCAAGATATCTAAACTATTCAGCACACCGTCCTCTACCCAAGACTGCATTCTTGATCCCTAATCAATTTAACGAAGAATCTTGATCTGCTGTACTGCCAAGAAGCATTCCAGATTTAGGTTACAGATATATAAACGTAAACATCAGAGGAAATGAGAATACAAGGCAGCTGTGACAGCTGTTTGTTGCTTGTGAACATAAAGCCAAAGGATACGCGATAGCGGGGATTGCACAATGCATTGAGCGTGGTCAGCACATGGATTGAATGAGAGCTAGTAGACCCAAAGATCTTTTTTCTGGGGTAAAAGGAGCCACGTTTGCACTCATGAGTGTGTGCGTATGTGTGTGTGTATGTGTGTTACCTGCACTTATAGGTTTGAATCCCTCCAGTATCATCCATCTGAAGGCAATACACTTCTCACGGAAATAATGCCTCTCCATCTCGGCCCACGAAATATCTCTCACAAAAATTATCCAAAGCTCAAGCATCCAGACCTACTCGCTCCCCCTACTCCCACCAACTCACCATCTCAAGATTTAGGAGAAAGAGATCGGGGTGGGAGCCAGCTTCCTGGTCATCACCGCCAAGAATTGCAACTCCTTACCTCTGTTTTAAAGATCTGAATAATCCTATTGGACCTTTCGGAAACACCTAAAGACTTTACTCTTCTCTTTGAAGCTGCCATTGGTCTGATGTGTACACATGTATGCTCGTCAATTGATACCACTGCCTGTAACCAGCGCCTTGATGCCTATGGCTTTAGTGTGCTTAAGAAATACATAAATAAATAAATACTCAGTACAATTAAATTGGGTCATATTAATACCTGTTATTACAGAACTTAGAAGTGGGATGCATCCAACTGAAGCAATGTATAAGAAATGTGGTGTTGTTATATCATGTATACCAAGGATGAGATGGCCTCATGCAGCAGCTTGGAAAAATATTCTATCCCTTCGTTCAGAGGAATTGTGGTGTAACAGGGAAAGGCAGATCTCAAATGGTACCTTGAAAGTAAGACATGAAGATGAAATAAAGACTTTTTAAGGCTCTAGTTGACCTAATCGAAGTTCTTTAATTACAGACATGACTTCAAGTCAACGCCTACTAGGCCATTTAAATAACTATTTAGGGCAATTCCATACCCAACCTCTAGATAACAGCGTAATGCAAAGTAGGTGTGATGAAATTGCTACTGCGCTGCAGGAAGTGTAGTGGCAAAACCGCCTACTCAGGCCTCACACATCCACAAAAAAACAGTGATCCCAATTATAATGATGAAGCAGGCACAGTCAAGAGCTATGCCTCCTTCGCCTTTTGTGGTAATGTGGGCCGAGGGCAGGTTGTACTCTTAAGAGCTGTGTGAATTTGATAACAATAGCAACTCAAAAAGCAACTATTAAAACATTTCAAAATAAAGGAATGTCCAATCAATGTTCTATAAAAATATATTTACTTCAATTATACATACCATATGCAATATCTGTACTATACCAACACAAACAAAAAGTCACCCCTGTGCTAAGAACACAGAATATGCAGAATGTAGATGATGTTACAACTCTGGATAATGCAGCTGGGGTGAAAGGCAAATACATCACCACAGTGTTACCAAAAGAGTACGTTGTGGTTGAGGAAAGGTTCAAATGGTTGGCTTAGGAGTCTCAGGGTTCCCAATAAGGACCAAGCGTGCAGGGGCCTTGCAATAGTACCTTTCTCCATTTATGGTGGTTCAATGGCTTCAAAGCATGCTTATTAACGTTGTGCAAGCAGGTCGAGCCCGGTTTGGATGAGACTAGTCATAGTGATCCAGAAGGGGAGCAGGCATTGAGTCAGGTTCGAGATGAATCTCATTGCTGTTTGATACACGTTTGAACAATGCAAGCCAATGAAGCCACCACAGTTGATTCAACAGTCGAGTTTGGTCAATGAAGGTGTCAAGGCGTGGCAGTTCAAATCTTCTGCAGCGGTGAGCATCTTGCTTGAGCCGGAGCAAGCGATACGCTCAGCTGGCTTGGTGCAATAGCGAATTGGTTCAAGGAGCAGCAACAGTGGTCCGAAGAGGTGCAAAGAACAGTGCGAAGAAAAGCAGCACTCTGGATCTTGGTAATTTGAAGGCTTTCAAACACAGTGGTCAATGAAGATTTGATGGTGGGACAACACTGAAGAATGCAGGAATGCAACTGCTTTGCTTCTTTGTGGGTACTGAGTCCCAAACCAAGGGACTCAGGGACAAGATGGGTCCTTGTTCTCTTCACTCTCAAAAGAGGGAGGCTAGTACCTGCAGGAGTCCTTCACCTCCAGCGGGGAGCCTGGATTCCAGTGCAGCTGACAGAGAGTAGCAGGTCTTGTTCCAAAAGCAGTTCCCCCAAATGTTACCAGTGGGATGTTTAGGGAGCAGAGGGAAGCTCACCTCCCTAAACACCTTTCTGTAAATGAAGTGTAAAACACAGGAAGGAAAACTAAGCCCCCAGAAAACCAAGATGGAGGAATCGTTCCTCACTTGTGTTCTGCCCTCCCTGACTGCCTACACCCACCACTTTCTCTAAGCCTGCACTTCAAAGGGCTCGCAGGTGTGCAACCCCCCTGGGGTGAAGCTGATCTTTGCTTTGTTATGGAATTGCCTCTTTGAAGCCAGACTCCCATTACAACCCCTGCTAGGAGTTACTGGGCCATGCTGGAAGGAGTTACCCAACTTCCCACAGTGTCAATAGAGGCAAGCATCTTGCCCTTTGTCCAATTCACTGGAATGCAGACAATTAGGTTCCTGTAATTCACATCACCTTTCATATCTGGTCTGAGCTCACAGGGTTTTCACTATTATGCTCAGATGTAAATGTAATAATTATGTGAACTATCTGCCACCAGACCCTAGGTTTGGTTTATATTTCTAGATTATCCTGCCACCAGGCAATCATTTAGCATAATTAGTATGGTTTTTGAATAGAGGTCCTGGCTTACATGCAGCCACTGCACTGCAGTGGCTTTGCTGTGAAACAGGGCACCTGTGATCGCTGAGCAAGCCAAACATATAGTCCTTAATCGGACACCTGTCATGCAAAGGATGGGATGCAGAATAACTCTTACATCAAATAATCAGACCAACTCAGGAAGTTGGCAAAGTCTCATTCGACTGTTTCAATATCAATTGTCTAAAACAGGGAATTACAGCGGACATCGACGGACGTTCGCTCAATCTCTTAATGCATTTCATAGTAAAACCCCAAATAAGTGACGTCACTCTACATGGCAAACTATAAAACCTACGGGGTGTCATGGTTGGCTCAAGGGGAACATCTAAGTATACTTTCTATACGGAATCAGGTTGTGATTGAGTCTCTACAGTTAGGTGGACAACTTATGCACCCCTAGTGCAAGTCATCTCCAACATTTATTTGACACACAGCTGTTCTTTGGCTATCAAACGATAAGTCTCTTCATTATATGGCCATCGATAACTGGTTGGCATGCTCTTGTCATGGCTGGAACATTCAGCTCCTTAGCAGCATGCAAACTCATACCCAGGTGCTTGGGGTGGACATGACTTTGCATCCCACCCAATTAGCCCCTCATCTCTCATGGCCCATGCCTTCTGCCATGAAGACTGTCTTTGAACTTGGCATTGCAGTAGATTATCTTCTCTTGGGAAAAAGGGGAGTACAGGCAAACGCTTATTACAGTTCTGTTCTTCATGCCCAACTCTTATTTCCATCCTTGGCTCACATGACCGGAGACCACAATTCAGCTCATTTTCTAGCATTCAATTTTGTTGAATTAATAAACTTGGTACTCATGGTGTTCCTTCTTTGCACCTTAATAAGTGATAATTCAGCTTCTCACGTTCACTGTTCTTCATGGATAGATAACCAGTTCTTGGCTGCTTCAGCTTTGATACCAGGCCAAACACCCTCACCCTTTAAGTCCGCAATCGCCAGCTAATTCTTTGCTGTGACACACACAGCTCTTGATCCTTCCTTCTCCGTGAGTTTCAACATACTAAAATTGTGACACCGATGTCCAAACAGTATATAATGGCGGCAACGCCTGCGGTCTATTCGCTACGTATATCTAGCCTTTATGATAACTTGGTCTACTTGCTTTACTGCATCTGTACAATTATTAAACGGCTTGCATTTTCTGCAGTGCTTCTCACACATGCACTCTTCATTTCTGCATAAGGATGTTCACTTGTTTCCTTATTTCGTCATCAGTTTCTATAAGGTCCAAACATTCTCTTCTTCAGCCACCCTTCTTAGTGCGTCATGCTCATCTCTTGTGACATCACCAGATTCTCTTTCTTTTATCTTCATATTCCTTTGGGGATCTCTTCCAAGAGATTGCTATCTGTACAGGGGTACATCAGGCATGTCTTTCTTACTGGATACCTTTTCTCAAAGAATCTCTGTGGAATAGGCACAACTACTGGTATCAAGCATGGACAGTTTCAGGATTCCAACATACAGGCAGTAGAAGGGCAGGACTTCCTGCAGAGGCATTTGGCTGCTCCTCTACAAAGCTCTGTGCCACTGGAGAGCTGGAGCTGTTGTACATGGAAACAGCCAGGCACAAGTGTACACTGTGATTTTTAAATGGTGCTTGGTGAAAGGGGGTGTCCATTTACCTTACCACCCTTTCTGAGATTGATTACGTGCATCAGTTTATAATTAATAAAAATCACAAAAGCCACGGATTATAAATCCTTGCTAGATGGCACTCATTCAAAGCAGGTGAATATTTATTTTATGTTATTGATTTTTTTATAACACGCTTAATACTTGAGTTTGGTTTCTAAGTGCAGATCCAGGATTCAAACCTCTGTTGCTCTGGTCTTGCTTCCAAGACCAGCAAGTTTCCCCTGTGCTGGTTTTGCCATGTATCAAGCTGCAGTATTTTTGTCCTCCGTTTTTCTAATGCTTTCATCCGTCATTGCTCTGCATGGGTCCTCCCTTCAGAACCACTATTGTTCCCTTCTGTAAACCAAAAACACTTTTCAGCATCTCCACAGGAAGTTCTACCAGTCTGATATTATACTAAGTATTATACTCCCATTATTTCAAGATCTCCAAAAGAATCAAGAAGCTTCATTCCCAATTGTGGGGATTTCTGATCGGGGGTAGGCAGCAAGTGGAGTATCAGCAGTATGACTCTGTGAATGCTGATTGGGGGATGTGACAGCTGCAGCAACAGAGGCTTTAGGTCAATGCACTTTTCTCTGATATGTTTCTGTCCTATTTCTCCACAGTTTGATTTCACTTCCTGCCAAGGCGTGCTCTTTGTGCTGGTCATGGTGCTGTTCTTCAGCGGGATCCTACTTGCTGTCATCATCCCGTTCCAATATGTAAGCACCCATAAGTACTTTGCTTTCTTCCATGCCATGCTTGCACTAAGCCTCAGCTATTGAATCTGTTTTAACAGAGACATTTACCCACATCACTAATCCCAATACAAGCTCTCAATACAAAACACAACCTCAATCAACCCTTCATACACTTTCCACCTGTCCTGGACTACCCCCTCGCACATCACCCATCCTAGCATGCAATGCGTATCCTAACCCAAACCTTAAAACAGTATCTTTTACACACGCGACACATTTGTGTACTCACTCTTAATGCTATCCATCGTGGCAGTACATTTCACATACAGAACGCATTCTAGCACAACCTCACATGATACCCATTAAAAGAATATCTTTCACATACAGCAGCCATTTTAACAGAAACCCTCATACAACAGCCATCCTCAATCAAACCTTCACACATATCACTCATCCTAATATCACATTTCCTAGACAACCCCCCCACACTTGCACATCACACATGCTAGTAATATCTCTCACATGCAATCTGCATCCAACACATACCTTACCGTTTCAAATTTCACACACAGCACACCTTCTAACACCAACCCACACACAGTACCTATCCCAACAGTATATTTAACATTCAACAGCTATCTTAATAGAAACCCTCATACAGCCTCTTTAACGAAAAACCTTGATCCTGTCACAAACCCTCACACATCACCAATTCTAAAACTATTCCTCACACTTAGCACTCATCCCAACAGAAACCATGAAGCACAGCAACCATCATAGCAGCCTCTTGAAACCCTTAGGAATCCTATCATAAACCCGCACTCAGCATCCATGCCAAAGGAAACCCTCCAACTGCACCAATTCTGAAACCACAGGTAACCTTCAGCATTCACCGCAAAACACATCCTCACACAGAACCTTCACTAAGGCCATATATTTTACCCACCCAACCAATTCTAGCACAGGCCTTCACCCACTCTAACATAATTCCTCATAAGCAACATCAGTTTTAACAGAAACTCTCTCATACAGCACGCATCCTAACACGTCACACGCAACGCGCATACCAACACTCTGCGCAGTACTCATAACCACAATCCTGCTCATTCACCTGACTTAAAACAGAATAGACTACATCTCTTGAGAATTGAGTGCCTCGTCATGATGGATGCATGTATTCTCAGAGGGAGGCCTGTACTCCTTGACCACTGACACTCATTGCTTTACTAGAATTTATAATCTATCACTGTCCAGCACTGGGCCTCACCAGCTTGAATAATATATAAAAAGCATTGTGGATACTGTGAATGAACCCAGATTGGGTGTTCCTGCTGGATGGTGGAGAGCAACGAGAAGATTAAGATGAGATGTGTATCCTGATGGCTGCATCTTCTCTTTTTTTTAGGTTCCCTGGCTTCAAGCGATTTATGCTGTGCTCGGAGCGATCGTATTCACCATGGTAAGATTTATCTTCATGTGAATGTAGACTAGTGTTTGAAGTAATTGGAGCCTACTTGTGAAACACAAAGGGATCTTGCTAACAGGATATTCCTTGACTCCACTTATGTGGATAAAAAAGCATCGATTAACGAAAGAAGGTGCCGAAACCCCAGTATCCTCAAATATGAAAACATGTCCCTGGCATTTTAGCTACTTGCACATGCATGTTGAGACTATGATCAAAAAGGACACTTAGCTTGTGCTTCGTTGGCATACACCATCAGTTAATTGTATCTTACTCTCTGCTTGACCCAGGGACAGTCCACATACACAGCCCTCTATCCTCAGTCCCGCCCTCCTGTGCGGATTCAGCTTTATGTAACAACACTAGACAGTCATGGCAGGAAGGTTTTGAATGAATCGAACAATACTGTCAATTCCTCTGGGCAATCCTTCAGAACATCCTTTTGCAGCCTGCCATGCAATTACAGAAGGTCAAAGATCATTTGCAAATCAGGCATCGTCCCACCCCAAAAGAGGGAAGTCCCTTCTGCATGAGACCACAAGCAACCCCAGATATATTTCGGACTCATTGGGCATATTCAGTGAGGTGTAGTTTGAGTCTCTAGGCACAGCAAGCTCTGGACCCATGCCGTCCCACTTGAGGTGACTAATGTAACACTGAAGAGTGATGGCTGCATGACTGGACGGTTTTGTAAGGAATTAAAAACCACTAACAAAGCTCTGGGCAACTTTCCAGACCATCACTTTCACACTGCCTTTCCATTAGAGAAGGAGAAAGGCCATATGTAAATGGGGCATGGTCCTACTCCAAAAGAGGCAGTCCATCCCTAACAGGTAGGTCAGAATTCTTCTGCGTAAGACCGGAAGCAACCCAGGCATCTTACAGCCTAATTGGGCCTTATCAGTGAGGTGTAGCTTGGGTATCCTGAACTGGCTTGCATCTGAGCATACCTGCTGCACTCAGGATGACATATATAGCACTGAAGATTGATGCCTAGGCAGTTTCTACTTACAAAATCCACTGGCAAAGCTCTGAGCAACAATCTAGATCATTTCTCAGTCTGTCAGAGCATATCTAGAGTGGCTTAAGCTCTCATGCAGGAGGTATGTGACCTAGAAGTTCAGGCTGCACTGCCCTTTTGAGGTGGGACCAGCCTGAATTACACATGTCTTTGCCTTCTGTAATGGCATGGCAGGGTCAAATACAATGGTCTGAAGGAATGTCAGAGCAATGCCAATGGCTTTGATTCATTCCGACCCTTTCAGTTATCACTGTTTCAGTGTTGCACTGGATTCAGCTTTGGACAGTTGTCCAGTGGGTTGGACATGGCAGTGACCCTCACAACAAGGCATCTTGTAAGGGATACCAATGCTCTTCTCTCGGGTTCAATGCAAAGACACACAGATCGCCCACTCAGCTCGCCTTCAGGCTCCCCTCAGCCGCCTCTACTCCTTCTCTCATTCCAGACTGTCTTTATGTAATTCAGGAATGGTGTGCCAACAATGATCTCTGCCTTAATGCCAGTAAGTCTGAGATCCTCTGCATCGGAACACCAGCTCCCTCCTTTCCTCTCACTCTCTTGACGTCCACCCTGGGCCCTCTTCCTTCTTCTACCTGTGAGACTAAGAACCTCAGGGTCATCTTCTACTCTCCTTTTCTCCTCACATCTCTCAAGTCTCTAAGAAGTCAAGCAACCAGCTGCACCTCCTCAGAGGTATTTTTCTCTTCCTCACTTGCCCCAGAAGCTCACTGGGCCTCATTACCAGTTTGGAGGTATCCATGCCATTCTTAGCAGCATGGCTGCCTCCAAACTCGTGCCTAGGTCCACGTCCCAAAAAAAGGGAATTACCGGGCCATTCCAACTTTTGCAGGCCCGGTAATTCCCTTTTCTCAGGACCTGGACCCGGTACATCCCCATTCCTATTCGAGCCCCCATAGGGCTCAATGGGAATGGGGAGGATGCTAACAATGGACCCATTAATGACAGGTCCGTTGTTAGCATCCTGGTCTGCTCGCGGGTGGCGGTATGCACGGCTGGTCTGGCCCAGACGTGCATTCCGCCACCCGCAAGCAAACACGTAATGTGGCGGCCACTCCCTTACCGGCACCGTTCATTCCATGGCCGCCATACTCCTAATGAAGCCCACTGTCTCTAGAGCGCTGGTTCTCTCTAGGCTGGACTACTGCAACAGCCTCTTTCTGAATCTTACGGCCTCTACTCTCGTCCTCTACAACTCATCCAGAACAGGACTGCAAGCCTTGTCCTTGGTTTCAAGCCAAGGGATCGTATCTCTCCAACTTTTCAATCCCTTCACTGGCTCCCAGTGGCGGCATTAATCAAGTTAAAGACCCTTTGCATTGTTCACAAGGTTTCACAGGCCTGGGATCACACTACCTTCAACTCTCTCTTCCTAAATATCTGCCTTCTCGAGCTCTCCGCTCTTCCACCTCCAACTCTCTGAAGGTCAGTCACTTTTCCAAGCAAAGAGTTTGGGGCAGATCTCTTTCTTTGGCTGGGGCCTCCCTCTGGAACAGCCTCTTTGCCTCTCTGAAACTTGAGCAGAACCATCTCTGGTTCCGGAAACAACTCAAGACCTTTCTCTTTGCTTCTGCCTTCCCTCTTCCTCTCCCTTGCTGATCACCTGTCTGTTCCATGCACTGGTCACACGGTCACCCTCTGAATTCGGGCTTAGGTCCCTGCCTATCCAGCTGCAATCCTTTACTGCCTCTTGGCTCCCCTACACTTGTGGTCTGTATCTGTAAACCTACAGTCCCATCCCTTGCACTTATCTGCCACCCCCTGGCTGCACTAGTGTTAGGGAGAATTCTCAATTCTGTTCTAATTCCCTTCAACCTCAGAGACCCCCAGCTCTTTTGCTGGACTTTAAGACTATGGGCCTCATTACGACCCAGGCGGTAAGTTACCGCCTGGGCCGTGACTTTACCACCATGGCGTAAACTACGTTTACGCCATGGTGGTTGGCGGACTTACCGCCCCATTCCGACCTTGGCGGGGCGGTAAGTCCCCAATCCCCATTTACCCTTCCCCATTCCCATTTTTGCCCCATAGGGCATAATGGGAGTGGGGAAGGCGTTAATTACGCCACCGTAAATTACGGTGGCGTAATTAACTCCATGGTCCCTTAGCGCCATGGATTTTAACACCTGCTAAAAGCAGGTGTTAAAAGCGCCATGGCGCTAAGGGACCTCGTACTCAGGCGGTAAGGGTCGGCGCTGTTAACGCTGCCGTAAACCCCTTACCGCCTGGGTCGTAATGAGGCCCTATTAATGTTTACCCTGGAGTGAGTGAGACCCTTTGTCAAACTCTCGCATGTATTTTTGATCGGATTTGGATTCTGTATTCTCTTTATTTTTGGAGTCTGACAAACTCCATAGGCATCTACTTTTTGTATGGTGATACACAGCACCTTCAGTGCAGTGTCACAGAGAAATCATTTAGCTTTCTCTTAAGGTTTAAATACCTTCTCTTGGGTGAACTGATGTTCCCAAGAGTAATAAAGTGAAATTGACTTTACTTACCTCTGTAGATCCAGCACACACCATCTTATGAGGAGTGCTGGGAGGTTACTTAATAGCCCGTTTTTTCAACTTGCTCATGTAACATTTTTTATGTTACCTTCATTACATTTAATGGCTGGTGGCAGTGATTTGATTTTCCTACCATTGTGCTTTTCTACCACAGACTGAACCCTCAGCTGCAGTATAGCACCCTGTTCTATGTTCTTTCATTATCAGGGTATCTAACGAGGAAAAAATAACGAAAAAGTGCATCCCATTTTTATTTTTTGGTGTGGAGTCCCCCCCGCAAATCTCCTCTCCGGCACCTATTTTTTACTATTCCAAACCCCTTATCTGCCCTTTCCCACCCACCCCTACAAAATGTGATGAACTTTTTCTTTATTGTTTTCACATTTAAAATGCAG
Organism: Ambystoma mexicanum; assembly: GCF_040938575.1. Classification (NCBI taxonomy): domain Eukaryota; kingdom Metazoa; phylum Chordata; class Amphibia; order Caudata; family Ambystomatidae; genus Ambystoma; species Ambystoma mexicanum. The sequence continues at coordinate 243,308,356 of NC_090926.1, read as the reverse complement.
GCATTAGAAAGCCTGGCGATGAAAGGACATCATGGGTGACCATTGTGTCGAAATGGCCCTGTTGTTCTTTTTTCACCATTGCTTGTTAGTGAAGTGTGTCTTGTTTTACTCTGTGCACCAAACCAGGTTTAATCCTTTTGTTTGTTTTGACTTTGGCGGGCTTCAGTGCTGAACCCCGCTTCTGGCTCCAGTGTGTCTGGCAGGGCAGGAAGCAAGGGAGGTGCCAAAACTCCCTGTCCTTAGTCTCCTTGGTCACCTGAATGCACCCAGTGCTGATTGGCGGCATGGATGTCCTTAGTTTAGTTTAGTTTGTTTATTTATAAAGCGCATCCGAACCCTCAGGTAGCTGGGCACATAATCATGTGCACAGCAGAGTTACATATCGTTACACAAACACCTTAATACACCACTCAGAGCATACATTAGTCCAGGCTCTGAGTAGTTACATACAATAATAAATTAGTTTAAATTAGTATACAAAGAAAGGGTACAAGATAGTTACAGTGGAGAGTGAGGACCGGGTTACAGGGTGGTCCTGAATTGGATCAAGCCAGGGTGAACATTACTACATGGTGGCGAACGGCGGCTGGCCGAACGTGTCATTGAGAGGTTGGATGTTTAGGCTAGGAACCATGATTTCACCATGGCTCTGAATGGCCAGAATGCAGCTTCCAATCTAATTGCAAGAGGGAGGGTATTCCACCATTGTGCTGCGAGCACTGGGAAGCTTGAACCTCCTGCTGTTTTTAGGTTATAGTTGGGGATCTTTAGTTGGTGCAGGTAAGGGGTTCTGGTGGGTCTAGTGGAGCAATGTCTAGCAAATTTGTCTGAGAGGTAGCGAGGGGCGGTGTGTGACAGGCACTTATGGGTGATGACCAGGGTTCTTAGCTTGATTCTGTCGCGGATCGGGAGCCAGTGGACTTCTTTGCTGGCCGTGGATATGTGAGCCTTGTGCGGGAGGTTAAGGGCTCATCGTAGTGCATTATTTTGCAGGATCTGGAGCCTGTTCAAGTTTTGTGTGGTAGTGCCTAGGTAGAGTGTGTTGCAATAGTCTAATTTAGACAATATCAACGCTCTTGATAAGGTGAGGCAACTAGAGGTGGAGAGAAAAGGCCTACAGGCATTGATCAATTTATTGGTGTAGGTGGCGGCTGAGATGGTGGAGTTTATTTGTTTTTTTAGTGACAAGGTGGAGTCGAGGTACACACCTAGTGTTTTGACCTCTTTGGAGACTTTTATGATGTTGCCGTCAATGGTAAAGGATTGATACCTTTGGTCTAGTTTGTTGAGGCGAGCCTGGGAGCCTACGATAAGCAGTTCTGTCTTATCGTTTTTGAGGCAAAGACTGTGTGTTGCCATCCAGGCTTGGATTTCTAAGTAGATTTCATTAAGCTTTGCGACATCTTCTTCATAGCTGCCAGTGAGAGTGATGAGGACCTGGGTGTCGTCTGCATAATTAGTGTAGCTGCTACCCAGATCGTCAAGACGGTCAAAGAGGAGCTTCGTGAAGATATTGTAAAGTGTGGGGGAGATGCAGGAGCGTTGGGGCACTCCACATGTGATTGGGATAGGGTCCGCAACCGCGGTGGGGGCGAAGACCCTAGTCGACCTGTCAGACAAAAATTACTGGATCCACTTAGTGGCATTCTGAGAGAATGCAGCAGCCGAGGAGAGGTGTTGAGTGAGGATCTGGTGGTCAACCAGATCGAAGGCAGCAGATAGATCCAACAAGAGCAAAATGGCCAGTTTGCCCTTATCTTTGGCATCATCCATTTGGATTTTTAGATCCAAGACGGCAGTTTCAGTCCCGTGCCTTGGTCTAAAGCCGGATTGTCGCAGGCCTAGGAGCTTGTTGTCTTCCAAATGTTGTTGTATTTGGAGGTAGGCAACCCTGTCTAAGATTTTGAGAAGAAATGGGACTGTGGTGATGGGCCTGTAATTTGTGGGGACGTTGGGGTCTAGGTTGGGTTTTTTGAGCAGGGGTAGGACCCACGCTTCTTTGATGTTATTGGGGACCACTGAGTTTTTGAAGGAAGCGTTGATCAAGGAGGTGATGAGAGGTGCTAACTCATTAGCCCCGTCTTTGATGACGGAGGCGGGACAAATGTCACCTTTGCAGTTGGATGGTTTGAGACTGGCGATTATCTTGATTACTTCCTCTTCTGTGACTGGTGAGAAGTGGAAGGAAGGGCAATTAGGGGTGGTGTGGTTTATTATGCTGATGGGATTCTGTTTGGAGGCAAGGTTGGCTTTTTTTGCTTCTATCTTACTTTGTAGTAGGGCAATTTTATTAGCGAGGGCCAGCTGGATATTATTGCACCAGGCCTTGTCTTTAATGCAGTCCTCTGAAGGAGGCAGTGGTGATTCGAGTTCCCTTAGTATAGAGAATAGTTCTTTGGTGCCAGATTTGGCGTTTTGTATTCTCATGTTATAGATCTCTTTTTTAGCATTTAAGATGGCGGATTTGTAGGTGGAGGCTGCTGAGGTGAACTTATCTTTAGTGGAAAGAGAAGGGGCTTTTCTCCAGCTAGTTTCTGCAGTTCTTTTGATATTGCGGAGAGCCTTTAATTCTGCTGAGAACCAGTTGTTGGAGTGGGAAATGGGTTTGGCTTTTCGTTGTTTAAGAGGCGCTACCTGGTTGAGAGCTAGTTCTAGGGTATTGTTGTGTAGGTCTACAATGGCTGATGGGTTGTCATTTTGTGTGGGTAGATTAGTTTTACTGATAGGCACGAGAAGAGGTCTAAGGTTCTCTATAGTGATGTTGCGGTTATTTCTGGAGATTATTTGAGGTAACTTAGTGGGTAGTGTGGTAGATGGTATGGATCTGGGTAGAGAGAAGGTAATAAGGTGGTGGTCAGTCCAAGCACAAGGAGTGATGTCGGGCAGTGAGAGGTTGCAGTTGGCGTCTGCAAGCCAGTCCAAGGATCTTCCTTTTGTATGTGTAGGTTTATTAATGTGTTGGGTGAGGCCTAGATGAGTAATGGTGTCATTAATGGAGGTAGCCTGATTGTCATTGGGGTCATTAAGTCCCAAGTTGAAGTCGCCCGTAATGATGATTTGAGATTTAGGTTTCAGGTTGGTAGTGAGTAAGAGAGAGATATCTTCTTCAAAGGTGGAGGGGGGTCCTGGAGGTCTGTATATAATGTGGAGAAGGATAGATTGGGTGTCAGATAATGGGAGTTTGACGGATAGGAGTTCGGCTGAAGGTACGGTTGTGCTAGTTACTTCTCTGATGTTTAGGGTGGATTTCGCAATAATTGCTATTCCTCCTCCTATTCCATTTTTTCTGTAAGGTCGGATGATGGTGTAGTTATCCGGGGTGGCTAGAGCTATTGTGGGACCGGCTGCTAGGTGGAGCCATGTCTCTGTGATAGCGATAAAGTCTAGGTGGTTGGTGGAGATAATGTCGGCGACATCAGTAGCGTGGGCTACCAATGAGCGTGCGTTGATGAGAGCTCCCTTGATAGAGGTCAGTGGAAGGTTGACTTTCATGTGTGGTGGTGGGTGAGGTGTTGCAGGCTTGTGGCTCGGTGGAGGCTCAGTAAGTGAGGTGGGCTGCGTGAGATTCCTAGCCTGATTAGTTAGCATTCAGGTGAGTTTTACATCAGTGCGATGGCTGAGTCTAGCGTTTCTAATCATGGTCGGTGGGGCTGCGTTCAAGAAGGTGGTAGAGGGTACAACAAGGCGAGAAGCTAATCTTGTATTTCTAAGAGGTGTGGGACAGGGTATTAAGGGTGTAGGTGGGCTGGCGAATCTGTTTATCCAGTCCGCTGGAGATAGTAAGTCTGGGTAAAGTGGTGTGGTTGTGTAGGCACAGTTCTGAAGTGAGATATTCTGGAACAGAGGGAGGAGAGTAGCCATAGTTAGAGTGGCACCGCTAAGTGAGGCCATCATGGGTAACTTGGCTCTGGAGATAGAGGCAGTGAGGTTCATAAATTATTAGCAAGAATAGTTTGTACGTTCAGCTAACGTGTGTGTGGACACTAGTTAGGCGTTTCAATGGCAATAACATGGGCATCAACTCAAATTGCAGTCAACTCAAATTGCAGTGTGCAGAGGGCAGTGTGGAATGCAATTCAGGGCGCAGGGCAACTCTAGGCTAGTCAATGCAATTTACAAATGGGCTAAATGCAATTCAGTGCTCAGGACACCTCTAGGCTAGTCAATGCAATTTACAAATGGGCTAAATGCAATTCAGGGCGCAGGGCACTTCTAGGCTAGTCAATGCAATTACAGATGGCTAAATGCAATTCAAGGCGCAGGGTACCTCTAGGCTAGTCAATGCACTTTACAAATGGGCTAAATGCAATTCAGGGTGCAGGGCACCACTAGGCCAGTCAATGCAATTACAAATGGGCTAAATGCAATTCAGGGCGCAGGGTACCTCTAGGCTAGTCAATGCAATTACAAATGGGCTAAATGCAATTCAGGGTGCAGGGCACCTCTAGGCTAGTCAATGCAATTTACAAATGGGCTAAATGCAATTCAGGGCGCAGGGCACCTCTAGGCTAGTCAATGCAATTACAGATGGGCTAAATGCAATTCAAGGCGCAGGGTTCCACTAGGCTAGTCAATGCAATTACAAATGGGCTAAATGCAATTCAGGGCGCAGGGCACCTCTAGGCTAGTTGATGCTAAATAAAGAGACATTTGGGTGCGATGCATCCATTGAGTGTCGTAGTACATCTTAGATAAAGTACATAGTGTAATAGTGCTGCTGAGCAGTAGGCGCTAAATGGCGCAGTAGGGTGGGAAGGCCAGGTATAACAAGACATGCAGGCACATCACCCACAAGACACATTTGGCAGTGGGAGTAGATGAGTAGGGAGGAGGGTGACAATGCACGTGATTCAGGCAAGGGGCATGGTCATAGCAGTCAGGCTGTATAGGCATAGGCAGGACCATCAGTACATGTTGAGAGAGTGGTCACACGTATGTGCACTGAGGCAGGTTTGGTCTACTGTGGCAGTGCAGTGTCTGAGGAGGGATGGAGGAGTAGTAGCTAGCAGTTAGCAAGCAACGAACATGATGAGCCAACATGGCTAGTCTGAGTGGAGGCAGGGCGGTTGCACCGCAGGACGGAGTGACTACACAATGTAATGACAGGCCATATCTGAACAGTTAGCAAATAAACTTCGGTAATGCCGCTTTCACAATTAGGCAGAGCACTGGCACGCAGTGAGAGCTCTATTAAGCGAGGGGGTGCATACGGACTAGGATGTGACCGAATATCAATCGGAGCGTCCCGACTAAATTCGTATGTCGGTAGGAATGAAGCGGAGTTCAGACAGTTCGAATGGGTTTACTATGTAAATTGTCTTAAGGTTCGAGGCAGCGGTTCCTTGTCTTGCAGTCCTTTATCCCTCGCATGGCACTTGCTGTAGGCGGGGTGGTGGGCGGCAGAAAAACGGGCAGAGAGTATGGGCAAACGGCGAGGAAGGCTGAGGACAGGCTTGGGACAGGAAGCCTTTGTGGTCCTGCCTTTGTGGAAATGCCGGCTCCCGCCTCGCCTTCTATTGGCCCTTACAAGCGGGGCAGCAGCCAATCAGTGGCCACATGGAGCTCAACACAAGAAGCTAAGGTGCTGTTTAACAGAAACTTCGGCGGGCGGCCATCTTGGAATGGTGGAACCGCATGGTCATCAATGGAGGTTCACTCCAACGTTTGTAAAGGCAAGCAAGAGCTGATGGCCAAATATATTTCGCTCTTTTATGCAATTAGGGCAATTGTGGCAGCAGAATTCGGCAGATATTCAGCATCAGTGGCAGTTGGTAATTTTCGTGTGGTTGTGCAGCACACTAAGCCTTAAGGCTTACCTTGTATCACAATGTGCCTGCACAGCTTCTCCATTGGCAGGGACTGCAACATACATACCAAAATAGTATCATGGTACAGTAGACGATCTAGGTAAGAAAATTGTCACCCAATGGCATTAAGAGTTGGAAATGTAACACTTCTTACTTCCACTGAATGCTATTTTTTGACTTTTTCTCGATCAAGCCAATTCCTTCCAAAACATTGGTGATGTCATAGATCCTTCTCTTCTGCCTCACAGCAAGAGTATCAGCTGCCACTTTCAGATCCAGGACGCCGTCCTTGGCTTCCTGCAGAAGGGTGACGAACGTGATGGTGAGCAGTCCCAGGCTCTTCTCGTGGCGGCTGGAGGCGCCGCTCAGGGATTCCGTGGTGGCAGTGGAGGCGGCAGCAGCAGCCATGCTACCAGCACCGCCTCCTGCAGCCTTCCGCCTCCTCTGTTTGAATGGGAGAAACCTGCATAAAAGGAGAGACTTCTTGAACAGAAAACAGAGTCGACCACTGGACGAAACATCCAATGAAGGAATCGTGAAGAGAAGCTTGCTGCATCCTCCTGGACCACTCAAGTGCCCGGTGACTGCAGCAGTGCTGAAACTGCTTTTCCAAAATGACTAGAGAAGCTCAGGTGAGGACGACTTCTTCGCTTGGCTTAGAGGGACCAAATAACCCCAAGACGAACTTTGCTGAAAGACCTTCCCCAACTGGCTGTACTTCTTTGCTCCTGCTGGAACCGAGTGCCAGGGGTCGAGAACTCTGTAGTTGAGTGCATCGTCTTTAAGGTTGGCCAGAGCTCCAGGAAGATCCTGAGCTCGCTCCCGAAGTAGAACGACCTAAGCTCAAGTCACCTCACCAGAGTGCTGGATTCAAGGAGCAAAAAAAGTCCATCAAGTGTCCAAGATCTGCAGTGGTGCTATTGACCGGTAGCCGAAACCGTGAAGTGCCGCTATTTTGAAAAGAGCCCGTAGCTGCAACCAACCTCCGAACTGCTGGGCAGGAGTCCTCCAGAGGTCTTCCCTCTTGTTCCCACGACTGAGGCCCAGGAACATAGTATCTGCAAATCTGCAACCAGGAAAGAAGCCAGCTGGACCCTTTTCTTCTAACCTAGGTAGTGTTCTGACCAAGGGGTACTTACCTCTTTGTCTGTTGCTTGCATTATCTCACCTGAGACTTGCAGTAGCTGCTTTTTGCAGAGCTGATCTCAGTTCTACCTTTCACAAGCCTAACAGCTTGTGGCCCAGCAGTGATTTTCTACACACTCTCTAACTTTGTGCAAGACTTTTGTGGTATCTAAGAATTGCCTCAGATCCATGGACATTTTTCAAATTGACTTTGGCTGTCCTGGCTCCCTGCAGACTCTTCCGTCCCATTGACTTTGATTCCAACTTTCCCTCATAGGTGGTAACTTGTTTGAAACTGTTATTGCTGGGCAAAGTTTTTATTTAGACTTCATTGGGTGATTGTAAAAGTGTTCACATGCCCTCAGAACCTGTTAACCTTTTTCCTTCCATTAACCTTCCCTTTTCACAACCTCATAATTTTACAAAGTGCAAATGTGATATATAAATGCCGATACTGTCCTAGTAATTGAAGTCACTACAGGGTGTAGTAATTGTGTATGAAGCATCTTTAACAAATATGTACTTGCTGATTATGAGAATGTGCTGTGAAACAAATTTTGATTGTTGCACATAGACCTTTTTAAAGAATGCTTATTTAAACTAACTGTTAAATAAAGAAATAATTATTTTACTAGAAAACCTTGAGTGTAAGTGTTATTTGGATACGTGTATGTGTGGATTTTGATGCTACAGCTCTGCAGCTCATATTTACCCCTCTTGAGAAAAGTGGGGCTGCTCAATCACTCTACCAACTTGTGCATGTAGTACAGACCTATACCAATAGGTGGGTTACCTAATACCAAGAGGACAAGACTGGTGTAGTCTCCCACAGGGTTACTGCATACAATCTTGCTTAACAACTTATGAGAACCTGCACTCGCCACCGGTTGGCTGCACTCTTGTTCTTCTCCTTTGTCCGGCACTCCTCCATCCTCCCCCTACCCTCAGCAATTCTCCCCTCCCCCCTTTGCTGCTCTTGTGCGATCTGAATGTCACAAGGCCTAGTAAGATCGTTGTTTTGTCCTCCTTTTTGTTTTCCCCTTCTTGGCTTTTCTTGCCTAGAAACACTTGTGTACAGGCGCATTGTAAATGCAATATCATACCCGGCAGTGTCAGTGCGACATGCTCAAGAAACAAAGATAGCCTCAATATTGGCCCTGAGGTGACACCTAAAGAGGCACAGCCCACAGGTGATGCATACTCTACTGCCAGGGTTTGAAACCTGCTACTCGCCAGATGTTTTTGCACTACAACTTCCATGACCCCTCCCCATTAAGAATGCTAGCTAGGGCTGATGGTATTTGTAGACCAAAACGTCTAGTAAGCCAAAGGTTACAGAACCCTGCTTTACTAGATTTGAGCACACACATGATGTTTGACTTCAATTTTCTGATCTGTTGATGCAGTGAGAAAGTACTAGCCAACGTCCTCCCTTTCTAGTTGTTCCTGCAACAGAAGGGATGTTTCTCCAATGTTACACATCTTTTTCATTCACGCAACTACAATCTGCTCTTATCCAGTGCCAGGCAAAAGCAAGGCGCGGTCCCCCAGGGCAAGCCTGCACATTTAATTACCACTGCGACTATAAGCTTAACAATTAATTACTGGCATAAGAAAAGAGTGAACTGCCTCACTTTGAAGGGTGGCGCCTGACTCTGAAAGTAATGGGATCTTTACGAAGTGTGCATTAGTCGCGGTTTATAGAGCGCCCTCCTGGGTGATTGTGGGCTTTAATGGGTTTAATTTGCTGGTGTTCAGTCCTACGGGCCAGGGCAGGTCCTTGGATCTGTCACCGCTGCATCTTCCATTAGCAGTGACTCAACACAGACTGCTTGTGAAAGAGAGCTCCTCTCGCAGGTCACCTCTACAACACAAAACCCTGCCTTCCCCTACATGGACCTTCTATAGCGTGATCATGGCATCCTTGTTAGAATAATTCACGTTCCTGAGATGACCATTGCCTCCACATCCCCCAAGCAGATGGCCCTTTCCCCTCTGACTTCCGGTAACACTTTCATGGTGCTTCCGTTACCATCCTGCCTCCCAAAAATGTCCCAGGACACTTTGCCCTCCTTACCGGGACCTTTCCCGCTGCAAGGTTCAGGGATACACGCTTGGGTGTGTGGCCATTGCTGGCATCTTCTCCTAGACAAATGCTGGGAAGGATAGATCGGCAAAGCCAGGGGCTCCCACGTCCCCACTTCCATCCCCCCACCTCATGTGTCGATCGAAACAGGGGAACGTTTTAATTTGGTGATCAACCAGCTATGAGGGTGAAGTGTGTGGACAACTCTTTTTAATTTGGGTTATTATGCTAAGTACCACCTATAAGCCGAAAACTATTGCATTAGAGTACAGCTAAGGAGAAATGGCATATGGGGAAGGACACAAGGCTTCTAGACGTTGCCTCATTGGCTACCAATAGCCATTTTAATCCCCATGGTCATTCCCATCCACTTCCTGCCCCTCCCCGCCCAAAATACACCCTCCAAGGATCCATTTGAGATAGTTTTATCAAGCCTTACCATGAACGTGTTTGCTCGACGTGCCTGTCAGTGTTTTTTCAAAGCACTCTTCTCAAGGTTCATGACAACATTGGATATGTAAACGAGCTACTGGTGTAATAAATATGTCTTAGCCAGGACTGCCTTAAACCACTCAATTTATTACCACTATGCATACCCTTACCTTGTTAAAAACAAGCATTGGCAAAGCCAAAGGTTCTGGCTTGTGTATAGGTACTAGGCACATGCCACGAACTGACATTATATACCCAGGTACTCACACCATTTTGCAGCTGTGACCATTGATGGCCAGTTAATATCACTGGGAAATGCCTTGCGTTTGCCTACACAAAAATCAAAACTGTTGGCATTGCTTTCTGTGTGTATATCAATTAACAAATGACATCAATCCTCCTGGTGGCCATCAGTCAGAAATCAAGACCATACTAAGATTTGGCCATCTGGGCATATACAATCTTAGTCTAGGACCCCTTCCTCTCTGAGATCCAGTACATTCTAGTGGAGATTATTTGCAGATTTGTGTTCATTATGAGACCCTTGACTGGATTTTAATCATCAATTATTGACTGATCCAGTAAGCAATATTATATTATTTGATCATGGTGGTCAGTCCCCTCGCCCCTTCCTCTTATTCCTATTATTATAAAGCAACAGGTTTGCGGCCTAAGGTTCGGTAGGGTGGGTGCCAGTCCGAGGGAGCGGAGTCTCATCGTCTGGGTTCCTGATTGTGGAGGCAGGCCTTCTGTGAAGAGAAATATATTTCCTCTGTGCGCCCCCTACTGAAAAAACCTTCAGGAAGGTCTCTTCTAAACAGGTTTCCTCTTGCTTATCCAGGACCTTCAAGGATAGCATTGGCTCTTTTGCCACTGCACTCACTGATTTCTGCAATCATTCTTTTGCCTCTGGTTCTTTCCCATCCTCCCTTAAGCACTCCCTTTTGCGCCCCCTCCTGAAAAAACATTCAGCAGACCTGTCTTGCCAACTACCGCCCTATTTCCATCACCCCCTTCCTGAGGAAGCTGCTGGAGAAGCTGGCATTGCCCCAACTTAACTTGCACACCAAACTTGTTGGTGGTCTCCACGATCATCAATCTGTATTCCAATCATCCAGAGGCACGGAAACTGCACTCCAACTCACCAGCTGTCCTCATCCTTCTCGATCTCTGCTCTGCCTTTGACACGCTCAACCATTCCATCCTTATACAAAGGCTCCACGATACCCTTGGTATCTCGGAATGGGCACTGGGCTGGCTGTCATCCTTACTAACTGTCCGCTCTTCCCAAGTCATCCTGGGTACCTTCTCCTTTCCTAAAAAAAGTCTGCATACATTTATAAAAACAAACAGATTACCATTTAAACATAACTAAAAACTATTTTTTAGGAGTTGATAACCCATGCCCTATAGAGCCATGATTGTATGTATTTGGCATTGCACTTGCCGGACTGATCGAGGCAAACCTGCCATACCAAATGCAAAATGATCTTTGCACTGGAAGAAAAGACAAGAAAGAAATTGAGGTGAATACGGTCACCTCCAATTGAGACATCATCTGACTGCCTAAACTTTACACTTCAGTGCAATGTTGGATGGTAAATAGCTCCAGGCTTCCCCGCAACACAAGCACGCACCTGCACAGACAAATACATGGACACGTCTTGATGCTTCTGGGTCCCGGCGGTAACTGCCACGCATGGGCTCCCATTTATTCAAAGCGCATGCACCAGCTGGAACGAGGCTCGCATATGCGTAGTATAATACGTATCGCTCCGTAACATTCCTCCTTTTCTTTAACAAACAAAGAACAATCAATAACATGGCATCACATGGCTCAACAGGGGCTAAAACTGTGGTCCATACACATTTAACGAAAGGTGGACCCAACATGAGTCGTTACCGTCATCCCTGCGGCTCAGGGATCAGTGTCCATGATGAAGTCCTGAAACCGGGCCGGACACCTGCGCCCTTCCTTGCTTGGGTACCTCCGGCTGACGACCTGGGCCGGTCGTGGAGAGTCCATTGGTGGCGGGTTCCCGCCACCCTCGCCATCACCGTCTGTCGGACTGGCACTCGTAGTCATCGTTCCATGGTCCATTGGGCTTTCTTCAGCTGAGCGGGTCTCAATCCTCTTGAAATAGGACACATTCCGCCTCACTGTCCCACTCTCATCGGTAACCGTTACCATGGATCCCTTGACGTGTGTTAGGTCCATGGGCTTTGGCTCGGACGTGAGGGATAACTTTCCTTCAGGACGGCAGTTGCGCACTAGCATGTTGTGCCCCACTGAAATAGTGGACTGTCGGAGGTTTCTCCGTGCACTCTCCCGCTCATTGTGAGCCTGTCGCTCCTCTCGCACTCTTTGGTTATCGATGCTTCCTGGCTCTCTTCCTCCCACCTATGGTATGAGGCCTCTGGAGCATCGCTTAAAAAGTGCTTCCACCAGTGCTACTCCCGTGGACTGATGTGGTGTCACCCGGGACTCCCGGAGAAACTGAAATAGGTTTCTCTGTACCTCTCCTCCTTCTTTCAGAGATAGCCTGAACACCTTGTTCAAGGTGCGCATGAATCGTTCGGCCTCACCATTGACCCTCGGCCAGATGGGGGTCACCTTCCTATGCCTTATCCCACACTCCTCCATGTACACTGCGAACTGCTGGCCATGAAAAGGTGGTCCATTGTCAGAGCACAATTCAAACGTAAATCTGTGGGTGGCGAAGATCCTTTGCAGGGCCTGTATGGTGTGTTCACTGGCTGTAGACTCTACAAGCTCTATTTCAGGGTACCGGGACCATTGATCTATAAATGCCAAAAAGTATGTGCCCCTCCCTGTGGACCCGAAGTCTCCGTGCACTGTGCCCCATGGTTTTTCACTCCTTTCCATGAACTGGATGTGGGGCTCTCTTGCTGCCGGGCTGGCTGCTTGGCACCAAATTGACTGATGAATTTACTCATCCACCCGATGATCCAGGTCCGGGAACCACACCTTAGCATGTAAGCAGGCCTTCGTTTTTGCCGTGCCTTGATGTCTCTGGTGGGCCAGTTCTAGCTCCTTCACCACCAGTGCTCGTGGCACAACAATCTGGCGCCCTCTCAACATTAACCCTTCTTCCGAGATAGACAGTTAATTTCGGGCTCGCCACAGCGCTTGCAGGTCCTGCTGGGCACCCCTCTCCCTCCGGGTGTTGTTGGCCAATACCCCCTTCCAGTCTCCGCTGTCCATTGCTGCTTTAATGATCTGAAATACTTTGTCCACTCTGGACGCGTCCGCCAGCTCTGGAATTGTCAGCGTGATGGGCAGGGCAGCCTCCACTACGCGATGGACAACCTCTGCACAGTCATCTTCCTCAGGTCTTTCCTGCGTCCAACCGGGTCCAGGGTGGCGGGACAAGTAATCTGCCAGATTATTGGTGCCTGGCCTATAAAGGAGTTTCACCCCATATTCCATCAGCAACAGCATCCATCTCTCGATCCGTAGGGGAGGCTTTGATGACCCCCCCTCTATGATGAGTATCAGTGGTTTGTGGTTGGTAATGACCGACACGGCCTTGCCCAAAATATATAACCGAAAATGCTTACAGCCCCATAAATTGGCAAGTGCCTCCCTCTCAATCTGAGAGTACTGCACTGCTTCTTATTGTCAGTCAGGGCCTTGCTGGCATAGGCTATCGGATGCATCTGGCCCTGTGCATCAGGCTGTAGCAGCACCGCCCCTAGTCCCACGGGACTAGCATCCACTACAAGCTCTGACTCTCTCTTGGCATCAAAATAGGCCACAGTTTCATCGCCAGTCAGTGCCACCTTGATGGCGTCAAAAGCCTTCTTCTCTCGGGAGGACCACTCCCACACAGCGTCATTTCTTGTAAGGGCCCTTAGAGGCTATGAGAGTGAGGCCAGATCCCAGATAAACTGCCCACAATAGTTCACCATCCCTAGAAAGCTTTGAATGTCTGAAGGGGATTCTGGGGGTGTTGCCCCCTCTGATGTCCCGTACCTTCTCTGGGTCTGGTGAAATGCCTCCAGCATGGAACACAAACCCAAATAATTAAATTCTGTCTTTAAAAAATGTGCACTTCCCTTTGTGTAGAGTTAGGCCCAAGTTCCGTATCCTCTCTAGGGTTCTCTTCAACCTTTTCATGTGCTCTGCCTCAGAGGAAGCGAACGCCAGAATGTCATTGCTTAAATTTATCACACCTTTTAGACCTGCGAGCGCCCCTCGGATCGCATTCTCAAAGACTTCAGCTGCCGACGAGATACCAAAGCGCAGCCTCTTGAATTGGTACAGGCCCTCATGCGTTGTAAAGGTAGTTATGCAGTGGGATTCAGGGTGCAGCTCTAGCTGGTGGTAACCAGAGCAGAGATCAAGCTTGGAAAATACCTTGGCACCCTGAAGTTCTCCTACTATATCGTCCAGCATCGGTGTTCAGTGACGCTCTCGTCGGATATCCATGTTGGGCAGCCGATTGTTTAGGTTTGGCCGCCACTACGATCAGGGACACACATGGAGTGGGGCCCTCGATCCTCTCAATTATATCCATTTCTACAAATGCTTGTAGTTAATATTAGATACAGTGGGCCTGTCTGGCGGAACAACAAATTTAGGATTAACACATAGTGGCTAAACTAACCTCCAGAGTACGCTCAGAGAAGAAACTCATTTGGACCAAAAACCCATGAGACATTTTGAAAAAATACACATTTTTATTTCTTAGACAAATAGATAAAATACATATTAAATCTAGATGGCCCTTAATGCAAATTGGCCCTTGTTCATTAAAAAGCTATGCATACAAAACACTATAAATTCTATACAATATCCCATAGTGCAAAACAAGTGTCTAGCATACTGGAAGAACCATAAATTCAGAAAAATACTATATTTCATAGTAATCTATACACATCACTCAGTTCATTCAATAATTTGACAGCAAAATAAATTTGCATTGTTATGTGGTTTCAAATACCTATAAAGACTAAATACAGGACCCAGACATGGGGTCCATATTCCGCAGGGACAGTCGCACAGGCGGGAATCCGAACCCAAGCGAAGGAGATCACGTGGGTAAAGACGCCAGTACTCGCAAGTGTGCCCGCGGACAACTAATGTCATATGTGTATATGTAGGTATCAGAACAGTCAAGTCATAAATAGAATAGAAAAGAGTCTAAGTAGAACAATGAGTGTATTGAACGGCACAATAGTTCAAGCTATATTACTGTGCCGTTTAAACTAATCTCGCAGATATGACTAAGACAAACAAACAATCTATAATAGCAAGGGAGTGCTGTATGTCAACTACATTGACCTAGAGACCATTGTTAATGTTATAATATAACAGGTCATCCTAGTAATGTTCATTATATAGAGAAAGTAGTTTTGACGGGATAAGTTCTTCTAACTGGAGTCCAGTTGATTCCCGTCTTCATCAGGACAATACTATCCCTTGTATATTCACCACGGCATACAATGTGATTTAAAAATACAACGCATAGGGTAGACAAAGTTAATCAACCCATATTCTCGACCATAGGGCTGAAGGAAACATTTAAGAATTGCTGCCAATAAAGTGTCTGCCCAGCACTGTATAGGCCACCACGTGGTTGGTCAGAGTAAATGCTCAGGAGAATCCCTCCATGTTTAAGTTTTCTCGCGTTGAGTGTGCATTTCCTCTGCGTGCGTAGAGGTACATTTACTGCTGAATTGGGCGTGTGATGGAAGACGTTATTCTGAAATGAATTTTCACACTGTGAAGCCTGCAGGGGCTCTCCTCTGTCTTTCTTCCATCGCATAAGCGGCTTGCAGTAACATATACACATATGACATCAGTTGTCCGCGGGCACGCTTGCGAGTACTGGCTCTTTTACCCACGCGCTTGGGTTCGGAGTCCCACCTCTGCGAATGACCCTGCGGAATATGGACCCCATGCCTGGGTCCTGTATTTAGGTCCTGTATGCACGCATCAGGTAACCACGCAGGACCACTTCAGTCGCATTAACAATGTTAACAACATTGCCAAAATGTTTGTGCTTATAAAAGGTTCCACGATTTTGACGCATTCACCTTTCTCATATGGAAACAGCCGTGGGAAAGTTGCGAGAAATGAGGGGTTGGTGTCCTGAAACCCGTGTTCTTTTAAAAGCACAGATTGAAGTCGCAGCAAATGTTCCACATCTTGCCATAGAAGGGGACACGCCCAGCGCATAGGCAACATCCCATGTGGAATTGCAGTCTATCCAACAACCTTTTGTGCACTTATATAAAGAGTTTGGACGTTTGCATTTCTCTAATTCATATTCTTTTTCTGAATATGAAACTACTCAGTCAAAGCCTTTTCCAGGTGAATGTACATTTCTATCGCCCATGCCGTCATATCTGCTCCGGCCTTGCCTTAAACATACCAAAATGCAATCATGTATAAAATCTCTACCGTGTGTGACGGTTAAAACAATATTCACCTCTGAAAATTAATTAAGTAAATATGAACCTTGTTGAAAAAGAGTACAGACCACGAAAGTGTTTAATATCTCACCCGGTGGGTATTCATGTGAGCGTCGACGCTGATGCTGTCCCAGAGCCCAGTGCAGTGCTCCAGGATGGTCCGAGCACCGGAAAAAAGGCCTGCTGCAGGGCCTGGCTGACGCAGTGCTGTGTTGACGAAATAGATGATTTTTATTCAGTTAAGTAACTTAATTTAAAGGCTGCAAGGTAAGTTACTCAACTGAACAAAAAAAATCATGCTTTAATTTTCATCGACGATGCATACACGACGCCAAGCACGCCGATGCAGCAGGCCCAGGGGCCTACTAACCGGACTAAGCCTGTCCACCATGGTCCCCCTGGAGCACACTGTACTGGCCTGGAAAGGCCAAGATGCCCTGCTAATAAACACGACAGCACCAACAGTCACTTACCAATACCGGCAAACTTCTTTGGCCTGCTGTTCGTGGTCACGGGCAGCTCAGCGTCAACACGGCCTCTTTACACGACGATCACCCAAGAAGAGAAGTGTAGAGGTGGCGCAGGCACGCGCCCTGCACCATCACCCCACCCCCACACTCAAATGTCATTGGCTGGCAAGCAGCCAATGACATTACTGTATCTAATGCAGAGAATCTTCGGTGCGTTGTTTGCACACATATTTCAGTGGCGGGGCCACCCCTCAAGCACCCCGCCAGCCTCCTAGTGAAAGGGTTTACACAGAGTGCGTGGAGCTCCGAGCTCCACGCACTTTACTATATGGAAAAAGTGAGTAAAATGGGACACGCCCACTGTTGCAGCCGGCCCAGGCCTAATACTGTATTGTTTGTCGACACAGTGCCCGCGCACTGCTGGCAAATGCGTACTGCATGAGCTACATATACCTTTCAACTACTGCAGAGCAGCAACACTCACACCTAGGTGGAGGCCCTAGGTGGGGGGCGGCACACTGCCACCCTGTTATAGCGTCCGCCACTGCCTGTGGTGCCCCCCAAATTGCTACCCTCTCTCATTGGCGCTTTACCATCTACCTTTCTCAGCTTGAATGCCTTATCTCCTCCTTGTCCTACAACTTCCAGTGTTATGCAGATGACACACAACTCTTTTTTGAACTTCCTGCTGTCCCTCTTGCACCCTCCATCATCCCCGCCTGCCTAGCTGCCATCCAGTCCTGTTTCAACTCCAACGATCTGTGTCTCAAAGCCTGTAAAACTGAGATCCTTTCCATCGGGACCCCTGCTCCATCCTTCATCCCTTCATTCTGTCCTTCCTCCTTGGGCTCTCCCCCTGCTCCTTCTTCTGAAGCCAGAAACCTTGGAGACATCTTCGAGTCCTCTCTCTCCTTCCTCCCTCACAAATAGGACATTTCCAAGAAGTCCTACTTCCAACTCTTCCTTCTCAAAGGAATTCTCCCTTTTCACACATTCCCCCAGAGGCTCAATGCTACCCGAGCCCTGGTTCTCTCTAGGCTTGACTATTGCAATATCCTCCTCCTGAATCTACCTACTTCCACTCCGCGACCCCTCCAGCTAATCCAGAATAAGGCAGTGAGACGTATCCTTGGCCTTAAACCCAGCGACTGCATGTCTCCTGCCCTAAAAAGTCTTCCCTAGCTCCCGTTGCTGCATGGATTAAATTGAAATCCCTCTGCACCATCTACAAGGCTGTCTGGGCCTGGGGTCCTCACTATCTTCAACGTATCTTACTAAATACTCTCCCTCCAGACCACTACATCACTCTGGTACCAACTCTTTGTGTGTAAAGTGTTTCGCTAAACAGAGGGTAGGTGTATGATTGCTTTCCTTAGCTGGCTCCCGACTATGGAACATCCCACCCACCCCCACTGTGCCTTGAGCAGGACTTTCTTAAATTCCAGAAGCTCCTCAAGACTTTAATTTTTACCTCCTCCTTCCCTTCTTCCTTCCTCTGCTAATCCCACAATTGCTGTGATTGATGTCCGGGACCCTTATGCATCCTCGAGGCCCCTGACCTACCACACCCAATCGTCTCAGCTCATGTCCACCCACAGCATTTGCCTTCGCACACCGCCTGCCGTGGAGGTTCGCACTTAGAACTAAAATGGCTCCAGGCTGTGTAGCACTCAACATTCCAAACAATTTATCTGTGGCTCATCCATGAGCTCGGACTCTGCAGCACTTGCCTCCTCTGCCCTCTTCCTTGCTGCACTTGCATGTTCTTGAATACTCACAAGGCATAGTAGGTTTGTTCTTTTTTCCCCCACTGCTTTAAATATTTTGTTTGTAGTCTGTTTCACTCCCTTGTTCCCTCCCCTTGCCCTGTGGGTGCTTTGAAACAGTTATTTACTTGCTGTATAAGCACCTAACAAGCAAACAATAAATAAATGAATAAATAAATAAAGGCAGTTGGGTAGCTGCCAGTCTGACAGAGTGGAGTTCGAAAATCTGGGTCCCTGGTTGTAGAGGGCATATCTGAAGAGCAATATGTTTCCTGATGTTCAGAAGGTGCCAGTCTGAGGGAGCGGAGTCCCAGGGTCTGGGTGCCTGATTGTGGAAGGCATGTTTTGAGGTTTTCCCTTTTGAGTCTCATGGCCTGGTTGCGTGATTGTGGAAGGCATGTTGTGGGGTTTTCCCTTTTGAGTCCCATGGTCTGGGCGCCTGGTTGTGGAAGGCATGTTGTTGGGTTTTTCCCTTTTGAGTCCCATGGTCTGGGCGCCTGGCTGTGGAAGGCATGTTTGGGCATGTTTAACTTTTGAGGCATGTTTTGAGGTTTTCAGTCCCATGGTCTGGGTGCCTGGTTGCAGAAGCCATGGTTTGTGGTTGTAGTCCCATAGTCTGGGTGCCTAGTTGTAATAGGCATGTTTTGGGGGGTTTAGTCCCATGGTCTAGGTGTCTGGTTGTAAAAGGCATGTTTTGGGGGTTTTCTCATTTGAGTCCCATAGTCTAGTTGCCTGGTTGTAGAAGGCATGCTTTGGGGTTTTTCCCTTTTGAGTCCCATAGTCTGGGTGCCTGTTTGTGAAAGGCATGTTTTGGGGGGGGGGGTTTAGTCCCATGGTATGGGTGCCTGGTAGTAGAAGGCATGTTTTGGGTGTTTTCCCTTTTGAGTCCCATAATCTGGGTGCCTGGTTGTAGAAGGCATGTTTTGAGCTTTTTAGTCCCATAGCCCTAGTGCCTAGTTGTAATAGGCATGTTTTGGGGGGTTTAGTCCCTTGGTCTAGGTGTCTGGTTGTAGAAGGCATGTTTTGGGGGTTTTCCCTTTTGAGTCCCATAGTCTGGGTATCTGGTTGTGAAAGGAATGTTTTAGGGGGTTTAGTCCCATAGTCTGGGTGCCTGGTTGTAGAAGGCATGTTTTGGGGGTTTTCCCTTTTGAGTCCCATAGTCTGGGTATCTGGTTGTGAAAGGAATGTTTTGGGGGGTTTAGTCCCATAGTCTGGGTGCCTGGTTGTAGAAGGCATGTTTTGTGGGTTTTCCCTTCTGAGTCCCATAATCTGGGTGCCTGGTTGTAGAAGGCCTGTTTTGAGGTTGTTAGTCCCATAGTCTGTGTGCCTAGTTGTAATAGGTATGTTTTGGGGGGTTTAGTCTCATGGTCTAGGTGTCTGGTTGTAGAAGGCATGTTTTGGGTGCTTTCCTTTTTGAGTCCCATAGTCTAGTTGCCTGGTTGTAGAAGGCATGTTTTGGGGGGTTTAGTCCCATGGTCTGGGTGCCTGGTTGTAGAAGGCATGTTTTGGAGTTTTTCCATTTTGAGTCACATAGTCTGGGTGCCTGGTTGTGAAAGGCATGTTGTGCAGGGTTTAGTCCCATGGCCTGGGTGCCTGGTTGTAGAAGGTATGTTTTGGGTGTTTTCCCTTTTGAGTCCCATAGTCTGGGTGCCTGGTTGTGAAACCATGTTTTGGGGGGTTTAGTCCCATAGTCTGGGTGCCTGGTTGTAGAAGGCATGTAGTCTGGGTGGCTCGTTGTAGAAGGCATGTTTTTAGGTTTGTAGTCCCATAGGCTGGGTGCCTGGTTGTAATAGGCATGTTTTGGGGGGTTTAGTCCCATGGTCTAGGTGTCGGGTTGTAGAAGGCATGTTTTGGGGGTTTTCCCTTTTGAGTCCCATAGTCTATTTGCCTGGTTGTAGAAGGCATGTTTTGGGGGGTTTAGTCCCATGGTCTGGGTGCCTGGTTGTAGAAGGCATGTTTTGGGGTTTTTCCCTTTTGAGTCCCATAATCTGGGTACCAGGTTTTGAAAATTCATGTTGTGGGGGGTTTAGTCCCATGGTCTGGGTGCCTGGTTGTAGAAGGTATGTTTTGGGGTTTTTCCCGTTTGAGTCCCATAGTCTGGGTGCCTGGTTGTGAAAGGCATGTTTAGGGGGGTTTAGTCCCATAGTCTGGGTGCCTGGGTGTAGAAGGCATGTTTTGGGAGTTTTCCCTTTTCAGTTCCATAATCTGGGTGCCTGGTTGTAGAAGGCATGTTTTGGGTTTGTTTCCTTTTGAGTTCCATAGTCTTGGTGCCTCGTTGTAGAAGGCATGTTTTGAGTGTTTTTAGTCCCATAGTCTGGGTGCCTAGTTGTAGAAGGCATGTTTTGGGGGGTTTAGCCACATGGTCTAGGTGTCTGGTTGTAGAAGGCATGTTTTGGGGGTTTTCCCTTTTGAGTCCCATAGTCTAGTTGCCTGGTTGTAGAAGGCATGTTTTAGGGGGTTTAGTCCCATGGTCTGGGTGCCTGGTTGTAGAAGGCATGTTTTAGGTTTTTTCCCTTTTGAGTTCCATAGTCTGGGTGGCTCGTTGTAGAAGGCATGTTTTTAGGTTTGTAGTCCCATAGGCTGGGTGCCTGGTTGTAATAGGCATGTTTTGGGGGGTTTAGTCCCATGGTCTAGGTGTCTGGTTGTAGAAGGCATGTTTTGGGGGTTTTCCCTTTTGAGTCCCATAGTCTAGTTGCCTGGTTGTAGAAGGCATGTTTTGGGGGGTTTAGTCCCATGGTCTGGGTGCCTGGTTGCAGAAGGCATGTTTTGGGGTTTTTCCCTTTTGAGTCCCATATTCTGGGTACCTGGTTTTGAAAATTCATGTTGTGGGGGGTTTAATCTGGGTGCCTGGTTGTGAAAGGCATGTTTAGGGGGCTTTAGTCCCATAGTCTGGGTGCCTGGTTGTAGAAGGCATGTTTTGGGAGTTTTCCCTTTTCAGTTCCATAATCTGGGTGCCTGGTTGTAGAAGGCATGTTTTGGGTTTTTTCCCTTTTGAATTCCATAGTCTGGGTGCCTCGTTGTAGAAGGCATGTTTTAAGTGTTTTAGTCCCATAATCTGGGTGCCTAGTTGTAGAAGGCATGTTTTGGGGGGTTTAGTCCCATGGTCTAGGTGTCTGGTTGTAGAAGGCATGTTTTGGGGGTTTTCCCTTTTGAGTCCCATAGTCTAGTTGCCTGGTTGTAGAAGGCATGTTTTAGGGGGTTCAGTCCCATGGTCTGGGTGCCTGGTTGTAGAAGGCATGTTTTGGGGTTTTTCCTTTTTGAGTCCCATTGTCTGGGTACCTGTTTGTGAAAATTCATGTTGTGGGGGGTTTAGTCCCATGGTCTGGGTGCTTGGTTGTGAAAGGCATGTTTAGGGGGGTTTAGTCCCATGGTCTAGGTGCCTGGTTGTAGAAGGCATGTTTTGGGGTTTTTCCCTTTTGAGTCCCATAGTCTGGATGCCTGGTTGTAGAAGGCATGTTTTGGGGGGTTTAGTCACATGGTCTGGGTGTCCGGTTGTAGAAGGCATGTTTTTGGGGTTTTCCCTTTTGAGTCCCATAGTATGGGTGCCTGGTTGTAGAAGGCATGTTTTGTGGTTTTTAGTCCCATAGTCTGGGTGCTTGGATGTAGAAGGCATGTGTTGGGGTTTTTCCCTTTTTTGCACAGGATGTGTGGGGAGAGGGGAGGAGGTTCAAGCATTACCACTTCTAGACTGGGCCATAAGCATCCAGGGTCGGACGGCCTATGGGGTAATAGGCCTATGCCCGAACCAAAAACACAATATGCTCGCGTGGGCCCATTTTTGTGGTCAGGTGGCCCACATTTTTGGCCAATGTGGGCCAGTTTGATGAGTTACTTCACTGTTAGGTTTGTAGTTTGAACCAGTGTTACTGAATAAATATTCTTTAACATGCACAATTTGCATCACATTTTATCAAAAACCTCCCCCTTGGGCACTACTTAAACAGTGGGTCACAAAAGGAATGAATTGTAATTTGCAACTGTGGGCCACTTTTTCATTGGTGCCCGAGACAATTTTATGGGCCAGTCCGACCATCACAGAGCAAATTGACTATGGCGCTTGTTAGCATCTGTTGTGTTTTTGTGAGTAAATAATAATAATAATAATAATATTAATAATCATATTCTTTTCCATATTCTCTCCCTAGCACTCAGGCATTTGGTGCATTCACGCATTGTGTACCTTTTCCTACACTTCATTGGGAGGCAGGACTGGCTCTCGGCAGGAGACTCGCTCGTGCTGTCTGCTTTTCTCTGCCGAGCTCCATGACCTGCCTGACTGTCCCAGCAGCGCGTGCTCTGCCTTCCTGCCTGACTGTCCCAGCAGCGCGCGCTCTGCCTTCCTGCCTGACCGTCCCAGCAGCGCGCGCTCTGCATTCCTGCTCAGGCCAATCATGCCTGCAGATCTTGCGTTTGACGCAAGCAGCCTGTTCAGGGGGTGCTGCGAATCTCGCCCATCGGGGCTGAGGACTGCGCAGCTCACAGTGCAAAGCAGTGCCAACGCGGCTATCAATCAATAGCCAAATCAGGCATCTGCCCAGTGTGTTCGTGCTAGATAGCCGTTAAGATCTGACCATTGGCTCTCATTTGAACTGTGGAGCAAGAAGAAAAGACAAATATAGTCTGAGTTTGCCAAATGTGGACGTCGTGCAGCGTTTAACCTGCTGCCCAGCCCAGCAACATATTCACTAGGCCCGGCTTCTGAGGGGAACTCTCCCTGCATAGTGTGGAGGACATTGAGTATAGGGTGCCCCTGGCCAACTGCTCTGTTGCCCTGCCTGCTCAGGCACAGTTGAAGGCCACCTTCTGGCACGAGGCTCTTTCCAGGTGAGATCCTGCTCCTTCCCACCAGAGGTAAGAGGGCAACTTTACAAAATGGCTTTGCAGGACACCTTAGAGGCAGAGGCACGTCAGAAGCATTCTGCAGTACACACGGCTGTGTATGATGTCGTTCGCGCCCCTCGCATCCATTTGTTTAATAATATGAGTGGCATTTTAACACATGCACAGCACCAAAAATAACAAAACATGTGTTGTTACATTATGCATTTAGGTCACCGACCTGGACGTTTTCTCTCCAGGGTCATTCCCAGGAATTCTGAGGCCCCGTGCAGCAAAAATCCTCTTAATTTGCATCTGCATTGACATCATTAGAAGTGACATCACTGAAAATGATATTATAAGCAGTGTCATTAGCTTTTGACACTCGAGGGCAGCATGGGAAGTGACATGACAAGAAGTTCCCATTAGCAAGCAAAGAGGCTAATAACATTGTGCTTGGCAATATATGGATGGCAACTATTGTTATACATGCAGCAGCTCCAGAGTATACTAAAGTGAAGCATCTTTAATAGCCAAAGCTTCTACCCTGAACCCCTTCTCTGCACTCATATAAGACACAGAAAGATTTAAGGATTTTCCCACGTTCACACTCTTTGGTTAAGTGGTGAAGCCGTGATTTGGGCACAATCTGCGATTCAAACACTAGACCACATATCTTCCCGGCTTCCGTTCATATACATATTATTAAGGTTTGTGTTTCATGAACTTAAATAATTCTTCGTTTTAGAAAGATGCCTTGAGAAGTATACAACTATCTTGTAAACTAATCTGATAGTGGTTATGGAAACATGCTGAGCAAAAAGAGTATTGTTTTATCTTTATTTCCCACAGTCTGAGTGACAGACCACAGTATGATGTGGCATTTATAATGCGCCTGTACACAAGTGTTACTAGGCGCGACAAGACAAGGAGGGGGAAAAAGGGAGGACAAAATAACGATCTTACTAGGGTTTCTGCCATTCTGATCCCGCAAGTGCAGGAAGAGGGAAGGGGAGAAGTGCCAGGGGGGTGGGGAAGGGGGAAGTGCAGTTAAATCACAAGTGCAGCCAGCGGGTGGCTCATAAGTGCAGAGAGAAGGGACTGTAGGGTTGCAGATACAGACCCTTAAGTGCTGGGGAGCCCAGAGGCAGTGCGAGGGCAAGTGGACATGCAGGAGCCTGGGCCCTAATCAGAGGGTGACCAGGGTGCGGAGCAGTCAGGTACATCAGTAGGGGAGAGGAAGAGAGAAAGCAGAAGCGAAAAGGAAGGTCTTGAGTTGCTTCCGGAACTGGAGGTGGTTCTGCTCAAGTTTGAGAGAGGTAGGGAGGCTGTTCCAGAGGGAGACCCCAGCTGAGGAGATCGATCTGCCCCCAACTCTCTGCTTGGAGAAGCGTCAGACCCTCAGATGAGCAGAGAGCTCGAGAACGAAGATGTTTTGGAAGAGAAAGTTGGAGGTAGAGCGGTCCCAGACCCCAGAAAGCCTTGTGGACAATGGAGAGGGTCTTGAAGTTGATCCTTGCAGCCACTCGGAGCCAGTGATGCAAAGCAATGTGAGCCTAGACAAATCCTTTAGATTTTAAAACTGTAGTCATCATTTCACACAGCATGCCACATTATGCATCCCTCCAATTTCTTATCCCCACCATTCGCATCTCTTAAGGGACAATAGTCCCCCTGCTCAATGACCCACTCATTGCTTTGTCTAACCCATCACCTTCTAATCTCTCCCAATGTTCGGCTGACACAGAGCAAGGTGCTAAGAAGCTGTTTCCCAGACCCCAAGGGAGAAATACCAAAAGTTTGAGCTCAGAGCACTGGGAAGCCTTTGATCCTGTGGCACAACCAAAGTTTGGACTTTCCCGCATCCTGGACAGGTAGTGTGCGTGAATCGGGACAGTGCCCATACAATCAGGACAGTCCGGCAGAATACCGGGCCGCTTTCCACTCTAACCAGAGTGGATGCTACAGTCTAGATTCCCTGCATCAACCAGATATTAGGGTTCTAAAAATATACATCAATGATAACTGTGCCCTTTTAATATGGTTGCCTCCCCTAATTGCAGCTTTGGAAATCTGTGACTGCTCTAAATGGACAAAGTACTAATCATCTGCTTCTCCCCAAGAACAATGCATGGGCTTTCTGTTAACTCCTTCCCTTGATGGCAAAGGAGTGCCACTGTGTCATGGAACTTCCATATACTGTGAATTGCCCATTACAAATGTATTTATTTATTTATTAAAAATGTGCATGGCGCCTATACACCAGTGTTTCCAGGGGCCACAGGACAAGATGAAGGGGGCGGGGGGATCCAAAACGTAGAACAAAAACGGTGATATTGGCCTTGTGACAATCCTACTGTGCAAGTGCATGACATGGTGGTAATTGCAAGGGGAGGGGGCAGAGGGAAACGTGCAGGAGTGGAGTATCCCCAGGGGCGGGGGCGGTCAAGTGCCAGGGGATCATGCATTCCACATAATGCAATACAATCACAATAGAGCAACAGACACAACCATTGCTTCAAACCCCGTACAAATATGCAGGCAAGCCTTTGAGTGGATCAGGCTCTCTGCAGCCCCCAGCCTGATCCAAAATGTGCTCTCAAGCCGGGCTCCTTCTGGGTCTCCAAATCGGATTCCCTGCTTGCTAAAGGTCAGTATACAGATGATGAATGACCATGCTGCTCATGCTCATTAGATGTCATGATCGCCCCTAGAATAATCTTCTCTTTGCTGCCTTTTCAGTTCTATTATTTGGTGTGTAATGTTCTAAAAGAAAATGTAATACAGAGAATACATGGTTTGATTATTGCAACAGATGTGTATATTTAAGTCTTGCCATTAGAATGAGTGCATACATTGAATTAGTGACGCGCACTGGTAAATTCCAAAAACAAGTGCGAATGATTCACAACTCCATTCTGATTACTCGCCACACCGACCATCGGTGTATATGGAGATGGCCAGCATGCAGAGGAAACCGATGGTGGCAACAAAGGAGGAAACGGGGGAGAAAGGTAGGAAAAAGAAAGGGGAGAAGGGAAGAAAGGAGGGCTTTGGACAAAAGAAATATCGTGGGGTTAAGCTCCATTAAAAAAATGACGGAAGACGTAAACTAAAAATTGAAATTTTGCCGTGTTTTCAGGCAGTTAAAAAAAGTTGCAATTCCCAATTCTGACATAGAAATTAATGTATCAGAATCATGGATTTTTTTAAATGTACTGACGGGCTGGAACATTGGCCTATGTCTATTTGATAATTTTTTTTCAATTTTAAAAATTTCATTATATTTTATTTTTGACACGTCTTTATAAATCAATTTGGTTTCCTTTCATGCAAAAATTCGACCATATCCGTTCGGCCACTCCCTTCGTTTCAGAGGCAAGAACTCTTTTTTAGGTCCCTTTGCTACTTGCGATACGTAGGCGGCAGCAGACACTTCTTAGGCCCAGCCCCCAAATATTGTTTTGTGATTCGTTAGGGCCCCCTCTCCCACTCTCACTTGTTTTCCCTATGTAAAGCAAAACACGTAGGCGTGTGTGCTAACTCGTATATGTGTATTCATGTGTAAATCTGTTATGGGCAATGCTAAGCGTTTAACTTTGAGGTACACTCTGTAGATGGTTCTATGTTGTTACATCGCCAGTTATTTTTTCGATGAGTTTTTTGCCGAATTATCCTTTCCAGAAAAACTCATCGAATTAAAAAAAAAATATTTGGGGGGGTCCCTCCAAGCTCCTCCCCTCTCCTATTATTTACTCCCTATTCTCCACCACCTCATATCTCTTATATCCCCTTAAGCCCGACCCTATATTTTTCAATGTGCTTTTTCATTGAAAACGTTTCAGCAAAAAACTCATCGGAAAATATACTGGTGATGTAACAACGTTGTACGGTGTAGATATACATCAAGTGCTTCTATTGCTTTAGTAATGCCTAAATTGAGAGTTGAAAACTGAGACTTTCAGGGACTTGGATGCTCACTACTTTGGCATCGAGGCATTAGCAGCCACTGGGTCGCGTGTCCAAGCCATGTTGGTCTGGAAGGAATAATGCATTGTAATTGTAATTGGTTATTTACGGCGCGCTTAATACCCCGAGGTTTCTAAGTGCGGACCCGAAACTATGTTGCTGTGTCGTCTTGCTTCCAAGGCGAGCGCGTTGCCCCTGAGCTATCCTCCCGAGACTGAAGGCTGCAACCTGAATTAATGGTGCATTAGGTTCTGGGGCTGGAGCCAGCCATGCAGACGGTACTCCTGAGGCATTCTGGGAAGAGTCAGCCTAGAGCTGCATCCCCATTTCGAAGAAAGAAATGTAGTGGTTGTAGAGACAGGCACTGAGCGTGATGGCGGTCACAGTCCCTCTCCCTCGTTCTATAAAGTATCATTTTTGATTCACCTAAAATGAACTCCACCAGCGGCACTCCAGGTGCAACACGTGCAACCCGTGTTGCACCTGTTATTTTGGAAATTTGTAGGCTCAAATAGGCTCCCAAAATGAGGTGGCTGCAAGAGCTGTGAAACCTGCTGCAGTGCCAGACCTTGCTGCCTCCAGGGTGATTCTCTACCAGACACTGCTGCACCGCTGGCCCCTTAACAAGGGCCTGTCAATGACCTAGTCAATATCTTTTGGTTATCATCAGCAAATGATCAGGGTAATGAGGCATTTGTATCCAAAAGGCAGAAGAGGAGTCCCACTTAACTGCAAATTCTGTGTCTTTTTCAAAGGCAATTATAGTGACGCAAGTAAAACTAAAGTTGGTGTATACTCATGATATCTGCTATAAAACAGATTTTCAGGCACTGCATTCTGGTATTTATAGTCTATCATTTAGGATGTGGAAACTAAAGCTCTAATCATACTCTTCTTAGTATATGGATGTATATATTGTCAGATTGCTGATTTGTGCACTTTACAAGCAATCTCCATAATACAGTAGTCGTGCACTTCTCGAAAAGCCAAAGTCAAACATTTGTACCATCTAGAGTTACGAAGGAGTGTGTTCCTACATTTCGGAGCAGTTCAAATACCGTCCTTCATAACGAAAGCATGTTATCCTGGGCAAATAATTTCATCTCACTGAGTCACATTTTGTAGACAGTGTAAATTGCATGCAGTGGATCACCAACATTACCACTTACATGCTGTTACGTCCACTGCATGCATTGTTCAACCTTTGTGAGACGGAATGCAAACAAAGTGTAAAATGAGGCATAAACGCATTACACCTCACTTTTGCACTCCATTTCACGAGAGTGCAAATGTCGCCTGCATAAAAGTGAGTGTTTTTGCAGGCGGGAAGTGGTGGAGGAAACATATTTCTTCCGATCCCATCTCCCACTGCAACATATGACAAAAAGGACCAGGATCATTAAAATGAGGCATCAATGGCTTACACCTTGGTTTTATGCCTCCCGTTACCACTCCAGGACATAGAAGATGAGCCCACTGTGCCTTATCAAGCACAGGGTAGGGATAAGTGATTCATAAAAAGTCTCTTTTACAATGGGGCTGATGTATTGTTTTTAGGAATAGACAGGCTTTTCCCGTGCAACTTCTGCAAGGATACCCTCATGCTGTCTCCTAGAATTGGTTTATTGTCCCACCACAATTATGTCACTTGCTTTGACAGGAGGATCTATATATATGTATTCACTCACCAGCTCATCAGGTCACCAGAGATTCTAGTAAAGCGGGTGGGCTGCAGGAGGACAAACAAGTATTCCCCCTTCTACTGCCAGTCACCAGAGTACTTCGGACAAGGCAGAGCTCTTGGCTACAGTAGAATGAGTTTAATACATTTGATGTGCCCTGTAGTTATGTTGTTATTGGGTCTTGTATAGCACACCTTCTGCTAGTTCATTGTCGTTTGGCACTTCAGGATCTGCCAGAGGTGGGGTATGGCGCATGCGACACATGTAGGTTTAGAAGGAGCAGGGTAAGGTTGCTCTGTTGTAATGTATGGGAAGGTAGTGAGGGTTATAAGTGTTAGATTGTTTTCAGGTTGTCGGAAGCAGTTTTTAGTGTGCACTCCACTCCAGGGTATGCAAGATGTTTATGTGGTTGTCAATGTTGGATTAACTCATTCTTTTTGAAGATATGCTATGCTAGTGCACAAACACAGGGCCCACGCTTTACAGTCAGTTGCCAGAACTCTCCTTGCTAATTGCCCACTGACACCTCAATAACACTTCAACAATAGCGCGATTGAAACTTGCATGGGATTATTGGACAATGCAGCTGGTCATGCACCGTGGACTACCAACAGGAAGCCTTAAGCATTGCCTTGATGGAAGGGTTTTGTCTTGTTAAATCGGAAGTATAGGGCCTGTCAAAGGAGCAGTGGCAGATCACAGGGGAACGAGGGTGATCACCCATCCAAGCTCCTTCCAAGTTCTTACTTAGCCATTGACTGGCTTTGACATTGATGTTTGCAATTACACGAGGGACGGTGCAAGGCACTAATGCATGAAACCCAAGCATGGACAGTGGTGCTTTGTGACATGCTCCTTGACTTTGACGATCTCCAGGCTCTTTACTTTCATTGGGCCTAGGGGACAGTGGTGCTGAATTGCCAAATCTTTACTAATCTATTATTTCGTATCCATTTGCCTTCTGTAAATGCCCAATAGCATCTGTACCCACAAACCTACCTGGACCTGGTGTAGATGCTGTTTTTTTTAAACAGCTCCACCGCTCAGGTCCCATGTTGCAGCTTTTGCTGCCTGCCTCAATGGTTTGGACTGGCTGATTCCTAAACCGGAGTTAACAAGGAAAATGTCTCATCAAATTGAAAAAGTACATTTACAACATAAAAAGGGGCACCATTTATTTGTGTGTTTGCATCTGGTGATGTGTGTGTGTCTGTCTGTTTGTACATGTGTGTTGAGTGGATGGTGCACCAGCACCGTGAATGTGAGGGACTCACACCTTGAATAGAAATTACAGTGGCATACGGGAGTATACTCTAGGCACCATCATTATAGTGTTTTACAGTGGTAATACTGGCATACATTTTGGCAAATGCAGCATGAAGAATGTTTTACAGGCCTGTGCTCTCATTTATCGTGGACACAGGCATTATGAAAATGTGATTTACAGTAGCAGTGCTGGAACATATTGCCGACTGATCAGCATCATGAGAGTTTTGCAGTCACAATATTGGCATATATTTGGTCACAGGCAACATGGGTGTTTTACAAGAAAAAGGTGGCATACATGATAGACATCGGCACAAAACATTCTTGCATCACAGTGGCAATGTCAGCATATATTGTAGGCACAGTCATCATGAAGTGTTGCACAATGCTCCTGTGTACTGTTTGCGATCTGGCATTCATATATTAGATTTCTTCACAGAACCAATTGTAAATTGTATGACTTTTCACTCAGTCATTAAGAAAACGTGATGGTGTAAACTTCGCAATTTCAACTCATTTAAAAAGAAATCTTGGGGTTGAGGAGAACCCACCCTAACCCCCTCACATTGCCACAGGCTCCCTTGGTCATTCACGCACATTCAGAGAAAATATTTACTCTCCTCCAATGACAAGATCTACAGCCGTCACTAACCATGTATCATTTAAAATGGAAGTGCCACATTAGCATCCCCAGTTTCCCGCCACCAAAAACTGCCTCGATTACAAAGGAAGCACAGCAGTTCTCACCAAGTAAGGACTGGGACAAGAATAAATGGTTGTGGGGATAATGGCTGCTGCTGCCCGTGTTCCTTGTGAGAAAACCAGGCCACAGAGACGAATTCAATATGCAAACATGGATGTACCCTGACACATGTGCCCCTGAATGAAAATAAGAGTAGCAGCAGCAGCAATTTAACCTTTTAAGTCCTACTTTCTTCATCTCCACTTTACTTCTGTTTCACTCCCCTTTCTTGTTCTTCCAATACAATTTAGTTTTTACAATTATTCTTTGCTTAAAAAGTGTGCTCACATTTGGTTTCAAGCATAACACCCACATTAATATCAAATACATTACTTATTTTGTATGGGGGTGTTTCCACAAAGCCATGCTATATTTCAGGCACAAACCTTGATCATACGACAGTCATCAAACAGGAGCCACACATAGCTATTGTTTCTCAATGATCATATTGAAGAGTCTACCAAGTCTACAGTGCTTGAATAACACTCCCCTAATAGAAGTGCCAACATACAATATGCAAAACCAGGGCTGTCTGAAAGTCGGCCTAACTCTGCAGCTATGCCCCCTTTTTACAGCATAAACCTCCTTTTGGGGGCATCAAATACATTAAAACATTACACAGAGTGTGTACAATTAAGGTTAAGGGATTCGATTTTACAAATATTAGACAGGACCACACACATTGAAGAGGCACTGATGGTTTTCCAGTTGTAGCAAATGCAGTATGTGCTTTCTTGTTCCATCACTCACTCACTCTATTCGCCTCTTCATCACTCTCCCCTCTATGTGCATTTAACACTGTTAGCTGCATGGAATTGCTTTACACTGGCAATGTTAGCATGTATTCGTTGGACAGATGTTAGCATTCTCTTTTGGGCACACCTGACTTAAAATGGGTCAGCATTGACATACACGTGGCAACTTTCTATGACACTGAGACTACTAGAGGACAAGTAAAGGCAATCAATGTAAATAAAGAAAGATTTAGGAACTGCACCTTTGTTCTTGTGTGTATCATGGAAAAACTGTTTTTGAAATTTTATTTGGTGTAAGCGTTAAAATCATATTTCGGACATATTTTAGCAACACCCCCAACTCCGCCTTAAAGTATTGTAGAACACGCCTGAAAATTCATGACCCCCACCTTGGTGTTGCATCTTTTCAAATTGCTGAGAGCCGCCAGTGATGAACTCATTTGCTTAGTGAAATCCCCTGTTGACCCCAGTTTCTTTTCCCTAAGGTAATATGTTTGCGTTTTCGACGAGAGCATATTTGGTGTGTGAAATTCAACCAGCAACATAGACTGTAATTTAGTATTCTGAAATTAAACATACACCTCCCCTCATACCCTTTTGGTAGGCTTTCGATAGAGAGACCAGGATTGAGTTAGTATTACGACTGAATTCTTTCGGTACTCCCCTGAAAGTCTGATATGGAGATGATATGAAACCAGTCCTCCCTGATGCGCTTTCAGATGACTCCTCTTCTGAGAGGTCTGGATTAAAAGGGGTCCTGGCACTGAACTCCCTCATTACTCCCCAAGGAGGGGCATGGACTGACTGGAAATAGAGGCTGGGCTTCCCAACACTGGGACAGAACAGGCAGTGCCCTGTCCAACCCCCAGCCCCGCTAGAGGTCACAGTGAAGACAAGCAGCACACCACTAACTTCCTGTTCCCATTGGCGTAATTTGACCAACATTCCAAAGTGCTAAAGTGGAATCGAAGTGACATGGCACATCATTTTACAATAGCTATCACCCTTCTGAGTACCC
Source organism: Ambystoma mexicanum (assembly GCF_040938575.1). Taxonomy (NCBI): domain Eukaryota; kingdom Metazoa; phylum Chordata; class Amphibia; order Caudata; family Ambystomatidae; genus Ambystoma; species Ambystoma mexicanum. The sequence continues at coordinate 243,275,979 of NC_090926.1, read as the reverse complement.
GGGGGGGTGAAAACACCAGATTTTGTTTTTTGCAGGACAAAGCCCATTGACTTAAATGGGCCTGCATGGAAAGGGGTTGGTGGGTGAAACAGCTGTTTATATAGCGGATGACTACCGCCAAAAGCGTGTGAGTAGAGAGATATGTTATTGGTCACCTTTGTCCCTACAGTCCTGTGGGCGACGCAGGCGGCAGGTCCAGTGAGGGAAACAACACATGTTCATTTTGAAGGCAAAAGGCCCCATTTATTACATGTCTTACAACACCAAAATGCAGCAAAGGCCATACATGAATTACATCATCCAGTAGTTACGTAATTGTTACGTCATAAATAGCATCATCATTACATCATGAATTACGTCAACCTTATGTACTATAGCATGGGGGAGTGACCATGTCCAACCCCCACACACTGGGACGGGCCTAAGGGAAATATGTGACCCTCTAAACCACCGACCAGACCCGTTCACCCCTTGGACAGACCGGTGGGGATCGCTCTAAGAGCCCCTGACCTGCCAACTCACTGTTCCGTGCCGAACCTCGGACCCTAATGTGAATCAGCAATCAAACTCCCTTGCAGTGACCCAAAAGGTTGAGCCCTTGCTCAATTCAATGCAATGTGCTCCAACCTACTGCCTAAGGGCCACTGATCTACCTCCCAGAGGCACTCCCTACCACTTCCTGCCATTACTTATGCTCGTCACTTAGGACCAAATGCAGCAAGATGTCACCTTCTCCGACCCACTGTACCCCGGACACCACCAGAACCAGCTAATTTCAATGCTGATGAGCCCCCCCCCCCACTGGATGCCCCCTACAGATGATACTTCACTTTGACATGCAGCCCTTCAATTACACAAACATGTAGACCATTTGTATGTGGCGTGACCCATCCAGAAATTTTTGGATGCTTTTTTCGGATTCAGCCAATCACCGCACTTTTCTCCGTCTGTAGTGAGGCCTGCAGATACTCCTACCACCCCAAAAACAGCACCCTTATTAGCACTGACAGCGCTTCCCCGCAGTGCTTTAAGTGGGGTAAGAAACTGAGGGGGGGCCCTCATTTGGGGGCGTGGCTAAGACATGATGGGCATGGCCTAATTGGTGGGCGGGGCCTAAATGCGACATGGTAAAACTGGTCGGGCCTACATTACTAAGTACATATTGTGTAGCAGACTGCTTGCTACATGGCTTAACGTATAACAAATCAAAGCTCAAGGTGATTATTTATTTATGTGGTTTACTGCACTGAACATAGCTTATCTTATTTGAGAACCAGATTTTATGCTACCCATGCCTGCCACTTATGCTGTGCCCATGCATTTTTTATAGAACAAAAATTGGCAATAAGGGCACATTGCTAGTGAGTCACATTGCAAAAGAAAACATTGCAAAAGAAAAAGAAAAAAAAAGTTTATTTGCCAGGTGGCATTTTAAAATGCTCATTTGCAACAGTTAAATACACCGCAAACCACTTGTGACAATTAGAATTTTCAGGAATATTGAAAAGTTAGGCAGTGACAAAGGCAGTATTCTAATTCCATAGTGGGATGTTATAGCCCTGGGCCAAGGCCTTATCTGGTGTATTGCCCCACACTCAAGTAACAAGGGTAGGATTTGTCAACACCCGATTGAAGCCCCTCTCCCATTTTGTTATGAAATTAGAATAGCAAAGTCCCAACCATGAGTCAAAAACGAAAGGTGCTTTGTACATTGGAATGGATTGTACATTGGAATGGATATTGTGAAAGTGGAATGTCGGCTCATGGACATACAGTAATTAGCACCAGGAATAAAGATCAGGGGAACATAAATGAAAGAAAATGATCATGAAGGGTCAGGAGAATGCTTCATATTTGTGCTAGGCAAAGGAAAACTACCCAACATAATGCCCATGTTGCTTCACACAACCAAGATAGTCCAGAGGACCAAAGACAACTGGATATCAGGGCTCACCAGGCTGGTTCACAGAGCCACCAGGAGGATACTGCTGACTTCGGTGCGACAAATGGTGCAATGGGAAAATAAATGGAAGAAAATGCATGCGATCGGATCCTCCTCGCATGCGAGGGAACAAACAGCAGAATGTTTGGAACAAGGAAAATAAATGAAGGAAAATGTGTTGCGAGCCTCGCACGCATTTTCTTTCATTTATTTTCCTTGTTACAAACATTCTGCTGTTTAGGGAACAAACAGCAGAATATTTGGAACAAGGAAAATAAATGAACGAAAAAGCGTGCGAGCCTCGCACGCATTTTCTTTCATTTATTTTCTCCGTTCCAAACTTTCTGCTGTTTGTTCCCTAAACAGCAGAATGTTTGGAACAAGGAAAATAAATGAAAGAAAATGCGTGCGAGGCTCGCACGCATTTTCTTTCATTTATTTTCCTTCCCGGGACTCTAACTTCCTCTGTTAACCCTCGCGAGGGGTTGCCAGAGGAAGTTAGTTTCCAAGGTGCTCTTCCGGCAGCACTGCAGCAGGCAGCTGTGACTGGCAGAAGTGTCAGCCCTTCACAGCGTCGCTCAAGCTGTGACTGGCTGGCAAGTCTGTCAGCCACAGGCTTGCCTGACTCTGCCATGCCTGACTTCTTGATGGGCGGCCGGCGGGCTCATCTCCCGTCGCGTCTGTGGCGGGAGATGCACCCGCCGTGGCTTGGTGGGATTGGGGGGCCCCGGCAGGGCCCTGGCTCAGTCTCACTTTTTGGAGACTGCCGGGGCACGGCCCCGGCAGGCCCCGGCCCACTTTAAGCACTGCTTCCCCGGCCAGCACGGCAAGAGTTATTCTTCCTGTCGTTAGGCATCATCTAAAGATACAAAACAGGGCATGTTAGATACATATTGGAAGCTAGACCCGCCACACAACCACCTATCCAACCATGGAAGAGGAAGCAAATAGGCCTGCACCACCTAACCCACTCATGCCACTGTCTCTTATTGGCCTGAAAGCCCTGACAAGGCCACTCTCCCTACCCCCTGGTTCTCCACAGAATCACACAAGAACCACCACCAAGATCCCTGTAGTGCCAGGTGGGGGGTCCCATTGACCACGTAACACGGGGACCAAACCATCATGGTCCTGGCACAACCATGGGGGAGTTCCACTGACCCCCATCCCACCTCGGGGAATGCCCCACCCATCGTATGGCGACCTTACCGCAACTCAAGACCACTGGGACCATTCTCAACCGATGTTGACCACACTACTCTCACACCAACTCCTGCTGTGCCAGGCATCCCGCATGACAACGTCACACGCTCCGGTGCACCTCCGAAGACACCCGCCGGTGCATCCCAGAAGCCCCTCTTCTTCAATGGCAGCCTAGCCACCTGCCACCCGACACTAGGGTGCCAGACCCTGAGAAACAATTCCCTGGGATCCCCACCGACCCTCTGCCTTTGTCCAGCTGCTCCCCGGAACTCGATCTCCCGGCCCACCTCTGGCTCTCCCTGTCCCAAAGCTGCCACCAACCCCACACCAAGTGGGAGAGCACATACCAATGGCTCCTGGCACCAGGGCCACTGCCAGGGGACCAGCATAGATCTCACAAGCCCCCAGAAACCCCAACTGATGACCTGTCATCCAATAACGGCACTGCCCTGCCAACAGGATGCACGCTCACCCGCCATCCCTTTGAGAAACGATACCCGGTGAACCCCTGGACCCTCAATCTGCATCCAATGCCCCCATGCGCCGGATCCCGATCTTCTGGCCCCCGCAGACACTGCCTGGCCTTAGCCCCTAACTTTGCACAAATGCTGACTTTGCACAAATGCTGATCCAGAAGCCAGCACTGCTGCCATGGGCAAAAGCTCTAAACATAAAGGCCTTACACCGAACCCTCGTCACCCAGAATGGACACCTGCCCACCCAAAATGTGTATCTCCTTGTGCAGGAAGTCCTTTGACAACTGATGCCCACACAGCCCGACCTGCCCACGGCCGCCGGCCTCCAATATACCAGGGAACAGGTTTATACCACACAAGTCCCCAAGCCAACACCACTGACACACTTGTCTCTTGGTATGAGAATAACACAGCCGAAGGGTGAGACCCCTCACCAACCACCACCTATTGAGAAACAGTACACAGGGAGCCCCACAGGCCCTCTGCCTGCATTCAACGCCCTCTGATCCTGATCTCCCGGCCCCCTGACCCACCTGCCCAAAGCCTTCCAGCCCCACCGAGAGTGGGACCCACACACAAAATGACTTTGGACACCAGGCCTGCCACCAAAGGACAAGCACCTACCACCTCAGTCGCTCCAGAAACCATAACCGAAACAACCTGCCACTTAGTCAGAATCAATGCTCATTGGAACAGTGCATCCCATCTACAGGCAACCCTGTTGAAACCGATACTTAGGGAGCCCACAGACCCTCGGCTGTGTCCAGCACCCTCCAGCCCCTGCAGACACTATCTACAGAAAGCCAACTAGCCCTGCTCCGATTAGGACCGCCCCACACAAGTGGCTCCGGATACCAGGACTAATGCCAGGGGCAAGCGTCTACCCCACGATCGCCACAACAACCACCCCTGTAAACCCGTATCTATGAGTGGGCAAATGCCCACCAGAAACAAAAATGGGGGTGGCCCCTCACTCAGCCACGCCCCTTGGGAAGCCCACCGAACTCAGCCTGCATCCCATGCCCTTTCTGATCTCCTACGGACTACTAAGCTCACTGATCTGCACGAAATGAACCAGCTGGTGCATCCGCCCCTACCTAAATGAAAGACAACAGATACCAGAATGCAATTCAGCAGAAGTCAAGAAAAAGGGTCCCTGCTCGCTTCCCTATGACAACAGGGAGAGGGGAGGACACACTCCCTCCCCCTGAAAAGGGCGCCCGGGGCTCACACACCCTTATTCTGATAATAATCTCACTAACTCCCTGAGTTCGGTCCCTAATCGGAGGGCCCTCCCCCAGGGGAGGGCCGAACATGCCTCATCGTAACATGCCTCATCGTAATATAAAAAGGCTCAGTGTCCTTGCCAGCATCTGAACACAGCTCCTACTCACATAGCCGTAGCGAGCACACAACCCACAGCACTACCTCACCTCTGCGATCAAAATCCGCTATTCCTGAACACCCCAGCACCTAACTACCGGGAACCATCCCTGGCAAACCCCACCATGTAAAATGCAAGCTTTTGCCACACAACAAGTTCAGCACTCCCTACTAGACCCATTCCTTCTGTCCTACCTCCAACCCCCCTTCAACACAAAATCCCTTTATAGCTTCCAGCTTGCCCTCACACTGCATCCTGTCTTTCCGCTCTCCCAGCAACACAAGGAATGTACCTGGCAACCTGATACCCCATCTCTCCAAACATAGGCTTTTTAGCTGGTGTGCTCAATGCCTAATCCCCCACTATGCAAGAACCCTACTCAGTGTTCTCCCTCCCTTAAGCCAACACACAGGAAAAAGACAGCTGTTGTCCTCCTGCCGCATAGCCAAAGACCCCTACCTGGCATTATGCCTCCCATGCTAATACAAGACCCCAAACTGTTGTCCTACCTCACCCCACAACACAAAGCCCTTTCCTGGCGCGCTGCCTCCTCACAACACAAGACACCTACAGGGCATCCTGCCTCCCCACACACCCTACAACAAAATACCCCTACCTAGCACCCTGCCCTCACTGGACCTGCCGCCTGTGTCGCCCACAGTAGTGGACGCAGAAAGGTGACCAATTTCTCTCCTCTTAACTTTCTCTTTCTCTACCCTTAACTCTCACACCTCAAACCCCTTACCTGGATTCCTGGCTTCCCCTCTCCCACTTAGTAGCAGCTCCCCACTATGGATGGGGGCGCTACAGGTGTGGTATGTGTTTTTTTAATTAAATGTATGTGTGTGTGTATGCATGTATGTATGTTCGTGTGTTGTTTGCAAGGAGTTGTTTGAATGACAAATTAATGTGTGGTTAAAGGTATTGTGTATGAGCGAGTATGAGCATGTGAAGGGGGAGCAGGCTGCTAAATTTAGGGGTGGACCTTTCCATGCCCCCGGCAGCCCCCACTCATTGGGGGCTATTGGGGTCTTGGTATTCTTTTTTTGCTTTTCCCTTGATGCACAGTGAAGGTACTTTGATGCACAGTAAAGATAGTTTACATTGCATCAAGGTTAAAGAAAACATAATGAGTGTTATTATGTGACTAGACCAGCTTACATACTGTCCATCAAGGGTAAAGCAAATGTGATAAGTGTTACTATGTGGCTAGGCTAGCCATATCGGATGAATGCCAGTATAGCCATGTAATAACTATTATCATGTTTGCTTTGATTTTACTGTGTATCAAAGGTAAAGCCAGCATGGTAAGTGTTATTTAGTACAAAAATGTGTCCAATCTATGGACACTCCCATCCCCAGCACACCTAAATGCTGAAATCAGCAACATTTTATTGATACACATTAAAGATTTCCATATCTATCTTCAATGACATATTCATAGCACACAACTTTTTTGAGGTAATCGTGGTGTCTTTTATTCTGTAATGTTGAAGAGGAGGCCAAAAAAGTGCTCTAAACGTTTTGGGGATACATTCCCCTTCTTCAGGAGCAAAATAAAATCAGATGTAGTCTGGCTTAGCCATGTAGTAACACCTATCATGTTTGTTGACCCCTTGATGCAAGGTATACATGCCAGTGTGGCCATGTAATAACACATATCATGTTTGCTTTACAACATATGATGTAGGCCAGCCTAGACACTTAAAAAACACTTACCATGCTTGCTTTACCTTTGATGCAAAGAAAAAATGCCATGCCCCATTAAGAAAGTATGTACAGAATGGCACTACTGAAAGTGCTAGTCTCTGTATACTTTCTTAAAATGGCATGAAATTGAACTTAATTACACTTATCATGTTTGATTTACCCTTGAGTCCAAGTAAAAATGCCATGCCACATTAAGAATGTATATGCAGACTGGCACTACTAATAGTACCAGTCTGAATATACTTTCTTTATATGGCATGTCATTTTTCACATAAGGTGTTGTAAAAAGCAACGTTTTTCAAAAGATGTTTTCGTGGGGAGAACATCTTATCCACTCCACCCCCTCAAAAAACCACCTGGTTTGATTTGGGATCCCTTGCTGTGCTCAGTTGCTTCCTAATATTTGGCAGAAACATTTATGCCCCTTCAGTTAAATAATGCATCACTTGCGATGCTATTTCCACCCTCCAAAACAAGAATTTTGGGTCAGAGGCACTAATGATGTTGAAGGGAGGTTCACAGTTGGTGCTTCCACTGCAGACATGCAGGTGGAATTTGCATTTCTAGTTCTGGCTATTAGGTGGCGCTGAAAGCACAACCTTTAAGCCAAAACTATCGTCATTGAAATAACATAAGTGCTTGAAATAGGGGCTTCGAATGAGGGCCTCCAATGCTTTTCAAATCAGATGACATATGAGCATGGATTTGTATTGTTTGGCTATGTGTCCCACCCATTTATCACCTATCTCTAAGTTAAATCTAAAGGATTTTGCTCTCATTCCCACCCATCTTTCCTCAAACCACACTCCTTGTTGCACTCTTTACCCATTCGTATTGTGTGCTGAATTTGTCAGTCAATTTTACTTCAAAAGAGCGGCCGCCATATGTTAATTTTAACATTTTATTTGACTTGATGGATGCTTTTAAATATATTTACTTCAATTTTTAATTTATGTTACATATTTGAATGTATTTGGTTTTAAAAATAAAGAAGTTACTGTTAAAGATACGTGTTTTGTAAAATGGCTTTCAAATTGTCCCTGCACTGATTTGTGTGTGGTCTTCTAGTGTCTTGTGACATAAGCACGACCTGATTGGATGTGTAGTTAGTGATTGTAGGATAATATGATTGGTTCTCCAGTCTGTGTTTGTTTCCACAAGCAACACATTTAGTTTTTAGTTTAGCAGGTTGGGGAACGGAGGCGTGGGGAGATAATGGATGGATGCACCTGGGGCCACCGGTAAGGGTTGCAAGTACTCACCGACCCTCGGCGCACTCCGGACCAAACTTCGGCAGTCGAGTCCACTTCTGTCACAGGTTCAAATCCTGCAGTTGCGCTGTTCTTTGGCTTTCAGGGGCTGCATTCCAGGGATGATTCTGTGGCAGGACAGTGGCGATTTCTCTGCTCCTGAGGGAGGGATAATACCAATTCTGCTGTAGCGAGTCTGAGGACACAGGATGGCACAGCAGCAAGGCACCCACGAAGTTCGTCACCACAGCTGGGTGACACAGTGACAGCGTATGCTTGGGTTCAGGCAGACTATCCTAATTCCAGACCTAGGAATGCTAGGTATACGAAGCTTGGCGGAAGAGTGCCTAATACCCTGAGTTTACAGTCTCCAAAGGCTCAAGTCGAATCTCGAAACGCCGGCGGTTCCAGGGCAAGGGTCCCATACAAGCTGGTCAATTCACTGGGAGGTCCAGGAACACTTCTGAAAAGGCTGGCTTAGAGGTTAATTTGGAGGTGCCACGAATAGTTGGTCCCACTATTCCAATGGGTCGAAGCGCCCTTGCAGGCCTTCTAGGTCAGATCAGAAACAGGGGGTCCGACGAGACAACAGCGGGCTCAGGGGGCCAAACCTTCCAGCGGGTCACCAGCGGTTCCACAGTTCTGCTTCGCTGATTCAGGATACTTGGCTCCTTTACTAAGTGTGGTGTGAACTCAGAAGATCGACCTGGAATGGGTGTAAGATGCCTTCTCTTATCCAAAATCTCCTTCTCGCCAAAACGAAGAGAAACCAATTGGAGATCTGCTAGTATACAGCCATCCCAGACATGGACCAATCACAGACAACAGTGGTTCCAGTCATCCCAGCACACCAGACACCCTGACACCCAGGATATGTATTGGAACTAGACAGCTCCAGCCCACATCCTGGAGGCACACACATAAGGCATGCAGAAGCCCACAAAAGCTATGTTTGCACGGGGGTCTGCACGATCAAATAAGGAATTTCTCAGGTCTGCTCGACCTGGGGAAGGCAAAGGTACAAGATGGCCAAAAGACAGAACAAAGGACCTCATAGCATGGCCATTTTATGCACTGGCCACTGTCCTGGGCCAAATGCGGGAACAGCTTCCACCAGCTCTGTCCAAGTCACACTTTTACATTCACCAGTAAATCCTTTCAGGGTGTCTAGGGCCTTAAAAATGAAAAGAGGACCCCAGCACACCGAACTGTAATGTACTATGTGCACTGATAAAATGTTACTAAGAAATAGCAACAAAGTGAAAGACTAAGGGAATCAAAGTCTCTGAGTACTGACTGTCTTAAGGGCATGTCAGTTTCCCCATGACAAACATGAGCAAAGCCCAGCAGAGTACAGCAGAAGGCTGGGCTCCACTGGCAAAATTCAGGCTAGGGTGGTCAGACAACAGCAAATGGTTGGGGGGTATACAACTAGAGGGAAAATTACCCATAAATGGAAATCTTTCCTAACACCGTAAATGGTGTTTATCACGAAATTCAAGCTTGGATGACACATACATTGCTGGCACTCAATGATACAAAAACCGAGCTGCTCAGTATTTCCTCCGGTCCTCGATTGATGAAACTTAATCCTGAATATGCTCACTTTGTTATAGCGGGTTAAACAATTACTGTGAGCAAATCTGTTAAAACATTAGGAGTTTTTTTAGATGCCAATTTATCAATGAAGAAGCAGGTTTCTCTGATCCGCTCATCATGCGTACATGTAATTAAACTGCTTCATCAAATCAGACCATATCTTTCAGTTGAAAATAGGTCTCTCATGGCATCATCTCTTGTAAATTCACACCTAGACTATAGCAACAGCCTGCCGATTGGTACATCACAAGGTAGCCTCCAACGTCTTCAGGCCACTCTGAGTGGGGCCGTTAAGGCTGTATTTGGTCTTTCCAGACGTGATCACGTCACTACCTTCAGGAAGAAATTGCACTGGCTCCCAGTGAAGCAGAGGATTAAACAGAAAACCCTCTCACTCACTAAAAAATGTCAGAATCAGAGTGCCCCTCATTATCTTTCTAAGGGGCTATCGCAGAAACCATCAGGCAGAACACTGCGCTCTTCTGACAACCTTCATCTTAATCATCCGCGATCACGGTTAAAGTAGTTTGGTGACTGCAGTTTTAAATTCAATGGTCCACGTGAACGGAATGCCCTTTCTTCTGTTATAAAAACTTCTGAATCTCTGATAATGTTTAAGAGAAATGTAAAAACCCTGCTTTTTAATCTTGCTGACTAATTATGGATCTCTTGTTTTTCCCTTCAAATCCTTGTGTGCTTTGTTTCTCCTCCTTCTTGTGCGCTCTGAGGCCTACGGGCGTGTGGCGCTTCTAAGAATTAAAATAAATAAATAAATACATAAATTCATTTTTAGGCATATGTTTCATCAGGAGATGTGCATGGAGGTTGCCGATGAATGTGTTTGCACATATGTAGCTGGCAGCATAGTTAAGTGTTCCCCTCAGACATCATGGGTCAGCCTGCAGGACGCAAGTTTAAATCCTGGTGGTTTTGGACCATAATCTTTAACATGTAAGAGTTACTGTAATCATTGTTCAGCTTGCGTATGAGAAAACCCTGTTAACAGTTGAATCAAGGCTTCACAATGTATGGTGGCACAGAGCATAGCCACTGAACCTGTGGGCACACAGCAGTCCCCCAATACCTTTCTATCTTTTTTAAACACACTAACCCAGCGCAGTAGCAAGTAAGTCCATATGCCCAGCCTCTTCTCCTCACTAAAAACATATACCCACACGTTATATTAGTGGTACTAAATGCATGCAAATAAATGATCATTTTGTGGCCGTGGCATAGTACATTTGTGCTTTATCACATGCCTCGAAGACAATGGAATGGAACTTAGCATCATGCCAGAATACACCTCTGGCATCAACCGTCCAGCACACAACTCACAACTGCACCTAAATCTAGTTAACCCCAACCCTCTCACATCTGCACTCGCAGGATTGAGGGTAATCACAAGAAAGAAATCCCAGTCCTCTAGCCTGCACTCATCACCAAAAGTGCTTATCTCACAGCCTGCCTCAGTATAGCTTTGCAACAGCAGGGTCTGAGCGCTAGTTCAGAGCATCCTTCCGACCTCACCATAAGCCTTCAAGTCCCAACACCCAGGCAATCCACATCCAAGGACCCATGCATAGCCTGCACTCATCACCAAAAGTGCTTATCGCACAGCCTGCCTCAGTATAGCTTAGCAACAGCAGGCTCTGAGCGCTAGTTCAGAGCATCCTTCCGACCTCACCATAAGCCTTCAAGTCCCAACACCCAGGCAATCCACATCCAAGGACCCATGCATAGCCTGCACTCATCACCAAAAGTGCTTATCGCACAGCCTGCCTCAGTATAGCTTAGCAACAGCAGGCTCTGAGCGCTAGTTCAGAGCATCCTTCCGACCTCACCATAAGCCTTCAAGTCCCAACACCCAGGCAATCCACATCCAAGGACCCATGCATAGCCTGCACTCATCACCAAAAGTGCTTATCGCACAGCCTGCCTCAGTATAGCTTAGCAACAGCAGGCTCTGAGCGCTAGTTCAGAGCATCCTTCCGACCTCACCATAAGCCTTCAAGTCCCAACACCCAGGCAATCCACATCCAAGGACCCATGCATAGCCTGCACTCATCACCAAAAGTGCTTATCGCACAGCCTGCCTCAGTATAGCTTAGCAACAGCAGGCTCTGAGCGCTAGTTCAGAGCATCCTTCCGACCTCACCATAAGCCTTCAAGTCCCAACACCCAGGCAATCCACATCCAAGGACCCATGCATAGCCTGCACTCATCACCAAAAGTGCTTATCGCACAGCCTGCCTCAGTATAGCTTAGCAACAGCAGGCTCTGAGCGCTAGTTCAGAGCATCCTTCCGACCTCACCATAAGCCTTCAAGTCCCAACACCCAGGCAATCCACATCCAAGGACCCATGCATAGCCTGCACTCATCACCAAAGGTCTTATCGCACAGCCTGCCTCAGTATATCTTAGCAACAGCAGGCTCTGAGCGCTAGTTCAGAGCATCTTTCCGACCTCACCATACACCTTCAAGTCCCAACACCCAGGCAGTCCACATCCAAGTGTAGAGGTAGTCAGACATCCTCACTCCAAGCTCCGCCCCTATGTTGCTTATATGTTGTGAACCAGAGATGGCGACATGTGCAGTTCCAGTAAGTGTACCAATACCGCAGAAAACCTGTGAGACAAGATATCCATTAAGGAAACCCTAAATGGATGGAGACATAGAACTCTTTTGGATGAAGTGCTGGAAGAAATGTGTATTTGAACACAGAAAGGAGCCTGATGACGTCACATGAAAGGGAGTTGACGTTTCTGAAAGCTGGATGGAGAGAAGAAGCATAAAAAGTATTCTCTAAAGACTTAAAGAATAGACGTTACAGATGAGCAACATTTTGGGCTCGAGATGAAGATGCTTAGTCTTCAGAAACACTGGGGAATATGTAAATTCTCCAGCATGGGGTCTGGCATGGATTCACATGCTCATGAATATTCCCCGTCGTCAGGCTGGGAATCCTCGGTAAAGAAAAATCAGTATCAGTTTCATTTCTGATCTGTCTTTCGTAGTAGTAACCAATCACTGATCTCTGCGTCATACTGACCACAGCCAATGACTGCCCTCTCCCTAAGCCCCGCCTCTGGCAGCCATCTTCAGATTTTTACCGCACGTTCAAGTGTTGGGAGTCCTCTTGCTTAGCTCTCGAGCTTTTACTGCGTGTTTCGCGCTTTTTCAGGTGAATTTTCACATGTTTTCGGTTAATCGAGCCTCAAGCTCCACCGTTTCTACTCCCGTTAACGGCTACCCGTTGCGGGATTTTCCTACGCCCCTCAAGGGTGAAGATTTCGTCGAATCAACTTCTTGGAGAATTCCAGAAGATTCGCGGCCTACTTCGAGATGGCCCAGGACGCGAGTTCGTCACCCGGACCCAAGCTGTTTCGCAGCTGCCCTGGATGCGGGCTGCAGAATGTGTTTAAGGAGGACGAACATTCGCGATGCCTCTACTGTCTTCATGGGGACAAGACTCATGTAGAGAAGGACTGCCAGTTCTGCAAGAACTTGTCGGAGGGGACCATGAGGGACCGTCGATCCCGTCTCGCCAGCTGGTTGGAGAAGGGGTTCAACGGGTGAGAAGAAGAAGAAAGGGTCCGAGCGGGCTTCTAAGTCCTGTGCGGGCGCCCCGGTGACGGGGGCCCAACACCAGGCCAAGCGGCGCGAGTCCGCTGGCTCCGGGAGCGCCGAAAGGTCGGGCTCTTCGGTCGCCAGGCAGGGCGCGCCTTCCCCGGCACCGTCAACCACGTGCCAGGGCTCCGGTTCGGGGAAGAGGAAGTCTGAGACCCCAGGTAAGCTTCGGGAGAAGCCCCGTCCGATCTCGGAAGAGGGGGAGCGAGGCGTCGCCCCTCCCCCTAAGGAGAAGGCCCGGGACGCACCTAAGGTGGTGAAGGCCCCTACCAGCAGGCAAAGGCCTCTATCGAGGCGATCGTGGCGACTCTGGCCAAGCCGGCAGAGACCCCGCCAGCGGAGACTGCCTCCGGGACTAGAGTTTCCCTGCCGCCAAGGAGGGAATCCTCTTTTCAGCCCATCGTCATGGCCACCATGATGGAAGAGGCGAGGGGGGGCACGGTAGCCTCCTCGAGCTTGGAGTCAGCCTCGGAGGAGGAACTGACCGAGGCCGTGAGGAATCTCGAGGTCCAATTCGAGAAGGTTCGATCCCGTAAGGAAGATCCTCGGGAGATAACCGAGGAAGACGACGATGGCGAGGAAGAGCAGCCTTCCCTTCCGGCCAGCCGGAACCTAGGCCTCAGGATAGCTCGGCGGCCATTTTGTCTACGATCCAGTCCTTATGCTCTGAGATAAGGACGAGATTACCACGGCCCACGCCGGAGGACCCGCAACCTGGCCCGTCGGGAAGTCCTCAGAACAAACGACGGAGGACCCAACCCTCTCCTTCACTCGCCCCCGTAAGGCCTACAGTTCCCTCCTCAACCTCCCACAAGTCGGGAGATGACGGTGCGATGGGCTCGACGACGGGTTCTGAGGGCGACGGCGACGACGACGGAACGGGTCTCCCGTCACACGGGCCTCGCCGCCCGACGAGATTGGCTCATTCCACGCCATGATCGCCAGGGCGTCCGAATTGTTCCAGCTCTGCCCGGAGGAGCAGAAAAAGGAAGGTTTTCTCTATCAGCGCCAGGAGGCCAAGAGGAAGAATGTCATCGCGGTGCCTCTAATCGATGACATCTGGGAGGAGGGCCTGTTGGTTCTCAAGAACCCCTCCACGGCACCAGCCAAACGGGGCCGGTACGAGAAGAAGTACCGGGTTCCCCGAAACCGCTCCCCTGTGCCTCAGGGCCCAGCCAACGCCAGACTCGGTCGTCTCGGCGGCGGCGAAGAAGAAAGCGGCGGGGTCAGGAGCCTCAACGTCGAATTCCCTGCCGGACAGCGAGGGAAAGAAGTTGGACGCCATGAGGCGGCGGGTCATTTCGTCGGCGGCGACGATATTGGACTTCCTACCAGACGACAAGAGGTTCGAGGCCCTGGAAATACTTCAAGAAGGCGAGGTGGCGTTGGACCACGCCATAATGGTGGCAACCGATATTGTCGATACCGGGTTCCGCCAGCTGGGCAACAGTGTTTGCCTACGACGACGGGGTTGGCTCCGGGCGACCGACTTCCGTCAGGACGTCAGACCAGGGTGTTGGACATGCCGTTCGACGGCAGCAACTTGTTTGGGAAGGCGGTGGACGAATCCCTCCAAGCCATAAAGACGGACACGGAGACGGCCCATGCCCTAGGAGCCCTTCAGCAACGACGGCCCTTTCGGAGCTCCGGAGGCAGACAGGGTGCCTCTAAGGGATCCAGCGGTGGCTCGTCGTACTACCGCCAGGCGGCACGCACCTCGTCTCAGGAGGCCTACAGGGGTCGCGGCAAGCAGGGAGCGCCTCGCCGCCGTCGGCAAGGTGGCCAGGGCGGCAAGGCCACCACCTCCAAGCAGGACTGAACCGGCCGTGGCCTCGGGCCCCCACCGAAGCACCCCGGTGGGAGGCCGGCTGACGAAGTTAGTCGGCGTGTGGAAGCCCATCTCCACCGACCGTTGGGTGCTGGATACCCTGGCAAGAGGACACTCTATCGAATTCCTGAAGAAGTGCCCTCACGTTCCACCTGTGGCCAGGAAGGAAAATCACGTCCCGCAACTGCTGTTGGAAGTACGGGCGATGCTCAGGAAAGGCGCCATCAAGCTTGTCCCGAAGAGGCTCCGGGCTCCGGGGTGTACTCAAGGTACTTCCTCGTCAGGAAGAAGACGGGCGGTTGGCGCCCCATCCTGGACCTTCGTCGTTTGAACAAATACATCAGGTCACAAAAGTTCAGGATGGTCACCCTCCAGCAAGTGCTGGGACAGCTGGAGGAAGGTGACTTTCTATCGTCGTTGGACCTGGAGGATGCTTACTTCCACGTTCCCATCCTCAAAAGTCACCGAAAGTTCATCAGGTTCGTCGTCCAGGGACGCCACTACCAATTCAGAGCACTGCCGTTCGGATTGAAGTCGGCCCCCAGGGTCTTTTCCAAGTGCCTAGCACCTGTGGCGGCGCGGCTGCGCCTGCAGGGGATTCACGTCTACCCCTACCTGGACGACTGGCTCATCCGCTCAAGGACGAGGGAACTCGCCGTCGAACACACTGCGAGGACCGTCCAGCTACTCACAGACCTGGGATTCGCCATAAGTTACCCAAAGTGTTACACTCACGAAGCGCTGGTCCCTTTGGTCTAGAAGCCGGCTCTGTGGCTCCATTCGGAATGGTACCTTCAAGATGGAGGATCGCAGTACGAACGGTTCCGCTATCACCGTTCCAGTCCTCTCACGTTCGCCAGAGGTACGGCATACCGCTCACGTGACTCTTCATAGGACACGGAGACTTCCAGCTCTTCGCGTCGCTACTGTACTAGCGGATGCTCCGTGAGTTCGCAACTAGGCAATCGTAAATCTTCAGCAGAAACCTCTTACCTCTGACCATTACTAACCCCTCTTCTCTTAACTTTCCAGATTCTCTTTTCAGCATTCTTTGTGGACACAAATCCCCCGGATTCATCCCCTGTCTCATTCTGAAACGCTGCCTTTGAGTTCTCGAGTTACTGCAATCTGGGTAATAATAAATACTCCCGTCCAAGCCCCTTTCTGAATCTTTCTTCAGGTATTGTAGGATTTGATTCTATGGGCTTACTCACCTTTACTTCCTTCTGACAGACTTGTGTTCCAGTCGCCCTCTCTGTGTATCATATTCTCAGCTTCTCTCCTGGTATTTACAATCCGGCTGGTTAAGAGGTCAGGGGAATTTGTCTCTTTCCTGTTTTCCCCATTCCCCTTCCTGTACTTCTGCTATTCATCACTTCGCTTCTCATTTCTTCCCTCTCCAGAAGCAGTCTTCCGATACTCTACGCCACGATCGAATTGGCGTCATCAGCCTGCGAACCACACTCCAATCTTCGGATCCTGCGCTCGACCAGGGTTTTCTTCCCCAGAGGGTTTCCCTGACTGGCGCGTACCTCTCACTCTGGGTTTCCCTACCGGTTGAGAGGTTGACGCGTTGGTCGGGGAGATTCTTGAGTTCAGCATTTGCTTCCCGTTGAACATATCAGTCTGCTCAGGTAAGACCTCCAGATCTATTTAATCGGGGGTTCTTAAAGATCCATTGAACCTAGTCTAAGAATCTAGTATTCTGTAACAGTTAGCGACGCCTAAAATAAAAAAAGAAATAAGGCTACTGCAGACTGAGATTCAATGGAACAACAAATGCAACAACTTATTGCCGCCATGCAATCAATGTCCCTAGAGATGCAGGCTCTCAAACAGGATAATGCTCAATTACGACAACAGGTTACTCGTGCCTTCTCAGACTCTCCCCCAGTAAGTTTGAATACAGGCAAGTTTGACGGAGATCCACACAAACTTAAGGAGTTTCTTGATAGCTGTACTGTGCAGTTTACCTTTAAGTCCCGCTTCTTTCCCACGGACAAAGATAAGGTTGGCTTTGTGATTTCACATTTGGCCGGACCTGCTTTGGCCTGGGCTACACCTTTGGTGACCTCTAATAATGTGATCTTGGACTCTTATTCTGCTTTCACCAACAGTTTGAAATCAATGTTCAGTAGACAAGAGATCTCAGTGTCCACGCAAGAAAGACTGTTAGATCTTAGACAAGGTAACAAAGACCTACTTACCTATATCACTCTCTTCAAACAGCTTTCCTCTGAGTTAGGATGGCCAGACGATGGGTTGCTCACCTTATTCCGACGAGGGCTTTCAGACGAACTAAAGGATGAGGTAGCTAAGGTTCCGCGTCCGGCAAATCTAGCGGATATGATAACACTCATCATGCAAATCGATTACCGCTTACATGAACGTTCTTCTGAAAAGAAGAAGACTAGAGGCCGATCCCAACTCGATTATCCCTCCATAACAAATAAACCTATAGCTTCTGAGGAGCCTATGCAAATAGGAACAGTGAGAGGACCCTTATCGGCAGCAGAGAAAGAGAGAAGGAAGAGTTTGGGACTATGCATGT
Organism: Ambystoma mexicanum; assembly: GCF_040938575.1. NCBI lineage: Eukaryota > Metazoa > Chordata > Amphibia > Caudata > Ambystomatidae > Ambystoma > Ambystoma mexicanum. The sequence goes on along the minus strand of NC_090926.1, from coordinate 243,258,408 downwards.
ATTGCGGAGCCTCATCTCATAAGTTACGAGATTGTCCTTTAGTTCCTCCCCGACGCACTCCAGCTAAGGGGTCGGGAAACTTCAAAGCCCTACCGCAGGGGGAACAACGGTAGGGGTACATGTTTCTGATTCCCCAAAGAGAATCCCCGTAAATCTGGACTCAGTAGCAACCACTCACAATATGGTTATTATTTCTGTTACTCTCGTTTTTCACGCTCAGATGGTACAGAACGTACCTGCTCTGGTAGACTGCGGAGCTGCAGGGAATTTTGTTGATGATCAATGGGCCAATAAACAAGGAATTAACTGTATACCCAAAGCGATGGTCACTCCTATCCAAGGAGTTGACGGTCATCCACTAAGTTCCGGCCCTATCCGAGAACAGACAGAACCTGTTGTCTGTCAAATAGCCTCACATAAAGAGACCATAACTTTCGATCTAATCAAGGCAGCCCATTTCCCCATTATATTGGGTCTCCCCTGGTTAAGGAGACATAACCCCTTTATAAATTGGACAGCAGGTACTCTCTTCCTCGGCTCGGAATACTGTGTCAGCCATTGTTTAGCCAAGGAATCAGTTGGCATCTACATTCCGACTGAAAACTCGATCCCTTCACCAGTATCTTCAATAAAAAACTTGGAGATTGTTCTGGAATGCTATTCTAAGTATCAGTCTGTCTTCTCCAATCCCCAGTTCCCTACTCTACCGCCTCATAGAAGAGATGACTGTCACATTGAACTTCTTCCTGACAAACCCATCCCGTTTGGGAGAATGTACGTCCTTTCCCAACAAGAAAAGGTAGTCCTTAAAGAATATCTCCAAACCAATTTAAGGAACGGGCTCATTACTGAGTCAGTTTCCTCGGCCGGAGCCTCTCTCTTCTTCATCCCAAAGAAGGAGACTGATGAACTTCGACCTTGTATCGACTACAGGGGTCTTAACAAGATCACAGTGGCAGACAAATATCCTATGCCATTAATCCCTGACATCATGGAGGCAGTTTGAGGAGCTTCCTTTTATACTAAGCTGGACCTTCGCGGAGCTTACCATCTCATCCGTATTGCCCCTGGAGACGAATGGAAGACAGCATTTCGAACCCCATTTGGGCATTTTGAGTATCACGTCATGCCCTTTGGATTGGTGAACGCACCTGCCGTGTTCCAGCGTTTCATGGACCATCTATTCGCAGATATTCTATTCCATTATGTAATCATCTACTTAGACGACATCTTAGTATACTCCCACTCTCAAGAAGAACACCTGATACATGTAAAAACTGTACTCAAACGACTGCAGTCAAATCAGCTTTACTGTAAAGCATCTAAATGCGAATTTCACCAAAGACAGGTAACCTATCTCGGGTTTGTGATGTCAGCCCAAGGCATTTCTATGGATCCAAAAAAGATCTCTGCAGTGGTTGAATGGCCTATACCTTCTAACGTTAAGGAGATTCAACGTTTTTTAGGGTTTGCTAATTTTTACAGGAAATTCATCCCTAACTTTTCGGATATTATTCGGCCCCTTACTCGACTGTTAAAGAAGGGAATTCCATTTGTATGGGATAAATCCACCGAATTCGCATTTCAGACTCTTAAATCCTTGTTCACCTCTGCATCCTGTTTGATAACCCCCGACCAGAATAAACAGTTTTTTGTGGAAACTGATGCATCTCATCATGCTCTAGGCACGGTCTTACTTCAACAAACCGACCAAGGAGATGAAAGACCAGTTGCATATCTTTCTAAAACCTTCAGTGCCTTGGAACAAAACTATTCAGTGCTCGAAAAAGAATTGCTGGCTATAAAAAGGGCGTTTGAAGAGTGGAGACACTTGCTACTTGGTTCACCCTTTCCTGTAGTGGTACGTACAGACCATCAAAATCTCAGGGTCCTACAGAATGCACATACAACCAACAGTCGACAAGCACGTTGGGCGTATTTCTTCCTTCCATTCCTGATCGAATTCACCATACTTCCAGGAAAACAAAACCAGAGGGCGGATGCTCTCTCTCGTAAGGACGTTCCTGTCTCCCAATTCAGCTCTGAACAATTGTTTCCCAAAGCAAGATTCATCGCTGTCATCGCCGACTTCTTAAGTGAATTGAGGACTGCATCGGTCTCTAACCTAGACGCCTGCAAGAAGACAGCCAGTACTTATCATCTTACCCAGAACGATTCTTTTTTTTTTCACAAATCACAAGTTTTTATCCCTACTTCAGAGCTGCAGCATGAAGTATTACGAATGTGTCACGACTCTCGGCCGCTGGGCATCGAGGCGTTCAAGGCACTTTAGACCTAGTGCTAAGATATTTTTGGTGGCCAGAAGTCCGCAATGATGTACAGGATTATGTAGCAGCCTGCATCGTTTGTTCCCAATCCAAGAATCCCAGGACCCCACCTTTGGGGCTGCTCACCCAGATGCCGATTCCAGAGAAACCTTGGCAAGTGATCTCTACCGACTTTATAGTAGATCTTCCTCCCTCACACAACAAGACCACCATAATGGTCACCATAGATTATCTTACCAAGTTGGCACATTTTATTCCCTTGAACAAGCTGCCAGGGGCTGGGGAAATGTCTAAGATTTTTCTTTCGGAAATCTTCTCCAGACATGGCCTACCGGACACAGTGGTCTCCGATAGGGGCCCTCAATACACCTCCAAGTTTTGGGAAAAGGTTTGCCAAGTCTTGGGAATCAAGCGGGCTCTCAGCTCGGGGTACCACCCACAGACGAACGGACAGACGGAACGCCTTAACCAAACCTTGGAGACCTATCTACGGTGTTTCGTATCAGCAGCCCAAGACAATTGGTTGGACTTGTTGCCCTTAGCCGAATTTGCATACAACAATGCCCTTCATACAGCCCTTCATACTAGCCCTTTCCATTGTACTTATGGATTTCATCCGTCCTTTGTTCCTTCTGTCACTTTATCCCCTTCTAACTGTCCAGGAGTGGATGGCCTCATTTCCGAAATACAAGAAGGACATAAATTGGCTAAAGTCTCTTTACGAACGGCTCAAGATAGGGCCAAACGGACTTCTGATAAACATCGCCAAGACGTCCCACCATTAAGCCCAGGAGATACTGTTTGGTTGGCTTCTCGCTTTCTTCCCCGGCATTTGGTCCCTTCTAAGCTATCCCCTAGGTTCTTCGGTCCCTTCAAGATCCTATCGATGGTCGGTTCTGCGGCAGTCAAGCTCGATTTGCCCTCGTCATGGTCCCGGATCCATCCTGTTTTTCACCTCTCCCAGATTCGGTTGACAGTACCGGACCGATTTCACCGGTCAGACTGTACCCCTCCTCCTCCTATCTCTACCGATGCTGGCCCAGAATATGAAGTCGCCAGTATCTGTGACTCCCGTTATCGGAGGGGGAAACTACAGTTCTTGGTGGACTGGAAGGGGTACTCTAACGCCTGAAGCCTTTGACTCATGGCTCAATGCATTGCTGACACGACTCACTCCCCTGTGCAAACCATCATCACGCCTTGGCCCTTTTCCCAGATGGTTCACTCCTGAGTTAAAAACCACTAAACGGCATTACAAATACCTCGAACGCAATTGGCGGAAAGAGAAAACCCAAGAGAGCAAGACCACCTTGGCCCGACAATTGTATCAGTACAAGGCCGAAATCCGGAAAGCAAAAAAAGCCCACTACAACACCCGAATCCTAAACTCCAAAAACCCAAGCAAAGAACTCCACAAAATCATCTCAGAATTCATCAATCCAGCTTGTAACACAACCATCCCGACCCCGTCACAATCACTGTGTGATTCACTCTCCCTCCACTTTTACACCACGGCTATCGAAAGGACTAAAACTCTAAACACCAAATTGGCTCTCCTACAACCAACTGACACTCAGCCGCCCGCACCGGCCAGCCCCTCACCTGCGAGCTCAACGCAACCAACGTTCGAATCCTTTAGTCCATTATCACCAGAGCAATTTCTCAAACTTCTATCTGCCCGCAAACCATCTGGATCGCCACTAGACCCTTGCCCAGCTAAAACTCTTAAAGGAATTTTTGCCTCTACCTGCGCAGGGGAGCACGCAAGATCTATCATAAACGACTCCCTCTCCTCCGGTATATTTCCCGAGACATTCAAAATGGTATACGTCAAACCTCTAATAAAAAAATCTTCGCTCGACCCTAACGACGTCAAAAACTACCGCCCAATCTCAAACACCAGGTTCCTTGCCAAACTCATTGACCGAACCGTCTACTCCCAACTAAATGCCTTTGTCGAAGCCAATAACCTCCTAGACCCTGCTCAATCAGGTTTCAGATCACGTCACGGAACCGAAACCACCCTAACGTCGATCTGGGATGACCTCAAAATGACAGCAGACGCCGCAGGATGCGCAGCACTAATCCTCCTTGACCTATCCGCTGCCTTTGACACGATCAATCACTCAATCCTCCTAGACCGCCTCCACTCCCTAGGAATCCGTGGAACCGCTCTTAAATGGATAGCCTCTTTCCTCAAAGACAGGCACCAAATAACTACACTCTCCAGCTTTACCTCCCAAGCTCGACCAGTCGACACGGGAGTCCCTCAAGGAGCATGTCTATCTGCCCTGCTGTTCAATCTCTACCTGATCACCCTCCCGCCAATAATTCGCTCACACAACATCATATGTTGCAACTACGCCGACGACACCCAACTAATCTTAAAATTCCTGAACTCGAAACCCAACTCCCGACCCGACCTGGCAGCCTGCCTCCTTAACATTGACCGCTGGATGACCCAAAGCCACCTCCTGCTAAACCCCGCCAAAACAGAAATCATGGTGTGCGGCAACTCCGATCTTCTTCCGCACCCTCTTCCCTGGCCACCCGCCATGGGCAACTCACCGACACCCTCCAACACAGTGAAAAATCTTGGTTGCACCCTAGACTCCGGCCTAACACTCTCACGCCAAGTCAATAATGTCTCAAAGTCCTGCCACTACCACCTTAAAACCCTCAGGCGCATCTTTCCATACCTCTCATTTCCGAACAGAGTCTCTGCCGTCCAATCAATCGTTATATCCAGACTGGACTACGGAAACCCCCTATACCTCGGAATCCATGCCTACCAGCTGAATAAACTCCAAAGAGCACAAAACCTGGCAGCCAAAATGCTACTTGAGCTAGGTCCAAGAGACCACGTATCCCCAGCCCTCAAGACACTGCACTGGCTTCCAGTAGCCCGTAGGGTGGCTTTCAAAACCTTATGCCTCACCCATCGAGCACTGCATAAAACTGGACCTCAATATCTTCAAGAAAAACTAATACCATATCATCCCTCTCGCACCCTAAGATCAAGCTCAGCCGGCCTCCTAACTATTCCTAAGACAAACTCAATCAGGATAGGCGGAACATCATTCTCAGCCCAAGCTCCAACCCTGTGGAACTCGCTCCCACCCCACATCCGCCTAACTGAGGACTTAACGTCCTTCCGCAAACTACTGAAAACCTGGCTCTTCTCCTAAAACCAACCGGCTTCCAAACTAGCACCATCACACCGACCTATTGAGGGGAAGAGTGTCGAGGGCGGATGAGTGTCGAGGGCGGATGAGTGTCGAGGGCGGATGAGTGTCGAGGGCGGATGAGTGTCGAGAGCGGATGAGTGTTGAGAGCGGATGAGTGTTGAGAGCGGATGAGTGTTGAGAGCGGATAAGTGTTGAGGGCGGACGAGTGTTGAGGGCGGACGAGTGTTGAGGGCGGACGAGTGTTGAGGGCGAACGCGTGTTGAGGGCCCATGAGTGTTGAGGGCCCATGAGTGTTGAGGGCCCATGAGTGTTGAGGGCCCATGAGTGTGGAGGGCGGCCGGATGTGGAGAGCGGCCGGGTGTGGAGGGCGGCCGGGTGTGGAGGGTGGCCGGGTGTGGAGGGCGGCCAGGTGTGGAGGGCGGCCTGGTGTGGAGGGCGGCCGGGTGTAGTGAGTGAAGACATGTGTGGAGAGAAGACGTGTGTGGAGAGAAGACGTGTGGAGAGAAGACGTGTGTGGAGAGAAGACGTGTGTGGCGAGAGGACGTGTTGTGGCGAGAGGACGCGTTGTGACAAGAGGACGTGTGTAGCGAGAAGACATGTGTGGCGAGAGGACGGGGGTGGCGGGAGGACGTGGGTGGCGAGAGGACGTGGGTGGCGAGAGGACGTGGGTGGCAAAAGGACATGTGGTGGCAAAAGGACGTGTTGTGGCGAGAGGACGTGTTGTGGCGAGAGGACGTGTGTGGCGTGAGGACGTGTGTGGCGAAACGACATGTGTAGCGAGAGGACGTGTGTGGCGAGAAGACGGGTGGAGGGCCGACGAATGTGCAGAACGGACGAATCGCTTAACTGCATGAAGTCCATATTATACCTAGAATGCATGGATCCTTTAAAAGATCATACCTCATATCACACCCACGCTTACTCTCTCCTTACACCACCACCCAACTAGAACACAGAGATACTATGACACCATTCGGTATAACTGTTCTCATATCAACATCTGACGCCGCTCACTCCACATCACTCTATGTAATCACTGCTGGTCTCGCACCCCCAGCCAGGCGTTCTCCTCAGGCCTTACGCTGCCACTCTCGGTCTGGATAATTCCTGCCAGATTCGAACACATACTCCTGACCTCTCAGCCACCACACCTACCGCTATGAAGCAGCTTCCACAGGAAATTTTGCACCAGCTGCACACATACCAGATGCGCACTCGCACCTATTGGACCCTCTCTCCTCCCTCTACTGACTAGAACTTCGGTTCACAAGGGCGTTCAACCTACCAGCGCCTTCAGACCATACCAATGGTATATAAGGCGCTATATAAGTGCAAAATAACATAACATAACATAACAGAAAGAACTTGGGAGCCTGCCTCAGGAGTTCATGCTCCACGTCTGGTCCAACGTTTCTTTAGGTTACATCCTGGGAAGCCAGGGTCGCCCCCCAGGAGAAGGGGGCATACTGTTACACTCACAAAGCGCTGGTCCCTTTGGTCTAGAAGCCGGCTCTGTGGCTCCATTCGGAATGGTACCTTCAAGATGGTGGATCGCAGTACGAACGGTTCCGCTATCACCGTTCCAGTCCTCTAACGTTCGCCAGAGGTACGGCGTACCGCTCACGTGACTCTTCATAGGACACGGAGACTTCCAGCTCTTCGCGTCGCTACTGTACTAGCGGATGCTCCGTGAGTTCGCAACTAGGCAATCTCAAATCTTCAGCAGAAACCTCTTACCTCTGACCATTACTAACCCCTCTTCTCTTAACTTTCCAGATTCTCTTTTCAGCATTCTTTGTGGACACAAATCCCCCGGATTCATCCTGCGTCTCATTCTGAAACGCTGCCTTTGAGTTCTCGAGTTACTGCATTCTGGTTAATAATAAATACTCCCGTCCAAGCCCCTTTCTGAATCTTTCTTCAGGTATTGTAGGATTTGATTCTATGGGCTTACTCACCTTTACTTCCTTCTGGCAGACTTGTGTTCCAGTCGCCCTCTCTGTGTCTCATATTCTCAGCTTCTCTCCTGGTTTTTACAATCCGGCTGGTTAAGAGGTCAGGGGAATTTGTCTCTTTCCTGTTTTCCCCATTCCCCTTCCTGTACTTCTGCTATTCATCACTTCGCTTCTCATTTCTTCCCTCTCCAGAAGCAGTCTTCCGATACTCTACGCCACGATCGAATTGGCGTCATCAGCCTGCGAACCACACTCCAATCTTCGGATCCTGCGCTCGACCAGGGTTTTCTTCCCCAGAGGGTTTCCCTGACTGGCGCGTACCTCTCACTCTGGGTTTCCCTACCGGTTGAGAGGTTGACGCGTTGGTCGGGGAGATTCTTGAGTTCAGCATTTGCTTCCCGTTGAACATATCAGTCTGCTCAGGTAAGACCTCCAGACCTATTTAATCGGGGGTTCTTAAAGATCCATTGAACCTAGTCTAAGAATCTAGTATTCTGTAACACAAAGTCCCACCTGGTGCCGTCGCAGGTGGCCCTGTTTCTGGGAGCGAAGCTCGATACAGTGAGGCGCCTGGTGGCACCGTCGGAAGAACGGACGAAGACCATTCTAGGCAAAGTGCAGCGTCTGCTAGCCACGGACGTGGCCAGGGTGAGGTCCATCAAGTCCCTTCTGGGGATGATGTCCTCTTGCATCTACCTGGTGCGCCTCTGCAGACTACGGATGCGCCCTCTTCAAGAATTTCTCAACGCCCGTTGGATGCAGGCGACGGGCACCTTTCGAAGACAGGGTCCCCCACAACGAGGTGTTCCGGCGGGCGATTCTGTGGTGGGGCGTTCGAGCGGACCTCACGGCGGGCAAGGACTTTCAGACGCCGGCGTACCAGGAGACGGTGACGACAGACGCCTCCCTGGAAGGCTGGGGCGCCCACACCGGAGATCTCCACGCAAGAGGCCTCTGGCTCCCGGAGGAGAGGCTCCTGCACTTCAACGTCCTGGAACTCCGAGCCGTGTTCTGGGCTCTCAAATCGTTCCTCCTGTCGCTCAAGGGCAAGGTGGTGCGGATCTTCACGGACAACACCACGACAATGTTTTACATACGGAAGCAGGGAGGCACCAGATCCCCAGCCCTATCCAAGGAGGCACAGGATCTGTGGCACTGGGCGGTCGCCCAGGGGATGTTCCTGGTTCCCTTCCACCTGGCAGGAGAAAGAAACACCATCGCCGACTCGCTCAGCAGGGAGCTGTGCACGTGTCACGAGTGGGAACTGCGCCAGGATCAGGTGGATCAACTCTTCCGACGATGGGGCAAACCTCAAATCGACCTGTTCGCAACAGCGACGAACTCGAAGTGCAAGAGGTTCGCCAGCAGGTTTCCCCAGCCGAGAAGCATGGGCGATGCGTTCTCGTTCCCCTGGGATGGCCTATACCTGTATGCATTCCCTCCGTTGCCATTGCTGCTTCGACTCATCAACCAGCTCAAGAGGTCCCGGTGCAGGATGATCCTCGTCGCACCGGCGTGGCCGAGGCAGATCTGGTTCCTGGACCTTCTGGACTTGTCAACGTCCCCTCCCATCAAGCTGTCGGCGGACGCGGACCTTCTCTCCAGAGAAGGAGGTGCCATCTTCCACCACGACCCGTCGTCGCTGAACCTGCAGGCTTGGCTCCTGCAGCGCTAGAGTTTGGAGGCTACGATATACCCGCCGATTGCAGAGAGGTTCTTGCAAAGGCCAGGGCGTCCTCAACTCTCAAATGCTACGGTCATAAGTGGAAGAGGTTCTCTATCTGGTGCCGAGCACAGAAGATCAACCCCCTACGGATTACGGCCCCTCAAGTGCTGCCGTACCTGCTATCGCTGGCAAAGGCTGGGCTAGCCCATGCCTCCATTAAGATTCATCTGGCGGCGATCTCCAGATATACCAGAACCACAGGACGGATTTCCCTGTGGTCCCATCGACTGGTAAAAGAGTTTATTAAAGGACTGTTCCGGTCGTTACCGCCGGTGAAGGCCCCGGCCCCGGCGTGGGAACTTAACGTGGTGCTGACCAGGCTCATGGGGCCCCCATTCGAGCCGATGCACTCCGCATCGATGAAGTTTGTGTCGTGGAAGACTGCATTCCTGGTGGCCATTACCTCTGCACGACGAGTGGGAGAGATCCAGGCCCTATCCTGCAAAGCACTGTACTTGACTTTCCATGCCTCGAAGGTGGTGCTTAGGACGCACCCTTCCTTTATGCCCAAGGTGCCGTCGGACTTCCATCTTAACGAGCCCCTGTTGTTACCTGTTTTCTTACCGTCTCCTTCGTCGCCGGCCGAGAGCGAGAGGACTTTGCACTCGCTGGATGTGGCTAGAGCGCTGAAGTTCTACGTGGACCGCACAAAGAGTTTTCGGAGGACATCACAGCTATTCGTGAACTTTGGACCTGTGAATCAAGGGAAGGCTCTCTCGAAGTCTTCTATTTCCAGATGGCTCTCCGGCTGCATCATGCACTGCCACCGGTTGGCTAACTGACCGCTGCCAGGACGTCCGAGAGCCCATTCGACCAGAGCGATCGCTGCTACTACGGCGTTCTTATCTGGTGTGCCCCTGCTGGACATCTGCAGGGCTGCTACGTGGAGGTCGAGGCACACCTTCACAAGATTCTACTGCGTCGATCGGGATTCCAGGGAGGAGTCCAGGGTCGGCCAAGCAGTGCTGCGCAACCTGTTTGCTTAAGGTGAGCCTGGTGAGGAGGTAAGAGATGCTTAATGTTGAGTTTTTTGTATTGCTTAATGTTGAGCCTTTTGCCACCTCCCGTGGTTGTGCATGTGCGTACTGCTATGTATTCTTATATTCATGAGCATGTGAATCCATGCCAGACCCCATGCTGGAGAAGGAACAAGTTACTTACCTGTAACTGTTGTTCTCCAGCATGGGTCTGGCATGGATTCACATGCGAACCCTCCCGCCTACCCCTCTGCGGCTCTTCACTTGGTCATACTGCCACTTCACGTGCTACCAAATCTGAAGATGGCTGCCAGAGGCGGGGCTTAGGGAGAGGGCAGTTATTGGCTGTGGTCAGTATGACGCAGAGATCAGTGATTGGTTACTACTACGAAAGACAGATCAGAAACAAAACTGATACTGATTTTTCTTTACCGAGGATTCCCAGCCTGACGACGGGGAATATTCATGAGCATGTGAATCCATGCCAGACCCATGCTGGAGAACAACAGTTACAGGTAAGTAACTTGTTCCTCAGTTTACATATGTACAGTTGCTGTCAACTCAAGTAGGGAAAAGTATTCTCAAGGCTGGCTACGTAGTGAAGTAGATTGCGGACATGCGCCAATGTATTTACATAGGAATCTATATAACCTGGATGTCCCACAAACGCACTTTAGCAGGCCTGAAAATCCATGAACAAGAAAAAGGCTTTCAAATGAGTGGCGCAGTTGGAAATTACTGATGGCATGGCAAGTTTTGGAGACGATGGGGTTGGTTCAGAACCAGGGGAAAAGACCACAGTGTAACTGATGCCTGTCAAGAAAGCTACAACGAATGTGAGAAAAGAACACTCTCTTGTTTGAAGCAGTATGAAAAAACAGTAAAGGGTTCTACAGGTCATCATTTAAAGGGATTAAATAATACAAATGGCTCAAAAAGAGTGGTCTTCAAGTCACATGGGTGAAATTAGAATAACTTGGGTCGGGCTGTACAGAAACTAAAAGACAAAGTGAAGCTATACTCCCTTTATTTCCCAGGCAAAGTCCAAAGCTACAAAGCCAAGTTCAAAACCGAATTGTCTGACAAAATGAAGGAGTGTTGACAGAGAGTGGATTAATTGGAAGGGAGGCATGATCACACCGAGCTTTCATGCACCTGGGATGGTAGCCAGTGTGCTGCTAGCTTGCGGAATATTCCAGAAGGGTACAAGGGTTCCAAGCTAATCATAGTGGGCCGTATAATGAAGAGCCCTATAGTATGAAGACCCAATGAATCGTTGTGTATTTAGTGATGACAATAGAGACCAGTTCTTGGAGGTGAGGTCTGATGCCCACCTGACTTAAATACCCAATCATAACTAGTGGCTATATAGAACGTATACTTAGATGTTCACAGAGAGCCAACCACGGGTGCCCATAGGTTTTGTAGTTTTCCACGTAATATGACATCAGCAGTGACACATTTTTGTTATAAAATAATTTTTTTTTTGTTAAATGCTTTGAGATCGAGTGTTGCGGCGTCGGATGATGCCTGCTGTACTCGCTGTTTTAGACAATTGATATTAAAACAGAATCGCACTTTGCCAACTTCCTGAGTCATTTTGATTATTGATGTTTGAGTAACATCTGCATCCCCATCTGCCTCTGAGTATTGCTACCTCATCTTAAAGGGCTCTTAGGAGTAAGAGTTCACAAGGACCCATGCATAGCCTGCCCTGATCAACATACGTGCTTATCTCACAGTCTGCCTCAGTTTAGCTTAGCAACAGCTGGCTCTGAGCACTAGATCAGAGCATCCTTCTGGCCCCACCATACGCCTTCAATTCCCAACACCCATGCAATCCACATTCAAGAACCCATGCGACCATGATGCCTCCTCTGCAACAGAGTGTAACACACATTGAGTGCCCTTGTGCGTCTTGCTCGCACAGTTCGCCTCCTCCCGCCCCAATGCCCCATCCTTAGACGAGAACCCCAATAGACGCTGTCTGCATCCAGCTGCCATACATTGCAAACAGCCTTTTCGCCAGATGTGAGTTACTGCCCTACACCTCTGCGCAGCAATCAATCACAGTTATAAAACAGAAAGCGCACGCTGTAATTATAAATGGAATGAAAAATCCTGTCTGTGAGCACCTGTTAGTGTGGGCGGGCATCCTGTTCGGATGTCTAAGCTAGCTTTATAAACCCTCACCATCAAACTTTGTGTTCAAAGTGCCTAACCGTGTTTTTAAAGCATTTTTCTGAGAGTTAGTCTACTGGTGTGATATAAATGTGTTAACCAGGTCTGTCTTGAGCCCCTCTATTTATAAGCACTATTTGGTTCGTTTTGGCTTGTATATAAAGCCCAGACTATTGGCATTGCCATTGCTTGTTTTAAGGGGCAGGCAGTGCAGTGCCTGCCTAGTTATTTGAACGAGGGCTAGGGGGCCGAGGAGAAAGGGAGAGCGTCAGTACACTTGTGGAAGGATGTCAAATGCACTTATTTTGCTGAAACTGTTCTGGTTGTTGACGTTTTTGCCCCTTGTACCGACAATTCGTTTTGTTTTAAATTCGTGCCCCAGTTTTGGATTAGATGTCAAATGAGTATGGCATTATACAAAGAAAGAGTGATTCCAGACCTATCTGGAAAATGTGCACTGAAGATTAATACTGCCCTCTTGTGGCAATTAGGGGAAAGTTCTAGTTCGATATTAAAATGTTTTCTGCACAGTGGCAGATTGCAGCACAGGGAACATACAAGAAAAGGTCTGGGGCAGCGCACACTTACCTCAAAAACAAAAGCAGTGCAACCCTTTTGAAATCTGCACCTTGGGAGTTGTGTGGAATCAGACAACCTCCCTCCAACCACCCAGCCTCTAGTTGACACCTATTTGAATCGGTGGGGTGTTTTCTCCTTCCCATGTTTTGCTAACACGCTCACTTATTGTACACCCTCCTCCCCGCCTCTGTGAACACCTCCCCATGCAGGTGGCATGTTTCCTGCCTCTCTACACGTGTTACCTCACTAGTGGTTTACCCGTCGTGCTCTATACTCCCCTTGAGCCCTCACGCCGAGCTATATGTGCATGAAGCAGCTTCAAGAAGGGACAACCCTCAGTGTGTAGATGCATTTGTTTGTATTCATTTGAAGAAAAGGGATATCGATTTCGATCAGACATGACTTACAATAACATATTCGCAGGTGGTGGAGGCATTCCCATGATGGGTGCCTTTACAATAGCACAAAGATGAGAACAAGAGTTGAGCCAGTTTATGATGCTCTACAAATATTAGGACATACACCAGCGACAAAACAATACAAACAGAAACAAAATGTATATAAGAAAACCAGTGACATACAAAGGTGACATTAACATAAGGGGGCAAGCGCTTCAAGATAAAGAGGAACACTGTATAAATATACAAAATGGCATTATAAAGCGTCACTGGAGGCAGTGGAGAGGTCAGGTGGGGAGGGTGGGGGAGAGAGAAGTGGAAGCTCCCTCTTTAGCAAGTAAGTGAAGTTTAAGCTGAGCTTTGAAGACATTTACAGTGGGGCTGGCTTTGATTGTGAAGGATATGATATGATATGATATGATATGGTATTTGTAACGCGCCTATACACAGGTGTTTCAAGGCGCGACGAGGCAGGGAGGGGAGGAACAAGGGGAGACAAAACAAACGATCCTACTAGGCCAGGTGTCATTCAGATTGCGCAAGTGCAGGGGTGGGGGAGGGGGAAAAGTGCAAGGGGAAGGGGAGGGGGGGAAGTGCAGTAAAGGTAAGTGGCATAAAGTAATAAATAAAAAAGGGCAAGCTAGTGGCAAGTGCAAGGTAAGTGCAGAACAAGTGCTGGGGAAGGGGGGGGGGGCTGTAGGGATACAGAGACAGTCCCGTAGTGCAGAGGGGTTCCAGGGGATCAGTGACTGGGCCCAGGACCGAAGGCAGTTTAGAGTGGTCCAGTTGGAGGATCAGTGCAGTTTAGTGAAGAATTAATTAGCTGTTCAGCAGGGGAGAGGGAGAGAGAAAGCAGAAGCAAAGAGGAAGGTTTTGAGGTGCTTCCGGAACCGGAGGTGGTTCTCCTCAAGTTTCAGTGAGGCAGGAAGGCTGTTCCAGAGGGAGGCCCCTGCCGCGGAGAGAGATCTACCCCCAGCTCGTTGCTTCGAGAAGCGGCTGACCATGAGGGAGTTGGAGGCGGATGAGCGAAGGGCTCGGGGAGGAAGATATTTGGGAAGAGAGAGTTGAAGGTATTTAGGACCCAGGCCCCAGAAGGCCTTGTGGACAATGCAGAGGGTTTTGAACTTTATCCTCGCAGCCAGTGGGCACCAGTGAAGCGAGGCAAGTAGGAGGAGAAAGAGCGGAAGAAAGAGGAGGCAGAGGGAGGCTGTGGGACATTGATGTTGGGTGCATAGGAGGATCAAGGGGAACGGGATGGTGAGTAAACTGATATACAATCTGACAGGTACAGAGGAACAAGACAATTGACAGCTTTGTAGAGCAGGAGCAGGAACGTGAAAAGAGAGCAATTGTGCATGGAGAGTCAACCATTGGCTAGCAGAAGTGGGGGAGGCTCTCAGTAGGTTGTAGAGAGTGCAGGTCGAAACATTGAGGACTTTGTCTAGAAGCAGTAGAGACAGAGGCCAAGGAGTAGGCTTGCGCAGTAATCAAGTTTACAGAGCATGAGGGCGGAGATTAGAGGCGTGGAGATTAGAGTATTCGTAGAGTGGTTAGTAAGAAAAGGACACATTTTCTGGATTAATAAAAGCAGCAGAGACAGGGGTAGTGATGCATTGCTAATGGATTTATAACCTCAGAAAACAACTGAGGTGAAAACCTGGTCACTCAAATCGGGACAAGGTCCCTTCCCGCTCAATTACATTGATTAAACAAAAAAACTCAACAGATTGAAAAAGTCCAGATGGATCAATGCACAATGTATTTGAATTTCACAACAAGTGTAATAATTTCACAAACAATGTATAATCACATCATTGAAAATAAAGATAAGTATATCAGATACAATGAATTACATCATTAATTAGTGTCAACAGATGTTTAAGCACATTAGTGAATGTGCTAAAAAGTAGGATCAAAATGAAATCTTATTTAATAAATGAATTCACAAAACGGAAAACAACTCCTGAATTAAACTCCTAAATTAGACAGAGTTGGTCTCTGTAATTAGCATCAAAAGGCATGCAGTATTCCCATACAATCACATTGATACACTACAAGTTTCGGGGGTATCTACCCCTTCTTCAGGTGTGAATGTTGATTGCGATTCTTCAATTTCTACAAAAATTACAATAGAGATATAATGACACTATTCTGGTAAACATGGTCCAAATGAACAACTATTTGTCATCAATGGCAACAGAAGAAAGTAATTAGTAGGACTAACCTTTCAAAGAGATTGATCTTTGGCCTCAGCACTCAAAACAGGCAAAAAAGAGTTCTGCCAGACTAATAAATCTTCAATATTAGCCCCAATTGTGTGTGCCCTGAATGCCAACCACTATTCCTATTCTCCAGCATAGGTAGACGAGATTAAACCGGATCTATATGAGTAGGAGCAGAAACAAAACAACGGCCCACCATGAGCAAATATTCTTGATAAGCCCTTAAGTAAAAGTGCACTGCGGGCCCGAAGGACCCGTCTACCAGTAAGCTGTGCCTACCTGTCTGCCAAACGTCTGGAATGCGATGCGGGAACGGACGAACGGCTGCTGTAACAGCCTCCCGTCCCGCATTGCATTTAAATCTACTCCAAAAATGAGTCACATGATCGTGAAATGATCATGTGATCACAAAGTCCCTCATGACACCTCAATATCGTATGTGTAGTCACATCTCAAATGATGCGTAAGTAAAACTGATGACCGCGGGTTACCTAATGTGAATCACCCGAAGGTGTTAATAAACTGGTGGGTAAATGCTCGCCAAATTACAAGTTTTGTGTTAAAGAAGCGCGATGGAATCATCACGTGAAAGACACTCACAAGTGTCACGGCGCTGTCACAGCCACTCAAATGAATGGACATTGCTGATACATTGCTGCCATCCAAGGTTGCTAACAAAGAGGACCCCAAGATTGCGAGCCATGCGCAAAGGAGCAGGGAGGTCAGGTGGGAAGGAGATAGGAGCGGAGGGTAGGGATAGCATTGGAAAAATGACTTCATAATGGATTGAGGAGGTAACAGAAAGAAGTGAGTAAAAGCAAGTGTGCAAAGGAGAAGGAGGCATAGAAGATGAAGAAAATGTATATACACTCAGTGCTCAATATTGTTCCAAGTTTGAAGCTATGAGAATATATCAACATTATACCCAGATGCTCGGCATGAAAAGCCTCAAATCTTACTATACATTTTGGACTGCATAAAAATGGCCTAGAAATGGTTGCATAACCTAAAAAAGCAGTGAATGCATTTAAACATACCCCATATGTAGCTGAAATGATAAAACACTATAATCTTATTCGACCTAGTATCCCAGTCTTTCATTCACGTGTCTCAGCCACCTCTTCTCCCTCTCTCATCTCTGACACCCACTCCCTCCTTTCCTGTCACTCTCTGGCCGGCCTCTCTTGGCCCACTTCCTGCTCCCACCCGTGAGGATAAAAACCTCAGGGTCATCTTTGACTCCACACTCTCCTTCTCTCCCCACATGTCTGACGTCTCTAAGAGTCACACTACCAGCTGCACCTCCTCAGAGGTATTCTTCCTTTCCTCTCCTTCCCCCAGAAGCTCACTGTCTCCATAGCTCTGGTTCTTTCTAGGCTGAACTATTGCAACAGCCTCTTTCTAAATCTGCCTGCCTCTACTCTCTCCCCTCTGCAACCTATCCAGAACAGGACTGCGAGACTTGTCCTTGGCCTCAAGCCCAGGGATTGTATCTCTCCATGACTGAAATATCTGCACTGGCTTCCAGTGGCTGCAAGGATTAAGTTCAAAACCCTCTGCATCGTCCACAAGGCCTTCTGGGGCCTGGGGCCTCAATACCTTCAACTCTCTCTTCCTAAATATCTTCCTTCTCGAGCTCTTCACTCATCCGCCTCCAACTCCCTCAGGGTCAGTCGCTTCTCCAAGCAACGAGTTGGTGGTAGATCTTTCGCTTCGGCTAGGGTCTCCCTCTGGAACAGCCTCCCTGCCTCACTGAAACTTGAAGAGAACCATCTCCGGTTCCGGAAGCACCTCAAAAACCTTCTCTTTGCTTCTGCTTTTTCTCCTCCTCTCCCTTGATGAATCCCTGGACTAGTTACCTGGCCACCCTCTGTTCTCAGGCCCAGGTCCCCTCCAATGCCAGTCGTACACCTGCATTGCCTTCCTGGCAACCCCCGCACTCGTGACTCTCTCTGTATCCCTACAGTTCCACTACCAGCGCTTGGCACCGGATGTCTATGCTTACCCTTGCACTTGCCAGCAGCTGGCTGTACTTTACTCATTGTTATTATTCTTATCCCATGTACTGCACTCCCCCCCCCTCCCTTGCACTTTCCCCTTCCCATGCAATTGCGCGATCTGAATGACACCTGGCCTAGTAGGATTGCTGTCTGTCTTCCCTCTGTTCTCCCTCCCTTGCTTCGTCGCGCCTTGAAACACTTGTGTATAGGCGCGTTATAAATGCCATATCATATCATACATATTTTCTGTGTTCAGCATGTGATGTCCCTTTTCTAGGTCTATTATATTCAAGTTATTAAATTGTCACCGTTTGTGTTCCATAATATCTGGTTACCCTAACGTGTGCATGCAAACGGTAAAAAGGGCTCCATTACAAAGGGGTTCTTGTAATTGTGGGGTGAAATCAGACATGTGCAGTTCACAAATACAGTGCAGCCATAGCACACATCATGCAGCAACATCACATCTTCACAGCACGCACCACAAACAGTAGATTGGCCAGAATCTGCAGACACATGGCACACAGGCACTTGAAGGGCAGACATGGAGCACAGCCAGGTATCTGGTGCACAGACGGATGATCTCTGTAGCTTAGAGGTAGACGGTAAACAGGCCGATGCAGCACAATATTGCACACCTTCTCTGGACTGGCAAACAGTGTGACGAATCAACTTCCGGGGCACGAGTGTTCCAGGGGTGAATATCGGTTTCTAAACCATCAATCAACCCCACACCTCTAGTACACTAGAAAGGATCCGAAAAGATTGGAATACAAGTAAGTTATAAGACCTCCTTGTCCAATTTTGGTAACATGGACGGAACGGCAGGCTTATCTTTGCAAGGTCGTGGATCGGTGGTTAATTGCAACACAGCAGAAAAAACAATTATTACCCAATGGTAAAAGGAACTGTCCATTCAAGGTTGCATAAATATATCTACTTTATTATTACTACAACAGACAGTTCTAGCACACTACAATTACAATCCCAACTGAAAAGGAACTCAGAGGACAGACAGTTTCATGAAGAAAAGGGATGCCCTCTGGATACTGACAAGAGAGTAGTTGGTAAAGTAATCAGTCTTATAGTTCAAGATTATTTGGTTTCAGCACCAAAGAGGCAAAGGGTAGTAACTGTCTCTAGGGCCCTCCGGAGAAGGATCAGGGGGGCAGAACCACAATGTACCTGGAGCTGAAGAAGTTCTTGGTGTTCGACAGTGTCGAGGAGGTTCCAGGGTGCTTCGCAGTACATGAGACAGAGTTATTGGTGGGAGACAGCTGCGGGTACTAGGCGGCAGGCAGTTCAGCAAGCGAGGCTGGACGGATGTCTGCAGATTGTCTGGTGCGGCGGCGCAGGGTCAATAATCTTTGTCTCTGTGCTGCTTGGCAGATCTGGAATGCTGGTGGAGGCATCTCGGACGGCTCTGGTGACTGCAGCATGACAACAGTCAGCAGTGCAGCCGGATGCGGTTCGAGAACTCGACTGTCTCAAAATTGTCCTTAAAAAGATGGACGCTGGATGATGCTTGAGTGGCACTCCTCTTAGCTTCTTTGCAGGCTCATGTGTCAGGAATTGGAGGCTGTGGAAGCGCTGGAAGCTTTGATCACGCTCCAGTCCTCACCCAAGATGGCCGCCGATCGATCACTCTCCAGTCCTCACCCAAGATGGCCGCCGATCTCACCCAAGATGGCCGCCGACCCTTTATAGGCTGACTCCTCCCACAAACCGACGCGTTGTATCTGTTTACCAGCGCTCGGTTCGTGTGGAGATTCTCTCGTGAAATTCATCCGTTCCGGCTTCCTATTTTCGCCTTCTGTGTGATTCCCTTCTGTATTCCTCAGCCCAAATTCTACTGCACTATACGCGGTATCGGCTTGCTTTGGGCCGTGCCGTGCTTACTTACTCTTGCCTTTATTCTTTGAGCACTTTTGGTCTTTTCAATTCTTGTAGGTACCGGGGGTATATTGCTACCGGTGCCGTCACTCTGTTTTTGCGAGCTAGCCTTGCTCACTGGGACCTTAAGGAGCATTTCTAAACTGGTGAGTGGGTTTCTTTCTATACTTCTTCCTTCTTCCTAATGGTTCGTCTTCGCGGTCTGCTTTGTATGGGTTCTTTCATTCTTTACCTACTTATCCTTTCTAATACTTTTCTCTGTCATTCTGTTTAGTCTTAACCACTGGTTCTAGTAGCTTCTTATATATCTCCTGTTCTATTATTCCACTTCTCCTGGATACACTGAGCATTCATCAGCGGAGGAGTTTGTTCTCAAGTCTATCGGACTTCCTTGCCTGCTGCAAATGGAACTTTCATAATTGGAAGAGAGGAGTTCTAATTGCCACCCAGCAGAACCCAATTGGGAACAGGGTTTTTTCTGCCTTAGTGCTTTTTCCCTGAATCTAGGACTGGCCCCCTGGGGATCCCCGCGGTCAGGAATTATCTCTGCCAAGGTGGCCTCCGGAGGGGACAGACCCTATCTGTACGATAAAAAGGCCCGAGCACCAAAGGACAAGACTCCCACAAGGAAGAGGGATCAGAAGAGATCAGAGGCTACTCTTACAGAACCCATTCCGGAAGAAACAGGTGAGGAGTTGGGGGAGGAAGCTTCGGTATCTGACAGAATACAACGCCCAAGATCCTTCATGGCGTCGCTCGAGCAGTATCAGGAGTTGGTGGCTGCTCTGCAGAACCTTACTATGGAGGTGCAGGCCCTGCGAACAGAGAACGTAGCCCTCCGACAGCAAGTGGTGCTACATCGGGATGATCGCGGGGACCTGCCTACGATGCCCTTTTCCTTTGGCAAATACAACGGACATCCAGGAGATCTGAAGGAATTCCTTGACGCTTGCAGGGTGTATTTCGCCTTCCGACCTCACGCCTTTGAGACAGCCAGATCAAAGGTTGGGTTCATTATAGCCAATCTTACCGGAAATGCTCTTTCATGGGCTACACCCATTGTCACCCGAAACGATCCCCTTCTGAGTGATTATGACCGTTTTACGGAACTTTTCAGTGAAAGGTTTGATAGGCCAGAAATATTCTATTCATCCTTGGAAGCAATCCTAGACATCAAACAAGGAAATACAGACGTCCAAACCTATTTAACTCGCTTCCAGAGGCTAGCAGCCAAGGCAGATTGGCCTGATTCCGCCCAGCAAACCATCTACAGAAGAGGTCTCCAGGACGAGATCAAAGATGAACTAGCCAGAGTAGCCCGTCCTGCATCTTTTCAGGAGCTAGTGACATTGTCCCTTCAGATTGAATCTCGTCTGCAAGAAAGAAGATCTGAGAGAAGAAGAAACCGAAGCTTCTCACAACCTAACCCTACTCCTCCACCTAGAGCCAACCCTGCTATAGATGAGCCTATGCAGATTGGAGCTGCCCGTGGTCCTCTGACGCCAGAAGAAAGAAGAAGGAGGAGAGAGGCAGGTCTATGCATGTACTGTGGCTCTTCGACACATTTGTTGAGAGAATGCACTGAAGTCCCTCCTCGTCGACAGGGAAACTTCCGCCCCCGATCTTTAGCAAGGGAAGTCTCGGGGGAGGTAACAAGCACCCTTGCAGCTACACAAGAGCAGTGAATACCCCCGAAGATAACAGTTTAATGGTGTTCAGAGTGGACCTATGGTTAACAGAAGAAGCTCCCACAGAGGTGTTCGCCATGTTGGATTGTGGAGCAGCGGGAAACTTCATCGACTCCAAGTGGGCTACAGAGCACTTGGTACCCGCCAAAACCAAGATCACCCCGATTCCGGTAGAAGGGGTTGATGGTAGACCCTTGTCTTCCGGACCCATCACATTGGAAACTGTTCCATTAAGGGTGAGGTTAGGTCAACATGAAGAGTTCCTGGTGTTTGATCAGATCCGAGCTGCTCATTTTCCATTGGTATTACGGATTCCTTGGTTAAGAAGACACAACCCTCACATAGATTGGACTGCAAACCGAGTTTCTTTCAATTCTAAGTTCTGTGAAAAACACTGTATGACCTTGTGTAACGCTCCCCACACCATAGACCGCAGGAGAAGTATCCAGAAGCCAGTCACAGTGGCCTCAGTACCCTTACATTACCAGGACTTTTCAGAGGTATTCATGGACATAATTCCTAGACAACTACCACCCCATAGAACAGAGGATTGCTGTATCGATCTAATACCGGAAGCAGTAGTACCGTTCGGAAGAATGTACCCTTTGTCACTACCGGAAAGGAAGGCGTTAAGAGAGTATCTAGATGCAAATTTGCAGAACGGACTCATTCAAGAATCCAAATCTTCATGTGGGGCCTCCCTTTTCTTCATTCCAAAAAAGGACTCGACAGAACTTCGTCCTTGTATAGACTACAGGGGTCTCAACAAGGTCACTGTCCGGGATAGATATCCCATGCCCTTGATTCGGGACGTCTTGGAGGCTGTACAAGGGGCTGAGTACTTCACGAAGCTTGACCTGAGAGGCGCCTATCACCTCTTGCGAATCAGACAAGGAGACGAGTGGAAGACGGCTTTTCGCACCCCATTCGGGCTCTATGAATATTGTGTGATGCCCTTTGGCCTAGTAAACGCACCAGCCGTCTTCCAAAGGTACATGGACAAGGTTTTCGCTGACATGCTGTTTGTGTCGGTAGTGGTGTACCTGGACGACATCCTGATCTACTCCAAGTCCTTGTCTGAGCACAGATCATTGGTCCGACTAGTTTTACAACGTTTGCAGTCTCACTATCTGCTAGTAAAACCAGAGAAGTGTTCATTTGAATCCAAGAGGGTGTCCTACTTGGGTTTCGTATTGTCCAAGGAAGGCGTTGAAATGGATGCTAATAAGGTAAAGGCCATAAGAAACTGGAAAGATCCTACCAACATCAAGGAACTGCAAGGGTTTCTAGGCTTGGCAAATTTTTATAGGAGGTTCATTCCCAATTATTCCAAAAAAGTACTCCCTCTGACCTCCTTGTTGAAGAAGGGTGTTAGATTTGCTTTTGACGGCGAACCTCGAAAAGCATTCGACTTTTTAAAGGATTGCTTTTCTACAGCACCCATCTTGGTTCAACCAGATCAGACTAAGCCCTTTATTCTGGAAACTGATGCTTCTACGGGGGCAGTAGGGGCAGTATTACTTCAAGAGGCAGAAGACAGCTATGAACATCCGATCGCATACTATTCCAAGACTTTAACTAGTAGTGAGCGAAACTACTCGGTTATCGAAAAGGAACTTTTGGCAATAAAGCTGGCCTGCCAAGAATGGAGACACCTCCTGCAAGGAGCCACACATCCTTTCACTATTCGAACTGACCACCGCAACCTACGGGTCTTACAACAATTGGAATGTTCCAACGCCAGACATGCCAGATGGGCGTATTTTTTCCTACAATACGACTTCATGATGACTTACATACCAGGCACAGAAAACAAGAAGGCAGACGCCTTATCTAGAAGCCTAGGAGATCCATCCGGATCCTATATAGGACATGAACTGGTTTTACCACATCTCACTGTGTTGGCTTCTACGGTTTCGTTTCTTCAAGATCTAATCCCTCATTATCAGACGTGTGCGGAATTTCCGCTATCTACTAAACAGGAAAAGGACGGGTTGTTTTATCATGAAGGAGCCCTCTATATCCCCACAAAGAAGCTGCAAGAACAGATACTTTCTTGGTGTCATGACACCCCCCTGACAGGGCATTCTGGTATTAGGAAGACTTTTGATTTGGTCCGGAGAGGATTCTGGTGGCCTACCCTACGAAGGGATGTAGGTCAGTATGTCTCTACCTGTTCAATATGTGCTTCCAACAAACATCAAACAGGAAAACCTCTGGGGTTATTACACCAACACTCCTTACCGGATCGCCCATGGGAACACTTATCCACTGACTTTATTGTGGATCTGCCTCCTTCATACGGAATGACCACGATCATGGTGACGGTTGATTCCTTTAGCAAGCTGGCACATTTCTCCGCCTTCAAGCAAGTGCCTTCGGCCTCAGAGATGGCTGCAACATTTCTCCAAGACATAGTCCGTCTACATGGTCTACCTAAGACCATAGTTTCGGACAGAGGACCACAATTTACCTCAAAATTTTGGTCTTCCCTCTGCCAGGTTCTCGGGATTCATAAGGCTCTTTCCTCAGGATACCATCCTCAAAGCAACGGCCAAACTGAGAGACTCAATGCCAATCTAGAGCAGTATCTCAGGTGTTTTTGTAGTCCCCAGCAGGAAGAATGGTATCGCTTTCTCCCGCAAGCGGAATTCGCCTACAACAACTCACTTCACACCTCGATCCAGATGAGTCCTTTCTATTGTACCTATGGCTACCATCCTCAACACCTGCCCGGGCTCAGTCCGCCTTCAACCAAGATTCCAACTCTGGATACGATTCTACAGGACTTGCAAGAAGCTCACAAACTCGCTAAGGAGGCACACCAAGCAAGTCAACTTTCACAAAAGAGATGGGCCGACAAAGGTCGGAGAGCCCATCCCAGCTGGAAGGTGGGACAATTAGTCTGGTTATCCACCAGATTCCTACCCAAGTGGGTTCATAGGGGGAAGTTCTCCTCTCGTTTCCTTGGGCCATTTTCCATCATACAACAAATCAATCCAGTTGCTTATAAACTCAGGATGCCAGAATACCTCAGAAGGATACATCCTGTCTTTCATGTCTCCCTTCTCAAAGAACATAAGGAGGATCCTTTCAAGAGACCTGTAATCCGTACACGAGCCCGAGTGAAACCAACACCTGAAGAATACGAGGTGTCTCATCTGGTGGATTCTAAGTACCGCAAAGGGCGGTTGTACTATCTGGTCCATTGGAAGAACTATCCAGTAGCAGAGAGGACGTGGGAACCTGTGGGTCATTTACACGCCCCGCGTCTGGTGCAGAAGTTCCATCAACTCCATCCGGGCAAACCCGGGGGCGCCCCGAGAAAGAGGGGGTATACTGTCAGGAATTGGAGGCTGTGGAAGCGCTGGAAGCTTTGATCACGCTCCAGTCCTCACCCAAGATGGCCGCCGATCGATCACTCTCCAGTCCTCACCCAAGATGGCCGCCGATCTCACCCAAGATGGCCGCCGACCCTTTATAGGCTGACTCCTCCCACAAACCGACGCGTTGTATCTGTTTACCAGCGCTCGGTTCGTGTGGAGATTCTCTCGTGAAATTCATCCGTTCCGGCTTCCTATTTTCGCCTTCTGTGTGATTCCCTTCTGTATTCCTCAGCCCAAATTCTACTGCACTATACGCGGTATCGGCTTGCTTTGGGCCGTGCCGTGCTTACTTACTCTTGCCTTTATTCTTTGAGCACTTTTGGTCTTTTCAATTCTTGTAGGTACCGGGGGTATATTGCTACCGGTGCCGTCACTCTGTTTTTGCGAGCTAGCCTTGCTCACTGGGACCTTAAGGAGCATTTCTAAACTGGTGAGTGGGTTTCTTTCTATACTTCTTCCTTCTTCCTAATGGTTCGTCTTCGCGGTCTGCTTTGTATGGGTTCTTTCATTCTTTACCTACTTATCCTTTCTAATACTTTTCTCTGTCATTCTGTTTAGTCTTAACCACTGGTTCTAGTAGCTTCTTATATATCTCCTGTTCTATTATTCCACTTCTCCTGGATACACTGAGCATTCATCAGCGGAGGAGTTTGTTCTCAAGTCTATCGGACTTCCTTGCCTGCTGCAAATGGAACTTTCATAATTGGAAGAGAGGAGTTCTAATTGCCACCCAGCAGAACCCAATTGGGAACAGGGTTTTTTCTGCCTTAGTGCTTTTTCCCTGAATCTAGGACTGGCCCCCTGGGGATCCCCGCGGTCAGGGATTATCTCTGCCAAGGTGGCCTCCGGAGGGGACAGACCCTATCTGTACGATAAAAAGGCCCGAGCACCAAAGGACAAGACTCCCACAAGGAAGAGGGATCAGAAGAGATCAGAGGCTACTCTTACAGAACCCATTCCGGAAGAAACAGGTGAGGAGTTGGGGGAGGAAGCTTCGGTATCTGACATCATGTCCTTTCAAGGGAGACGGCTCAAAGCTCAGGAGGGTGTTAGCAGGTAACAGCCTTGCCCTTTGTTCAGAGACTCTACGGCACTTCCCGCCTAGGAAGCTTGCTGACAGAACCTAGCAGGGCACACTATGTGCTGGCTGGGTATCGGTTCTGGTGTTGCTGGACGGGTCCTCTGAGTCCGGTATCTCTCTCTGTTCCCTAATTAACTGAGCCCTATGCAGCGCTTGGTGACAACCTGGGCCTCCTTTGAAGTAAAGTGTTGCAAGCAGACTTTCGTCTCCTACAATTCACATGCTTCCCTGCTCTGAAAGGAGTGGTTCCAGACAGGACATTCACTGCCCTTTCATACCAAGGAGGGGTGTTAGTACCAAGTTGACACATTGCATTACAAAGAGGTGTTGGTCGCTGGTGTCCATTGTTATTTCCTGCACACAGACCTTCCCTGAGGCCTGCTAATTAACATTCTTCGGTATTCACTAACACCAGCAAGGTGTGACAATGGAAATGCTAATCCATGAGGCCTTGATATCCTAATCAGGCTGCCAACCGCTAGAGGTTTTTGATGTACCCACTGCTGTCAGCTACACTTGACAGGGGAGGGCAGTGCTGGTAAGCTGTGTCCTTCCAGAATACATGACTATTTTTCTGCTGTGTGGTGAGCGTGGAAAATATGTGCAGGAATGGCCCCACATATTTTCCAGAGGTTGATCTCCCATCATTCATTCTTTTAAATATAAAAAATCAAAAAGCCCAGGTGGGGTCACTCTCCCTCCACAGATGGTAAAATTCCTCACATACCCTGGCCTCAACATGTGAACCACCACCCTACTGAGGGTCTGGTTCATCATCAAGGGAATGGATCAGTTGAGCGCATCTGCATTTCCTGGGTGGCCGCCTGGCTTGTGTTGGATGTTCATATCTAACCCCTGTAGGGATATGGCCCACCGCAAAAATGTAGGCTTCTCTCCTTGCATGGCCATTAACCATTGCAGAGGCCTGTGGTCCACCTGGATCGTAAAGTGAGGCCCAAATATGTAGACTTTCAGCTTCTTTATGGCCCACACAACCACATACACCTCATTTGGCATCTTTCATCATGTTACATCATTCAGAGGCATGGCAATGGTCCCATACCCTCTGATGAATAACCGGTAGTACCTGGTGAGACCTAGAAAGGCTCTCACCTGTGTCTGTGTGGTGGGGATGTCCCAATCCTTCACAGCCTGTACCTTCGTTTCAAGAGGTTGTTTCTTACCTCCACCGACCAGGTGGCCTAGGGAAGTCACGGTACCCTATGCTATTTGTCGCTTTGTGGCCTTGATATTCAGACCAGCATTCTGCAGAGCTTGAAGCACTTGTTTCAGGTGGGATACATGATCCTCCCAGGAGTGGCTGAACACAACAATGTCGTCTAGATAGGCGACGCTGAAGTTTTCCCGTCCGGACAAAACCTGGATAACCATCCTCTGAAAAATGGCAGGGGCATGCTTCAATTCAAAGGGCATCACAGTGAATGGATAATGTCCTTCCAGGGTTCAGAATGACGACCTCCCATTCACTCCATCCGTCAAGCTGACCTGCCAATACCCTGCTGTGAGGTCAAAAGTACTCATGTACTCGGCAGTGCCAAGCTTGTCAATGAGCTCATCTGCCCGAGGAATGGGGTGAGCATCTATCTTCGTCACAGAATTGAGCCCCCTGTAGTCCACACAAAAGCGAACTTCAGTTTTCCCACCCAGGCAATCCACATCCAAGGAGCCATGCATTGCCTGCCCTGATCACCATAAGTGCTTATCTCACAGCCCCCCTCAGTGTAGCTCAGCAACAGCAGGCTCTGAGCACTAGTTCAGAGCATCCTTCCTACCATACTGTCGTGAGCCCCTGTATTTAAAAGCATTATGTGCTTCGTTTTGGCCTGTATATAAAGCCCAAACTATTGGCATTGCCAATGCTTGTTTTAAGGGGCAGGCAGTGCGTGCCTGCCTAGTTATTTGAACGAGGGCTAGGGGGCCGAGGAGAGAGGGAGAGCGTCAGTACACTTGTGGAAGGATGCCAAATGCACTTATTTTGCTGAAACTGTTCTGGTTGTTGACGTTCGTGCCCCTTGTACCGACACTTCGTTTTGTTTTAAATTCGTACCCCAGTTTTGGATAAGATGTCAAATGAGTATGGCATTATACAAAGAAAGAGTGATTCCAGACCTATCTGGAAAATGTGCACTGAATATTAATACTGCCCTCTTGTGGCAATTAGGGGAAAGTTCTAGTTCGATATTAAAATGTTTTCTGCACAGTGGCAGATTGCAGCACAGGGAACATACAAGAAAAGGTTTGGGGCAGCGCACACTTACCTCAAAAACAAAAGCAGTGCAACCCTTTTGAAATCTGCACCTTGGGAGTTGTGTGGAATCAGACAACCTCCCTCTAACCACCCGGCCTTTAGTTGACACCTATTTGAATCGGTGGGGTGTTTTCTCCTTCCCATGTTTTGCTAACACTCTCACTTATTGTACACCCACGTCCCTGCCTCTGTGAACACCTCTCCATGCAGGTGGCATGTTTCCTGCCTCTCTACACGTGTTACCTCACTAGTGGCTTACCCGTCGTGCTCTATACTCCCCTTGAGCCCTCACGCTGAGCTATATGTGCATGAAGCAGCTTCAAGAAGAGACAACCCTCAGTGTGTAGATGCATTTGTTTGTATTTATTTGAAGAAAAGGGATATCGATTTCGATCAGACATGACTTACAATAACATATTCGCAGGTGGTGGAGGCATTCCCATGATGGGTGCCTTTACAATAGCACAAAGATGAGAACAAGAGTTGAGCCAGTTTATGATGCTATACAAATATTAGGACATGCCCCAGTGACAAAACAATAGAAACAGAAACAAAATGTATATAAGAAAACCAGTGACATACAAAGGTGACATTAACCTAAGGGGGCAAGCGCTTCAAGATAAAGAGGAACACTGTATACATATACAAAATGGCATTATAAAGCGTCACTGGAGGTCAGATAGGGAGGATGGGGGAGAGAGAAGCGAAAACTCCCTCAGGAGCAAGTGAAGTTTAAGCTGAGCTTTGAAGACATCCCTGGTGGGGCTGGCTTTGATTGTGAAGGACAGTGAGCACCAGTGAAGTGAGGCAAGTAGGGAGGAAGAGCAGAAGGGAGAGGAGGCAGAGGGAGGCTATGGGACACTGATGTTGGGTGCATAGGAGGATCAAAGGCAACGGGATGGTGAAAAAACTGAGATACAATCTGACAGGTACTGAGGAAGAAGACCATTGACAGCTTTGTAGAGCAGGAATTTGAAAAGAGACTGATTGCACATGGAGAGTCAACCATTGGCTAGCAGAAGTGGGGGAGGTTCTCAGTAGGTTGTAGAGAATGCAGGTCAAAACGTTGAGTACTTTGTCTAGAAGGAGTAGAGACAGAGGCCAAGGAGTATGCTTGCACAGTAGTCCAGTTTACGGAGCATGAAGGTGGGGATTAGAGGGGTGGAGATTAGAGTTTTCGTAGAGTGGTTATCAAGAAAAGGACACATTTTCTGGGTTAATAAAAGCAGCAGAGACAGTGGTAGTGATACATTGCTGCCATCCAAGGTTGCTAACAAAGAGGACCCCAAGAGTGCAAGCCATGCGCAAAGGAGCAAGGCGGTCAGGTGGGAAGGAGATAGGAGTGGAGGGTAGGGATAGTATTGGAAAGATTACTTCATAATGGACTGAGGAGGTAACAGAAAGAAGTGAGTAATAGCAAGTGTGCAAACGAGAAGGAGGCATAGAAGACAAAGAAAATGTATGTACACCCAGTGCTCAATATTGTTCCAAGTTTGAAGCTATGAGAATATATCAACATTATACCCAGATGCTCGGCATGAAAAGCCTCAAATCTTATTATACAATTTGAACTATGTAAAAATGGGCTAGAAATGGTTGCATAACCCTACAAAAGCAGTGAATGCATTTAAAAATACCCCATATGTAGCTCACATGATAAAACACTATCATCTTATTCTACCTAGTATCCTAGTCTTTCATTCTCATGTCATATATATTTTCAGTGTTCAGCATGTGATATCTCTTTTCTAGGTCTATTATATTCAAGTTATTAAATTGTCCCAGTTTGTGTTCCATAATATCTGGTTACCCTAACGTGTGCATGCAAACGGTAAAAAGGCCTCCATTGCAAAGGGGTTCTTGTAATTGTGGGGTGAAATCAGACATGTGCAGTTCACAAATACAGTGCAGCCATAGCACACATCATGCAGCAACATCACATCTTCACAGCACCCACCACAAACAGTAGATTGGCCAGAATCTGCAGACACATGGCACACAGGCACTTGAAGGGCAGACATGGAGCACAGTCAAGTATCTGGTTCACAGATGGATGATCTCTGTAGCTTAGAGGTAGTCGGTAAACAGGCTGATGCAGCACCATATTGCACACCGTCTCTAGAGTGGCGAACACTCTGATGAATCACCTTCCGGGGCACGAGTGGTCCAGGGATGAATATCAGTTTCTAAACCATCAATCAAGCCCACACCTCTAGTACACTAGAAGGGATCTGAACAGATTGGAATACAAGTAAATTATAAGCCCTCCTTGTCCAATTTTGGTAACGTGGACGAAACAGCAGGCTTATCTTTGCAAGGTCGTGGATCGGTGGTTAGTTGCAACACAGCGAAAATACAATGATTACCCAATGATGAAAGCGGCAGTCCAGTCCAAGTTGCATAAAAATATCTACTTTATTATTACTACAACAGACAGTTCTAGCACACTACAATTACAACCCCCACTGTAAAGGAACACAGAGGACAGACAGTTTCACGAAGGAAAGGGATGCACTCTGGATACTGACAGGAGGGTAGTTGGTAAAGTAATCAGTCTTATAGTTCAATATTATTTGGTTTCAGCACCAAAGGGGCAAAGGGTCATAACTGTCTCTAGGGGCCTTCGGAGAAAGACCAGGGAGGCAGAACCACAATGTACCTGGTGCTGAAGAAGTTCTTGTTGCTCGACAGTGTTGAGGAGGTTCAGGGTGCTTTGCAGTCCGTGAGACAGAGTTAGTGGCGGGAGACAGCTGCAGGTTCTAGGCGGCAGGCAGTTCGGCAAGCGACGCTGGACGGACATCTGCAGACTGTCCGGCACGGCAGCTCATGGCCAAGAATTGTTGTCTCTGTTCTGGTTGGCGGATCTGGAATGCTGGTCGAGCCATCACGGACGGCTCTGGTGACTGTGGCATGGCAACAATCAGCGGTGCAGCCGGATGCAGTTCGAGAACTCGACTGTCTCGAAATTGTCCTTAAAAAGATGGACGCGCACTCCTCTTAGCTTCTTTGCAGGGCTCATGTCCTTTCAAGGGGGACGGGCCAAAGCTCAGGAGGGTGTTAGCAGGCAACTGCCTTGTCCTTTGTCCATAGACTCTCCAGCACTTCCCAACTAGGAAGCTTGCTGACAGAACCTAGCAGGGCATGCTATGTGCTGGCTGGGTATCGGTTCTGGAGATGCTGGGCGGGTCCTCTGAGTCGGGTATCTCTTTCTGTTCCCTGGGAGATGTTTAGGGGAGGGACCTTGCTTCCCTCTTGCTTCCCTCTTGGATATAAAGTAGACTGTACCTCCAGCTCAGATCCAAATGAGTCCTTCTTATTAATCCTTTTGGCCCCAGTGATTGGTGCAGGCTAAGCTCACCTTAATAGACCAATCCTGGGTCCCCACCTACAATCTTCAGTGATGCGTCAGGTCAGACAGAGGAAGGATGAGAGCAAGTCCCACCCAACTTCCTGTCTGCTGTACATCAAAGTGTCTCAATAATTACCTGAGCCCTATGCAATGCTTGGTCACAACATGGGTCTAATGTGAAGTAGACGGTTGCAGGCAGACTTTCATCTCCTACAATTCACATACTTCCCTGCCCTGAAAGGAGTGGTTCCAGACACGACATTCACTTCCCTTTCATACCAAGGAGGGGTGTTAGTACCAAGTTGGCACATTGCATTACAAAGAGGTGTTGGTCTCTGTTCTCCATTGTTACGTCCTGCACCGAGACCTTCCCTGAGGCCTGCTAATTAACATTCTTCAGTATTTGCCACCACCAGCAAGGTGTAACAATGGAGATGTTGATCCATGGGGCCAGAAGCTTTTGATGTACCCACAGCTGTCAGGTGTCAGCTACACATGACAGGGGAGGGCGGTGCTGGTAAACTATGCCCTCACAGAGTGCATTACTATTTTTCTGCTGTGCGGTGAGCGTGGAAAATATGTGCGGTGGAAAATAGGTGCAGGAATGGTCATTCATTCTTTTAAATAAATAAAAAATAAAAAAAAGCCCAGGCAAGCGCACTCTCCCTGTGCGGATGATCGAATCCCTCACATACAGGCTACAATGAAACTTCACGGTAAAGCCTAGTGGCCAAGTGCATATTCAGAAAGTCAGGGAAGTCCTATGAGGGCATAAGGAGGGAAGGTGTGGAACATTCCAGAATAGCGCAATGCAAGTCAAACCAAAGGGATGGCATAAGGGCAGATAATATAAACGGGAAATCTCAACGCTAGGTACCAAGGCAAAGCAATTGTGCACACTCTTTGAAAGCTTAGTTAGACACCCACAAACCCAACAGGAACACAACTTTGGCTGAGGACGCTGAGCGTATTTCCACAGAACAGAGTCGAGCAACACAAGGAAGGAAGGGAGACAGAGGAAAACACCTGCTTGCTATTAAAATTGTACACTTTACTTATTGACCACTCACAAGGATGGGCGAGGATGTGGCATGTTCTCGCTCGTTCAGTGCACTAAACCCCCCACCCCCTTTCATTACCGGTTTCCATTCCTTTCCTCAGCGCACCTCTCCGCTCCATGACCCAGAGAGTCCCTTTGTCACGTGATGACACATTTGTAGAGTGAGGGCACAGAAGGGAGGACGAGTCAAGAGACAGACAACGGTCATTGCCGTAGCACTCCCACCAGGGCCCCTCATCGCTCTGGGTGTCACCGATTAACAGCTTATGCTAAATAAAAGCTGCATCTTAGAAATAAAAGGCATCAACAGAAAATGATTTAAGATTCTGCGCTGTACCCCACCCCACCACTTGACTTCAGTCACCACAGCAAGTGTATGTGTGCTGGCAGTCAAGAGCTAGGGTTTTAGCACTTTATTTTTTGTGGGTGCTGTCAGTGTAGTCCCCTGTGTTGTTTTTATTGACATTTATAATTACGTTTGTACAAGCAGGCACTGCCAAATTTAGTCCTATATTTATGTTGATAGCCTATCCTTGTTTTTTTTTGCTTCTTTGAAAAATTGGTCACCCTAATTTAAGTAGGGGTTGGGCGTTGTGTTGCCATGGAAGTGAGGATTGGAGATTTTCTGGAGAGGCAGGCAGCATTGGAGCTGACAGCCTGCATGAGCATTTGAACGCAGGGCGGGCATGGGGTAGGGATGGTAAGAAGGGAGTTATCACTGCCAACTCACCTGCAACTTTAGGAAATGTCCTGTTCTTCCCCAGAGGTCGCAGACAATTCTGAGTTGGGAGTAGAAAAAAGCAGGAAGTTAGGAGGACACTGCCCAGTCAGCCAACGATTCTCTTTTATTATGATTACGTTCCTCAGCATAAGCAGAGGAGGTGGTTATAAGCCCATGTTTTGGACAGCTAGTGACTCAAGACAAGAGCCGGCCACCCATCCCAATCTGACCCTACACCCTCCTGGTTTACCCACAGCTCCTAGTTCATATACACTCCCTGCCCACAGGCCAGCCACCACACAGACTCCAGGAAGAGAAGCCACCTCTGTCACTCTTGAGGTGGCACTAAAAGCAGCTCTAGTCAATGTGAAGCTGGGGTTATCCAGTTCATTACTCTACCACACCCGGACTCAAAAATAAGGTTCATTCCTGCTACAGCATGCCCAATATCAAGCATTGGCAATAGCAAACGTTTGGGTTTTTTTAGGCATGGGAAAGGCACTTGCCAGGCACTGTCATAGTGGTATTAGCTGGTCATTGATGGTAGCAGCTGCAAAATGATGCGAGTACCTGGGCATCTAGCACCAGTGCCTGCCAAATACCTAATACTTATGCACAAGCCAAAACTGTTGGCTTTTCCAATGATTGTGTTTAACAGGACTTCAGTGAAGGTCACACATAGTGCTTATAAAACGAGAGGCTGAATGCAGACATGGTTAGCTGTAAATACGTCACTGGTGTAATACTTTTATTACACCAGTGACGTATTTACAGCTCCAATTAAGTCATTATCTCTCAGAAGACTAGCAGGCACTTTGAGTGCAAAGGTTGATGGTAAGTTCAAAGGGTTCTCATGAGGAGGTGTTTTGGGTGGGAAGGTGCTGGAACTGAGTGGAAATGGCCATAGGGATTAGCATGGCCATGGACAGTCAATGGGTGGGAAAATAGCCAAACAACACCTACAAGCTGTGTGCTCCTCACCATATGCTTTTTCTCCCTCTCTGTACTCTAATACAATAGTTTCGGCTTAACCTAATAGCCCGAACTAAAAAGTAATACAACCAACAATGTGTCAGAAACACGAGCACAACGTCCAGTCAATTAAAAGTCATATTTATAGAATATGACCACTTATTGGACAAGCACTAGACAAAAGAGTGTTTGTCAAATAAAATATGGTGCTCTGTGCACATGCTCTATGCTTACATCTGTAGCAAAGCCTGAGGGAGAACAACAGGTCACAAAGGAAGCTGATAAGTTCCAAAACAAATCACATGCACAAATAAATGTCCTCACTTCTAACAGGTCAAGGGGTTTCATTGAAAGAAAGTGGGGGTCATTATGACCCTGGCGGTAGCCGTGCCAGTAAATACGCAAGTCATGAATTTACATTACAGCCCCGGCGGACCCGGTACATCCCCATTGCCGCGTGCCGGTAATTATTACTCCCCGTTCCCATTTGCGTCCGATTGGACTCAATGGGGAGGCCGGATGCACCGGCACCATTCATGAATGGTGCCGGTGCATCCATCGAGGTCTGCTCGTGGGTACCGGTCCGCCCACCAGGTCAGACCTGGCGGCCGGAAAGGCACCACTAGCAGAACTCATAGTTTGCTGATCCGGTAACAATGGTGCCGATAGCTTAGCGGCACTGTTGTTCCCGGACCGGCAAACTTGTAATGAGGCCCGTGGTCTTTGGCTGTAAAAACACAGCTTGCTGCTTACTAACAAAGAAATTACTGTAGCTTCAGAGAACCTATAACTTGATCACATAAATAGAAAAAAGAAATCCATACAAGCAAAGCATCCAAAACCTCCCTGAAATGCTGAACTGAGAAAATGGCTGGGATGATGCCACCATACTAGATAACTTGGAGAGAATATGACTGTGATCACGCAGGATGGGTCTCTTTGTCTGTTCAATTCCGCCTGGTGCCAAAATTGCACTTGATTAGATCAAGGATTGAAATATCTGAGTACATTTAAAAATGAAAAGTGTGGTTCATGCTAACCAATGTTTCAAGCCTCATGGCACTTTCTCAAGGTAAAAAGAGATCAATGCCTGTGTGTTGGTCTTAATTTCCTGAAGTTTTATTAACGAGTGGTCAACCAATTAAGAAATGGGTGTGTGTTCTTCTTCTGATGCGACAATGATTATTCAGGAAGCCCTGCTGGATCTATCTTCTATACTTCAGAGACACCCAAAGGTGTGCTAATGCTGGAAATGCTGTAGGATGGTGAACTGCAGCAATATTTATTTAAGGGCACATAGCAGCCTGTATTTCTGCAAATGAGTTCACTACAGCTGATTTCTTTAGTCCTGCATTCACTGTGCCATAATTCTACCTATGATGCTGCATGAGAGTAGATGTGAGCCTATCTGCTCACAGTTACGTGGAATGCAGTGGGATGCTCTCTCTCTCCTGGCCTTTCCCTCAGTGTGGCCACTATGTACCGACAGCCCGGCCAGGTAGCCTCCTTTCTCTCTGAGTGGGTGGATCTCTCCTCCTCCCTTCTCGCTTCTACCTCTCAACTTATCCTCCTCAGAGACCTTAACATCCACTTGGATGCTTCTTGTTCTTATGCAGGACTCTTTCACAACCTCTGTGACTCCCTCTGTCTCTCTATTCTTCCCTCTGGCCCGACTCACTCTGCAGGGCACACCCTGGATATTCGGGTCTCCTCAGACCTCCCTCTCTCCAACCCTCTCACCACTCCTCTCTCCTGGAGTGACCACTTGCTCCTTTCCTCCCATCTCTCTCTCTCTACCCCTCAGGCCAAGCCGACTCCAGCATTGCCACCTACCTTCTCAGTCATCCGAACCATGAAGCGTCTGTCAGTGGAGGCTTTCTCTGCTACTTTCACTCCTCCTTCTGCCCCTATGGCTGACTCACATCCTGACACAGCCCTTTCTAACATCAATCTCTCTATCTCTGACACTCTTGATGTACTTGCCCCTGTCATAAAGCCCAAATCCAAGTCAATTCTTGGTATGATTCTGCCATCATCACCCTGTAACAAAAGTGCAGTGCAGCCGAGAGGAAATGGAGGGCTACAGGCCCATCCTCTTAAACACTGGCCTCCTACCTGCTCCGAAGGCAGTAAATACTCTCTGCCCTCGCCAAGAAGAGAGCACACATTGAAGCCCATGTCTCTCCAGCATCTAACAACCCGACTGAACTCTTAAAAATCTGCAAGGACCTGGCCAACTATATTGCAGTCTCTACCTCTCCTGTTTCCTCCCAGGCCTTCTGCACGGCCTTGGCATCTAATTACATCACTAAAACACAGGACATCCTGTCCACCCTCTCTTCCTCTTCCTCCTCCTCCACTCCTGGCCTGCCAGTGGCCTCCTCTCCTCCTCCCTTCTCTTCATTTCCCTTGTTCACCCCAGCCGATGTTTCTAGACAAGTACGATCTATGAAAGTCTCATCAAAACAGGTTCTTCCAAAACCATCAAGGACCACATCGACACCCTTGCTCCAGCCCTGGCCGATTTCTGCAATCACTCCTTTGCCACTGGAACTTCCCCCCCTCTGAAGTACTCCCTTGTGAACCCCCTCCTTAAGAAGCCCTCTGCCAATCCTTCCTCTCCAGCTAACTATCGCCTGAACTCTATCACTCCTTTCTTGGGTAAACCCTTGGAAAAGCTGCCCATCTCCCAGTTTAACCCTCATACTGAATCTATTGCATGTCTCCATGACCATCAGTCTGGCTTCAGAGCAGCCAGAAGCACGGAAACTGCTTCTGTGAAGATCTGCTCTCCAACCTTGACTCTAACCTTCCTTCTGTCCTCATTCTCAATCTTTCTTCTGCTTTCGATACAAGTCAACCATGCCATCCTGCTCAAGCCCAGGGATCATATCTCTCCAGCTGTGATATCTCTTCATTGGCTCCCAGTGGCGGCAAGGATCAAGTTCAAGACCTTCTGCATTGTCTACACGGCTTTCTGGGGCATGGGACCACACTACCTCCAACTCTCTCTTCCTACATATCTCCCTTCTCAAGCTCCCCACTCATCCACCTCCAACTCTCTGAGGGTCAGCTGCTTTTCCAAGCAGAGTGTTGGGGGCAGATCTCTTTCTTTGGCTAGGGCCTCCCTCTAGAACAGCCTCCCTGCCTCTCTCACACTTGAGCAGAATCATCTTCGGTTCCGGAAGTAACTCAAGACTTTCCTCTTCACTTCTGCTTTCCTTCTTCCTCTCCCTTGCTGATGACCTGTCTGTTCCACACACTGGTCACCTGGCCACCCTCTGAATTTGGGCCCATGTCCCTGCTTGCCCAGTTGCACCTTACAATGCCTCTTGGCTCCCCCAGCACTTGTGGTCTGTATCTGTAACCCTGCTATATAAATAAGCCATCATATCATATGATATCATACAGTCCCCTCTCTCTGCACTTATGAACCACCCGTTGGCTGCACTTTCTGATTACCTGCACTTAGCCACCTGCTGGCTGCACATTTTGATTACCTGCACTTCTCCATCCCACCCCCTTTTGCACTTCTCCCCATCCCCTTCTTTGCGCTGGTGGTATCTGAATGACACAAGGCCTAGTAATATAGCTGTTTTGTCCTCCCTCTGTTTCCACCTCCCTGTCTTGTCACGCCTAGAAACACTTGTGTGCAGGCACGTAATAAATGCCATATAATATCGTATCATGCTGGGCAGCAGCCAGGTCCTTTACTTGTGGCAGATATAGCACTTACTCTGAAGCAGCAGGAGGGTGGGAAGTAACTAGCATCTTTTTTTGAGTGTGGAGTAAAATCTGGGATTAGTTTGATGCAGCAGGAGGGTGGGCAGTAGCCAGCTTCATTACTCGTGCGGGGTACTTACAGGGCTTCCTTTGATGCAGTAGGGGGATGGGCAGTAGCCAGCTTCACTACTCGGGGCAGGCAACATGCAGGGCATAATCAGATGCAACAGGAGGACAGGCAGTAGTCTGCATGTTTATTCTGGGATGGGCTACATGCAGGGCTTAATCAGATGCAGCAGAAGGGGTAACAGTGGCCAGCTTCTTTATTCTGGGTCGGGCTACATGCAGGGCTTAATCAGATGGAGAAAGAGGAAAGGCAGTAGCAGCTTCTTTATTCCTGGATGGGCTACATGCAGGGCTTAATCGGATGTAGAGAGAGGAGAGGCAGTACGCAGCTTCTTTATTCTGGGATGGGCTACATGCAGGGCTTAATCAGGTGCAGCAGAAGGGGAAGCAGTAGCCAGCTTCTTTATTCTGGGATGGGCTACATGCAGGGATTAATCATATGCAGCAGGAGGCGAAGCAGTAGCCAGCTTCTTTATTCTGAGATGGGCTACATGCAGGGATTAATCAGATGCAGCAGAAGGGGAGGCAGTGGCCAGCTTCTTTATTCCTGGATGGGCTACATGCAGGGCTTAATCAGATGCAGCAGGAGGACAGGCAGTAGTTAGCTTATTTATTCTGTGCGGGCTACATGCAAGACTTAATCAGATACAGCAGGAAGACAGGCAGCAGTCAGCTTCTTTATTCTGGGGCGGGCTATGCATGGCTTAATCAGATGTAGAAGGAGGAGAGGCAGTAGCTAGGTTCTTTATTCTGGGGCGGGCTACATGCAGGCCTTACTCGGATGCAGCAGAAGGTGAGGCAGTAGCCAGCTTCTTTATTCCTAGGTGGGCTACATGCAGGGCTTAATTGGATGCAGCAGGAGGACAGGTAGTAGTTAGCCTCTTTATTCTGGGCGGGCTACATGCAGGGTTTAATTAGATGTACAAGGAGGAGAGGCAGTAGCCAGCTTCTTTATTCTGGGGAGGGGTACATGCAGTGCTTATTCAGATGTAGAAGGAGGGGAGTAGTAGCCAGCTTCTTTATTCTGTGATGGGCTACATGCAGGCCTTAGTCATATGCAGCAGAAGGGAAGGCAGTAGCCAGATTCTTTATTCCTTGGTGGGCTACATGCAGGGCTTAATCAGATGCAGCAGGAGGAAAGGCAGTAGTCAGCTTCTTTATTCTGGTGTGGGCTAAATGCAGGGTTTATTGTTTATTTATTTATTTATTATTTAGCACTTCGGTTTACAAAAATGAAAACTTTTGGCTATTGTGTTGTTATATATCTCTCATTTCATAGAGTTTGAATAAGGGAAAGATGAGGAAAGAAGAAGAGAAAAAAAGAAAAAAGGAAGAAGAGAAAAAAGGAAAAGCAGAAAAAAGAAACAATAGATTAATAAAACCATTCACAAAGTCGGGTTCGATACATTAGTTGTCAACCGATCTCTTTTGTGATAAATCTTCTAAGAGAGCACATAAATAGTCTGGGTCGATTCCGTGTTATTCTTTGGCCTCGATCTTTTTGCGCCGCTTCCTTCCTTTTTAGGGCTCTGCAGTTCATTGTGCCCGTATGTCTTCCGTAGGCAGATTTTCAATTTGCTTAAATATCAACAATATGAATTTTGTCACTTCTTAGTTGATTTGCATTTTCACCACTTCAAGAAAAGTTTTCCACCAAATATCTATCTCTCTCAATCGGTAGTCTTTCCAGATTTCTCCCAGATATATATGTCTTTCATTTGTGAGCGGCGGACATTCCAGTGTTAGATGTTTCAGAGATTCTATTACGTTTAGATCTTTACACAGTCTACAGTGCTTGGGTTCATTTTTATCTCTTCTTCTATAGTGGTTGTCTCTACATGGCAGGAGATTCAGACAAAATCGTAAATAGGTAGTTCTCATTAACCAGTTTGGAAAGTGAGTCAGGTGTTTTGGCAATCTAATTAGTTTATGAGGATTAGCCCAGAAATCTTTATATCCATGATATTTGGATATCCTCATGTGTCTCAATCCATATCATATGTAAACATCTTTTTCTTCACCCGATCTGGGTCTTTCGATAGCGAGTCTTCCGTTTCTTTCAAGTTTGCTAAGAAAGCCTTGCTCTGTAAATTATTTGAGATGATTGATGATTGATGGTTTTTAATACTTGCGAGCGCTGAACGCCCAGCAAACAGCCAAACAGCAGAAGTTTTCAGTGTCCTCTACTCTCGCAGGCACAACGCCACAAGGGCGGCTGGGGTGAGCTTTTGAAGACCATTTTTCTGGTGGGCGGGGCTTACTGGACACTCGATTCAGTGGCGGTTCTCTGCAGGTTCTGGGGGTCTTTGCAGCAGCGTTTAGGAGCATTTAGGAGCATCACGCTCAATACATCCAGTATAGCCAAACAACAAAAGTTTTCAGCACCCTTTACTCGCGCGAGCTCAACATGCAGGGTTTAATCAGATGTAGAAGGAGGGGAGGCAGTAGCCAGCTTCTTTATTCTGTGATGGGCTACATGCAGGGTTTAATCAGATGCAGCAAAAGGGGAGGCAGTAGCCTGCTTCATTACTCAGGGGTGGGGGTACTTACTGAGCTTGCCCTGATGCAGCAACATGGGCATAAAACACATTAGCTGTACACAGCCTGCCATGGGCCGATCCAGCACTATCTCGCTCCCACTCTATCTCTCACTTTCTCTGTACCATCTTTCTCTCTCTGTCGTCCTCTGTCTATTTCTATCTTTCTCTCTAGAGAAGATTTGCATTGTAAGCTGTGCTCTCTCTGTCACTGTGCCCAGGTACCTTCTCACTGTCTTTGTCTATGCAGTGTGTTTTTTGCTTTCTCTGTGTCAATGCATTCTGTCTCTATCGCCCTCTGCCCCTTACCCTCTTAGTGTGGTCTTGTAAGCTCTGTTCTCTGCCTGTCAGAGAGGTCAGGTACACCCACGTCAGTATGGCATGGTCTTCTCATTCACTATCCCCCTCCCTTTCTCATTGTCTCTCCCACCTGCTATGTCCCTCCCTTTCTCTTTATCCACCTTTCACTCTACCTTTCCCTCTACCTCTCTCTCCCTCTTTCTATCTCTCCCACTCAGTGTAACATATTTTGTATCACCTCTACAACCAGAGCCGTTCCTCCACCCCAAATGGAGTGTGCTGGACCCTCCCACTAGGGGTTGCGGTAGGTATAGAAGTAGAGAAAAGCAGATACCTGTCCCTGAGCATCAAAGGGAGAGTAGACAATAAATAATGAAAGCAGTTCTATAATTTTCTAGCCTATATCCCTACTTAAAATGAATCAATTAAATCAGAAATCAAAAATGTTTATTAAAGGCAATTTAGGGGGTAATTCATAGAATTTAGCGCAAAAGCAGCGCGCGCAGTGTAAGCGATATTCAATCAACACTACAGCTAAGTCAATGCCTAGCCTGGGATGCTGAGGAAAACCCTTATTGATGTATTTTTATGTCCAGTTCAGTACTCTGGATGACAACCCTTGTATAACACCCCCCTCTTAGAATCCCCCTGACCCCACTGAGCCAAGAAGTAGGTTTGTTTTGCAAATTAAAAAGTTTATTTGAAAAATTAACAAGATATATATCACACTTTTATAATAAATTAATAATTGATATCACACTTATGGATATAATGTTGATCAACAATGGGTTATCTGGCACTAGCACACTTCTTTACAATCAATGAGGAGTTAGTATAGGATGGATAAGGTAGCAAAAATACTTTTATGGTTTCAAGGGAAACGCAATGAGGAATAAAATGCAGTACAGAAATAACTTGATATGATTTTAGCAAAAGATAAGATAATCACTTTTTCTCTGGCAATTCACCCCCCCCCCTTATGCAATGTAAGAAATGGAAGGCGAGCACAGAGTCTTCAAGAATCCCAACAAAAATGCACTATGAAATGCAGTTCCCCCCTAGCAAGCTTAGAGAAAAACAGGTATGATTTTAAAACACAGGCAAGATACTTTGATGTGGTTGCAATTAAGTGAAAAATACTCTAAAAGGCTTTTAATTCTCTATAGGGGGTTCAGGGTAGTTGATAGATACTTTGAATCAGTTCAGGATCATTTTAGCAATGCTCTATGAATGATTGTCAGGTTGCACACGAATTTCAGCAAGCAAAGCAAGGACAAATATTTTTACACGTGGCTGAAATTGAGCAAAATGTCAAATCGCGGCAAATTTAGTCGCGTGCGTCGAGCGCGATTACGGAGGCACTATAAGGAGTAGGAAGTCGGTTCTAGGCTCGTTGGAAAGCTTAGAAGATGACAGTTGAAACTCGCTCCTAGCACAAACGGTTCCGGAGATACGGCCGATTTAATAAAGGTAGTTTTTCGGATTTGAAATTTTAAAGCTCAGAATGACAGATGACAGTT
This sequence comes from Ambystoma mexicanum, assembly GCF_040938575.1. NCBI lineage: Eukaryota > Metazoa > Chordata > Amphibia > Caudata > Ambystomatidae > Ambystoma > Ambystoma mexicanum. The sequence continues at coordinate 243,216,269 of NC_090926.1, read as the reverse complement.
CTCAGTTTTAAAGATGACAGAATGACACGATTCTAGGAGGCAGTTCTAATAGGCTAAAATAGTTTGAATTAGATTATTTTAACTAAGAGATTGGTTCTGCACAGTTCTGCTAGGTACTCCCAATATAAATTTGAAATAGGCCTCGTCACGGATCTGGTCAACACGTCCAGCGGCGGTTCTCTCTGCTCGGCGGGTCAATCAGGCACCGGTTCTGCTCACAGCGGTCTGGGTCTGGTCTGCGGTTCCGGCAAAAGTTCTTGGCAAAGAATTCAAACAGCTTGCCCGGCTGTTGAATAGTTTGGTTAGGTTTGCTGGATTCTGAAGGCCTGCTGAGAATACTTTTGCTTGCAGTGGGACTTCTAGGTTCAAAGTTCTGTACTCTATGGGTCTCTGGTTCTGGTCTCTGTCTGGATGGGATGTCGGCCGTCAAAATGCTCCGCAGAAATGGAAAATGAATGTCTCTACCTGTTCCAGCAGTCTCTTTTTATGTGTTTTGGAAATGGGTGTGTGCGTGGCATAACTGAGCCTGCCCCTCTCTACTTGTCATTGGCCCAATTCTCCCCTTTCCCATGATTGGGGGAAGGAAATGGATTGTCATCATGATGAGGTCTCTTTATGGGTCAGAGGATCCTCCCATGGTCAATTTGCCCACAGATCTATATTTGATTCAAATACATATTTCCCAGATATACAAGTGGTTGACATCACATGTACATATTACAGATGAATTAAGACAGGTCTCTGTTCAAGCCCCATGTTCCTGCGAGCTGGGATTCAGAAATGACAACATTTTGCGCTTTTTGGTCGGTTTACCAATATTGGACATTTACCAAAAATTACACAAATGTGCGCAAGGAGTATGGACATTAATTGATGAAGTGTCAGATTTTTAACATGCAGACATTTGGAGTAAGACCCTATTTTCTGCTAGCAAACCCCAGAATACACCACAGGGTCCTAACACCTCTTAAAACGTGCACAGAAAAATCACAAGAATAATGATATTACTTATATAATTCTGACAAGTCCGTACTATGAATTATCCATCTTTTTTTCAAAATGATGCTCTGGCCCAGATGGGTGTGGTTTAGGTTCCAAAGCACATGGGGAAGCTTCTGTCTGTCCCCGTCTCCCGCTCAGGTGGCTCCCAGAGGCACTTCTCCTCCCACTTCTCCCAAGAGGAAGCTATTTTACGACCCCCCCAATATAACATTTGCCTGAGCCCAGGACAGTGCATTGTTCTGTGTCTCTGCCCTCTGCAGGTGCCCCTCCTCTAATCTAATCAGAGAGGTGTCATCTCCTTTTGGTAGGGAAGAAGGAGGCAGCCAGTGCTGGAAATGCAGTTTGATCAAGTTTCAACTCCTGTCGGGGGTTGTTGCCGGGCAGAATTCACTCTCTTTAAGCCAGGCTTCACTCCTCTCAGAGTTTAGACCGCTAGCGCCAGCTTGTGTCCAAAGCCGGTACTGCACCCATTTTTGGGAGTTGTCTTGAATTTAACAGGAGAATTTTGCTATTGTTTTGATGGGCATCCTTACAGTAGAGTGGTGATGTGGAACCCCCCACAAGAAGGTTGAATCTTTGAGTGGTCTTGTGCCAATGATTTTAGCAAATTCTTGACATTAAGAAAATGAATTCCCAACAGCTCTTGGTTGCTTTTGGCAATCAGCATTGCCATTTGTAGCAGGGCTTGGATGCATGGGTAAACACATCCCACAGCGGGCAGCGCAGAGAGGGAGTGTGTGCCAGCGTCCGCTAGCCGTGTGTGCCAAAACCCATTTTCACACACAGTGCATTCATGGATACTTACATCCATAACCAGCCGTGGCGCAGAGTGGTGCAGCGACCCTGCAGCAGTGCCAGTTACGCCCCCAACCCTGGCCCATGCGCCAAAAACATTGCACAAATCCCCTAGATGGCACAAAGGCCAGTGGACCAGCATACAGCCCCCCAACCATGAAAACGTGCTAAGAATGCCAAACAGCCCTCTTGCGGCAGCGAAATCACATGTAAAACTCCCTGCACACCCCTCGGATTATGCGTACCCCGCTGTTGCCAGCGAAATTGCATCCAAAACTCCCTGTCACCCCTCAGATTACGCGTACCCCACTCGCGGCAGCAAAATCGTGTGTAAAACTCCCTGCGCACCCCTCAGATTACGCGTACCCCACTCGCGCCAGTGAAATCGCGTTTAAAACTCCCTGCGTACCCCTTAGATTACATGTACTCCGCTCGCGCCACCGAAATTGCATGTAAAACTCCCTGCACACCCCTCGGATTACGCGGATTACGCGTACCCCGTTCGCCAGCCCAATCGCGTGTGATTCTCACTCCCGTACCCCCAGATTCATGCAGCAGTGTGGTGAGAAGCCTCATGCACCCCCTGCAGCCAGACCACACCACAGGGGTCCACCCTACACCACTCCCCATGCCCTGCAGGCAGCCCATCCACCCTTCCCATGTCCCGCAGGCAGCCCATCCACCCTCCCCATGCCCCACAGGCAGCCCATCCACCCTGACCATGCCCCGCAGGCAGCCCATCCACTTTGACTATGCCCCACAGGCAGCCCATCTACCCACCCCATGCCCCACAAGCAGCCCATCCACCCTGACCATGCCCCGCAGGCAGCACATCCACTCTGACCATACCCCGCAGGCAGCCTATCCACCCTCCCATGCCCCGCAGGCAGGCCACATGGCACCATGCACTTGAGAGCCCCGACTCATGTCCCCCCCACCGACCCCCCATTGACGGGCACCTGCCAGCAGGCCCGGACTCATGTCCCCCCAACTGACCCCCCATTGATGGGCACCTGCCAGCAAGCCCCGACTCATGTCCCCCCCACCCACGCCTCTTGACAGGCACCTGCCAGCAGGCCCCGACGTATGTCCCCACCCCCCATTGACAGGCACCTACCAGCAGGCCCCGACTCATGTCCCCCCAATTGACAGGCACCTGCCAGCAGGCCCCGACTCATGTCCCCCCACCCGCCCCCCAATGACGGGCACCTGCCAGTAGGCCCCGACTCATGTCAACACCACCCGCCCCCCAATGACGGGCACCTGCCAGCAGGCCCCGACTCATGTCAACCCCACCCACCCCCATAGACGGGCACCTGCCAGCAGGCCCCGACTCATGTAACCATTGAGGGGCACCTGCCAGCAGGCCCCGACTCATGTCCCCCCCATGCACACCCAACTGACGGGCACCTGCCAGCAGGCCCTGACTCATGTTACCCCCACACACGCCCCATTGACGGGCACCTGTCAGGAGGCCCACTCATGTCCCCCCCACCCACCCCCAATGAGAGGCACCTGCCAGCAGGCCCCGACTCATGTCCCCCCAAACACCACATCATAACTATACAGACCCATGGTCCTAATGCCAACCTAAATCTCACCCCCACCCCCAGTACAAACACCCAATGATCCACTGCACCCACTCCCTACTAAATTACCCTTTCCATGATAGTCTGAAAAGAACCAGCATGCCCATCAACAAATGTCCTACAGAGCCACACAGTGGCAACACATGACTGAGCCAATGCTCATGGAGACATGCACAAAACAAATCATAGTAGACCACACCAAGAATGAAGAATAATGAAATGTATTAAAAATAAAAACAAATGTCAAAATGAAAATCACATGCAAATAAAGAAATAATGAAAAGTGGTCCATCCCCAAAGTACATAGAAATAAATCCCAAGATGAAAAGCATAAAAAAATATTACTCCATGTGATTCTAAAAAAATAAAGTATGTACATGTCCGTAATATTGAAAATGAAATTCTGAAGGGTCCATTATCCCAAAACAAAAGGAAACCTACCTAAAATACAACTATATACAAAAAGTGGAGCAAAGTCTGTGAACTCCAAATCATAATAAAAACCAAATTAAACCTAAACCTAAATAACTATATACAAAGGCAGCGGGCTATTCCGATGGCTCACTTTTGATGTCCCTGACCAGGGCATCATCGAACTCCACGTTGATGTTCTGGAGGTTCCTGGCCTCGAGCCCGCCTCAAAGCCCTGTGCATGGAGTTCTACGCCCTGACCATTGAGAGCCGTGCCCTCTCTGCCCGCCACCGCTCTGCATCTATTCGCTGGCCCAACCGCTGCCACATGGAAGACACTCCCAATCCTGGGTCCTCCTGCCCGTCGGCCGATGCCTGCCCCGATGATGTAGAGGGCCCCAAGGCCACATGCCTCCTATGCCGAGCCTGCTGCCGCCTTTCTGTTGCCTGCCGCCACCACCACGACTGCCTCCGGGTAGATGGCAACACCCTGGGCCATCGTGCAGGTGCTCTGCTTGTATGTGCCTCCACATCGTCCGTTGCCAGGGGTCCAGTTGCTGGGGTGACCACCTGTGCTGGAGCTCCGATTCCCGACTGTGGCAGGGATGGGATCTCCACCAGCCTGGCTGCGTTGATTGGGGCAAGTCCACAGGGGGCCCTGGTGTCATCTGGGCTGGAAGACGGCATGGAGAACGACTGGCGTATAGTGTGCACATAGGAGGAGAGGGCCACAAGACAGAGCGACACATGGAGGAAACCCCCAACCATGAGCCCTCCCAACTGGGCCCCGTTGGCACACATCTCTTTGTGATGAAGTGCGTGGTCCCCCCAGGCAGCACACACGTCATCATAAATTACACCTGTGCGCAACGCGACACCAATTAGGACGGACTCAATCCTGTCACGGGTCCCCACGTCCGCAGGTAGAGAAGTGCCAGATGTCGTGGACCTCCCCCCTACCTGCGGACGGGCCTGGGATGGGGCATCCCTGTTGGTGCATGGTGATGCAGTCACAGTGTCAGGGACAGTGACATGCACAGGCCCCTCCATGGCGATCTGTGCTGCCTCCTGCCCTGGACTGCACCACTTGCACCAGTGGTACCACCCCCACCAGGCCCCATGTGCAGCTCTGAAGTGGCCTCCTCCTTCTCCTCCGTACACACCACCAACCTGGATGGCTCTGCACCGTCTTCTGCCATCGCCAGCCCCTGTGGGGGCTCACCCGCCCATTCCGCTGCAGCCGTAGTGGCGGACGCGGCACCAGTCCCCTCACTCCCGGATGATGGAATTTCCTGGGAGAGTGACTGGGCCTTGCATCATCGGCCGGTGGAAGCATTCCTGCCACTTTCCTCCACAGCGCCGTCTCCGGCCTCTTCTTCACTCGCTGCTGTGTAAAGGGAGACATTGAACACAAGCATCAGGGCACTGTACAATAGTCCCCTAGACACAAAGCAATAGCACATGAGTGGCACTGTCAAACGTCACTTCCATCATGTCCCTCCACAACACACAGGTCAGTGCAGGCAACACACATGCAGGGACAGGCATGGCACATGCAACAAACATTTGCATCCATGTCCAAGCACCGTAGAACCATCCATTGTTGGGCTGAAACACACTTGCATCATGGGACATGCTGATCACATGCACACACATCACCGCAGGGTCATGCATCTGGCCCCTTACACCCCAAGGCACAGTGGATACAAGGATGACTAGGCTGTATCAGTGAATCAACACATCGTCACTGACATGTGTCATGCATCCATATCATTTACCAGTCACTCACACACTACTCAGACACACAGACATGTACACCATGCATGTCCATGAGAGCAGCATCCATCTCTCACACCCCAAACATGTCCAAGTACAGACACAGACATGCATACATGTGTGCATTCCGCATGCTGCTGCGCATGATGCATTGTAACACATACACCATCCATGTGGGTCACGCCTGACTGGACTCACATGCAGCACCATCATGTCCCTGCACACACACATCCATACATGACCCATGTCACACATACAGCCAAGTAGCTAACTACCACCACTCTGCAACATGCACTGTTTTCAACGGGAATGCATGGGCACTTACCGCTAAACTCCAGACGGGCTTGTATCCTGAGGATCTGTTGGTGAAGCACTGGGCGAATGTGCTCCAAGACCCTCATCTGCTGGGTGGTAAGGTGGACCCAGCGCCCCACTGCATCCGCTGCGTCCAAGAGGCACTGGGCCTTCTTGAGGGTCCTGGACTTGTAGTCCTCCCAGCACTTCTGGACGTGTTTGATGTCGTGGGGTGCCACCCCTCCACGTTGATGGCACCCACTATGTCCTTCCAGATCCTCTTCCGTCCTTCCTTGTCAGCGCGCGATGGTGTGAAGAGGGCATCATAATGCCCCAGGACTTGCTCCACCAGGATGCCAACTTCATTTGCACTGAAGCTGGCAGCCCTCTGCCTCTCTGCTGGGCGGTTGCCACTGGTGCTGAATCGTCTTGCGTTGGACATGGCAACCCCTGAGGCAGGTGTGGGTGGGTAACTGGGTCCTGAGGCTGGGCTTTGAAGTGATGGAATACCAGTTGGGAATCTTCTGTTCCAGCAGGGATGGTCACAGCAACTGGATACCTGCAGATGGCTGATGTGCAAGCACCAAATGGCAGGGCACTGTTGGCAGCAGGCTGGCAGGCAGACAGCAGCAAATGGCTTGTAGGAGGCTCCCCAGGGATCTGGGGGGCAGGAAAATGGCCTTCTGGGCAGTAGTGTGGTCTGCCGTGTGTTGTCGCGTGGCCAGCTTGATGCAGAATGAATTGGCACATGAAAAAACAGCACGTCAGCGTGTAATTCGAGGAAAGGGCCTTAGTGCGTAAGCACGTACGTGACGTAATGTGCGCGGGCGTTTCCTTCTGCACATGTTAATGGTCCATACGGGTCTGCAGCGCGCTGTACATGCTTCAGTGGAGACCGACGCGTGTGTTTTTCCTACTTTGGGGTTCACACACGATTACTTCACAGCGGTTATAGTGCCTACACGTATTTCTTTTCCACGCAAGACAAACGGTGAGTCACGCACACTATTGCACGCTATTTTTCCCACTGCTGTTTGTTGCATACCCCATTTATTGAGTTCATAGTAGCCCGCGTGTAATTGCGTACGCTTATTTGTATTTCTGGGTGCCACTGCGTACTGCGTGTGGTTGTTTTACATGCACCTAGTCTACAGGGGTTGCGTATGTGTTTTTCTTGTATTTTTGGGGTGCCTGAGGGTTGCGTGACCGTCATTTATCCCCAGGGTCCACAGGCAGCCTTGCAGGAGCACAGGGGTGCGTCTACCATCACATACCCTGCCCCCTTCACCCCAATGGACCAGGACAATTGTTCAATGCGGCTCCCATTGGCATTAATACATTCGTGCCATGGTTGGGAGGCCACCAAAGGTTAAGGGGGTCTCAGCTGGGCGTCCTGCCAGTGTTGGGAGTGATTGGGCATGTGGCCGGAGTGACCAGGGACTGCGTGGAGTCCAGGGTGGCGAGGGTGGCTGTTGAGCGGGAAGAGGCTGGGGTGCACTACAGGGGCAGGATGTCCAGGTACATGCTGGTGCAGCCATGCCACCATCCCCTGCGGCTCCAGGTGATGCTGCTGTTGCATCCGACCCTGGCACCCTTGCAACCCAACAGTGAGTAACATGTGCTGACACGGGCCCACCGGTAGTGGTAGCTGCAGGTGCAACTGTGGTGACCACCACACAGCCCGCCACCCTCCAGTGTTACTCGTAATATGGTGGTATGGTATGGACCGTGCCAGTGACGTACTGGTACCGTCTATGGCGTACCCCCATACTCATAATGACCCCCTTTGTATGTGTGGGAGATTTTTTCCAAGTGAGTTTATCAGGTTCCATGTCAGGTGTGAATGTCTCATGCCTGTTTACATTTCTCACGTTGCACTTAATGACAATACTGTCATGTGTTGTGCATTTGGTTGGCTGTTAAGCTGTTGCATGCCATGGCATGGCATGGAGGACAGGGGTCATGGGTGTTGGGAGGGTTTGGGTGACATACCAGTGATTTACATGGCCTGTTTTCAGGGGGTTGGTGGGATGTGTTCCTTTTGTTCACACCAGATTGGTTATGTTTAAGTAGCTCGGGATGCACACAATGTAGAACTTCCGTGAAAACATTCTCAGGGTGGTAAGGTTGTGACAGTTGACTGTCTCTTTGTCATCATTGATTGTCACCTGGTATGTACCAGGCCTGTGTGCACTCCGCAGGGGTGGGAGTTTAGGTAAAAAATGTGGCCACAAGCTGGGTCCGGGCTGCCTCGCCACGTACCCTTTCCCCTCCCATGAGCAGCACCCATGAGTAGGCCCACTGTGTTGCGTCATTGTGCAGGGCACATGCTGCCACAATAATGCTGTACACTACTGGGGGTGCATATAGTAGCTGGCTGCCAGAGCGGTCAAGGGACGTAAGCGTGACTTGAGCACTCTGAATGTGCGCTCCACTATGGCACTGGTTGCAATATGGGCTGCATTGTATCTTACCTGGGGTGGGGTTCCGTATTGGCGTCATCATGTGGGTGCTCAGAGGGTAGGCACTGTCCCCTGGGGAGGTGATGATGGTTGTCATTAGTTGGGTTTGTGTGTTTGTCTGTATCTGACATGCATGCATGTGCACAGTCATTTGGACTCAGCTATGAGCCATGTGTCGCCATGCTTCCCAGCTTCCAGGGCCCGGCTCAGGGCGGACATTCAGTATATGAAACTGTCATGGGTGGACCCTGGATAGTTTGCATAGACAAAAGTGATGATTGCCTTGGCATCGCATACAACCTACACGTTCATGGAATGCCAGTGCTTGCGGTTGCGGTAGATGTTTTCAGTGGCCCTAGGTGGACGTAGGGCCACATGGGTGCAATCTATGGAACCAATCACTTTGGGGAACTGTGCCACCCAGTAGAAGTCCAGGACCATGGTCTGCCTTTCTGCTGGTGTTCTGGGCATCATGTATATGTGCCTGCAGACTGAGGGGCGTGCAGTGATGATTGCCAACACCTGGTGTAGGCAACATGACTGCGTGGGCTGTGAGATGTCCCCCACTATGGCAGTTGTCCGCTGAAAAGAACCAGTGGCCTAAAAATGCAGTACATTGAGCACCTTCTCCAAGGGGCTCAATGCTTGGGAGCACAGGGTGGGTGATGTGAGTTCATCCTCCCAATCAGTGGCCAGGTCTAGGATGATATGAGGTGGATAACTATACCTGCCATAGACCTGGTCATCAGGCATCCCAAAAAGGCTGGTCCTATTAAAAGGAAATGTGGGGCCTGTCTATTCTCCTCCTCCAGCAGTGTCCCATGATCACTGCTGTGAGGAATGGGACATTTATCGTAGCTGTATATGCTTGTTTGTTGTTTGCACGCCCTTTTATGCAGCGCAGGGGCGCTTCTGCCTGCTTTCGTGTGGCGAACGTATTTGTGCATGTGCATGTATTTTGACTTGTGTGGGTTTTCCGTATTCGATTCCATGAATACGTGTTGTTCACTAGCGTGTGGGTGTTGCGTGTGTTTCCCAGCGGTACTTCCCAGGTTACGCCTACATTTTCACGCGTTGTTCCCCATTCCCTGTGTTCCGCCCCCTTTTCAGGTGTGTGAGTGAGAAGTTGTGCGCTCTCCCCGTTCCTGTCGAACATGCGTTTGGAAAGTCACAGTGACGTGTAAGGTTAGCACGAATTTGGTGCACATCCCGGGAAAAAAACGTGCAGGGCCTTCCATAAATCGCACCCGTGCGATTCGCACACATGCGCTAGCTTTTTCACGCTTGCGCCACAAATTTCGGCACACATTTATTCCATGAATTACCCTCTTAGTGTTAACTGGCTCTCAATAAGAGGCCTTTTGAATTCAATCATCTTTCAATGCCACTACCCTTTCTCAATGTGATATACAAACAGTTAAAACTATCTCTCATACCCACAATAATCGTCTGTGATAATAGAGAGCTGAGAGCTGAAAGCTGAGCTGAGAGGTGAAAGCTGCACCAAGGCTTGAGTTGTACAATCCTAAAATCCCCTAAAATAATCAGAATATCAAATCCAAGAGCTAACACCACCAAGCAAACCTGATAAGTTATCTAATGGCGATAACAAAAGCCTCAGAAGAGATTTGGTGTCAATTGGATTGACCATAATGCAAACATAAACCAAATCAAAATAAAATAGTTAAATGGGCTTCAGCTCAAAAAGGAGAGTTTTCTCAAAAAATCAAAAGCAGAAACATTTTGAGCCTCTATGTTCTCAATATTCTGGTTTGATGTCTTCAATCAATAATCCAAGGTCAGAAAAAGGAGCAATTAGCTCCTCCTTCCTCCATAAACCAGAATGGAAACAGCTATCCAGCTTGCCTAGGTCTTCAGCTCAGTTCTGCCCGCCAGCACTTTGTGATGATCCTGAACATCACTGCCTTTTCCCCTCCAGAATCTCTCTTTACACAGCCTCTAGTTTGTTCATCCATCTTCCCAAGGCACATGTATCAACAATATTCTACAAGCGCATGCGTAAACAATATTCCCCAGGCATATGCATAAACAATATTCTCCAGGTGCAGCCGACCTTACCCAGAAGCCATCAGGTACCATGTCAAGCGGCAATACATCCAGTAGCATGGAGTCCATCAGAACATTGTTTATAATTTACTGGAACATCGGGTGCTATTTACACAAACAAAACAACCACTGGATCCCTACCCTGAACCCATGTTTACAGTGTTCTTCCATGCACCATAAAACAATGATAACATGGCTCAAAGCCTGGGCTTGCACGAAGATGGCAAAAGACTCATTTGCAAGGTTTGAAAATATTCTAATTTCCCGTGAATGTATTGTATCGCTGCTTAGCCTGTGTGTGTGTGTCTGTGTGTTTGTGTGTCTATCTGTTGCTCTTTCTGGGTGAATTTTATCATTCCATGATGGACAGTCTGTTACACTACTAGTGTACTCTTTCGAAATACCCCCATTAGAAAGGGGAAACAACAAATAGCACAATGCAAATTCTTGGGTGCCTTGGAACTTAAGTACAATCATTTTTTATATATTTTACCAATAACTGTGATAAAACAGTTTTATAGTTGAATCACAAAGTTCATAATGCACACTGTGCTTGGTGTTATTTGCATTTACATTTTTAACAATACTCACCTTAAAATGATAGTGTATTTAACCACAAAGCATATATACTCATCTGTACACTGTTAGGATTTGGGTGTGAGGGTAAAATGGCTGCAACAACTGTCACTCTATTGGAGTTTGAGGACTGAATTTAAGAAGAAATGGGAATGGGAAGGTCAAGGATGACTGTGCATATTATTATTATTGGGGTATTTTTTGAGCAAGGACCTAGATTTGGGAAGCAACATAATACTTTACCATCATAGGTGGAAAAACACACGGAGGGAATCAGAGAAAAAAGGAGTGGGGAGCTAACAGGGGAGGGTGGGCTATTGGCAGCACGGGGGGGAACGACATTGGGGAGAAGATCACTGAGTCTCAAGTAGGGTGGGGAGTGCAGGGTGTGTGGACCTAGGTGTTAAGGAGGAGCTGTTCCTTGAAGAGGAAGGTCTTGAGCACTTTCCTGAGCTGTAGAAGGGATGGAGCAAGTCTGATGTTGACGGGGAGGACGTTCCAGAGTCTTGGAGTGTAGACAGAGAAGTCATGTCTTCTGGTTCTTTCCTTCCAGCAATGTTGTAATTCAAGACTTGATAGCAGAACAACAACGGTTTTGCAGGAAAAGAGCAATTAATTAGTTTCTGTGAAACGGAGAGCTATTGATACAATTGTTCAAACTCAAAATAAAGGTGGGGGAGGGAGAAAAAAGAGGAGAGGCAAATCCACTTTGGTTATTTCAGCACTGTCCAGAACTGTGGAATAGATTCTGTAGCTGCATGGATGTAGTTGAAACGACCTGAGATCAGGTCAACTGTTCATATTCCTTATCCTGTGTCGATTTTTAATCATTCCCATAGGTCGCAAAAATAATGTCCATCCTCAAGGATTTTAAGGGCATCGTCTATCACCTTGATGGTAGCTCTTTCTGTGCTGCATCTGGGTCAGAAGCCAGCTTTTCAGCCCCCAACATTCACCTTCATCATAGCCTTCTTAATTGTTTTTGTATAACTTGTTTGATTCTCTTTTTTTGCTTCTTTGCCTTTACTATGGATTATATATTATGATTTCAATTTTAGTTTGATGCTCAAACTTTTTTTCAACAAATAATTTTTTGTAATTTGGGTGATTTATACATATAGCTCAAACATTGAATTTATTTTCAGTGAAACGTACTTGGATGGAAGTTGGTTTTCATTGAGTTGTATTTCCTATAAATAAATGTGTGTAATGGTAGAATAGCAGTGCAGACAAAGGCACCAGGACAGATCAAGCAGTCCTTTGGCACTGTGTATGCTTGCAAAGTCATGGCGCCTTTGGAATCCATCTTCTTCTTCTTTGTCTTCTTTTCTTAGTTCCTGGCATTTGACACTCAGCTTCTCATGGGGAGCCGCCGGTATTCCATCAGCCCGGAGGAGTACATATTCGGAGCCTTGAACATCTACCTGGACATCGTCTACATCTTCTCCTTCTTCCTCCAGATCTTTGGCTCCAACCGCGAGTGACCGCATGCCTTGCACAGCATCCCCTCTTGATAAAAAAAACAAAAAACAATAAGAGAAAAAATACAAAAATAATCTTTCACCTATAGCAAGAGCCATTCCATCAGCCAGCCTCGCCCTTTGCTGATTGTGCAGGAGGACACAGGTGCACTGGGCGTGATTCGGATATAACCTGCAACATATTTTCTACCATATCCTAGTGCTTCTGGCTGCCACTTCTGACTCGTCAACACCTTGAAATATCCCTGCTTTCCTACTATTGCTGCTGTAGATTTCTCCTTCTAGATTCATCTTCTGTACTCCCACACAGCATGTTGGGGTGAACATGTTAAATATCTGCCCATATTCTAAACGCGGGACTGCTCACCAAAGCTTGCAGTCACCCGATCCTGGTCTCCGCGCCTAGGTTTCAGCCATCATCGGCGGATGCTGAGATAGAGTAGGCAGTACATGGGGGCAAGGAAATAGGCGACACTGGCACCTGTAGTACATTCAGCAGAAGGCCATTGCTTCTTCCATACTCCTTCCACACTAAGTGATGCAGCCCGCGGCGAATGCCCCACACATACCACAAGTGTTACAATGTCCGCAATCTGTAGGTGTAGGTCTTCTCTCATGGTTAGGCTGTGGAACCAGATTTGAAACGCACACAGAAATGCGTACTCAGAGTACCGGATGTTTCCGCCATGTTGCTCATCTCCATCCACAAGGTCATAAAGCAGTCCTGCCCTAGTTACTGCATGCAGATGTGCATGTCCCTAAGCACAGGGTGTCCAAAAGCAGCACAGAAGGGTGTAAAATAGGGTGCAATTGGTGTGTGCTGATTGGAGGTTATATTTAGGTCTCCATCTTGAGTTCTATTTAAACACCTTTGGGTGATTTGCTATTCAAGGTTTACCTTTCATTTGGTGTGTATTTTTCCTGGCTTCTTTCCTGTGCTGTTGTTCTAGGGTGTGGCCATATTTGTTGTGGAACTATTTTTGTGTGCGTGCACATTTCTGTCGGTGCAGAATTCACATAAATGTGAAACATCCACTGGGGCGGGGGGGGGGGCTCTGCACTGCAGCAGGTATATTTCACGGGAATGCATAGTCCGGAAGGCATAGTATAGTTTCAGTTGTGATTTTAATGTGATCAAGGAGTGCATAGATCCACTGATATAATGCATATATGTGTGTAGCCTGTACTGTAGTGTGTTACATTACCAAACATTTCTTGGGGCTACTCTGAAGTGTGGCCATCCCTCCCATCGCAGGGAGGTTCTACGGTGTGGTTGGTCATTAAACTGCGACCTTGGGCTCTCCAAATATTTTGGACTACAACTCCCATGAACACTAGCCAGCATAGTCAAAGTTGAGGGATCATAGGAGTAGTACTGCAAAACATTTGGATAATCACCGGTTGCAGAACCCTGTTATAGTGGGTTCTCCCATGCAAAGCTCCACAAGGACTTTATGTCACAGATGAGTTAAAACACTGACCAACTAATGTTCAACAAATTTGGAAGGTAGAGCACATTTGCCTTCAATCAGTGCCTTTTGACTTAGCGGTCAAATCACGTCAAGCAATTTTCAAAATAATCAACATAAACGACGTTGTAAATGAAACAGAAAAGGGACCATTGAGCAGGACTGCACTTATAAGTTTAACCAGGAGATGCCATGAACACTCTGGAAATTCACTGAAAAAGCTCATAGTCAAGGATGTTCGGTTGCAAGACCCAGGCTATTACCCGGGGGAGTCAACGCTGTGTGGGTGCCTTGACCAATGAATTCTGTGATTTGTGACATTTTGCAATGGTGACATTCATCAATTTCAGTTCGGTTTTTTCACTGAATATGTAAATGTGCACACTCGCTGTCACGTGAAAAGACACTGCGTTTTTTTTTAAAAAAAACGACAGCTTGGATTGGAGAGGGGTTTTCTGAATCATGTATTTGTGTGGTGTTAGATCAGTACACAACATTACTTTTATGAGTGGATATACAGTTATGTATGAGTCTGGCTTTGTTTCTAAACCTGATGGGAGTGCACTGGACTGAGGGTTTGTCGGGTATGCTTAGATGTGGTGCCTCACAGTGGCAACTCCAACTTTGCTACAAGGTGTGTTGAAGGTACACGTCTATGCTTCCGCTGACTATGTAAATGGTGAAACTTGGTTCTTGCTACAGCATCTTTGTCAAACAGGTCTTCTTGCCAACTTTATCAGGTGAGCGCGCAGCCTACTATGTGATTTCAAGCATGCGAGGACTGCATGATGACAACGGTTCTGGAGAATGAGTATCCATAGCAGAGCCTGACGGGTTCTCTCATTCGCCAGCCCCATCATTCGATATATTACTCTCCTTCTTCCCTAAACAGAAAACTAAAATAAATGGAAATGGCCTATTGGGGCGCGGGGGCGGGGAGTCATGACAGGCACAAAGAGCGTATACACATGTTGTTTCCGGTTTCCACATGTCCTCCTGGTGAGGAATAGTGACTGCAGGTAGCTCCACTGAGAACATTAAACATGTCCTGCATACATTTTGCAATAAGGGGTACAATTCCACTTGGTGGCATAGGTTTCCATGAGGGTGTAGTTCTCTTCTCTCTGTGCATTGCATAGTTCCACTGAATGGTGTGCATTCGTATGGGGGTTGTTCTATCAGGTCCAGCACATGATCGCATGAGTATAATTCCATAGGGAGGAGAATGTGTTCATGTATTTATAATTCTAATGTTTTGTGTACATTGGGGTTCAGTACCATTGGGCTGTGTACATTTGCACAAAGGCATATCTTGCAATTCGTCCTGTATATTATCCTGAGTATAGTTCGATTGAGTGATGCACATTTTCTTTGGTTCTTTGGGGTTATATTTTCACTGTGCTCTGCACATTTTCATGGAAAACACAGTTCCAATGGGTAAGAGTCCTTTTACTAGTATGTATATTTCCAATAGCAGTGTACATTTTTACATTGCTTATTTTTCCATTAAGTAATGTGCAGTCACATCCTGAGGTGTGTACTTTTATCTGTGTGTCGCATTTCCTTTGGGTGATGTACCTGCGCATTGTGGTGTTGATGGTTGAATTTGCGCAATGCACATTTTTAAAGTGACTGCACTTCTGTTGGATGGTGTAAATACTTAAGGCATCAGCGTTCCACTGGGTTTACATTTCCTCTAAAATGGGCGCAGTTCTGTCTGCTTGTGTACAGACTTTTTGTGGAAGGGTTAGGCTTATAATAGTTAGTTACATTTACACGGTGATGTGGGTAGTTGGATTGGACAGCATGCAGCTCACGTGCACTGTAGTACCAAAGAGTGGTGGTGATGTTCATGTTTTCTTGAGGGTATGGTTCCATTTTGCAATGTAAAATTGCACGGGTGTAGTTTGATTAAATGGCATGCATTAAATAGACATTATGATGTTTTTGACAAGTGCACACCTGGAGGGCGAGAAGTGCACGTTACTGTAAGTGTACATTTTCAAATAATCATTTGGGACTTGGCCTACTAATTACATGTGGTAAATGGATGAAATGTCTGGTGTACATGTTCATGGGAAGTACAGTTCCATTGGGTGGTGTACATCTGCATGTGGGGTTGCCTTGCTTGGGGGTTGTGGATTTTCAAGAGGATTACAGTTCTATGGCGTGTTATGAAGTACATAGTCTAGTCATTGCTGTACATGTTCCTGGGCACAGTAGGTATAGTCACTGGCTCGCCCTCCTAGCTAATGTGCACCCTTCTCCCATTGACCCTGACATCACAGGATGCAACGATAGATTCTCCACATTACACATCAAAATGAATCTATTCACCTCCCATTGACACTAGGTTTATCCAATGGCACTACAGAGACAGGAACAGAACTGAACCAGGCTTGGTGAAGCCTCACATCGCAAAAGGTCCTACATGCCTCCCACTACAATTACATGCAGCATTCTGTAAGCATATATCACCAATCAGAAATATACATTTCCTAGCAGAGCGCTATACTCCCAAGTTATATACATCACAGTGGGATTATTCTCGAATATGCATCTATACCGCACGCCCCTTCGGTAATACAACCTGACAAATAAAACTGAGCACTTGTATTTATTATTTAAGGTATACAACTTCTTCCAGAAATAGACATTACACAATAGAACGCCATGAATGCCAGTCGACCTCTTCTCCTCCATGCGAACCTGATAGTCCAATGCACCGCTGTTTCACTTTACACAACGCAAAAGAGCAATCCGTTTCTCAATGGGAGTGTGCTCTGCCCAAAGAAACGATACCCCCACGAGCTCATGAAAAGGTACAGCACCCACATCATCATCCGCTATGAACCCATGGGTATATATTATATGTTTAATATTTAGTCAGGTGCATAGCTATCTTAACAATATATATGTGTTTGTTTTTTATATACCAGTATTACCATGCTATTGTTTCAGCATGCTTTACCATACCGTGGGACATTTATAATCCCCTGGGGTAGTGAACAGTTCAATGTGTATGTGTATAGCTCCAAGAGGAGATGTACAGCACCACTCAACTGTGTAACTATCCATTGGGAAGTGCCCCATTCCAAGGTGAGTGGGGCGGTAAATCCCCATTTGCCATTTTCCCTTCCCCATTCCCATTTTTGCCCCATAGGGCATAATGGGAGTGGGGAAGGCGCTAATTACGCCACCGTAAATTACGGTGGCGTAATTAGCATCATGGCAGGTTAGCGCCATGGCTTTTAACGGCTGCGAAAAGCAGCCGTTAAAATCAGAATCAGGCGTTAAGGGTTAACGACGGCGTTAACTCTTAACGCCTGGGTCGTAATGAGGCCCATTGACTGGTATTTAATTCAACTGGAAGATTCATATTTCCATTGCATTCCTGGAGATAGTTTATAGTTCAATTTTTGCAGAACTCCCACTGAGCGCATCGTTCCACACCATACATGACTGTAATTGTTGTTTATGGAGCCGTTTATAGTTCCATTTGAGGTGTTATTTCAGTTGGTATTGTGTAGGTTTACTGAGATGTGTCAAGTTCATGTATGTGTATACCGACATTGCAATGTGTCTTGTTTATAGGGGCATGTGTAGTTTTCGTGGTGTTTTGTAGTTCTGTTAGATATGTGTATGGTCTGCTTGTAGATGAATGGTTCTATTGGAAATGGTTAGTTCCACTCAAAGTGTAAAGTTTCTTTAAATGTGTAAACGAGTTCCTTCTCAGGAATATAGTTGCATTAAATGTGTATTGCTGCATTGGAGGCTTGAATGGATGGGTGTAGTTCATTTGATGTGTGCAAGTCTACAGGCGTGTTATTGGAAGTGCTTAATTACATTTGGTGAGAGGGACAGTGTAGTTCCACCAGCAGTGTGTAATTCTATTCACAGCTTTTCTCTTATTGGATTTGCGGAATACAATTACAGATGGTTATTTGATGTCTGAAGTTCAGAGGTGTATAGTTCATCTGGGAACATATAGTTCCAGTAGAACTATATAGTTAGATCAGATGCATATATTTCCATTGTATGGTGTGATTTGCCCCATCACAGGTGTATAGCTCAATTAGCACATATAGTGAAATCAGAGGATGCAAACAGTTCCATTGGATGCAGCTTGTTCCTTTGGACGTATTATTTAAATTGGAAGTGTAAATGTCAATTTGTGGTGTTTCAATTGATGTGTGTAGCTTCATCAAAATGTGTACTTTGTTGGAGATGTATAGTTCCATTGTATGTGTTTAGTTTTATGATGGGTGCTTAGTTACATTAGAAGTGTGTAGTCTGCTTGGAAGTTGATAGGTCTTTTGGAGGAGTGTTTGATTTATTTTATTTATAGCTCCACAGGATCTGCATTGTTTTATCAGAGGTGTTATGTTCCATTGTCAACGTATACTTCCATTGGAGGTGGGCAGTTCTAATTCCGATGGTGTTACATGGCTACACTTAGAGGTACACAAATGGTGTATTGTTCCAATGGCGGTATAAATTCTGTAGGATGCATATAGTTCCTTAGTGTATAGTGTCATTGGAGGTGAAATGGTCCATTGGAAGTGTACTATCCCATTGTATTTGTACATTTCTGTTCAAAGCATGTCATTCCTTTGGATGGGTATGCTTTCATTGGAGTTGAATAGGTCCATTGGATGTGCATAGTTTCATTGAGGGTATGCAGATCTGAGTGGTCGGATGTTTAGGTGTATTCCCATTGATGGTGTGGATGTCTATTAAAGATGTATAGTTTTTGGCACATTTGCATGTTTCTACTGATTGTGTATATGGTTCCAATGGATGTCTATGGTTGGTGGGTGATAACAGGTACACATTTCGTTTGGGGTGCATAGGTCCTTAAGAATTGTATATTTCCATTGGACGTGCATAGTTCTGTTGGATGAACTTAGTTCCATCAGATCTATATAGTTCCATTAGACATGCATAGCCCTATTGGATGCTTATATTTTAATGAAGGTGTGTAATGTAATTTTAAATGTTTATAGTGTGTATAGTGTTTCTGGAGGTGTTTCATTTCTTTTGTCGTTTGTAATTCCTTTGTATATGTATATAGCTGTACAAATGGTGTAAGGTTCCATTGAAGATGGTGTATAGTAGCATTGCATCTGCATAGTTCCATTTGGCATATGTAGTCCTACTGGAGGTGAATAGCTCTGCCGGGGAGCGGTGGTTCCTTTGGGTGTATATAGTTTTGTTTGATGTGCTTCACTTTGATTGATTTGTATAGTTGCATTGGATATATAAATGTACACTAGGTCAGGCCCACCACTGTTACTTTCTCCCTATTAACCTGGAGAAAAAGACACCCATTTCCCACAGCCGCCCTGGCTTATTTGCTCACTTAAACCCGAGAAACAGAATGCCAACTCTGAATGAAAATGTCAAAGGCTGAAACAGAAACAGGATCACGGATGGAATCCCGTTTACATCTAAGTTATAGAACAAGTTGGAACATTCCACTAAAACCTTTGGATACTAAACACATACTTAAATGTATGCTTATAAAAAGGAGTATATCTTTGTGACGATGAGAAACTTAAGTTAACTTCTATCAAAGAAGTGAGATATAAACAGTCAAATATCAGTTGAAGCCTTGAGAAAGCCTGGCCGGGATGAAACACGTGTTGGCACTTGCAATTTACGGTAGCATTAGTTAATTTATACTTTCTATATTGCCACTGTTTTGGATGTAACATTGGAACGCATGTAAATTAAACAAGCTTAAAACAAAAATTCCTGCATTGTTTCAATCATTTGATAGGGAGCATATAACTGGGATTTGACTATTAGGGAACACATTTTAAATTAATACTTTGGAGTGCACACTCCTGAAGGATTTTAGACTTAAGCATCAGTGACCAAAAGATCAGGAAAGAACAACCATGGGGAGTGGACGAGTGTAACCCACCTACATCTTAGCACTGACTTCTAATATACTGTGCCAGAGAGCATTAACAGGGGGAAGGCGCATACAACTCACCACCTGATCGGGCAGGAGGATCAACTCAGCCAACAACCTCAAGATGGCCGTATCAGAACTTTGTTAAGACTCCAGATGTGGAAGATGTCTTGAAGTGAGGGACCGCATCTCCTCCTTCAATTACTGGCACTAGGTGCAACCATCTATCAGGCCTGTCCATCAATCAAGGACATAACCACAACCAACACAGCAATCAGTAAATTTGCGCTGGAGTTGCACAAAAAATCAAATAGGTTCCAATACCCACAGGACCCAAGCAGGTCCTGATGCCTCTGAGCATCACACAGCTGACAACGATCATGTGTCCCATGTCAGCCCCAACAGCCAGCAGAACCAGTATGACACAAGTGCTCCATGTCACCATGATGTCTACCACACCTTGGGTTGCCATGTAGGCCGGATGCAAGAGCTGCCATGCTAGTTCAATGCACAGACATGACACACAATATGGTTCCATGGAGGTGTACAGCTTATTTCATAGGGGGCACATAACTCGGTTTTAGTTGTATAGGTTCATTGGATGTAAAGTGCTCCATTGGATGTGAATAGTTCCATTGGATGTCTATTGTTTAGATGTTCATAGTTCCTTTGGATGTGCATTGTTTCATTAGATAGGTATAGTTACATTGTATGAGTATAGGTCTTGTGGAGGCATGCAGGTTCGTTATATGTGTATGTGTAGTTTAATTGGAGGTCTTTAGTTCCATTCAAAGATTTTATAGCACATTTGCAGACATATGGTTCAATTGGAGATTCGCTTTGAGGTTTGTAACAATTATTTTGTGTCTGTTGAAAGGGGCAATAACGGTGTATAGTGCCCTTGGAGGTGGTGTATAGTTACCTTGGTGGTGCGTAACTGAATTTCATGAGTATACCTCCTTGTGAGGTGTATCCTTCCATTTAAGAAGTGTAGTTTCATTGCAACGGGGAGAGAGAAAGAGAGAGAAGACAGAGAGAGACAGAGAGAGAGAGAGAGAGAGAGAGATAGTGTGTGTGTGTGTGTGTGTGTGTGTGTGGTGTGTGTGTGTGTGTGTGTGTGTGTGTGTGTGTGTGTGTGTGTGTGTGTGTGTGTGTGTGTGTGTGTGTGTGTGTGTGTGTGTGTGTGTGTGCAGTATGTCTGTCACTTGATTAGTTTACTTTGAGGCATTGTGCATAGTTCTATATTAAAATGTGTATAGTTTAATTAGCTGTCTATAATTGCACCAAGGTGCATACTTCCTTAATCGGTGCTTATTGTTTGGCTGTGCATAGTTCCAATTTATTTTGTGTGACCCTTTCATCTGTAGTGAAAGTATGTTATACCTTTGGACTGTGTAATGCCCAGAGTTGACAGATAGTATACGTACCCATTGCGGTGTGTGTTTTCATAATAAGATGTTTATATGAAAGGTAATGTAGATGCAAAAGCTGCTAGCTAAGGTAGGATATCAGTTCAGCAGGCCAACATGTCCACTTTTATCCTGAACTGTCCTCAGCTCTCGACGTTGTGGTATTCACCGATTTCCCAGCTGTGCCACTGAGTGATGATTAACTAGGCCCTCACTAAAGTAGAAGGTCAGGGAAAAAGTATTTCCTTATTTAGTGATCGTTTAGCCGTGGTATTTCACTGTTGATGTTGGCTCATAGAAACAGAGAGACCTAGTATTTGTTTTGTAGAAGGAGCGTTGGCCCTAACCTGCCATCTGCCTACAGAGGATCCAGATTCAACCGGTCCATCAAAAATGGGAGAGATTCATAGAGGTTTCACCAATGGGAAACCCACAGCATTGATCACAAAATATTGCTTGGAGTACATGCTGTGACAGAACAGCAATCATGGCTGAAGATACTGAAGAGGTTTGTGTTGCTGGCATAAGAGCGTTGTATGAAGGGAGATATGCACACATCACAGGATAAGCAGACATTGCACCGTATAACATCGGGCAGAACCATGCATAGGAGGACGATGAGAACTACTTATGCCCATACCATTAACTCCAAGTGATTGAGCGCTCCAGAACTGGAAGACATTCCTCTCACAGTCTCACAGCAGTTCATAAGATAATGGGCTGAAGTGCCCATTCCCTGACACAGCAGAGGTTGCTGCTTGAATCTAACAAGAGCATTGTGCCAAGGCACAGGTCCAATCTTTAAAGCAGAAGTTCAGAACTCTCCATATAACTTTAGGAGAATGGCCCTTTTGGAGTCTTCAGCAAAGAGATTTGCACAAAAACCTACTAGAGCTATACAAGATCTTGGCTACTGCGTGTACAAGTCCCTCCCCACAAACAGGCTGTATGATGGAGGTGTGGGGGGAGGGAGGATCTACTCCAGATATTTGTCGCACTGTAAAGCTTTTCATGGAGAGGTTTATGGGAAAAAGGTTCTATTTTCCCTTTATACATCTGTCTACAGCCTTTGCTCATTCGGGAACAAATTAATCAATTGGGGGAATAGGAGCTACTTTTATTAAATATTGCACTTGACTTAGACCTCTGGCATACCACACTAGTGGATTGACAGCTGAAAATCCCATGCTTGCGGGGCTTATCCAGGGCTGTATTTCCAAGTCCACATTGTTCAATCCGATCTCAGCAGGTCTAGTACCTCATTACCAAATATTGGTGTATTTCCGCCATAGTTAGGTGGCTAAGAGATATTCACTCTATTGTGTACAGGTGATGCTATACTTTTTGATCAGACCCCACTGGAATGCGAGGTTCCTCCTCTGCTGCGGATCAATAGTGTAAGAGCATTAATCATGACGGCATTGTGCAAGGCACAGAACAGGCTTGATGCAAACACACAACCCCCAAACGCTAGTTGGCACATTGGAGCCACCAGATGGATAATCTGATTATGTCTTCAAGGGGTGTTCTATAAGACTCAAAGTTATGGATTTATGAATGTGCCCAGTGACGTTGAGCTTGAATACATCAACGGGCTGCTCAGTGAGACGTCTTTCCCCCCTGGATCCCTTCTGCGCAATGAGACAGAGATCTTCACAGTGCTGGTTGATATCCTCCTTAAATACCTGTGCTTTGGGCGATTCTGGGGAATCTTCATGCTACCCCATCATTTAGCCTTGTCTAGTAAAACTACTTCAAACCTTGTTAAGACCTTTATTGATTTGTGGCTTTGACTTCATGTTTACTGCACAAACTGGGTCCCCAAACTGTTAATGAAACTGAGAAGGAATATGCAATCACTGTGATGGTCCGGGTAATTCAGCAAGCCCTCGCCTCCTCTCCTTAAAAGCATGTTCAACACCATCGGCAAAGCATGGTCATCGATGGCTGACCATCGAGAAATCAAGTCTCGCTGAGGTATGTCAAGGATTATAAACACTGGGATTTTTCCCACCCACACCCGAGCTGTTATGATTTTGGATCAAAAGTGATGATAATAATAACATAATTGACCATGGCAGGTTCCACTGGCTTCTAGGCACTGTGCTGATAAGTGTTATTATCAGCCCTATCAGGATTCAATCCTGTATCTGGATAGCAATACCCTTTACTGGGAGCCATTTGTTCATGTGTTCTTGATGTCTTTCCAGTTTCCTCAGTTGCTTTTTGTCTTGCTCACACACTTGTCAGGCAGATAGATTTGTTAATAAAACATTAAGGTAATGATGGAACCTATTATTACAGCGCTTAAAAGCATGAGGAGTCAGCCATGAAGCGCTGTAAAAAAGCAAGAATAAAGTTATTTGTATTCTTGTGATTAATATAATTATCATTACCAGAACTGCTGTTCAACTCTTTCCACACCATGCTCAGCAGAGCACTTTGCATGTTTTGTAAACCGATGAAAGCCTGGTTCTTCTCCAAACCTAAATTGGAAATTCCTGGACTACCACCTCACATGATACTGTGACATTATCCCAGGGCTGATGTTTGCAGTGACAGCCAACAGCATCCTTGGCTGCTCTGGATCAGTAGATGGGAGCCCAGGGACCCCATCTACGTCAGTTCAAATTTATATTCCACGCATCTCCAGATGAGTCGAAGGACAGAGATATTCAACAATCAAGCATGAACGTCCTCCGCTGCCAATTATATGGTAGTATACAGCTCCAGGCCCCTAGGATAACATCACCACTAAGACTGGATTGCACAGAATGGGGGCCCAGACTGCCCCAGTTATAGCACCTAACACCCTTAAACCACATGTGCCTTTAAGCGAGGAGAAAGTCAGATATAAACAAATATGAACGGCCTCCGGCATTGCCTATTCTATGGTTAATACAAAGCACCTGCCGCCCATGGGAGCACGTCATGTACCCTGAATAAAACACACAGGAGCCCTTTCATATGAAAGAAATCCTGCAAACCCATCCACCTCCAAGTGAGCCCAACCTCATATTCCAGCGAATCATTATGGACACCTTTTAAGTACTGCTTATTTTGTTGTCTATACATTCCACCACACCCCTAGGGTAACAACCCTGAATTAGGACATATCGACATCAACATGAATCTGATATCCTGCACCTCTCCCAATGAGAGAAAGCTCAGACACCCGAAATGAAAAATATAGAAGCATGCAAGAGTGTCCACTGCCCAATCAGCAAGCGGGGAAACATGACGCAGCACAGTACTCCTCCCCCCACCAGGCCACTGGTCCATAACCTGATGACCTGTCCTGCGGTGATACTACACTGGCAGATACTCATTCCCAACTGGACTGAGTCTTTTAAAAAGAGAACAATTTGGATCCAACAATGGACCGTAAGAACAAGGGAACCAGAGGCACACTAAAACTTACATGGTCCCACCCCAGAGATGAACCTCAATAACCACCTCCTCACCAACTAACCAACCCCGTTTTCACACTCCATTTTCACCTTGCACTTCTCTACTCCACCATCAAGCCACGTTCTAGTCACCTACCCAAGCTCGTAGGATTAATCTCATGAGTGTGCAAAGGAACATTGCACATAGGGCCCATCGTATCCAACTCACCTAGAATCTCACATGCACACAGAGAACGGGTACACTGTGCCTCTCCCACAGCTTTTTCTAACTTCCCTGCTCAACCACTCTCTTACAGATCCTAGCCCCAAGAAGTCACCATAGTTGGAGGGCGTGGCCCCATAGAAGGCCCCGTTACATTGCATATAACTGCAGTTGACAACGCCTCCCAGAGGTTTTGTTAGAGGAATGTATGGGGACCGGTGGTGTTATTCTGTCGCCTCCGCAGTGCGCATGTGCAGTGCTCGGGCAAGGCCTTTGGTTACCCTTTTGCAGTTGGTACTATGTCGTCCCTGCTCTCTGCGCTGTAACCCAATCCGGGGAAGGAGTGTGCCTGTCCCAGAGCGTGTCCTTTTGCCACAGGTAATGCAGCTTGAAGGGAAAGCTGCCAGCGTCTCTGGCTGTAAAATGAACCTAACGCAAGAGGCCTTTTTTATGTAATGCTAAAGTGATTTGTCCTGGTGATGCAGCGGCTCTATCAGTAATCTTTTCAAGAATGCGAGAGGGCCTGCGTCACTTGCTGGCTGCGTGGCGTGACAGGGGCTGCAAGAGGTCAGCGCCTCAAGCAATAAACAATGAATGCGTGATATGTATCGGCCATAACAATCCAGACATTGCATGGAAAGCAATGACCAGAGCCCGCTGAGCAGGCAAGGCAATGTGGCAGCCAGCAGACGGCGACGCTGTGGCAAGCATACTATATTTCATTAGGCCCTGAATGATTTGACTTATTTTTGATAAAAACATGGCAGGGGAAAAAGCTCACATGCGCCATCAAGCAAGGTATTTGAGGGGGCTCAGTGTTGGGGCAGGATAGACATGGGCGTGGGCCACACAGGAGACACAAAGGAGACATTTAAAGGGACCTTTGCTCTGCAGGTCAGCGCAAACCTTGAAGTTCACTTGTTGCGTGGGGGTGGAGGGGGGGGGGGGTTTGAGGGAGAATATTGCTGCAGAGGATTGAGTTATGTTTTGTCACTGGTATTTATACTGCACACCACTCCCATTTGCATGGTCTCCGGGAGCTCTGGCGGGTCTGGAAATCAGACAATGGGTGGGTTGTGTTAGTGAAAGGAGAGCAAGAGCACAAGAGTGCTGTGGTGTATCATTGCAGTTCCGAAAAACCAGGGACTGTGTGTGGGTTTGCTTCTCGGTGGCATGGCGGATGTTTGCAGTAATATACCAAGAAGATGAGACCAATATTTTTTCCCCTCAGGAGCCACATAAAAAGTGGGGATAAAAACAGGTGTAGCGAGAAATAGAATTGCATAAATCCTCTAACAAGGCACAGAGAGAAACAGTATGCAACTCACTTCCAGAGAGAATCATGGAAAGGAATAAAGGAATGTCAACGCATTTTCAGCCTTATTCTGTAGAACTAGTTAAGTAATAGCAATAAACAAATATGAGGAAAACTAATGACTCAACGATTCGTATACAGAGGATCTGCTATGTCTAAACAATAGGATAGCACAGAAATAAGCTACCAATTTGCATTTCAAGAAGCAGCTCCATTGTAGTTGTTCGTACTACCAGAGGACTGAACCATAGAATATACTAGAATCCCGATATTGAGCGCAGAAGAACCACCCCACTTTGACTACCTTTCATTTTGTTATTGGGCAAGCACATTAATAGGGGTTGGTACTTTGCAACAACAGTTGCAACACTTTTGGAAGATCATTTCTTCATAAGGTTGATAAATGCTTGAATCTGTTATACATTCTAAGGTAGATGCTATTGGCATGGTCACTTCTTAACATGGCAAGTGCGATAATGGTGACGGTTCTGTGTGGTGAGAAGTGAGACAGGGTAGGATTTGTCTGATAGTACAGCGGTGGAAGAAACATTTCATTAATACTGTGTTAACCTTAGGCTCCTCATTGTCCATCAGAAATCTTAGATTTGTTTTACCACTTTAGAGGGTCCAGGTCTGGTTCCCATGTCGATCATCCGTGGCAAAGATGTTCGTCTAGAGGGGTGGTGAGACATGAACATGATTCAATTTTATCCGGGTTGAGTTCAAGGTTGTTGTTGATCATCCATGCATTGAATTGTGACAGGCAATTGTCGAGGGTTTTGTCTATGTCCTTGCTGATGGTAATTTTGTAGATGACTTGAGTATTCATCTGTTCAGTTGTAGCATGTAAGTCCATGATGAGGTTCATGAGAGGAGCCATGTAAATGTTGAAGAGAATTCATGAGAGGGTGGAGCCTTGTGAGGATGTATGAGGTTGAGCTGAAAGGCGGTAGCCGTGTGTTTTCTGTTCTTTCCGTCAGGAAGGAGTACATCCATTGAAGTCTGAGTTCATTCTAGGTCATCCCAGGTGGACAGTAGTGCCGATTCAATCCCTCTCATAGGCCTGAAAATGATTTGTGCCGTGTCCAGTAGGTGGTTGTTTTCCACGTGACTCAGGATTTGTCCATATGCGTAGGTTTCCAGCAGTTTAGCCGGGTAAGGGATGTTTGATATGTCAGGCGGTTGGTGTGATCACCTATGCTTCCCGTGGGATCTTTGAGAAGACGGATAATGTAGGCAAATTTGAATCTCCTAGGAACAGTTCCTGTTTTCAGTAAATGGTTCATGCACTTGTGGAAATATTGTGCCTCTTTGCCGAGGAGTGGTAAAACTTTGAAGTTGCTTACACTGCTTACACTTGTGCATATAACACATTCTGGTATGTATTTTCAGTCTGTTAATTCCCATCTTCAACCAGACAATGGTACACATCCCATTGCCATGACTGACACTGTTCATTTATCAGTGGATGAAGCGCCTTTGTCGCGCCATGCGTGGCATGCGCTCCCTTTTCTATCTCTCTCCTTTCTCTCTCTCTCATGCCGTCTCTCTGACTGTTTCCTCTTCTGTCTTTCTGTCAGTCAATCCACAGATGTTAGCAAATGTGTGTAATCCACTGGTGTGTCACACAGTACAGATCGGGACACGGGCAAGGTTTATTCTGACGTAGGCTTGGACTCACTCACGATCATATACATCAGTTATCCAACCACCAGGAAAGAATCTGTATGCCTGTACCCCTGAGATAGACTAGAGTCTTTTCCCCAGATATAGGCCTTCTGCAATCCCCTACAGGGTGCATAGAATTATCTCCCAGAAGCTAAGGGGGTGGGAGAGCGTTTTCCCCCAGCATCTCATCAGAGGTGGACTAGTGTCAATAGAGAAATACCTTCACTTTTTCCACAGAGATGGCGGCTACGTGCCTCATCCGTGGAGATCGTTCAGGTGAGGTTTTTAGATGTGGCTGTCCCACATAGGTGGAACTTGGCGTGATTGGTCCATAAAAGGAACTCTGCGACTGACCCAAAAATTACCTGGGCGTGATGGCCCCACAGACACCCATGATGTCACTGTTCCATATATGACTTTGGTGTAACTCCCCAGCACATGGCATCAGTGACATAAATTAAACTATGTGTGACTGCCTCAAGTGACTGCCCTGAGGATGGGGACCTGGGTGCACTCCTTCATACATGAGCCCATTGCGCCTGTCCCAAAGAAGGCTTTTGTTCCGGTGAAGTTTGAGACTGCTCTGCAGGCGGTCTCCGTGTGACTGCCACATAGATGTCATTGGTGTTACTCCCCTGGAAATCCTCAGTGTGTGACTGTGTCAGAGATACCTTCACAGCCACTGCACCATCACTTTTCTAGATCTAACCGTTCCAAAATGGTGTCTTTGTGACTGTTTCAACATTGACCTCATTGTGACTGCGTGGCCTCCTTCGACTGCCACAGAGATGGCTTTTTCATGACTGCCTTTAAATGAAGCTCTGTGTCATCTCGCCGCCGCTCCACCTCCTCCCCTGCGATCTCGCCATTCGACGATGGGGCTTGTGGGTAACACCTCCCACCACACCTCAGAGGGTGATGCAGTTTTGCTAACCCGGAAAATACCCCAGCATTGCCTCCCCTGGCTGCTGCCCCAGCATTGGACAGGATATGTTTCTCCCAATTTTCATTTTATTTTAGTTATTATATTAGAATTTGTGTTCATCGCTGGCCCTACCCAGAGGGTCTCAGAGCGGCAGTCAAGGCGAGAGGTGAATACAAGTTACAAAATGTTTTCAGGATAGGATAGAAAGATTAGGGTAGATAAGAGGTCGCAGGGGAGGTGGAGGGGGGCGATTGCCTTCACATGCCCACAAAATGGCATTCCCGCTCAGAGATAAGGTGTGTTTTGAAAAAATATATATTTTATTTTTTATTGCGAATTGGTTTGGTGTGATTATGTTGTGTTTCATTCCTCTCGCGTATACACCGGGGGTCATTTATTTGGCATATGTTGTTTTTCATTCTGCGGAAATGTCTGATTTGCATCTCTTCCTGAGATTTATTGGTACCATAACCCTCTGGCATGCTGTGTGTCGTGCCGTGAGGGACCAAAAAAATGCTGTAAAAGGATCAAATTGATATGCTGTGTGTTATCCCTCGCAGTAAAATGCCGGAAGTCCCTCTCCTCAGAGGTAGGCCAAATGGCACTCGCCTCAGAGGTTTGTCGGGTGCCGCTCGCTGAGAAGTAAGCTAAACGTGGGTCCCCTCAGCAGTTAGCTGGGTGTTCTCCACAGAAGGAGGCCTGGAGCCATCGGTCAGGCGATAGACCTTCCGTTGAGAGGCACAGGGCTTCGCTCCTCTAAGTAATGGACTCGTTTCTGTTACTGCTGTAGCGAGGGTCATTACACTCGGAGGAGCTACGGTGTCATTCCCCTCAGAGATGCAGCGTGCGCCATTACCCTCGGAAAAGCCTCAAGTGTCATTACCCTCTGGGCTGCACTGTGTCTCAACGCTCTCACAGATCAGTGGGATTTCATTCCTCCCTGACGAGCAGTGGGTGTCATTGCTGTAGTACCAAAGGTACATTTGTTGCTGTAGATGCACTGGCTGTAAATCATCCTCGTTGGGGCAAAGTGGGAGACATACTGCACTGGCTATGATTGGTGCCATATCACAGGTGCACTGGGTTTAATCATTCCCCTAGCAACACTGGCTGTCAATCCTCCCTGAGATGTCATTGCTATAGTAACAAAGGTACACTGGGTATCATTGCTGCAGTAGTACAGGTACACCGACATTCATCACTCCCCTAGCAACACTGGCTGTCATTCCTCTCTGAGATTGAGTATGTGTCCAGGCTACGGTCCCGAATGATGACTGGGCTTCCTCCCAAGAGTACCACAAATAACACTGGGGTTCATTGCTCCCGTAGCTGGAGTGGGTGCCATTCCCCCCAAGATGCAGTGGGTGTCATTGCTACAGTTCGAAATGTAGATTGGGTATTTTCCATCCCTAGCTGGAGTGGGTGCCATTCCTCCCCAAAATGCAGTGGGTGTCATTGCTACAGTTCGAAATGTAGATTGGGTATTTACCATCCCACTGCAGGAACCCCTGTGATCACCGCTCCTGTAGCCGAGTTGGGCGTCATAGCTCTCAGAGATGTGCCTTGTGTTATTGATCTCATTGGGTATCATTAATCCCATAGATGGGCTTCCCCTGGCTCAATCCTCTTAGCTCTGGACCAGACGACATGGATGGCTTGGAGTCATTCCCCTCAGAATCAGGCTGCCTGTGAATGATCTCGGAGATGGGCTTGGAGTCATTCCCTCACAGGGTGCTTGCTGATCACTATGCATCATTCCATCACCAGCTCCCGCCGCTCTTTTGTGGGGACCAGAGGGCACTCACCAATGAGCAGCCTCTGGCCCATACCTTTGGGCATTTTCCTCCTTCCATGATGTGGATCCTTTTCCCTCCCCCCTCTTCATCTATCCTCAGATTGTATTTTCATTAGACAGACTGTATTTTCTGTACATTGCTAATAAAGGGTTGCCAAAGACTAAGTGGCTGCAGAGGTGTTATTGTATGAGAAAGTGACGGCCCTTGGTTCTATGGTAAGTGAAACCAGGAGAATAGAGCCATCATTTCAGAGCCAAAAAAATATTGCCAGCATCATGAACCAGCAGGAACGGAGCTGTACGTGTGTGCTGCAAGTTAAACATGCAGTGGATAGGGTTCGAACCAGGAAAGCTGCTTCGGAGGCAGCCGGGCTTTACATAGATTAGTGAGGCCTGGGTCCAAAAATGTGGTGAGGCCCCCTAGCTATTTTTTGCAATGGACCAGTGGTGGCATGGCACCAGCAACATGAGATGTGAGAACTGTCCTTTCTGTCTATGGATGGAGGAGCGAAATTGTGTTTATTAAGTCTGCTAATAAAACAAAACATAGCCATGTTCAAGCCAATAATCAAAGGACTGCCTTAGTGGTGGCATAGAAATGTCTGTCAATTAGAACCATTACACACCAATAACCAATTCCTACATGGGATTGGAATCAACTGTTCGTGTTTCCATGGTAGTGCAGATGACCCAAAACCTTCATGCCACTAAATGGACCAGTAAACATCCTTTCTAACTGGTCGGCGGGCGTTCCCACCAGAGTAAATTGAGGGCGGATTACTAATCGAGTTTCACTTGGGAGCCATACATATTCAGTATCAGCTGCCGAGCATATCTCTGGCTCCCTCATCGTCTATAAGCAGTTGCATGCACCATGTTCTAGCCTGCAAACCACCCTCCCTTACAGAGGACAGAGCCCGTCCCTTGACTCATCAGTGGCCATTTCCAAGGCACCCTCCTTCACTTTGTTCATGCCAGTTAACACCTGCACCTCCAAATAATTCCCTTGGAGGAGAGTTGCCCATGCAGATAGGACAGCACCCCTACAGCCTACAGTTCAGGGGGTACCTGAAGACCTTACTTTTAAAACAGCATGTCTCCCATCGATTGGTCTCCCAATAACATTGACATGGTCTTGCTGGTGTCCTTTTTTTCCTTTGGAGAAGGAGAAAGTTGTAGGGATGCACTACTTGATTAAACAAACATTACTACTAAACTTTAGTTATTGTGCTTAATCACTTCTGATGCTCCAGGTAAGTCCCTGGCGAGGGGACAGGAAAGAGTTAATACAAAATGGCTCCGTGAAACTCAAGGAGATACCCAGACACTCCTTTTTTAAAATAAACTCTTTACCAATCTGCAATATATTGTGTTAGATACGTGTATGAAAAAGTCTTTTAATGTGTGCAATTCAAACAAAACCGTGTCATACTTAATTCACATACAATCAAAGATTCTCATAATGAGAATAGGTAAACGACAGTTTTATCAATAGTCTTCTTCATATGAGCTTCAAGACAATTGGCCTCATATCGGGTCCGGCGTTAATCGTGCCGTTTCAAACCATTAGGTAGCCGCCGGACCCGTAAACAGTTACCAGCGCCTGGCTTGCCGGTAACACCGGGGTGTTAGAACCCCGGCGCCCAGAAAATCAGGCACCGGTAATATGTTGTTCCCCATTCCAACAGTCGCATAGGACTCTATGGGAATGGGGACCATAGAAACACTGGCACCGGTAATAACGGTGCCAGTGCTTCCGTGTAAGTCTGTGGCCGGGTGCCGGTCTGCCCGACAAGTCAGACGTGTAATGAGGCCCAATGTAAGACAAACATAGAAGGCTCTCGAGAGCCTAATTATCGAAACCATTGACAGTGTCCATAATGCAAGAAAGCCTTGGCCAAGATCTGTCTACTGGATCGTCAATGACTTCTCTTGTCTTTACTACGCACTTCAGAATTGATAACTCCTTCAGATGATTATGTATTGTCTTCCTATGCTAATAAATAGAGGAATGTAACTATACTGATAAGTGAAGGTCAAAGCAAAATGCCCCACTAAACTTTACTTTCAGACATGACTCATTATGCAGCAAAGAAAATTTGTGAAACGAATCTGATAAGAAACTTCAATCAATACATACTGCTATTATATGCCTTCTGCAATTAAAAAAATGTAAAGCCTCTGGGCTCATGGCGTACCTACTATATGTAAATGCTGTGCCTATGGGTCTTTCAGACGTCAGTGACAACTCATTCCCTCACTAGCTCATGGACCCTGTTGAGAAAACAAGAAATGATCCATAAGGACCTACTAAAATCCAATGAGGTTAGTCATAGACCCAGCACTGTCGTCAATCTTACCTCCCTAGCATTCATATCACGAGCAACACAGGAACAGCTGGAAAAACAAGCTCCTTGCCCCGCGCTTGTGATATATTATTCCCATTGATCATGTGACAAGGGACGTTACACATCACCTGATGAAGTGACATCCACATGAGTGTCCATAATTAAAGTATGTCGGATGCATTGGATATTGGTTATTTGTGACTTTAACCAAAAACAATGAGTGATGTCTCACGGAACTGAAAGGGCAATATTTCAAAATAGAGGACTCAAAATAGTAGAAAGGTGTGTGTTAGGGCAAGAGTTATAGATTCAATTCATGTCATTCTTTTCTTAACAAACAATCATAAAACATGACCAATGTTTGTTCTATCATTTAAACAAACACATAGTACAACTAAAACCCAACAAGTTTATCGCAAATACATAAAAACAGATCTAACACAAAAAATTTGCAAAAAAGTGCCATAAGTGGTAAATACTGTGTTGATATATTAGAGTCAAATAGTTCCCCTATCCTCAATGTGGAACATATATAATGTCCTCTAAATATCACTAATGTGCGAAATGTCAACTAAAGATATTCTAAAAAAGTAAAGATGAATATCAATCCTATAATTAGCGAATATCCCTTCGTATTTAGTTTCGACGACCAAGTCATCTAGTTTTGGGTCAGAAACTGATGTTCGTCTTCTTCTGGACAAAGCAACATTTTACAAAAATAGAACTACATATAAAGACATTATATGATGTTATCTGTATAGTGTTTCTTTTTTCTTTCAACTCTTTAACACCATCCCAGAATCAATACATTGAACATATTTAAAAAAAAAGGAGAAAGATTAAAAAACAAACAATTAAAACCTGACCATTCACTGCTCCTTCAACAAAAACTTAAAATCCATTTACCCTTGTTTCCTCTTGACTCAGGTCGAGGGGATCCCTTCCTCCTCCAACCAAAGGTAAGCGAGATAATTAACAATTTATCTGCAGAGACACAAGAAAAAAGAACTGGGGTGAACCCCTAGTTCCATTAAGTGGAGTTATAGTCAACCCCGGCATCACATAGACCAAAGCATAATTCACTGACCTCTGTCTTTTAGTAAGGGTCAAACAGGACCGCCTTTCCCATGAGGCTTTTTCCCTTTTAGGCAAAAGAGGCCACAGAGCCATCCACGCGTCCCAACGTCATAGCGTCACAGCTTCTGATGTTTATCTGTGATGGTGCCAGATACATACAGAGATAACCTATTAGTAATAAGGCTATCCCACATTTAAATTTCCAACACTGTAAATATACTATTTGTCAATAATACTCTAAATAGATGTAAAGATAGTACAATATACAGACACAGGGTCTTTATATTAATTTTAGATGTAAGAGAAAGCAGCCCTATTGGCCGGGAAACTGGGTGCCCCATCTAAGACTTTGCTAGATGTGCAAAAACTGTCTAGCCATTCGTACAATAATAGCTGTGTGAAATGATGAAAGGATAGTGACGCAGTCACAAGGCTGGCAAGTGACACTGTCCATTGAAGCATAAAGTATACTTTCCAAATAGCAACCATCGTGGTATCTCATAGTGATACAATAAAGGGGTAGCTCACTGGTATGATACGGAAGGGGTAGCTGCAGGAAGAATATAGTGTAGCAAACTCACCGTCTTATCGGTATTAATGAAACCATGTGTGTAAAGGAAAGCGTGTCGCACTAGATGAGTGCAAGAGTATGAAGTCAGAAACATGCAGTGCAGCTAATATATACAGAGTGTATTCCTTCTCCGTTGCCAACTCTATGGAAAACCAGTGGGCCATAGTCACCAACAAGGGACTAATGAGTTAAGTATGTCAATGAACAGAGAATGTGGCAGAGATGTATACAAAAATAGAAATAGGCAAAGGACTCACCAGTGCAGAACCCGCCCACTCAATTCTATTTCAAATAAGAGATAAAGAGGCTAGCAAACAGATGAAACATGTGCATTCTGTTTAATAAGTTGTATAAATGTTACAATACCTATGGGAGAGAACGGCCGAGGACCGAAGAATCGATGCATCGTTATTAAATTCAAAAATGCTCAGTCAGAACTGGTCTCTATATATAAAACAAATGGTTAAATCTAAACCGAAAATAGATCTGGTCCAATCTGCAAGAATTATGTTGTGGCCCAAACGGGTCCCACATAGACATGAGAATAACCACTACATGCATTTGTGATGAAGTTGAAAAACGCAAAGGTAACTGAATTCCCAATCCAGAAGATAGCAAAAGCCTGACGTGACACA
The DNA here is from genome assembly GCF_040938575.1 of Ambystoma mexicanum. NCBI lineage: Eukaryota > Metazoa > Chordata > Amphibia > Caudata > Ambystomatidae > Ambystoma > Ambystoma mexicanum. The sequence continues at coordinate 243,181,072 of NC_090926.1, read as the reverse complement.
TAGTGTATATTGAAATGCTCCTACTGAAGACAATGGACCTCATTATGACCCTGGCGGTCCCGTAATGAACGGTGCCGGTACGGGACCGGCACCGTTCATTACGGGTTGCCTGATTACGAGGTCCCCTAGCGAGACCCGGAACAGATGTCTGGTAAAACCAGACATCCTTTCCGGGTCCCGTGAGGGGACCAAGGAGCTAATAACGGGCCTGTTATTAACGGCCCTTTATTAGCTCCATCCCCATTTCCATTGAGCCCTGTCAGGGCTCAATGGGAATGGGGAATGGTTCTATGCATGAGGAATTAGCGGGTCCTCCAAGGTCGGAATGACCCGATAATTATTCATTCACAGAACCTGGATACGATTTTGGAGGCAGCCATGGTGCTATTAGCACATGGCGACCTGCAAACTCGTAATGAGGCCCAATGTAACCATTCTTCCTGCTGATTCAGGCCCATGTGGTAGCTTTGAGTGTGGTACATCCACCACCATTCTCTCTGGGACAGTCTGGTTGACGTACTGTGAGCATCAGTTCCCCAAATACGTTCAAGGGCCAACGACTTGAGTTCTTCACTGATGTGATTGTGTTCCAAAAAATTAGCTAACAATGGAGAAGTTCAATTTCTGATGCGAGTCTTAGATTTATGTTCTGTTATCCTTTGTTTAATGGACCTGGATGTTTTGCTTCTGATTGTTTTAAGGCAAGGGCATGTAATGGCATAAATAAAATTTTTACTATTACAGGTTGTATGATACTTGAGATTCCAAAGTTTATGATTAATCATCACTGAAGTACATGCCACAGTGGATTCACATTGGCAGCAGGAACCACATGGAAAATGGCCACTCACCGGTTTGAAACCCCAAAGGGATGTGATAGCTGATGGATTCTCTCCAATGTTCCTCTGTCTGTTCGTGAAAACCAATTCTTTAAATTCCTGCCTTTTTTAAAGGCATATATCAGACATTCAAGACCTGGATTATTGAATTGTATTGTAATAAATGCCAGTATCTAGAAGTCACCTTTTTGATTTTGTTGTAATGAGGATTGAAAGTCATGGCACAAACCAGCCATGAATTGGCGATGTTTTCTTTGCCAATAAAATATCTCTATGTTGGTTTTTGGCTCTTTTACAAGATTGTCCAAGGAGATGATGAGGATATCCTCTCTCTGAAAGTCTGTTTTGTATTATCTTGGACTGTTAAACAAAATCCTTAGTTTTGGTTCAATTCTTCCTGGCCCTCAAAAATTGCCCATATGGGATATTCTCTGTCAGAGCTTGTGAGAGGAAACTATCATATCAGAGGATAGTATTTCAATCTGTTCCCTTACAAAACAAATCCACTATGATGTGTCCATTCTCAGTCTTAATCAATAGATCGAAAAAGGAAATTTGTTTATTGTTAGCTTGCATCGTAAATCTTAGATTAAGTTTGAGAGAGTTAATCCATAATAAAAATGTGTCATGATTCCCTTTTTCCTTTTCCCAAACTATGATGATGTCATCTATATAACGTTTGTCAAATTTGAGGGCCGGTTTAAATGGATCTGTTTCATTAAGGATATTCAATTGCTCAAACTTCCACATGTACTGAGTTGCATAGTTGGGGGCAAAGGCTTCACCCATGGCCATACCTTTAATTTGCAAATAATAGGCCACCTTGACGCAAACATGTTTTTAGATAAAGCCACTTCCAGCAATTCTATCAGAAATTCACTAGGGATTTTCTGTAGTCCATTTCTCAAATCTAGGAATTTCTGCATAATGTTAAGTGATTCCATTTGTGGAATGCTTGAACATAAAGATTCAACATCCAGTGTGATTGATATTTCCGTATCTGGATTGAATTACCATTCACACTATAATCATGTTGTAGAGTGCTCATAGTGGGGAAGGTAGAGTTTTCTCAATCTTAAAATCAATAACCATTCTACTTATTTATTTATTTATTTATTTATTTATTTTGATCCTTATTACGCGTCACATGCCCGTGGGCCTCAGGGTGCGCAAGAAACAAAGACAAGACACACAACAAAAAAGACCAGCAGGAGGAAGGAGAAGTCATAGGAGAATTACTCCAGATTAAAAAGGTGAGTCTTTATGGCTCGCTTAAAAAGGGAATAGTTTTGAATCTGTCATAACCCAGCCGGTAGGGCATTCCAGAGGAGGGGTCCCTGGACATCAAGAGTGGTGCCCACAAATTTAGCTGTCTTAAATCTGGGGGGAGCAAGAGTTGTAGCAGTGGAAGAGCGAAGGTTTCTTCCATTGGTCTTGATACTAATGCGTTCAGACAAATAGGTGCGATTGCTGAAGAACAATCACTTGTGTGTTGTCATTAACACTTTATGTGTTATGTGTTGTTTTACAGGAAGCCAATGTAGCTTCTTTCTGAAGGTGGAGATATGGGTGCGACGAGATTGATTAAAGATGGTACGCGCAGCGTTATTCTGAGCCACCTGTAAAGATTGAATGTTGGCGGCAGTAGTGCCAGACAATAGACTGTTACAATAGTCTAGTCTGGAGTTTATCAATGCCGTAGACAGGAGTGCACAGTTTTCAGCTGTTATGAATGGGCAAATGTAATCGATTTGCTTGTTAATCAATCCACAGCTTGACCTAATGTTAGAGGCATGAGGCTTCTAGAACAACTCCCAAAGTTTTTACTTTCCTTTGGACAGTGATGATATTGTCTGCAATTAGGACATTGGCACAGTCTGAATCTAGTTTGTTCCTGGTGTTCATAGAAGACACTATCATGAGCTCCGTTTTGTTGTTATTCAGAGCTAGAGAGTTGCAGGCCATCCAGCCCTGGATAGCTTTGTAGTATTGATGGTTTCAACATCGTTCTTATACAGACCGCTTAGCTGTATGACAAACTGAGTGTTGTCTGCGTAGTTTGTATATTGAACTCCAAGCTTGTTAAGGAGATCAAGGAGAGGTTGAATGTAAAATTAAAGAGCAGCGGTGACAGATAAGAGCCCTGTGGGACACCACAAGTTTGAGAGATGGGAGTGGATTGATTACTACCCATGCAAACCCTTACAATACAAGGGCCCAAAAAGGAGTCTATCCATTTAAATGCTAGCATGGAGCAATTTGGGTCCTCTCCGAGCCATGTCACTAGTAAGCTGTGATCAACTAGATCGAAGGCTACAGAGAGGTCAAGTAGCATCAACAGTGCAGCTTGATTTTTGTCCGCTGTGCCCGCTAGAGTGGACTTTAAGTCGAGCATGGCCGTCTCCATCCCATGACGAGCCCTATTGCCTGACTGTCGAGTGCCAAGAATATTGTGTTCTTCGGCATGAGCCTGAAGTTGCATGTATGCTAGTTTGTCCAATATCTTCAGAATGAATGGCACTACGCTCAAATTGTGTTAATCACGTGACCTTCAGTATGCTTCCTCATTTCTTTCTGCATTTCAGACACAGGTGGTCGCCATCTTGGAGCGGCACTAAGCCTATTCTAAACTTCTCTACTTACTTTGGTAAATAATCGGCAGCATCTATTTTACCATGTTATGGAAAACATTCCCTATGAATAATAAAGTGCTCTAAGACATACATCTCAATTGCAGCTGTCTTACTCAATGGTCTATTACATTTATAACATGTTGTTAATATTGTACTCATAGACGTAAAACATATATAGTCAACTATTCTTTGTCAAGTAACTGTTTGTAAACATCTTAAAGTTGGATAAGTATCCAAAACTGATACACAATCTATGTTCCTTTGCAACAGATATGATGTCTATTTATATTATATGTCTCATCTCTGCTATGCAAAAACATTTTCAAATTTATAATAATGTTTTTAAAATGTTTATAATTCACAAACTCAACAGTGGATAATCTTAAGGACATCATACTATGCAAATGTCATTTACAATTCTATCATCCTTCACCAAATGCAGATGAAAGGCTAGAGTCAAAGCATATCAAAATACAACGCAGTAAAACTAGACTAGCATTATCTGGTTAAGATGTTCATAGGCAGTCACAAAAATGCTCACACAAAACAAGAAAGATCACATCTGACTTTCATCCTATGTGGTACTAATGTGTCCAACCTCAAGCCAAAAGATTTATTTCTGTAAAATTAACTTGTTTAAATCACTCCCCTTTCTGGAAATTGCAACCTATTCCAAGATAATAAACTGCATCTGCGCTGGTTGTGTTTTCACAAAATGCTCTGCCACTGGTGACCTCTCTGATTTCATCCTGACATTTGATTTGTGTTCCGTCCAACGTGTTTTAGCTTTTCTCGTAGTCATGCCTTTGTAAAAAATGCTGTTATGTTGATTTATACCATGCATCGCTACCAGCCAAGCGCAGTATCAAGGTGCTCACGTGGCTCTGCAAGAAAGAGTACAGGGTTAGTTAGTGAGGGTATAGTGATAGGATAAGTCCAGAACCAGGAGAAACTGGCATCTGTGTATGTTGGCTTGCAGATGGTAGGTTGTGTGCACTGGCTTGTTGTATCCGTATTGGTAAGGTTAATGCCTGGGTTGTTTTCTGTGTGACTGTTTGTTATGTCAGGGTGTGTCTGTGTGTTGTATGTGTAGATTGGCAGGTATTTAAGGTTGCGCTCACTGGTTTGTTGTGTGTGTGCATCTAAGGTCCAGGACCTGTGTTTGTTTGCTGTGAGTGTGTGTTACTTGTGTTGGGTGTGTATTAGGGTATAGGTTTGAAGGCCCATTGGGCATGTATAGTGTTTGGGTGGTGTGTTTGAGGAAGTAGGAGCAGGATGATCAGTGTATTGGCTACTCGCTAAATTCTTCTATGTTGCTAATCAACACAATCCTATCTGTTGTGACCCTTGACTAATCTTCACAATTCTATCTAAATGTGACCCATGGCTAAACTTCACAATTCTAATTCTATCTAAGTGTGATGCATGGTTAATCTTCAAAATTCTATCTAAATCAGATGCATAGTTGGTCTACTCAATTCTATCTAAAAATGACGCATGGCTAAACTTCACAATTCATTCTAAGTGTGGCACATGGCTAAACTTCACAATTCACTCCCAGTGTGATGCATGGATTATCTTCAAATTTCTATCTAAGTGTGGTGCAAAGTTAATAGTTACAATTCTATCTAATTGTGACGCATAACTGAACTTCACAATTCTATCTAAGTATGATGAATGGTTAATCTTTACAGTTCTATCTAAAAGTGGTGCATGGCTAAACTTCACAATTCACTCTAAGTGTGACGCATGGCTAAACTTCATAATTCACTCTAAATGTGACGCATGGCTATACTTCACAATTCTATCTAAGTGTGATGGACGGTTAACTTCACAATTCTGTCAAAGTGTGACGTAAGGTTAATCTTCAAATTCTATCAAAGTGTGATGCATGGCTAAACTTCACAATTCTATCTAAGTGTGGCACAAAGTTGATCTTCACAATTCTTTCAAAGTGTGACGCACAGTTAAACGTCACAATGCTATCTAAGTGTGACACAAGGTTAATCATCATGAATCTATCTTAATGTGACACATGGTTAATCTTCACAATACTGAAAAACCACTAAATTGGAGACAAAACAGTAAATGGAAAATACCTAGACTTGAGACACCTGGTAAGTGGGAAAATGCCTAATTGGAGATTGCATTAAATGGAAACACTTAAGAATTGGTACACAGAAATTACGTGCTAGCTGGGCACTTTTCTTTTAATTGAAATTTAGCAGAAATAAATCTACTTTTTTTCAATTTTTAAGAAACTTTACAAAATCTTTAGATAGTTACAACAACAAGATAAAAAACATTCTTAAGATATACACATCATAGCATAAATCTACTGCATTCACTCTAAATTACAGAAAGAAAAATTAGGTCATTTACAAAACATCAATAAAGTTGCCTTAACTATTTACATGGTTAACATGGTTACAAAACCTCAATGACTTGCAGTCTAGAATGGGAAAGAAAAACAAAACCTTGTCATATAAATATTACCCAAGTTCATTTCCCTGAAACAGTTTGTTGAAAAAAGTCACCAAGGCTATAATCAAACTCCTATTGTTGGTATTAAGAAGAAAAGCCCACCTAAGTTCAGGCTGCACATTTGCAACAAGGGACATATCCTTCACAAACATTTTGTTTCTCAAAGGGATCAACTCTGAACACTCAATTATTAGATTTTCTAGTGTTTCCTTTTGTACTGGATCATTGCAAAATCTACAAAAGTTCTCTGACACAAGAATTTGTTTTCGTTGAGCCAAAACCACACGGGTATGCCACAGGTTGAATCGCGTTCTCACCATAGCCATGCGAATAAGCGTAGAGGGAAATTTAATCAAATACGAGGCAACAACTCCCATTCTCTTGTGAACATAACCTTTAAAGTGTTTAAACTGTAAACATAATGTGCGTGTAAGAATCCAATCATAGAGAAAGATTTTCTGTTTAGCTCTAACTGGATTCTTTATGAGCGTTTCCAGGTCTACGTCTGCCATTGCTAATACTTGAAACACATATTTGGTCCATTTCTGGATGAAAGCATGGTTTGACGTGAATAGATAGGATGCTAATATTGAAAGAATTGACAATGTATTAGTGTTGACAAGGCATTTACGAAATAAGGCACATAGTTGTCAATGATATTTTGCACCCAAGGATATCAGACCCAGCTCATATCGCAAACAAGCGCCAGGAGTTGATTAAGGAACCTTAAGAATTTGTCTCCAAAACTTGGCTTCTAGTTTGTTCAGAACATTAGTTGACATTATTGCTCTTGATTCTAGCCCATACAACAAAACAGGAGAGACTTTTTGTTGCCAGAAGAGAAGTGCTGGCTTGATGGTGAATTTACCATACTTGTATAATATTATTTTAGTTTGAGATAAGGCTGATGTTAGTTTTTCTTGTAGCATCTGTGTATGCACTAGTGCAGAATTATTGTTTTCAAAAGGTGGACCCAGATATCTATAGTGAGGTACTACATCTAGAATAATGTTCTTGACTCTCCATACAAATCGATTTCTGCGTGTCAGGTTTTTAGAGTATGCTACAATTTGTGACTTTTTGACGTTCATCGTTAATTCATTTTCATCAAAATATGCAGTTACGACTGATAAGAGTTTTTGTAGTCCTATAGGAGTCTTGGAAATGAGGACAAGGACATCAGCATACCATAGTGCCTGAATTGGAATGGTGTTTAACGTGGGTGAATCTGAACAAATATGATTGAAAATGTCTCTAGCATCATGGATGAAAAAGTTGAATAGAGCCAAAGCCACAATACAGCCCTGTTTCAGTCCTCTTGCAGTTTTTATGACAGCTGACAGCAGTCCCGTGAAGGTTAAATGAACTTGAATGGAGGTCGAGGAGTGCAGTAAGTAGATTATGTCAATCAGATCCTGAGGGCAACTAACTTTAACCAATTTCTCAATTAGTTTCACTCTTGAGACAGAGTCAAAGGCCGCGTTTAAGTCGATAAACGCAAAGAACAATGATGTATTTGAATTTTTTGATTGCTCTTTTAGGGCATTAAATATCATTAAGTTGACTGAAGTCCCAAGACCTGGAACAAAACCCGTTTGATTTTCGGTCACATAGATTAAACGATTGTGACCAGTTACTAAAGTCTCTTAGAACTAAGCGATTGAAGATTTTGACTGGGTAGTCTAAAAGAGCTATCGGTCGGTAGTTCGATGGAGTACCACGATCACCCTTTTTGAAAATTGGTACTATAAGTGATGTGCGCCAAGTGTCCGGAATTTTCTTTGTAAAAAGGATACGTTGAAAGATGTTGTTGAGGATGACTGCCCAAAGACTGGGATGCTGTTTTAGCATTTGGTTATTAATTCCATCCGGTCTGGCGGCTCGAGATGAAGATGATTTTGAAATAAGTTCTTCAATGATACCCTCTGAACACTCCAAGTTCCATGGTGAGGTAGATGGTATTTCATAGATGAGTGAATCAAAGGACTGATCCATATATAGGGCTGTAAAATGAGCAATCCACTTGATCTCAGAAACTCCATTTACTTGTGAGACAAATTGGTTATCGGTTGTATCTAGATTTAATAGTTGCCAAATTTGAGCTAAATTTTTATTTGATGTAGCCACCAAAAACGCTTCTCCATCCTGTTGGTAAAGTTTGCCTTTGAACGATCGAGCCCACGTTCTCAAACGAGGTTTAATGGTCTTACGAGCTTTAATCTTCTCCATCAAGGGCAGCCTATTGGTGGCTCGTAGATCTTGGCGATAGAGTTTTTTTGCTTGATGCATATGGTGGTTAAATGCATTATGTTTCTTCTTGGTTGGTATTTGAAACTTTTTAAACATTGACAAGGAATCCGCATACGATTGAGATTGAGATTGGCATGATGTCAATCGTTGACCCAGTATTGCACTGTATGCCATTAGGGACTTTGGAGTCCACCTGAAGCGTGTCTTGGCATTGTTTATATTTAACTCCTGGGGCATCCAAGAACGCTTTCGTTGATTTTCAAGGTCAATTCTGGGCCATGTAAGCATTAACATGTGATGGTCACTTGCAGATTGCGTTATTATTTTGAGACTTGTTGCTTGCATAAAAAGCGTATTTGATAGATAGATATGATCTATTGTGCTGGTAGATGCACCTCTCTGCCATGTAGAATGAGATGGAATATCACCTGGCAGCGAGCCATTTGCCATTTGCATACCGAGGTGAGTCATGTAGTTATTCCATTTATTTACTTCTTCACTTTTCTTCCCTTTGGATGTTTTAGTACAGTCCTAATTGAGATCTCCAACGAGAATAGTTGACATGGTTTCATTCGATTTTGCAATCAGTTCAAATAGTGACGTCAGGTCTCGATAAAATAATCCATCCGATATTGCTGCAGGGTTTCTATACAGATTAATTACTGCTAAGGTCTGGCCATCAAATTTCATTTTAACTAGTTGCATATAAGTGTTAGGACTGGCCCATTGGAGTAATTCGATGGTTGAACTCAATTTAACTGCTACTACAAGACCTGCCATTTGATGACCTTTTTGTGCTGTTATTGCCGGAATGAAGACTATGTCATGGTTGTCCCATAAGGGAAGAGAGGTCATCCAAGTTTTTCGTAAGATTACAATATAGACCTCCGACAGTTTGCTGTTTTGATCCCACTGTAAATGGCTATGACCTCTCGTATTCCAACTTATAAGTGTGATAGAGTTTGCTTGCCTTGTAGAAGAATCACGCTGCAATGATGGTTATGCGTGAACATGAGTGCACTGATCAGTGGGGAATTTTTGATCTAGAGAGCAGAAGGAACATTGACATTCGCTTTCACAGACATTTTTGGGCTTCTGTGCTTCACATGGGACTTCATAGTTCTTTCTTTCCGGATCTTGTGCCACGAGAAAGCCCATTTTAAATAAGATCATCTTCGCTCGCTATAGTGTATTTAGAACCAGACCAGACTTCATCCATAGTCGAACTATGGATAAGTTCACATCGCAAATGAATTCCACCTGGTCGATGTCAGCAGATGTTAAGTCTTCTAGTTCCGGGATATCATTAAAGATGTTGAGCACACTAGTTCTGGAGAGATCATACGGATGGTGTGGCGCAGCTCGACATTTCAGTGTGAGCGTATGATAGTTGTTAAAACTATTTTTTTTTGTTTTGATGTCTGATTTTTGCGGTTTTGGTTTAGGGCCTTCTATCATTTGTTGGTCTGTAACTGAGTTTTTTTTTGCAGAACTAGGAATCTTGTACCATGGCGTTGCTTCATTCGTCAAAATATTACCGCTTGAATGTAAGGAGCTTAGCTCTGTAATTGTAGTTTGAGTGCTACAATTTGGTGCTAGAGCGTACTGCTTGAAGTATGCTTTAACTGCTGTTTTGATGATCTCTTTATGCTCATTCATTACCTGAGATTGGTTCTTTTCTTTAGCAAAACGTGGCAGAGAATTGGCAAAGGTCACTTGTCTCGGTAAATCCGAGTTTTCTTGTCGGTTCAGTTTTGGTTGAATGACATTGGCTTTGGGGTCCTGAATAATTTCAATTGTTGTTTTTTGGGCAGACTGATTTAAGGGCACCACCATATTTGCTTTGTTAGTACGTTGTAAAAGATAGGCATCAACCGCCGCTTTAATAATATCACTCTGAGTAGGTTCTTTAGGAATTGAAGCTTGTTGTGTTGCCGCCGGTTGCAAAATATGCTTTGGTGGTAATTTACATTTCGCACATGGTCCCTGTGAGGTTAGTTGGTCCGAGGGAGCACGCGCATTATCATCCAAAGCGATAACAAGTTGGTTCAAAGGTGAGTGATTGATAGGTGGACCGCCTGGATTTTCAGTTTGTGTTATTGACAGTTGTTCTTCAGGCAAATTATCAACCACTGTAATTTGATCACAAGGAGCTTTTGCAGATTTGGTTAGATCAATTGAGGTAGTACATGGTGCAAAAAAGTCAGCTTTCGTCATTTTTCTAGTCGTTAAATAGGGTTTGGTCATGAGATGTCGTGCCTTGCCTTTAGCGCTGGAGCGCTTGTTTAGAACATCCGGAACCACCTTTTTTACTTGACGCTTTTCAACTGGCTTGGTATTATCTACACTTATCCACGAGAAGCTGTGGGGGGCTGATGTTGGAGAATCAGATTCAATTGGGCAAATAACGTGTTCAAATGATGGTAAAGCTTGTGTGGTATTAGATGGTAATTCTGAAGATGCTGATATAGGTGGTATTACTGTGGCAATTTCTCTTTCATCTAATTCATGACGTAAAGGTAGCAGTTTCTGGTGAGGATGAGATTTCATCCACATAACAATCTGGTCAATCTTCTCGGATTGTCTGTTGATTTTTGATTCAAGTGACTCAAAGAGTATGAGTAAACTTTGAATTGTTGAGTTTACTGCCACAAGAGTGATTTCAATAAGACCTAGGTTTGAGGAGGTAATCGCTTTCTCTCTAGAAGAGGTTCGATGTCTAGGAGTCGGTAAGATATATGAGGCTGCTAAAGAGATAGTTGAATCCATTGAACATCGTTGGCGGTAATCAGGTGAAGCCGAATGAGGAGATGAATTAATTTCTCGACTACTTGTGTGTAATGAAGTTTTTAAAAAAACTTCTTGATTGTCATCTCAGTCTGAGATTTCCTCAATCTGATCTAACTGTTGGTTAGTAACTTTGTCTTTTTCAGTTATTTTGATGGCCTGTAGCATTGTATCATCAGAAAGAGGAAGGACCTCTTTGTTTAGTAAATCTTCATGGGCTACAGGTGGACGTTGGGAAGGACAAAGTTCGGTTGAAGGATTGTCCATGTCGTCTGGCGGTATTATAGTTGTTAGCATTACAGATTCTCCATGATTTATTAAGGTTGCTTTGGGTGAGGGTAACAGTGATATTGATGGGGTGATGACTTCAGTCGCATAATTCGGTGAGTCTTGACAATCCTCCTGAATCGCTGTGGCAAGGGGGTTGGAAGCTGGTTGTAAATCAGTTGGCGTACCATCCGCGGTCATGATTTTCAGTGGGGGACAAAATTGCCTGATGTCCTTACTCGAGGTTGGACTTTTCGCTCGAATTTTAGATCGAGGAGTAAGAGTAATCGATGTACATGAAGACACTCTGTGCATTTTGTCTTTTGTTTTACTCCGGAAGGGCGTAACGGAATGCCTGCTTGTGGAATTGTGTTCGGCGTGTTTGATTTAGGGTGTAAGGTTGCATAAATTACAATAAGAAATCCTTCCTAGTTCATTGTTAAATACTCACTTTAAGTAGCAATGAAATAACAATAACAATGAAACCAATGTATTAGGAACTAGACTTGGATTGAGAAGTCTAGTGCACAAAGGACACAAGGGAAAGGGTTAAGACACCCCAAATGTAAACAACCACAAAAAAGAATGCTACAATTATAATTTTTAACAAAAATTAACAGAGATTTCCTGACCTCAGAACCGCAGCTCTGCGGCTAAGCGGCAAAGCGGGACTTGAGGGGACTTGCTTGGGTGCGCGCGCACGGTGCGTGCGCGCCCCAGGTTAAATAGGGTCCACCTCCAAAAGTAAGCAAAGCCTTGTGGGTGTTGAAGTCCGTTAGTTTAAATCCGAGTGGAATGGAATCCAAAATGCACACGGTGAGCAAGAAAGCGTCCCGGGAGCAGCAACTTAATTCCGTAGACTTAATTTGCTGAATCATATGCTGTAAAGTGTTTTAACAGAATATTTTTGCCACTGTATGGATGATTAACAGTATTGCCTTTCATAACACTGTGACAGTGCTGGCAGACGTGTTCCCTGGGATGTGGGTTGAAGGGCACCTGAAAGCAAGAAATCTGTCCTAATCAAAAAGTCCTTCAAAGATTTGCTTTTGCGATATGCAAGGAATGGTAACTCTGGAAAGAATGAGTCAAAATCGGATCCAGTTTCAACATTCAACATTCAATATACATTCGGAACTGAATCAGCTTTACTTGACTTAAAAAAACAACTAACGGAAATTGTGGATGAGGGCAAACCAGCACTACTCCTCCTTCTGGATTTATCTGCAGTGTTTGACCTAGTGGAGCTAAGACCTTATGCAGACACCGCACTACATCAGCCCAGTTCTCTCCTGAAGCCACTACCTGGATCACTTCCTCCCTCAAAGGGAGAGCCATGAGGGCTTTTTCAGAGCAGGCCTGCGCAGCTCCTACCACCATTCACCGCAGAGTTCCTCAGGACGCCTGTACCTTGCCCAATCTCTACAATATATTTACTAAACCTCTCTTTGACAAATTGGACGCTTTCAGCATAGCATACATGAACTATGCTGATAACACTCTGGTCCTCCTCCCACTTTCTGGCTCCTATGAAAGTGATGCCAAAACACAGCACAATACGTATGCCATTATCCAAGCATGGATGGCAGCCAACGGGCTCTGCTTTAACGGAAACAAAACCGAAATCCTCCTAGTCAGCCTCAAGGAAACCGTCAATAAGATGAATAAATAATACAGCTCGTTCACCATATACAACACACCAATCACAGTCTCACCCTCTGTAAAAACACTGGGGGTGTACCTCGATGCCACACTCTCCATGACACGGCAAGTTAGCACCATTGCTTCTTCGGCATCATTCACCACGATACTGATCAATGCAGTCAAACCCTACCTATCTACCCAGAACTTTCTTTCAATTGCCAGAGCCATCGCAGGTGCAAAACTCAACTACTGCAACATTCTCTTTGCTGGCACCTCTGCAAAAAATCTAAACAGGCTGCAAATTATTTAAAATAACAGGATCCGAGCAGCCTTGAAAATCCCCAAGAGGGCGCACATCTCCAATGCTAGGCGTGCTGCACACTGTCTGCCCGTCAAAGAACGCATCATCTTCAAGACACTAGCCATAACCCAGAAATGCCTTTCCTTCACAGCCCCTTCGTACCTCTCAGAGAAAGCAGTCAGAGCCAGCTCCTTGAGGCTTAAACTATCACACTATTCCAACCAACGCAACATCCCCACCATCAAACGGGCAAAAGCGGGCGCCAACAGCTTCCCGTTCATAGCTCCAAGACAATGGAATGCCCTCCCAACTACCTTAAGGAATGAGACCTCGTACCTGTCCTTCTGCAAAGCCCTCCAAACAAGGCTTTTCAGCTAGCTCATACGTCACTCTAAGACTCCCCTTTCGACAGGTGTAGCTGATTCACCTGTACCCTTCTGAACCGTAGAACCCCCCAATCCTCTGTAACAGTATATGTTAACTGCTACCTGTATGGTATTAGGTTCCCTGTAACCATGACCCACAGACAGGCTGTCATTCTGTAATTCCTCTGTAACTAAGTAAACCATGCACGTAACAGCTCCATGAAGCCTGAGGGCTGCTTTGTGCGCTTTATAAATGGAAAGAAAAAGTTGAGTTTTAGGATATTCTTAATTTTAAAACTTTGGTGTGAGTAAGTTGTAGCATATACAAGATTCGAAGTGACACTTTTCTGCACCAGTTTTAAAGCTGATTCTCGAGTAACTGACAGTGCTTTATTGGCACTCGTGCTTACTATTTCCTGTGAATAGCCCCTCTTCAAAAATGTGTCTCGTAGTTCAAGAGATTTTTTGTGATATTCTTGTTGGTCAGCAATAATGTCCCTGTATCTGAAGAATTGGCTTAAAGGGATACTCTCTATTGTCGCTATCAAGTGAAAACTCAATGCTAATAGAATGCTATTTCTGTCCGTTGACTTGGAGTAAACCGTAGTGTACAATTCTCTACATCCCGAATCACAATCTTGCCTGTACTGTGTTCGGAAGTGAATTTAATTCTGGGTGCCAAATTGTTCATGAACTCAAAGAAGTTAAATAAGTCCACAAGTGTACCTGTCCATATTTCAAATACATCATCGATGTATCAGTAAAAGCATGCTGTGCCCACCTCTCACAATTCAAAATGTTTTCCTCTTCTATGTGGGCCATAGAAGTGTTGTCATAACTTGGGACCATTGCGGCTCCCCTGCATGTTCCTTTTATATGAGTACAAAATGTATCTTCAATCCTGAAGAAGTTGTTGATAAAACAATTTTCAATAAGCTCAAGACAATCACTTTATCTGCCCTGCACTGACTAGATGACAAAAGTAAACACTCTGTCGCTTCTAAACTGGCCTGGTGATTGGTGTTCGCGTATAGACTTGTAACGTCCATAGTGAACATGATGTCCTGATTGATTTTAATCAAAGTGGAAAGTTTGCAATTTGGAAAGACAGATGTATCTCAGATGTATTAAGGGCTGAATAGCTATATCGGTATTACCCAAATTGTTAGAAAAAATGTGAACGCATGGTAGATTTGACCGAATTCAGTCACTACAATTAGTTAGAATGTTTTTGAACAATTTGGGTCTAAAAATACCGAACATGGGAAGCGGGTATCTGCGGCCTCAGGGGTTGTGAGGTGTCCTATGCACACTTAACAATGGAGGCGGGGGGAAAAAATTGCTCTGGCCCCTGTTTTCAATGAACAGTCATAACGCAGGCCCGGGAAGTTTTACTGCGGGCAGTCTGCACGCGAACTAAACATCAGTGGTAGATCACACAGATCCACTTTATCAATATACTCTTCAAGGGCTTCTGTCACTTGCTGTTATGATTGGGAATCCTGGAAGATTTGGGAGATTTTTATGGATTTTGGTAACACATACGTAACTGGCATGATAAGATGAATTTTTGTAAGAAATGCTTTAGTTCGATGTGAAATGTATTCTTTGCTTTCAGCCTCATCTACAGTTGTCTTTATCAATGGCCATACCTGATCCGTCATATCAGTGTAAACCTCCATATAAGTCTCTTTCTCGGATAGCTGCCTTTCTATTTCCTGACGGCATTGGTCACTATCCATTATCACCAGAGCACCTCCCTTGTCTGCTGTTTTCAAAATATTGTCAGTGTTGTTCCATAAACGTGATAACACTTGTTTTTAATGATTATTAAAATTGCCCCTTAGTCCTGCATCAAGGATCGGACTCTGAACCGGTGGTATGAACCGACGTTTAGGCTTTATTTCAAGGTATTCTGTCTCTTCAAAAGGTCTGTAAGATCAATAGTTTTAAAAAAAACAGCTTCAATCACATTTTTCGGATTAAACAAAATATATATATATTTTAATAATGTACTGCTGTAATGTGGTACAAAGGTATTTTTATTTCTGACAGAAAAGCTCATTTGCATGGTTGGAATGATCAGATATGACCTGAAGTCTCCCTTTTCTAAATGAAAATAATTATTTCATAGCAAACAAACATCATAGGAAAAGTGTATGTGTCTGTTCTTGCATGTGTGTGTGCGCATGCACGTGGGTTTGTGTGTTTGTGCATGTGCGTGCCACTCATGGATACAATTATGTTATGGTATGCTAAATTGATTCATACCATGAACCGCTGCCATTTTGATGGCCTCCAGGTTGTGGCTCTGTAAGGTTAAGTGGAGTGGGCTGAATGAGGAGAAAAAGAGTGATAAGACAGGTGGTGTGCTCATCTGTTGATGCATGTAGAACCAGTAGTAACTACTGTGTTTTCTGGTTGTGCTTTCTTCGGACACAGGACCTCATTACAAAGTCTGCCGGGCTGGAAATGATGGTGCCGGTAGCAACATACCGGGACCCTTTCCGGACTGGCAGTCTACAACTCTGCTTTCGGGGGCCTCTGTACCGGCATCACAACGGCCCCGGAAAGTAGAGTTGTCAGGGAAA
Organism: Ambystoma mexicanum; assembly: GCF_040938575.1. Classification (NCBI taxonomy): domain Eukaryota; kingdom Metazoa; phylum Chordata; class Amphibia; order Caudata; family Ambystomatidae; genus Ambystoma; species Ambystoma mexicanum. The sequence continues at coordinate 243,164,911 of NC_090926.1, read as the reverse complement.
GACCTGCACCATTAGCAATGGTGCCAGTGCTTCTCAGTTCCCATTCCTGTGGAGTCCTAGGAATGGGTACTGATATTTTCTGCCACCTGATATCCCGGGCTGCCAGGACTTGCAATATCCCGGTGGCACTGGGATCTCAGGCGGCGGAAACAGCGTTTAAATCCTGCGGCAACCCGCCGGTAGCACCGGCGGGATACCTACCGCCAGACTTATAATGAGGCCCATCTTTGTTTCCAGTGATTTTGTTATTGGCTGTTGGAGGCTATTTGGGTTTGTGAGTTGGTATGAGAGTGATGTGTGGTTTGGGTGTTTTAGCAGCGTCTTACGGTAGTTACCTGAGTGCAAGTGGTAATTGTGTAGTGGGTGAGTGTGGCAGAGAAAAGGAAGTCGTTTAGGTTTTGGGGTGGTCTCTGGTTATTATTCAGCTATGCAAATATTTTCTTTCTGTTGGGTGTTCACCTTTGCACAGGCGTGCAGATTCTGGGTGTACCCCCATTCAGTGCTTTATGGAAGAAGACTGAGAAATGACACCAAAGGGTTCTAAAGCAATTGTACTAGTTTGAAGGATGGGTGCAAATGGAAGAAGGGATTCCATGTATGCCCTTGAAACGCCTGCTTAATATGTAACTGAAAACTATCTACAGGTCATCCAAGTCTCACACAATTCTGTGACAATCTGTGATTGTCTAACAATCGCTCTGATCCTACTGTTGAATGCAAGCTTTCCTGAAATGCATTCATCTGTCGCATGTCACTCTAACACTGTTCCATAAAGAGGCCTCGCTGATGGTGGATCTTTCATTTAGTCCGTTCCAAAGGACTTCTACTGGAATCTGTTGCAGCATTTGCCATTGGGCCAAGAGGGAAATACAAGAGAAATTGTACGTATTAAATAATGCAACTGAATAATAAAAACTGAAACACCTTTGCAAATCTATATGCGAAAAGCCAAGATTTAGTCCCTATGGTGCATTTTATACAAACATATTTGCAAGACTTACATTAATTAAAAGACAGCGAACAAGACACATTTATAAAGACAGCAACAAAACTGCAAAATTGTTTCCAAAGTACACATAGGTAAAATGCCATGACTTTCATAAAATACATTTTTAAGGTGCATGGAAACTGCGTGTTTATTTGCATTGTACATGGCAACAGCAAAACGTTTTTATCGTGGAAGCATGCTTAAAGTAGAACCATATGTGTATTGTTTGTTTAAAGTGTGAAAGTTACAAATTGCAAAAACATAATTTTGTGGTGGCGCATAAAAAAAGTGTCCATTTATTTTCTGACACCTGTATAGGTTACATGATTGTCAAATGAAGTCTATGTCAGCATATCCATCCCATAGAAGACAACTGACGTATCCCAGCCTTGGTGTAAATAGACACTGCTGTCTCATGCCTTCCACCAAAAAGCATAAGATGCATACCTTGTAGGATGTGAAATCATTTTAAGCCTCTAGAATCAGAACACTGGGCCTCACTACGAGCTACCATGTCACCAAGCAGGGCAATGGACAGACATGTGGGCTGAACATCGATCCCAAACTATAAATAAACAATTAGTTGGTAACCCTTAGACCCACCAGTGGCCGGGGTTCACTGTCTCTCAATCGTCTATTCCTTTTGTGAGTACGTAGTAGCCGAAATTGGGCTGATCTTGCAAATCAGTTCTCGGGTGATATTGTCTTTCAGGCCGGCATCTCAGTTGAATGCATACCTTAGTTTAGGTCGGGGCCTCCTGTTCTTGCACATTGGGCTAGCAGGGAGGTTGAGGTTCCTCAGCACAAATCTCCATCCACTGCCTCCATCTTCACTGTTCTACTCTTATGGCACGCCCATCTCCACCTTAACTCATGTAACACATTTGGGTCAGAGAACCGCACGACAATTGTTTTAACATTTTATGATAAAATAGGTATATGCATCTTATTTGAGGTTCCCAGGCGAGGGATGCTCCCTGCATCATACCTTGACTCCGATGGGGTCCCACCTGCTTAGTCCAGGTTTCCCTATTCCATCACAATGATTTTTAATATTTAATAATGGTAGACTACTGCCAGGGTACCCCTACTGTCTGTGCAGATCCCTTTTCCTAAGGGGGCCCTAAAGACTGTGGCCGTATCTACCTCTGAAGCTCTGGCTCAACAATCTCTTCCTGAATCTGGTCTTGACTATCACTTTCACAGGATGCAAGATTAGCTGCTCCAATATGGGATCTACTGATAGATTGGGTGTGACTGGGTGGGCGCCTCCTCGTCTCCACGCGCTACCTCCTTTTCAGGGCCTCCCTCTGGTGGAAGGCCTCTCTGGATCTTGATCTCCTCCATGCTACTGCAGCACCTCGCCACCACTTCCACATCTTCAGCTCTGACCGGTGGTATGCACTCCACCAAGTCTCCCTGGGAGTCCTTTCCATTATCTTGAGGACGTTCCTCTTACCAAGAAGAGGTTGCATCATCATTGACTGGGTTGAAACCCCAAGGTGGGCACCAACTATCCTCGTAGCGCCTTCCACTCTCTGGGTCTCTCTTGGTGGCCAATGTGGTATCCCACCAGAACCGCCCTGCTATCTCCCCCCTCTTGAGCTGAAGAGGGGTGGAGTAGATGTTCATCAGCAAGTCACAGACATTTCCATGGTGCTCAGTTGGGTTGAGCACTGTAACCAGTTGGTAGGGTGGTACCAACAGGTCTCTCTAGATTGGGTACAAATACTGAAAGCTGGTTGCTGGCAGGTCTACACTTAGGATGGTCTCGACCATGATTTTCTTCTTTGTGGTGAGCAAGTAGTTGTAGGCACTGTGAACATCATAAGCATTTTCCCATGGGTTCTTCCATTATGTGGGCATTCCCGATCAGTAAGGGAATGGAAGAATGGACCCGGATCACTGCTGCACTCCAATCATGTTCTGCTGGGGTTAGCATCTAAGACTGGATTCGGCTCTCGTGTCCCCATTTTCTTATTATGTTCTTTGTGTAAGTGGGCAGTCTCTGTTTTGTGTCCTAAACAATCCCACAATGACACTAGTTGTGACACTTTTCTCCAAGACCCTCAAGACAATGGCTAACAGTTTTAACATTTTATTATACAAATAGATGTATGCAACTCAATTGGGGTACCCAGAGTAGGGGTGCTATCTGCATCTTACCTCGACCCTCCAAGTTGGCTCCAACCTGCCTAGCCATGCTCCCCTAGTCTATCTCAATGATTGTTCATATTGGTAGACTGTTGCCAGGGTACCCTTAGTCTCTGGGTCGATACCTTTCTCTATAGGGGCGCTGCTAAAGACCATGGCAATATCTACCTCTCTATCCATCAGGGACACCCTGAGGGCCCTAACAGGGTAATCTACTTCCTCTGTCCCTTCTCCTGACAGTCGCCTCTTCAGCTTCCCCTCACTGACTTGTCTCTTCCCTTTTCTCCCTTTCTGTCTTTCTCTCTCTCTCTCTGTCTCTGTCTCTCTCTCCCTCTCTCATTCCACAGCCCTTGCGTTGATCTTAATATTCTCTCGTTTCTTCTATTCCCATCCGTCTACTGCCCTCGCCCTATACTCAGCTTCCTGGTCTTACCTCTCTCCCTCTATTTCTCTCTCTATATCCACACTCCAGCCTTGGTCTCTAGCTCCACTCCTGTCTCTGCCCTCCAACTCCCTCCTGGTCTACCTTCTCTCCAGCACTCTTTTCTCCTACCACTATAACTGCCTCTCCTCTCTGCTGGCCTTCTGTCTCTCACTTTCTTCTCTCTATGCTGAGCACACACGCTGTCACACCCAGAGCCTCTCACAAATCTGCTCTCAAAGTCTCTCCCTTTCAGTCACTCTCTGAAAAACTCCCCCTACTATGCCTATTCTCTCCCTCTGATATTCACTCCCTAGCAGAAGCCTGCTCTCGCTCTCTCTATCTTAAATTCATTCTCAACCCACTCACCTCTCACTCTCTCCCAAACACACAATAATAGGTACCAATCTTTCAAGTCTAACACCTTACCCCACTTTCTTGCAACAGGCCAACATCTCCACTCCAAATTCTACTCCAACTGCTCAGCACTCGTTCCTGGTTTCTCGGTCCAACGCCACCCCCTATGACAGCACCCATATGCCTTTCATCCCCCATTGAAACTGCAGCCTTTTTATGGCCCTACATATCCTGTTGTGGAGCTCTGCTTAGTTCTCATTGACCCTTTATGTCACCTCCTCCCCTTAGCCAATCTCTAGCTGAGCTAGACCGCAGGGGGCTGGGACTTCCCCTGGAAGTCTTTAAGAAGACGTCTAGCCCCAACCCCCATTTTAGTCTCCATTCTTCTGCAAGCAGCCATGTGCTCAGACTGATGGTTTTTCATGGGATTTTCTCCAAGCATTGGTGAGTTTCTGTTTAAACAGGGATTGGGGAGGGTTTCTGGTTCATGCCATTCCTCCTGGAGTCCTAGTTCTTTTGTTGCTGCCTCACTGCTCCCTGGTAGGGGCATTTGTGAAGGCGAAGGTGGTTGTGGGGCTTCTTTCCGAGTTCTTTAATAAGTTGCAAAGCTTTAACACAGCAAAAAGTGTGTTAAAGCCAAACTGGTTCAAGCTATATTCGGCTTGAAATCTGGGTGATGCAGTTATTATTTAGTTGGTATTGCTTTCTTCTTAAGGGTGTAAAAGGCTGTTAGTTGCTGTTGTTCCTCTCTCTAGTGCTGGATTATCAAGCTGCTCTTATGCCAGTGGCTTCATGGAATGTTCTGAAATAACAGAAAGAGGGCTCTGACCAGGTCAGTGGTTTATAGTTACAGAGATAGGAGCAGTGGCAACAATGATCATGCATGTATTCAGACACTCTGGAGATCTGGGGACAAGGATCCCTCTCAAATACCCTTGCCACCACTGGGGTAGGCTGGCTCTGGCTGTACCCTGTTAGGCCACCTAGCCCAGGTTGAGATTGATCCTTGCGATCGCCCCTCCCCCCTGACAGGTTCATATACATGACCCTGTTAGACTCCCTTGAAATGGCAAAAAGAGCTGGGGAAATCGAAGCATCCCCATTGGGTAATGACCATTGTCCCCTTCTAATAAATGCTAACCAATGGTTAGGGTTCAAATCGAAACCTCTGCTTGATTTGGGATTTATGGATTTTGACCTTTGCCTCATCACCAACTTGGATGTGTGAGCCTCTGGCCTTTTGTCCTGCACTCTCACAGTGATAAACCATCATAGAATGCCCTCTTTTTCATAGATAGTATCCTCCTTATTTTGTAGGCAGGAATGATTGACTTTAATGGATGCCTCAGGGGCACTCTCGGTAATGACTAGGTCATTTATTTTATTTTTGGATTTCTAGAGCGCACTACAGCCCACGAGCATCGAGGTGCTATAAGGAGACGTAAGAAGGCTTGATTAAGGGTTACAGGGAAGCTGCCCAGCATTCATGCTTAGTACAGAGTGTTATGTTACATACTCAACAGATTCATTGACTAGTACAATAGGTGAAAGTAACAAGGAAGCAGACACAGAGTTGCAACAGGCACGAGGTGCGGCCCCTTCAGACAAAGAGCCTAGTCTTGATGGCCTTCCGGAAAGCCGCATGAGATTCGATCATCCTGATCTGGGCTTGGAGTGTGTTCCAGAAGGTCGCTGCCATCATTGGGAAGCTAGTGCCACCTGCACACACTCTGCGTGAGGGAAGAACAGTGATACGATTGGAATAGGCCAATCTGAAGGGTCTATCTGACGTGTGTTTGGTGATCCTTTGTGGTAGGTACAGGGGGGCCCAGCCGTGAAGACATTTATGTGTTAAGGCGAGGGTTTTGAATACAATCCTTTCCTTGACTGGGAGCCAGTGCACCGGCCTCCTGATCCCGGAGATGTGATCTCTGCGTGAGATGCCCGTTCGGCCCTTAGGGCATTGTTCTGGCTAATTGAAGTTTGGCCAGGTTTCTATGGGAGGTCCCAACAAAGAGAGCATTGCAATAGTCAAGCCTTGAGCCAATGATGGCCCTTGCAATGGTAATACAGTTCTGTTGGGAGAGGAAGGGTCTGGCTGCGTTAAGCAGTTTTGAGTGGCATGCTGCGGAGGATGCGATAGCACTAACCTGTCTGTCCAGGGTAATGTTAGGTTCGAGGTGCACACCCAGTGTCT